>NC_090272.1:87072070-87725707 GCF_040414725.1 Anabrus simplex | reverse complement strand
CATCTGTGTCGAAATAGGAGCGAAGGAAGGACGACAGACTGGAGCCGTACGGATTAGCTCGACACACCAACATTTAGCTACTTCACAGCAGGGGATCTCATTAGTTGGCGAACAAGGAAATACAGAGTCCACAAATAAGTCTTGGTCAGAAAGAGAAAGGGATAGGTGATACAAAGGAAGCTCGCTACGTGAGTAATGCACTGGGATATTTTTGGCAGGACGGAAATTCCGTGACGTCATGGAAAGCTACAGCGGCTGCCAGGACATTCGCTAGCCTAGGTTCGGGCAGGTGGAGATTTAAATCACGTGACCGCTTGCCGGCCAATCGTAAAAATTTGATGTAAGACTCAGGGATACCATCTTAAGGAATGATGGATGAGATATTCTCGTAACTTCAAAAGTAATCAGTAATAAATTGTTGTGAGTACACGGATCGATGTAATGAATTTATTAGATGTCACGCATGGAAAAATAATCAATAATTATTGGCAAATTAAATAAATTGGAGGCTGGATTTCTTGGAAACCAGACAGCTTGTATGTCATTGGCTGGACAAAGACCACGTTGTAAGGGACGCTTCCGAAGGCGCGAAATGTGAGGAGCTAAATCCACCCGTATCTCCTAAATCTGTGATCACCAGGAGTTCATATTTAATCCAGCAGATATGCTAGCGGAGTGGATTAATTTGATGTAAATTTTAACGTCCAATTCGGAGTGCAAGTACCGATATTAAAAATCCACCCCCTCCCTCAGGGGTATGACGTCCATGAATTCGCGGGAGAAAGCTTCATCCATATATACGGGACAAGGGATCCTCGCCAACACACTTGAACTGAATCTCTGGAGGTGAACCGTCGGTCGCAGCTAACTTCGAATTTTACGGGCATACAGTAATTCAACATTTAATGGCGCGAGCATCCGCCAGTGTTTGTAAAATGTGATCGCGCTCAAGCAACATGAACTGGAAATAGTTAACGTAGGACAGTGTTTGTCAGTTATAAATATCAGTGAAGTAAATTAATTGCACTGCAAGAGAGTAATATAAATTGTACCACAATAAGTACGTATATAACCTACTGTGTGACGAACAGTACATTAAGGGAATAGTAGCCTGTACTTTGCAATATCGAACCGCTATCATGAACACTTCAAGAGTGCCGTATGAAACGGGCGTATCGCGTCGGACGACATAAATCGCGACGGGCGTAAAATTTGACACCTCGTCGTACGTGTCCAGGTCCATTGTGCGGTAATTGGACGAAGATTAAAATAGTGTAAATATTAAATTTTTGGGTCTAGGAGATTAATTTGTTGTATAAAAGTTAAAGTATTCAGTGTTAACGTTGTCAATGGTGAAAGTTTTGTGATAATTAATTAAGGTATTAGTGTAAAATGGTAATGTGCCAGGAAATCTTTTGTGGAACTACGCCATCAAGAATGGAGGAGTAAAATGCAGAGAGGGGCCGAAAGGAGCCTCTCATCTGCAAAGCCATAATGGAATACCGAGAAACTAAGATGAGTACATAATGTAAAATAATATTTGGGAAATGTTATCGTGATTGGGAAAAATGGGAATAATTTGATTTAGACTTGGTTACCTTCTGTAACAAGATGAGTCGCTTAACGACCCCATCCTAAATTTGTAGCACGGACAGTAGTAAATAATAACAATGTACATAATCGGGTCTTTTATGTATTCAGTTTGTTGTAGATGTAAATTTTGTAGATATAGGGTAGTACGTTAAGTCATGCATGCATTCATATTTCTTTGTAGTGAATAATTTTCTTTCATTTGATTTTGGTTATGATAGTTAAATAAGACCCGATATGTGCTTTTCTGTTTTGTCATTTTAACGAGCTATGTAATGACACTGAAGGAAAATCCAGCTTCGCCATACCAGTTGTGTTTTGTTGTGATTAGTATGTTCATATTTTCAAAGTGAAGTTGTTCAAATTTGTGAGAAGCGATAATAATAATAATATTCCAAGTAAATCGTATCTGGAGTTGGTTAGTGCCAGAATGAATCGAAACTGTAAAAGGGGTTATGCGTTAACCATATTAAGAGTGGACTACCGTGTAACAGGCGAAAATTTTTTTAATTAATAATAATAATAAATAAAAATAAAACTACCTTTTTTAGAAGAAAATGTTTTAAATATAATTTGGATATAATAATAATTCATGAGATATTGGAATTTTTAGTGAGCCGTGCGTAATAATAAAATTTAAGTGATCAGGTGTTGAGTTTATCGGAAATCATTTAATGACGGGATGTCGTTTTTAATTCGGAATTAAAGTGTGTGGTAATTTAACTTGATCAATTAATAATATTGAAATGTAGATCGGTGCTAATAATCCGTACATGTTAATGAACGTGTGGTTTAAATTACGGTCCAATATTTTTTACGTGTAAATGTCGTGTCTTAAAGTTGCAATTCATTAGCCGGAACACGTAGGACTAATATTACGAAACCATGATTGTCAAATTTTGGTAAATATAATTTCAAGATGTTACGATTATTTGTGGAGAACGAACTAAGGCGTAGATCGAAATGAGATGGAAATGTTAAAGAATCTGCAGTCAGATAATAAAAGGTCGTACGATGTCAGAAGTAAATAAATAAGTCAGTTGATAATTCTGTGAGAAATAAATGAATCAAGGAATATTGAGATAGAAAAGGAAATAAATTCCGTACGAGAGACACTTAGGATATTGAAATGAGTGTAAAATGTACGGGCAGTGTCACAGAGAAATACTGAGTTACGTAGCGGGTAGAATTCGAACCCGTGACAGCATGTACGAAATAAATAGACTGCACAGCTATTCGTCGAGATACTACGGATCTAAGGATAATGAGAGTTCAGAGTCCACATAAATGATCGTATATTGTAATCATTGTAACGACGAGCGATGACAGTCATGATGTCGTGATAATAATAATAATAATAATAAATATTGCAGATAAAGGATTGGACCGCTTTAATTAAATGAGCGTTGATAAGATGTTAAACGGGAATCTAAACGATAATATGCAACCGATGATAATAATAATAATAATAATAATAATAATAATAATAATAATAATAATGTAAGGACGATGTTAAATCATCGCGGTCAGCTTAATAATAATTGTCATAATAATAACAGTAATGATGCCGTTGGTTGATCAGTGAAATATTTGTAATTGCGACCGATATCTTAATATATTTGGCGGAAGTGGCCGGTTCATTAATAATAACCTCTTGAGTGACGTTAATAATAATAATAATAATAATATCTGGAGTCGCCTATTCATTAATAATAATAATAACCACAAGAGGGATATAATAATAATAATAACATTAATAACCATTTGTGTTTGCATCCCGCATAATAATGACGATATTAATCAAACGTGACAGTGTCAGGAACCGTTGTATAATAATAATAATAATAATAATAATAATAATAATAATAATAATAATAATAATAATTTCGAGGATGATAATTTCATGGATAAATGAATATTTCTGACGATAGTTAATTATTTGATTGGTGACAACATCTCTCGACTCTTATGTTTCAATAATAAGAGTGATAAATATTAGTCATTTGTGACCTCGTTATCGTACGGTTTCCGCACGGTATTTCCCATCGCTTCTCGTTATCTCATCTGTGGCAGTAGTCTACTGAGGCTACTTTGTAACATTTCAGATCATGGGTAAATAAAATATAAATGCTAATTCAGTGGTATGGCATCAGCTGGACATCGTAAGATAGGAACTGTCCGTGTAATCCATTTTTCGTAATTCACGAGAAACATTACCCAGTCCGAGTACCGGTCTCGGAAAAATGTATATAGCCGGAGTACATCATCTTAGTTAAATCGAGAAGCCGACCGTAACATGGGTTATGCTCGGGCTCCCGATAGAAGGAAGCTATATCCTGGAACAACGGTTCGATTCAAATGGAATCGATCCGTAAATTATACCTCAAAATGTCATTTTATTTCAGAAGCAACCCAGCACGATATTGATACCACTTGCGGTATAGCAAGTGATTTGTTTATGTAACATGTGTGGAAAATTTAAATATCGTTGCCAAATGTATCAAAGTTTCGTACGTCGGATGGCGTAATAAACTGCTCTTTCTGGCAATTATTTCAAAGGAAACCATTCTCATAATCTTTTTATTGTAGTTAGATGATGCCCTCTTTAAAGTTAACAGTCACTTCCTAGTCCTATCATGGAGTCCTTAAATTCAAGTTTACAATTGAGCTTTCCCCATTTTAATTTTAAATTGCTCCGTTCATTCCCGTGTTCTATTATGCCGCTATATTTATATTTGATGACTTAAATAATGAACCGACACCCCTGAGATAAATGCTAGTCTGGGACTCGGGAGGTGGACGGGTGCAATATATATATATATAGTCTTCTCACCGGGCGAGTTGGCCGTGCGGTTAAGGCTTTGAGCTTGCATCCGGGAGATAGTAGGTTCGAATCCCACTGTCGGCAGCCCTGAATATGGTTTTCCGTGGTTTCCCATTTTTACACGAGGCAAATGCTGGGGCTGTACCGTAATTAAAGCCACGGCCGCTTCCTTCCAACTCCTAGGCCTTTCCTATCCCATCGTCGCTATAAGACCTATCTGTGTCGGTGAGACGTAAAGCCACAAGCAACAAAAAAAGTTTTCTCCATCCACAGTAAGATGTGGTGTTATTGTTTTCATGAAAAAGTGACTTTCTTGTATATACCTCCATGTTATAGGCTCCTTTCTCTTCAAAATGATCTAATCCGCAGTCTTACAGGCGCCTGGGAAATGGTTTAAAGCAGGGTATTCAAGTTGGCAGCGCCAGGCTCTCACGGCTGAGAACAAGCCGCGAAGAAGAGAGAGAGAGCGCGAGCTAGTGAATGTGAAAGAGACGAAGGGAAGTGAGGTGTATGGATGAAACATTTTATGAGACAGAAAGAATTCAAGAATTACAAAAAACGCAACACAAAAAACAAAAATAAAACTCTCCTTTTTTTGACGTCGCCTGACATATCTTTGATTTTACCAACTTAGAGACGGCAGGGAAAATTGTTTGAGCAGAATGAATACATAACCCTACTTGCAGCGCAACATCGGACAAACATGACCTAGTTTTATTTTTATTAAGGTTCATGGCTGAAAATAGTATTTTTAAGAATTAAAGACAATGTGTACACAAGCATATACAAGGAGAAGTATGCACTTGTATAGTTCTTTCTGGAGAGGAGAACCAGGACCTCGCCCAAGCGGCCTCACCTGCTATGCTGAACAGGGGCCTTGTTCGGGGATGGGAAGATTGGAAGGGATGGACAAGGAAGAGGCCGTAGCCTGAAGTTAGGTACCATTCCGGCATATGCCTGGAGGAGAAGTGGGAAACCACGGAGAAACCACTTCGAGGATGGCCGAGGTGGGCATCGAACACCCCTCTACTCAGTTAACCTCCCGAGGATGAGTCGACCCCGTCATGGCAGAGCCGGGAATCGAACTCGGACCCCCGGGATGGCAGCTAATCACACTAACCACTACGCCACAGAAGCGCACACCTGTAGTCAATAGTTAATAATAATAAAAAAGTCATCTCCGTTCAGGCCATGAAGACCCCTGGAGGGGTGAAAGGTGAAGGAAGGCTCCCACCACCTGTAACCCCGGCACTTGGTGTGGGAGAGTTGTTTGCTCTACACCCGACCCCCTTTGGTCCCAGGATATTAAAAAAAATGGCGTATGGCTTTTAGTGCCGGGAGTGTCCGAGGACAAGTTCGTCTCGTCAGATGCAGGTCTACTGAGCTCGATAGTTGCAGTCGCTTAAGTGCGGCCAGTATCTAGTATTCGGGAGATAGTGGGTTCGAACCCCACTGTCGGCGGCCCTGAATATGGTTTTCCGTGGTTTCCCATTTTCACACCAGGCAAATGCCGGGGCTGTACCTTAATAAAGGCCACGGCCGCTTCCTTCTCACTCCTAGCCCTTTCCTGTCCCATCGTCGCCATAAGACCTATCTGTGTCGGTGCGACGTAAAGCAAATAGGAAAACAAAACAAAACAAAAAGGTGCAGGTCTTTTGATTTGACTCCCATAGGCGACCTGCGCGTCGTGATGAGGATGAAATTATGATGAAGACGACACGTACACCCAGCCCCGTGTCAGCGAAATTAGCCAATTATGGTTAAAATTCCCGACCCTGCCGGGAATCGAACCCGGGACCCCTGTGACCAAAGGCCAGCACGCTAACCATTTAGCCATGGAGTCGGACTGGTCCCAGGAATTAACCTGGTGTAGCTTGAGTGAACTCAGGACCATGTGCACCTCCGGAAGCGGAAATCTTGTTTCTTAAAATTTTTCGACTTCCTGACGGGTAAAAACGAGGGAAGTCTTTGGGTTTTACTCTTGCATTATGTTTTACCCCACTCTTTTATATAAATGCTAGGTGGTTGTAATCTGCGTGTTCAATCAATGAAGTGGTAAATTGGTACCGTGAGCATTGTTCTCCACACACTCGACATCTACAATCTTCTCCTTGGTAATGATGAGCGGATGTTCGTTGTATCTTCCAACGGAAACCATGCACCGCAAAGCATGTGTATACGGGATATATGACTGTGTCTAACCGCATTCAGTGTGTCTGATTTCCTTGCCCCGGTCTCACTGAAATCTTTCTGAACCTATTGGGCCTTTTATCTTTATTTCTTCCAAAAAGATTGGCTCGCTAGCGAGTAAGTAAGCTAACCTGTTCTGTGAGAATGCGTTTCTGAAGTGATGTATAGTCGAATATAGCAATTAATTTGCAGGCCAATGCAAGTTCTTATAAATGTTAAGGGAGCCGCCTGGAATATTGTAATTCCTTTCTTTCAAGATTACTGTATGTTCATTGAAGTTTTATCAGTTTCCTTTAAATTTGACCGAAGCCTGCTCGAAATTTACAGAAAAGGGCGTTATAAAAATGTTTATTTCAGGTGACATTTCTTCGATATTTCTAATCCATCGTCGAATTTTAAGGGCTTCATAGGAACTATCGGTGTTACAATCGGACAAGTCACGTGGTTTTTAAGATGGGAATTCTTCAAAATCTTTCTCGTATAATTGTTTAACGAACAATGGAAGTTCCATCTTAAAAGCACGAATTCTGGCCCATATGGCACCAATCAACACATTTTTACCTTGCAAAGAAGCATCTAAGTCACTCAAGTTGTTTGCAGTGTCGATTAAAAAAGGGAAGGTCAGCAACTCAGCGCGTGGTAGCTTACATCACCACAGCAGCAGCGATAGAGTTGGGCGAGGGAAGGGCAGCCCTGAGAAGACGCGGAGCAATGTCAAGGCTCCCGCGTCCTCAAACGCTAAGTTGGAATGACCTGGTGTACAGCACTCTTGAACGTATTCAGTGCAGGAGAAATGTCTACTACATACTTTTTAAGCTTTTTTTGTTTGTTTGGAAAGTCTTTAAATGTCGGAAAACTGGGACATTTTATCAATAAACAGGACTGTCCCGGGAAACCAGAATGACTTTAAAAACCATTTTTTACAATCTGCTTTACGTCGCACCAACACAAATACGTCTTATGGCGACGATGGAATAGGAAAGGGCTAGGAGTGGGAATGAATTGGCCGTGGCCAGCGTAAAATGTAAGAAGGCCGACTTGATTATTGCAATTCTTATCTTTCAAGATAGTGTTGCATTGAAGTTTTATCAGTTCCCTTTAAATTTTAATGAAACCTGCTCAAAATTTACAGAAAAGGGCGTCATAAAAATGTTTAATTCAGGTGACATTTCTACGATATTTCTAACCCATCGTCGAATTGTTTAAGGGCTTCACAGTAACTATCTGTGTTATCGGTGCTGTGGCCATCATTTGCCTGGTGTGAAAATGGGAAACAACAGAAAACCATCTTCAGGGCTGCCGACGGTAGGATTCGAACCCACTATGCAAGCTCACAGATGCGCGCCCCTAACCGCACCGCTAACTTATTCGGTAATTACAAGCAAGTTAAAATATATGCCATTAAGTATTTTGGCATGCCATTGTAATTGGATGGGTTTATCGTTCAAATAGGTATATGTGAGTGTGTGTCCGTGTCTGCAATTTTCGAAAAGTGATTTTGCTTCTTGAACAAAGCTAACATATTCATTTTTAGGTACATAAGTTCATTCAACTAAATTTACTTGACCTTGTCCGACTCGTTGGCTGAATGGTCAGCGTAATTGGCCTTCGGTTCACAGGGTCCCGGGTTCGATTCCCGGCCGGGTCGGGGATTTTAACCTTAATTGGTTAATTCCAATGACTCGGGGGCTGGGTGTGTGTGGCGTATTCAACATTAGAAATCATCCTAGGTAGGACCCTCATCTTCACAGACATACAGGTCGCCTAATAGGCCGTCTACTAGAAAAACACCTGCACCAGACCTGTCCAGAGGCCATACGCCATTATTAGTACTTGACCTTCATAATATAACTGCCTGCCTCGTGGTGTAGGAGTAGCGTACATGCCTGTTACCCGGAGGTCTCGAGTTCGATTCTCGGCCAGGGATTTTTTTTGCACCGACACAGATAGGTCTTATGGCGACGATGGGGCAGGAAACGCCTAGGAGTGGGAAGGGAGCGGCCGTGGCCTTAATTAAGGTACTGCCCCAGCATTTGCCTGGTGTGAAAATGGGAAACCACGGAAAACCCTTTCAAGGCTGCCGACAGTGGGGTTCGAACCCACTTATCTCCCGGATGCAAGCTCACAGCTGCGCGACCCTAACCGCACGGCCAACTCGCCCGGTCAGGGAATTTTTATCTGGATATGAGGACTGGTTCGAGGTCCACTCAGACTGCGTGATTACAATTGAGGAGCTATTTGACGTTGAGATAGCAGCCCCTGTCTAGAAAGCCAAGAATAACGGCCGATAGGATTCGTCGTGCTGTCCACTCGACACCTCGTACAAGCTGAGCAGCGGTCGCTTGGTAGGCTAATGTCCTTCGGGGCTGGTGCGCCATGGGGTTTGGTTTTGGTTTTTGTAATTACAACGGTCATGTCATCGCCCTCTACTATGACTGCGCTAATACGCCTTCTCATTCGCCCGATCACACATGTAAATGAGCGAACACGTCATAGTTACCAGTTCAGGCGCTTGGAGCGCTGAGAAGCTGGCATTAGTCGGCTTGAAGAGATACGCTGAGTGATCATTGCTGAGAGTGCTGGTGTTATTTGAGCCTCTGTTTGCTTTATTTGGCTTGTTTCTTTGGTCGTGAACCGTTTTAATGTTTATGTACATAATATTGTTTACTGCTGTGTGCCTTGATGTAAGATGAAAAGCAGATCGGGAAGTGGGACTTCGTTTCATGATTTTCCTTTCAACGAGTAACGTCATAAATGGCTAAATGTTATTTCAAGAAAAAAATTCTCTCTTAATTTCAATTCGACGTCATCGAAACTATATGTTTGCCACACCGAATAAATCCACACTTTCACGCTACTTAGGAGATATAACTGCGAGAGTGGAATAACACTTAGTAAAGGAGCGCCTCTTATCAGAAAGTCAGCGCCTAAATGAAGCAGAAAGATTGTGTTTGTTGGTAGTCCATCGAACAGCAGATGTTATATGACAAGAAACTCGACACCTTGTTTGAACAGAAAGACTCTTCGTTCCATGTTGAGCGAATAAAAACTACTCAAGATGACTGTCACGCAAGCGAAAGTAGAAATCGTATTACCCTGGTCAATAATCTTCTCTGCTTTGTAATTTCTACTGTGACTACAAAATGAAGGTTACCAGCAGCATTTTTATTCTTTAAGAGGCGTTTAGGTACAGAGCTACATACTTTAACACTCACAACAATAAAGGAATTCGAAGCTTGCGGTTTCTTCGTGTTGCGCATTGTGAATGGCAATCATAAAACTAATGTTAGCAGGATAAGAAGAATGTCTTCTTCAAAACACATTAAACCAAAGATCTGTCATCCTCTTGATAGTGAAATGCCTCTTCTTGCTTTCGACCAAATCCCACATTCTGAAGAAGTAAGAAATTCTTTCCTCAAAAAATCTATGTTTGATAGTTCCCAGGATATAAATGGTGATTTTATCAAGAAACTGCATCAGATGCAATCAAATGAAACTGTGAAAGCGGTTCATCTTTCTTACACGCAAAAGCATAGAGCTGTCTAAGTTTAACAAAATGAACGTGGAGCGCGCGAAATATATTTTCGCGACTGAAGTAATAACAGCCCTAGAATATTTAAAAGACCATTCGTATAGGACAGGGCCATCCAAACAGCGCTCCCCGAGCGCTAGCGCTCTGGCCGCGCTCCAAGCCAGTGCCCCGAGCGCTTTGGGGGAAGATAGTTTCGGTAGTGGTGGGAGGAGCTTGGCTGGCTAAGCGAGCAGCCGATCCATCAGTCGCTAGTCTAGTCTAATGCGCTTTGTTGACAGAGTGAAACTAAATCAGTTTCCCAGCTGTCATAAAAATGAAATTAAATGGCGTATGGCTTTTAGTGCCGGGAGTGTCCCAGGACAAGTTCGGCTCACCAAATGCAGGTCTTTCGATTTGACGGCCGTAGGCGACCTGAATGTCGGAATAAGGATGAAATGATGATGAACACGACACAAACACCCAGTCCCCCTGCCAGCGAAATCAACCAATTATGGTTAAAATTCCCGACCCTGCCGGGAATCAAACCTGGGACCCCTGTGACCCCTGTGACCCCTGTGAAGCCGGGCGCAGCTGTCATGACTGAATATCATAAAGCAGAATGTGAAATTTCATTTTTCTGTATAGCTTATAAACGGTTATGCCAAATGTTTAGTGTGTCACCGAGATTTAGCGTGTTTAAAATAAACACAATTTGGAACGGCACTACAGTGGCAACCACAGGGATGATTATGGTGATTTGACAGACGCCAGTCGCTAATCGAAGTTGGAAGAAATGAAAGAAAATTTCAAGCAGCACTATTCTATAAGTATTATTTTTTTTGAATTTGAAAATGATTGTTTACAAACGGGAATGAAGAAATGTTTGAATTATCTGAAGAATACAAAAATTGTGACTTGCCATTTTTTATTATTATTTTTTTTTTTTTTGACAGGAGATTGAGGAGAGTGAGGTTGGTGGACCCACTTTACGAGCAAGCTATAAATGATCGCTGCGAATTTCCAAAGCTGAGGAACCCTTCGCGGAAGGGAATTTAATCAAGGAGTGCCTAATGCACGCGGCGGCATGTATTTGTCCTGTGGAGCTAGTTGAGAAATTTGACAAAATCTCTCTTTCTCGTTAAACTGTGGCTCGCAGAATAGACAATATGGCCGTTGACATGGAACAGCAATTAATGGACAAGGCAGCAAATTTTATATCATTTTCCATCGCCCTCGACGAATCAACCGACAGTGCAGACACAAGTCAGCTCGTTATTTTCATTCGAGGGGTGGATGACGATCTTCGGGTCACCAAGGATTTCCTAGACTAGGTAGCTCTCAAAGATACCACTACCGCTTTCGAAATTTTCCAAGCTGTGGAGGGTGTTTTTGAGTCAATGGGATTAAAATGGGAGCTCCTGCTTTACGTAGTCTACGCTCGGTGGTTCCTCAGCTATGTAAAACTGGCTGAGAGCGGTAATACCCTAAGGTCGGGCTGAGTGGCTCAGACGGTTAAGGCGCTGGCCTTCTAACCCCAACTTGGCAGGTTCGATCCTGGCTCAGTCCGGTGGTATTTGAAGGTGCTCAAATATGACAGTCCCGTGTCGGTAGATTTACTGGCACGTAAAAGAACTCTGCAGGACCAAATTCCGGCACCTTGGCGTCTCCGAAGACCTTAAAAAGTAGTTAGTGGGACGTAAAACAAATAACATTATTATTGTTATTTATACCCTAAGGCGGCGATCCATTGCTTGATACAGCAGGAGGCAATCTGTGCAAAAGTCCCCATGCTTAAAGACCTAATGGGAACAGTTGTGCGAATGATAAATTTTCTTCGCACCCATGGACTCACGCACCGTCAATTCAAAGAGTTCTTGGATGACATCGAAGCGGAGTATCCGGATATCCCGTACCATGCAGAAGTAAGATGGCTGAGCAAGACGAAGGTGCTTCATCGTAGTTTTTGCTTGCGGAACGCAATAGATACCTCTTGTGACATGAAAGGGCGGCCCGAAGTTCTTTTGCGTGATCCTAAGTGGGTGGCAGACTTGGCCTTTTTAAGTGACATTACTGATCATCTGAATGATTTGAACACTCCGCTTCAGGATGAAAAGCACAATATCTGCGATTTGGTGGAAAGAATTCGAGCGTTCAAAATAAAATTGATTTTGTGGGAAAACCAGATGCGTGCAAGTAACACAGGACATTTTCTATAGCTTGAAACAGTGAAAGAAAGTGTCGACTTTGATGAGTACTTGCAGGTAATTCGCCAATTACAAGAAGAGTTTGAAAAGAGATTTTCAGAATTATCAGAACTCAAAGCGGTGTTAGATGTATTTGTTCGACCATTTTCTCTTAGAGCAGACAGTGTTCCACACTTAAGAGTTGATTGATCTGCAGTGTAATGTTCGTCTTAAAGACCACTTTCTAATGTCACAAAGTTTAGAAGAATTTTAAACAGCGGCTTTCCGCAACATGGATGTAAAGTTCTGTCAATGTTCGGCTCAACGTACATTTGTGAGCGTTTCTTTTCGGTTCTTAATCTTAACTAAAGGAACATCGTACAGACGTGCACATTAATAGTGTCCCGACATAAACATTCAACACTGCCCCACTCCAGTACTGAAAAGAAGGGGAGAGAGTGAAGGGGCAGTGTTGAAGGCCAATCCAGTACAAAACGTGGGGGGAGGGAGTGAAGGGGTAGTGTCGAAGGCACAATGACTCACCTTCTCGCTTAACGCATTGCTGCATGTACTGCATGCAGACAGCCCGCTACAAGACTTCGTTGTGATCGAAATGGGCACAGTGGCGGATGTATTGAAGTACAGCATTAGGTTACCCAGTCGTCCGGCCCCGCGGTGTAGGGGGCAACGCATCCGGCCGCCCCGGGTTCGATTCTCGGCCGGGTCAGGGGGTTTTAATTGTAAATGATTATATATCTGACCTGGGGACTGTGTGTTTGTGTCGTCCTTAACGTTTTTCACATTGAACACTCAACACTTCCGCAATTCCAATTACATGCAGGTTCATATATTGTGCAAGTAGGGGCAAAAGAACTCTATAGGTCGACGCCCTGAACAAATAGCATTTTAACATAAAAAAATAAAAAAGTAACCTACTCTGATAATTACAGTATTAGGAGGTAAAGGAGGCTTTTAACCGAAAATATTTTATACTAGTTAGGAATATTTTGTAGCTGCGTTATATCGGGTCTACCAATCCTTCTTCACCTCGTTCTTGCCATATTTCTATCCATCTCCAAACTGTCTTAAGACTGCATGGTATTGCTTGTGCTATTGCTTGGGGGACGATGTGAGCCTCCCACATGCCAATAATACGGCCTCGATTCACCTGTGATAGGATAGGAGCCATCTTATTACAATGTTACAGTATAACGCCGGAATACACAGAATGTGTATTCAGCACTACCTGTTCACTCCCTTCCCCTCCTTTTCAGTACTGGAGTGGCCTTCAACACTATCCCTTTATTCTCTCCCCTTCTTTTCAGTACTGGAGTGGGGCAGTGTTGATTGTTTATGTCGGGACACCATTAATGTGCGTGCGTGTACAACGATGAGCGATAGAAACATTCGCAATTGTTTAAGAATAGCTGTGTCCAGTAAAATTGTACCCAATTTGGAGAAGATTATTTGCTCCAAAACTAAAAGCTCTTAAAAAAGGCTGAGCAAAAGCCACTAAAGCTCTGTACTATCTGTTCATATTTGTAAAATTTTGTTGAATTTTCCTCTCAGATATGTTCTAATTTCAGATTTGAATAAATCACATTATTCTTTACTTAACACTTGATTTCGTTTCCTGCATATTCCATAATTGGAGTACCTTTCGATTTATATATGCGGTAAATTTTGATGTCAGCAAACCCACAAAAGCCGTCGACCGCACGGCTGTACGTACGTACCTAGTCAGCGCGTCCGAACATCGTCCGTCTGTCCCAGGTCTCCTCGCTGCCACAGTATAGTGGTGGCGGGGGAAGGAGCGCTAGTTTGACTGCCCAGTGCTCCCCGAGCGCGCCATGACTGGATGGCCCTGGTATAAGAGATACACGACTTTTTAATGCATGTACCACTGTCTAATGCATGTTATCAATAAAAAAATGATTCGACATACAAGTCAGTAGCACAAATGTAGCAACATTGCAGCCGGACAAGATGCTTGATTCTTTTGACAAGACCAAGGTGTTCAACAGTGGTAATGGACTTGATTTGTAAAAGATTAAAACAGCACGTTGCAGTTTCCCTCTGATTTGCCACTGTGGATTTTGAAAGTTATTCATGATTTTGTATTGAAAGTACAACCATTTGTGCATAAAAATCCTGTTGCGTCTATGAGTGACTAATGTCCATGCTGCGTGATTTTCCTCACTTCAGTTGTCCTAAAATCGGATATTCACAGCTATTGAGTGAAATTATTTGCGAGTGTGTTATTCCTGTATTCTTAAATAACATAGCCACATAAATAACAGAGATCTTTGAAAGACCGAAATATGAGAAGGCGAAACACTTAAACAGGAAAGTGTGTGGAATTGTTTATTTTCTACAGTATTTACTAACTACCGTTAACATTATTTTGTACGGTTTTTCCGCTGCGGATGGATACGTCCTTCACCGCATTTCTTTATTAAGGTGTAAGGTGTGAATAAAATATGTTTATCGAGTGATTGGTTATACATTTGAACAGAAATTTACAAAACACTTAACGTGTGCTGTAATGAACAATCGGGTTTCAATGCCAGAGAAGCAGCGCTCGGAGGTAAAAATGGGAACTAGGCCCATATCGCACATATCGCTGTATTAGGAAAGCGTATTAGCGCAGCCATAGTAGAAGGCGATGGTCATGTCATAACACAGCGGAGATTGTGGTTGGTCCAGCCTAGCGCTCGATAGTCCTCCATTACTTGCTCGCTTCTAACATGAAGCGCTCAGGTGGCAGCACCCTTCAGTACAGAGAATTGAAGACCACCCACCCGGAAATAAGGATGGGTGGAGGGAGACGAAGAGACTCAGCGTGGGTGCCTCTGAGTGAAGTGATAATGAGAGCTGGCTCGCCCGGCCTCCCGGTCTTCAGTCTGCCTATCCAGGGCAGAATCAAGCTATACACTGAAGATAGGAATTTGTCACGTCAGCTTGGTGTCCTGAGTTCGTGACTTGTCCGTGGCACCAACCACACCAAAATTCGTCCTGTCACAACTCAGGCAACAAGTTTGTCACAGTTAGTCTGGTCCGCAAATGCGTTTCACCATTCCGGTGCTTCAAGCGCACCTCCTTCCCCTTTTCTCACTCCCCCACCCTTACTCAGTCCTTGTACCACAGTCTAATATATATTGTACCCTCATGAACTGGAGATGGGGTTCTTGGTTCCGGAGTCAGAAGTCGTGTAGCCGATGTGTCGTACCCTGACAGCCCTGTATAGTCAGGATCGCACTAGGTGACAGTGACCATGGCTGGCCGACAACTCACGAAACGGGTACCACAAGTCCTGGAGTCAAGGGATCGGGGTTAGACAGGGGCCTGGATCTAGTTGCGCCGTGGTTCCAAAGCATTCCTGCCCCACCTCCCCTCCCTTGCTCCGACCAGCATCTTTTTCGTACGCTCCCTCTGCAAGATCACCTTGGCAAAAGTACCGTACTAGCCTCTTCGGTCAGCCCGGTAATTAAGACCCCTACCCTCCCCCCCCCCCCCACCCGCAACACACATATTCAGGGCAAAGTTGGTATATTACCGACTAACCTTAACCCTGACAACCTAGTATAAGTCAGGTCTCCTCTGTAAACCCGATATCCCAATTCCTTGTGAGCCGGAATTAGCCTGCCTTTCAATCCTCGTTACTCAGTTCACCTAAGTTCCCCACTCCTTAAAACCCTCTCCAGTCAATGTTCCTAATTTCTCCACGGAAACACTGGAACTTAGGGACTCATCAGTTGTTGCTACGACGTTATATAATAACAATCGTCGTAAATATTGAACACTAACAACAACTGAACCAAGCAATACATCCCCTCTGTCGATATGGGACATAGGACGTTATACGGTCGGCGGCCCCGACTTTCATTAACTACTTGTGTGCGGGACACACAAGAGTGTTGCGCATTGACTGTGATACCCACTTCTATAATTCCTTCTTCCCTCATTTTTCGAGTGATCGTCCCTTCACGGTTTTCTTCTCATTTCGATAGTCATCTTCTTTATCTTCCTAATCAATAGGAGCTAATGATTCATGGGTTTGCAGCTTACAAAAACAATCACAACTACTACTATTGATAGTGTTACGATATGTTTGTGGGCCAGAGAGGGAAAAAAGAGTGAGGTGTAAGTGGCTGGACTAAGCATGAACGAAATTAAAATTATTTTGAAAATGCATTTACCAAAAAATGTATTTTCTTATCTTTACTGAAGGAAAATCTTTTCAGAAAACAACAACAATAACAACAACAATAATAGAGATTTAACAATTGGTAACAAACGGACAAGCTTAGCTAATTCCCAACCGGGGAGAAAGGACTCCCATTTTCACACAAAACTTGGAGTCTAAACCAGACCAATAGGTCTTCTAAAAATCTTTGGCATTAATTAGTGAGGCACTAGCCTTTAAAATTAAATCCCCTAGCAGAGGGGATATTGAACCTTACTTTGTTAAATGTCTGTTGCTGCTGTTGTTATTGTTGTTGTTGGAAAACTTCTGCCACTCCTCGCTAGTTCGCTGACGTCACGAGTCGTAGTCGCCGTGCCGTAGCGTAACATGAGATACTGTACCCGTAATATTTAAATAAGTGTTTTGACAGATAGGGCTGGATGAGGGTACATTGCACAGTGTTGCCGGTTTCCTGCTTTCCTTTCTCCTTCCCTTCGCTTCCGACTCGCTTGTTCGTTCGTTCAGACAGCGTGTTCAGTTATTCATAACTAAGAAACCTTTCTCGTACGATGAATACATGTAACATCTCTCACCTATTCTTGCTGGCGTTTCTGATTTAATTTCTGTGCAATCTGTTATAACTCGTGCGTCAGGATAAAATGTTTTAAAAACCGAAGCAAAGGATTTTGCAAGGATAGTTTGCTAGGCCAGAAAATAAAATTAGAAGTGCATTCCTTGACTACTCCGAGAGCAGTAACAGATATTCGCGCAGCAGTAGTCTGATGTACACCAAATATGACTGCCGAGGCAGCAAAGGTTATACCCAATTTCATTTTTATTAAAAAGAGTAAACAACATCGTTATTATATTTATAGACACTTTAGAAACAAAGAAAGAAAAAATGAATGTTTTAAATGAAAAAGTTAAATCCTTCAACTATGCCTCACTTTTTATGCTCTGGTATCCATGAAATCCTCTGCATATGTTCAGGGGGGTGTTGGGACCACAAATTTTATCCACCTTCTCCTAAATACTTGGAGGTACTGTGCTTGAGTTGCACTGTGTTGGGACCACAAATTTTATCCACCTTCTCCGAAATACTTGGAGGTACTGTGCTTGAGTTGCACTGTGTGCCTACATCATTCCCGCTAAAAGCACAAGTGAATTCGAAAGTCGTTGCTTCAATCTGAAATGCTGCTTGCACCGACTTATGTAGGTTTTCACACTCATTTTTCACAATAAATGCACGAGTTTTCTGATTAGAAGACGTATGTATATTTGAGCATTTCATTCGTTTACTCGCTCTTTCAAACCGGGGTACATCACATTCTCTTTTCGGTTTCTTCTTATAGTTCTCATAAAAAACATAGATGGTATATATGATGGATGATTTTCAATGTTGCTTGGCTTTCATCCAACAAAATGTTCACTGCAAATGACGGAGCGTTTGGTGGGTTCCCATGGAGTTCCACCTGCACTGAAATGCAGGAAAACATGTATTATTATTATTATTATTATTATTATTATTATTATTATTATTATTATTATTATTATTATTGTAACCAAGGTTGAGATTTACAAAACACAACTTTATTATTCGCTTCAAATGCAAATACACTATTTACACAAATAAAAATGAAATTTAACTTGAAGCAAATGAATTAGGAATCTTGAGAAAGAGTCTATCTTTTGTACACTATATACAAGTTTACAGTATTTACATCCACTTCTATCTCGAAAAGATAGTCCTTGATATGAAAAGTCGATAGTCGAAAACTATCAGAAGTACTGACATAAATGTTTTGGAAAGTCCTTCCTTGTTGAGTTCATAAAAGCAAGTTCAATGTTGGAAGAATTCTTACTTGGCGAAACCAAGGGAGCTTGCATAAATTAGGGAAATATAACGGTATGTAATAGTATGACTGGATATGGGCAGCGGAAGAGGAGCGGTGACCAGAGGTGAGACCTCGTACTGCCAGAAATTCAGTCCACCTGGTCGAAGCACATTTTCAAGAGGAGTAGCCTCCGTGCTCGACGTAGGGTGTATTCTGGAGCTGGACACCGGGGCAAGTGGGCATCTGGACAGGCTGGGAGTTCCTCTTTATAGTACACACACGACTGTTCAGGCACGCGCACTGAGGGCTGCGCGTCGAGGCTAGAAGAAAGACACTTGGCGCGCGTGTAGCTGGCAGGCGGAGCGAGAAGGGAGCGCCGGACATACAACAATTATTATTATTATTATTATTATTATTATTATTATAAATATTCGGCGTGGTAAAGACACGTGCACATGGAAGGACATAAATGTAAACATACGAACCTGCTGCAGTGCATACTTGAAATGAAATGTACTATTTCAAAGTGTACGTAAATGAACGTTTTCTTGACTTGGCTTACCTGGTATGTTTGAGATGTGTGATACGAAATGTGTGATTTACGTCACAAATGAAATAAGGTGCTGTACTTACTTTATTCTTCCTACAGCCGAAATCCACTTCCTGCGTCTGTCCGATTCCCATGGACGACGAGGAAATTTGTGAAATGTAATTCCTTTTCCATATGTGTTTCTTTGTGTGTTGTGGCAGTTCACTGCACAACAGTTTTTATTTGATTTGGGCATTTTGATACATTACTACTACCACAATTTCACACCTACAGTTACACAGCATGGATTGACCGCTCAAGACAAGATCACCTAAACGTTACCGATTTCTTCCGCTAGAGGCACTAAGAGCGGCCGTGCACGCTCCCTATACACTATCATGTCTATAAGTACGGGCCGTGAAAGCATCAATGGCAACAAGAAGTGAAAGGTTTGGCAACTCCAAGCAACACGAGCTGGCCACCAGGCTCATCTAAATGACAGCCGCAGAGAACCCGCCCACGATTTCCATGACAACCATACCCCCTACTACCTTCTCCCTACCCAGAACCAAACCAAACCAAACCAGACCCCATGGCACTACAGCCCGTGAAGGGCCTTGCCCTACCAAGCGACCGCTGCTCAGCCCGAAGGCCTGCAGATTACGAGGCGTCATCTGGTCAGCACGACGAATCCTCTCGGCCGTTATTCATGGCTTTCTAGACCGGGGCCGCTATCTCACCGTCAGGTAGCTCCTCAGTTCTAATCACGTAGGCTGAGTGGACCTCGAACCAGCCCTCAGGTCCAGGTAAAAATCCCTGACCTGGCCGGGAATCGAACCCGGGGCCTCCGGGTAAGAGGCAGGTACACTACCCCTACACCACGGGGCCGGCTTCTCCCCACCCAGGCAGGCAGTAAACGGACCTCGCTCTTAAGAACTGTCAGACCGCATCTTTCAATATTATGACTATAGAACAATGAGTTATGTTTCCCGTTCATTAAATGACTGTTTCGGTGAACAAGGTGTAGTCTGAACGCACTCGGGTTAAAAATTGTGAAAGCTATTGGAAATTTTAAGTAAAAACTGCTTCTAAACACGCGTTATTATGATATTCATTCTACTTCTACCGTGTTTCCCACACCTGTGTGGTCGCGGGTGCGAACTGTGTTGCATATTGTACCAGGAAGGCCTAGGTCCTGGTCCATATTAATTGAAAGAAATGTTATTTCCAGCATTAAAGATCCGACCGACGTACGAACATCCATGTAAAGAATGTTCCAGTATGTGCCAGACCCTACGAGTACGCTAGGCGGAGTCAAGTGACGTCACCTGTCGCTCGAAGCTCACCTCCCCTAGAGATATTTCTCGAAAGAATTTTTCTTTTAACAGCTTTTTAACACCTTAACCAATTTCAACGGGACAAACGCTGAATTATAGCAAACATCATAAAAGTTAATCCCTGTAAATTTCAAATTAATTCATTAAACGGTTGTTGAGTTATAACAATTTAAAGTCTCAACGAAATTACGTAATTACGGTCACATGGCCGAGAGAGAGCTGCCACCCCTCCCGGCGCTGGTATCTATATATGTCAAGGCCAGATAGCCCGCAAACCAGTGCAGTACAGTACAGTACCGTACAAGGACAAGCAGACAACTGTGTGAGTGAGATAGTGAAGAGACCGGCCCGCGTACAGTATGTTCGCGCAGTCACGGTAGAAGTACTTTCGTCGTATCTCCAGAACGCGAAATTCTATCGCCGATAAAGGACGTCGCACTGCAGTTAGTATGTCGCGTCGCGATTACAATATAATCCTAAAAAGACATTTAAGACTGTAACACGAGTGAACTTATTGGAGTACAAATATTAACTATTTCATTACGTGTGGACTTAGGCAACGTCAAGTAACATTAAACTTCTACAGAGCCTAATACTTAAGAATCACCAGAACTTATTTTTTTTCTTCTCGAGTATTGCATTATATTTTGAATGAAAAAGTAAGAACTTTTCTGAGTTAATATAACAGGATTAGCAGAAAATCTAACTTAATGACTGTGTTCACAGACTGTGCTTATCGACTTGCTTTCTTTTTTTTCTTCAAGTGTGAACTGTGTGATTAAGAACGTTTCAATAACGACCGTAAATAGTATTTAGTACAGAAAGGACTGTGATTCTTCATACGCCATAAATAGTGTTCAACAGTGTAAGTAATAACCAGTCGCACTAAATGAATTTTCGTGTGCGAAACTCAACAGTTCCTGCTGTCATCACCTCATCGGGAACGTCAACATCGCCGATCCTGATTCTACATGGAACATTCCAGATGTCCATCTTTCGACATTTGGTAACAACAGTTCTTGTCATAAGTGAGTAACAAACTGACTAAACTTTTTCATTTATTTTGAACAGTGAAACTTCAGTGTCGCGTGTGAACAATTTCCATAATTTCTCAAAAGTGATAAATTTAATTTCAATTTCATTTCTCGTAGAAAGACTGTAGGATTTCAAGTGTGCTGTATAACGAGATTGACGAACTGAGAACTGAAAACTTTTAATAATTTCTCATATCCATTTACCATTATAAAAGTGTGCTTAGGTTTAAAAAGACTTTAGGTGGAAATTCACACATATGAAAGACTTTGAAACCAATGATATTTATGCCATTTTTTTTCAAGAAGATTATTTTCAACATTTAATTTCAATATAAATTTTGAGTCAACAATCATACCGCAGGGTGAGAAATTAATAAATTGTTTTAAAAAAAAATTATTTACCATCTATTATTCGCTCTGCGAGACTATCCTTCTCTGTATCGGCTCCAAAACCCAGTTCCACTCCCTGAGGTCCTACTCATGCCCTTTGCCCACAACTTTTCCTGGTACAATATGTGGATTTGGTCCTGTTTTATGGCTGGATGCCCGTCCTGAGGCCAGCGCTACATGGACGGATGTAATCGCTATTGCGCGTTTATGTGGTGGTTGGTAATGTGGCTTGTTATCTGAATTTGAAGAAGAAAGTGTTGAGACAAACACAAACACCCAGTCCCCGAGCCAGAAGAATTAATTACAAGCGATTAAAATCCCGACTCGGCCGGTAATCGAACCTCTGAACCGAAGGCCTCAACGCCACGGGCGCCCATACCCGGGGGCAAGGGGGGCCGCGGTTCCCCCCGCCCCTAGCTCTCAGAGAAAGGCAAAAATCTAATGTAGTCTAGTGTTCTTATTTCAAGAAAATGATTTAAAAGTCGGTATTGCGTAGAAGTGGTAGTACCGCCCCCCACCAACAGGCAGGGGATACCGTGGGTGCTATTCTACCGCCATTCATCTTCCAAAATTTTAAAAATACTACATACCCCCAGGTCTAGGCCCCCCCCCCTACAAATTTTCATATGAGCGCCCATGCTCAACGCTGACCATTCAGCCAAAAAGTCGGACATTAGGGTGGTCTTTAACCTTATGATAAATTGGTATACTGGCATTCTGATTAAATATTTTGGTTAAGATTAAACGAATCGTGATTTAACCACGTAGACAAAACGAATAACAATTAATGAACCCACAAATATTGAAATAATACAGTATTACTGAACGAGTTGGCCGTGCGGTTAGGGGCGTGCAGCTGTGAGCTTGCGTTCTGGAGGTAGTGGGTTCGAACCCCACTGTCGGCAGCCCTGAAGATGGTTTTTCGTGATGTTTTTATTTTCACACAAGGCAAATGCTGCACTTTAATTAAGGCCACGGTCACTTCCTTCCCACTCTTAGCCCTTTCCTACCCCGTCGTCGCCATAAGACCTATCTGTGTCAGTGTGACATAAAACAACTTGTAAAAAGTATCAGTTGGTTAAAGTCCGGCTCCATGGCTAAATGGTTAGCGTGCTGGCCTTTGGTCCAGAGGGTCTCGGGTTCGATTCCAGGCCGGGTCGGGGATTTTAACCTTCATTGGTTAATTCCAATGGCTCTGGGGCTGGGTGTGTGTGCCGTCTTCAGCATTAGAATTCATCACAGATAGGGCCCCATTCTCATAGACGCGCAGGTCGCCTATGTGGCGTCAACTCGAAAGGCCTGCACTCGGCCTCTTCGGAGGCACACGCAATAATAGTTGGTTAAAAATATTAATGTTAACTTGCATACCTTTGTATTTTTATTGAAGTGTTTTCAGTTTTCTTGTGGAAGTGACTCTTCTCATAATTGGAAAGTAAAATGTTACACCTACACAAAACACTAACAATTTTGTTTGATGACTTTGGCGATATCACTTTCACCTTTACAGGTCCCCTCATGTGTTTCACTGAGTTCATAGCCTTTAATTTTATGCGCTATTAGTATGTTTAACACTTCGTACTGATTCTCACTATCTATAAGAAAATATTTCTCATAGGAGTTGTAAACAATTGTGTTCATGATACCGAATGCGATGTTCGCAATGCTGATCACCAAGTTACTTGGAACCATTAACCCTTCTCTATTAATATCATCTATGTACGAATCGCTCATATTTTCTCCAACTACTAGTTGTTCACAGTTCATACATACCAATTTAGTAGAAAGTTTGAAAGCTGCGCTGAGTTATTTCTTTATCGATAACGTAACACATCTCAGTATCTACTGGTAATGCATTGCTAACAATATCTTCAAAGTGTTTGTCCATATCGCTGATCGTACTATATAGATTTTCTTCACTAGAATTCTAGGTATTGAAATACAGGGATTCAAAATTTAAAGTTATTTTTCCATATCGTGCAGATTTTATTCTAAGAATAGTTATGCCCTAATTTTATGTTCTGCATAATTTATGTGGACGACACTAATGTTGTAATTTCCTCCACTAAATTGTATACATGCTAAATCGTTTTTCTAATTTGTTAGTCTGAAATTTCTCAGACAGTACTTATGTTACATTTTCAATTTCTAGACAGAACATTATTTATATTTTATTTCTTAAAGAAGTGAGCATCAAGGAAAATTGTTCTGAAAATAAATCAACTTGGTCAGCTAGAATTTCACTGTCAGTGTTTTAGGTTCTGAAGGTTAGCTTACACGGTTTTCTTCAATATATTTATAGGTGGAGGATTGTTGTTTTCATCATTTAATTGAATTATTATCGCACACAGTTCCACGTCTGTAACAATAGTTGTGCCCCTAGAGTTTCACTTAATTCTTGATAATTATCCCCATTTTCAGCTAAATTCGCAGAAACTACCGTATTTCTATCTATATTTATATAAAATTGTACATTCATAGAGTAAAACTTTATTGCGTATACTTCGTCACCGAACAGTTTAAAATCAAGCTTCTTATTTTCAGTTTGAATACCTGTCAACTTACCTGAATTTGCCGCATTCGCTGCTCAAAATTTCCGACACTGGAATATACAGAAGTATTTTCAACGCCTCTAAACCAAACCATACCAAACTCTATGGCACAACAGCCCCGAAGAACCATCGTCTATACCAAGCGACCGCTGCTCAGCCCGTAGGCCTGCATAGTACGAGGTTTTAAGGCCTCTCTCTCAGCAGTTTTTAAACTTTCTCCATTTTCCATTACTCTGTAATCTGGACATTTTCTTTTTTTATTGGCTGTTTCGTCGAAAGATAGAAAGGCAGTCCATCGAGAAACGTTGGAATAGAACCAGCTTTTAGTTTCTGGCTGTCATAGATAACTTTTTCCTCGCCTGTGGCAGTTCTGTGTCCAAGTTCATGTTGTAAGGAGTCTAACTCAAAATGTTTAATGCACACGACAGTCGAGGAGCCAAGTCTTTTCTCGGAATATTTATCACCCACTGCTTGTGTAACACTTTAAAAAAAAAATACTGTATGTATTCACTTTCAACACCTTTTTGCCGCAGGCCTCGGCATTCAGCGACTTCTGTGTCTGGGCGCACATTCGTTGCTCCGAGCTCAAGCCGGACGGGCAGTACACAGATCATAGAGCAGCGGCTGCGAGTAGTGAGCATTGAAGTTACATGTCATGGCTGAGCAAGTTCAATGCAGCAGCGTACCTAAGTCGTATAGTATAGAAATAGATTTCCTCCTATTCTTGACATCATTTACCTTATACTGTATAATTACGACATCTCTGGCGGTGTACAATTAGAAGTAATTGATCTGATGTGTGATCCGACATTGAAAGATATTTTTAGAACTTCAAGTACAAACATTTTAGAGTTCTATAAACATTTACCGCAAGACCGCTTCCCTCGTCTCCACCAAAGGGCTGCAAAGATTATTTCTATGTTTGGAACGACGTATTCATGTGAGCAAATTTCTTCAGTCATGAAAAAAACAAAGTCATGGATGCGATCCACATTCAGTAACGAACACTTGAAGCGCGTACTGTGTATAAGTTCAACCAGAAGTATATCACCGGATATACAAAGACTAGCAAAATTGAAAGAAAAAAAAAAGGCACTGATAGTGATTCACTTGTGTACAAATAAGAGCATATTTGTTTTGTACCTTTCCTGACAGACATCTATTTTCACATGAAATTGTTTGAACTTGCTAGCATTATAGTACAAATTAATTGTGGTATACAAATATACAAATTGTGTTTTCTGTCGTACTTACCAGAATTTGAACTTTATTTTTTTGAACCAAAACATTCGTTACGGTTTTTTCATTGTACAGTTGTTATATTTTTATTATGTTTATAAACTTAATTCCTGTACCGGTAGTAAATATTTCAGTTCCAATCAATCTAAAATGCTTTCTCTAGACTTCGCATTTATTCTATGTTCTGTAAACCCATGCATAATGACGCACACGCCACAGGTCGTACTGTTGAGTCACTCGCCCTTTTGCGGGCAGACAGAGCCCACTGCTGCTCAGTTGGATACTCTCATTGCCCGCGCGCCGACCTCTGTTTTAGGCCTCTCGTCCTTTGGATGCGTAATCATGCGACAAGTAGCGATGAAGTGTCGTCTGTATACGCACGACAACGCAGGACTGTTCCAAACAGATGGAGAGGGATGGGAGCTCGTCCACTGGAAGCGGGTTGGTAGTACGTACACGTGCCGACGCCGCATTTCAACCAGTCCAGTTACGGCACAATTGGACTTGCAACCCGGTGCACAACACAAATATAAACTTTACTTAAGAATCACTCCCCAAGAGCACGTGGACTCAGACTCAGTTCTCACCGTAGGCCTACTGCGAGACGTGTGCTAGATAAAAACGCATGGCCTCATGACGTCATGCTGCCCTCCAGGAGCATTCCCGTCTGAATAAAATGGTGGCGTGCCAGATGTGACCGTGTCGCATGCGACCCGTGCCACTAGCGACCGCATAATCTGTAACCGTGCCGGATGCGACCGGCGTTGACAAGCAAATTGTCATTTGATAAGTTGTCATCACCCAAGATAAGGTAAGCTAAACGAAGTGCAATGCCATTTCAATAAAGTCCTATAAGCAGCTACTGCCCCTACTTTACATAACACTTCTGGGGGAAACTCGTTTTACAACACGAAACATGGTGATGCGTTTACGTCTTTTCCCACCGGGCGAGTTGGCCATGCGGTTAGAGGCGCGCGGCCCTGAGCTTGCATCCGGGAGATAGTGGGTTCGAATCCCACTTTCGGCAGCCCTGAAGATGGTTTTGCGTGGTTTCCCATTTTCACACAAGGCAAATGCTGGGGCTGTACTTTAATTAAGACCAGGGCTGCTTCCTTCCCATTCCTAGCCCTTTCCTATCCCATCGTCGCCTTAAGACCTGTCTGTGTCGGTGCGACGTAATGCCACTAGCAAAAAAAAAAAAAAAAAAGAGATCCTAATTCTCTGAAATTATTTACGACTTAGGCCTACTTACTTATCGTGTCCTATTAGTACCAGGAGTGTCCGAGGACGTGTTCGGTTTACCTGGTGCTGGTCTTTCTACCTGACTCCCGTGGGTGGCCTGCTCGTCTGGATGTGGGATTATGATAATGAAGTAGGGAGAGATGAAACCCGGTTTCGGCACGTAGCCTACTCCTCTCGAATAATACCAAGGGGTCTGCTCAATGCTTTACGTCACCGTCCGATGGTCGAATCACCATCAATAGCATCATATCCCCTCACTCCATTTGAACACTGCGAAAAGGTTTGTATTTGAATCCAGGCTTTTGGCATGCAATCTAGTGATTAGAAACTGTCTACCACCAACTTTCCTGCCGGCCAACATTCTGATGGTGTTTTTTTTTTCATCCAGGCTAAGTGGCTCAGACGGCTCAGGCGGTTGAGATGCTGGTTTTCCGACTCCAACTTGGCAGGTTCGATCCTGGCTCAGTCCGGTGGTATTTGAACGTGCTCAAGTACGTCAGCTTTGTGTCGGTGAATTTACTGGCACGTAAAATAAGTCCTGCGGGACTAAATTCCGACACATCGGCGTCTCTTTAAACCATAAAAGTAGTTACTGGGACGTAAAGCCAGCTACATTATTATATTTTTCTTTCGACCAACGGCACTCGAACCTGCTAACCACGGTGTCAGACCTTTATTTTAGAAAAGATCAAGTTAACTACTTATACGCAATCTGCCACTTGGTGACAGCCCTTAATGCAGATCAATGAGTGCATTCCACCGACAGCAGTGTATGAGGTGGGCACAAATCATCGATATTGTACTGTGGGTGATTGGAAAATGGTCGTCTGATCAGATGAATCCGGATTCCTGGTTCATTATATCGACATCGAGCGCGTGTTCGCCAATTGTCATCGGAGGTTATGGCACCTGGTTGCACTGATGTTAGGAGACAGGCCGGTGGAGAAAGTAATAATAATGTTATTTGCTTTATGTCCCACTAACTGCTTTTACGGTTTTCGGAGACGCCGAGGTGCTGGAATTTAGTCCCGCAGGAGTCCTTTTACGTGCCAGTAAAGCTACCGACACGAGGCTGGCGTATTTGAGCACCTTCAAATACCACCGGACTGAGCCAGGATTGAACCTGCCAAGTTGGGGTCAGAAGGCCAGCGTCTCAACCGTCTGAGCCACTTAGCTGGCGGTGGAGGAGGTGTGATGATCTGCGCGATGTTTTCATGGGACACACTTGGGCCCATTATTCCGATACACCTGTTTCTGACAGCTGCCCGGTATCTGGGACGTTATTGGAAACCAAGTTTATCCGTTCATATCAACAGCGTTCCCTGATGGTAACAGCCATTTCCAACACACTGCCCAGATTGTGAAGGACTGGTTTGAGGAACATGACAGTGAAAGTGCTTTAATGCCATGGTCACCAAATAGCCCGCACATGAACCATATTAAACATATGTGGTTCGACTTGGAGAAGCGGGTCAATGCTACATCATCACCAGCCCGCGTGTACGCCACACGCTGCTGCGCTGGTGTTATGAGATACCCAGGACCTTCGGCCACCTCGCTGAATCGATGCATCGCCGAGTGGCCGCCGTTCTGCGGGGTAAAGGTGATCCTACACCATATTAGGCAGTGTTCATGACGTAATGTCTCTTCGGTGTATATGACCACCGGTTTTATACTACAGGGATGTGTAGGAACTTTAAAAGTCAATGTAGCAAACATAAACCAAAATAAGTCTGAAAGAAGTTAAGAATTCATGCACGAAATGGGGATCAGTTTGGCGTGATGAAAGAGAATATCATAAGTTACTGCAGTACTATATCAGATGGCGTGTCGAGTGGTCCGTCATGATTTCTTTCATCTGGCCAAGAGAAGAGAGATATTGATATCGCCAGCTTATGGGAAATGGCATGACACACACAGCTGTGCAACTACCGGAACAAAAAAAAAAAATGTTACTCGAGAAAAAAGGATGCTATACACTAGTACCATATGCATTATTTCTGAGCTAGAGGAAAATTCCTTTACTTCTATTAGCTAACCCCAGCATGTATCACAGGGAATCGAGGGCGGATTTTGCTCAGCAGCCATGAAGGGCATTGGCCTACCAAGTGACCGCTGCTCAGCCCGAAGGCCTGCAGATTACGAGGTGTCGTGTGGTCAGCCTGACGAGTCCTCTCGGCCGTTATTCTTGGCTTTCTAGACCGGGTTGCTAAACAGGTGCTGAGTTAAAATTAAGTGAACATATATTTATTATGCCCTAAAATATGAATTTTCATTGGCTTTTGACTTACGAGAAATAGTGCCGAGGGCCACTTTGCTGATTTGTTGATGCTGTAGGAGCTGCCTAGCCAAGGAAATAAAGACGAGCTCGGTTTACCCGGAAGGACGTGCAACTACCGGACTATCGCCAGGAAGTCGAAACATTTAGAAATGAGGTTTCTGCTGCCGAAGTGGTACATGGCCCTGAGGTTTACTCAATCTACGTAAAAAAATAGCACCAGGTGAAATCTTACGGACAAAGGCAGCTAGACATACGTAAAACTAACCACGCTATCCCATTTAGTGCCGAGGACAGTGGGAGCCTGTATCTAATACTGCTCCAAGAACGTCTACAGTCTGTAAAGAGATGATTTGCTTTGCTTTTTTATTTTTAACCTGAGCTGGGGATCTATTTGGAATTAGCGACGTTAATAATTTTCCGACACCATTGAAACCATGGCAACCAGTGTTCGTCTATGTATACTTGGCCAGTAGCGTCATCTTCTCACCGTGCGTGTTCTTCCTGCAACTAAGAGCTTGACAAAATTTCGTATCAAGTGAATCCCGTTCGACTCCTTAGTGCAGAATTAAAATCCTTGAACTGGCTGGAAAACGAACCCAGGGCCTTGGACTAAAAGACAGGCATGCAACCTCTACACCACTGGGATGGCTAATAATAATAATAAAGGAACTCTAACGGACATTCACCGCACATCGGATGAAGCAGTTGATTGGGTCAAAATACTAGACCTAGAGTTGTAGTATTGTACGGACTTGTGACTACGCACATTTATCTTTTCTTTTCTTTTTTTTTTTTCTTTTTTTTTTTTTTTTTTTTTTTTTTTTTGCTAGGGGCTTTACGTCGCGCCGACACAGATGGGTCTTATGGCGACGATGGGATAGGATAGGTCTAGGAGTTGGAAGGAAGCGGCCGTGGCCTTAATTAAGGTACAGCCCCAGCATTTGCCTGGTGTGAAAATGGGAAACCACGGAAAACCATCTTCAGGGCTGCCGACAGTGGGATTCGAACCCACCTGTCTCCCGGATGCGAGCTCACAGCCGCGCGCCTCTACGCGCACAGCCAACTCGCCCGGTCATATTTATCTTGAAACTATATATATGTACATACATTCTTCATACGATAAACAAATAAAATAAATCAATATACTTGAGGAATTTCGAGTCGACAGAAAAACAAGGGAATCAAGCAAACTCTAACAGCACAACAGCGAAAAATTTTTAGGAGAAATTTCAGAGCCATTCGAAATTACAACAGGGGGTCAGACAAGACGATAGATTATCGCCTCTACTATTCAATCTAGTTCTGGAAAAAGTGGTTCAAGAATGGAAAAATGAAACTAAAGGGATCAATGTTGGTAGACTTCTCAAAAACAAACTTCACCTTAATTGCCTCACCTTAAAAGATTACTTGGCAATCCTTTCCAACAACAAACAAGCAGCGCTTCAGTCCGGAGAAAAACTTCATGAAATAGCGGCAAGAACAGGTCTGCACATTTCATATGAAAAGATAAAGTATATGGAAGGTACAAAATCAGGATTTAACAACCATCCACTAATCACTAGATATGGGACAATCTCCCAAGTGGATAAATTCAAATACCTAGGTGAATTTATACAACAAACGGGATAAATATTTTTTTTTCTATTTGTTTTACGTTGCACCGACACGTATAGGTCTTATGGCAACGATGGGACAGGAAAGGCCTGGGAATGGGAAGGAAGTGGCCGTGGCCTTAATTAAGTGCAGCCCCAGCATTTGCCTGGTGTGAAAATGGAAAATCACGGAAAACCATCTTCAGGGCTGTCGACAGTGAGGTTCGAACCCACTATCTCCCGGATGCGAGCTCATAGCTGTGCGCCCCTAACCGCGCGGCCAACTCGCCCGGTACGGGATAAATCAGCAAGCAAACAAAGAAAGAATTACAAAAAACAGTGCACAATTGTCTGGAACAGATACAACAACAAAATCTATATCCCAAAACGCAAAATTACGACACTACAACACAGTTGTCAAACCAGAAGCCCTTTATGCATCAGAAACTCTAACAATTGGTGTCAGATCACAAATTTTTAAAAAATTTAAAAAGTCATCGACAAATAAGAGAGGAAAATTTTAGAACCTAAATGCTAATATGGTATTTGGATGAAAAGGAAATCACAGGAAATCTATCAAGTAAAAGAAAAATCCCAGACACCACTAGAAAAAGATTATAATTCTATGGTCACCTGATCAGGATGGATAACAATAAGCTAACAAAGAAAATACTAAATCTTGCAGTATCTCGAAAAAAAATCGCACCTGGATTACAGAAATGAACAAAGATCTTCAGGAATTTGGTATAAATGAAGAAATCTTGCAAGACAGAAAAAAAAAAAAAAATAGAAATCTCATAAACACACATTCGGTGATCAATTTAAAAAAGACAAGCTACAGGATGGACGGAAGAACGCAAAAAGGAGCACAGCGAAAGGATGAAGAGATTTTGGAAAGACAAGAAGAAACGTTCTGCTAAATAAGTTCACACGCGCTCCTTAGTTGGGCATAACGAATAAATAAAAAAAAACAACAACAACGAATGAAAACGAATACCAGGACCAATACATGATGGACTGAAGAACGGAGGAAAATGTTCAGTGCCCAGATGAAGAGATTTTGGGAGAAGAAAAAATCAACATCAGCTAAATAATTTCTATCACACTCCACAGATGGGCATAATTATGTAATAATAATAATAATAATAATAATAATAATAATAATAATAATAATAATAATAATAATTTTAGTATTCACAATTCATTTTGAGCCGTACCATTCTTTTGTGGACATACCGTACCCACTTTCTTTCGATTTATCGGAACTCTTTATCTCCCCTGTGGGTGTAGTCAAAGGATGCATTGTCTGTATCCCCTGCATGTCGTAATAGGCTACTAAGAGGGGAACAACTGATGAATATGTACCCGCTCTCTCTCGTCTTCCTAGCCCGAAAACATATTCATGATTCTACGCTTTTCCGTGTCGGAGAAAATGTAAGAGTGTAAATTATTTGATTATTTTTATTTATACGTTGTAGCGGGTCAAAACATATACGCATATTTCTTTATATTTTCGGAAAAAATACTAAAGAGAGGAAATCACTCTCAATAGTAGTGCATGTATTCATACAATTATGCAACTGACATTATCTGCAGCCAGCTTCTCGATTTTATTTCCCCTTCATAAAAATATACAATGTAATTTCAATATTTCTTTCTTTCTTTCTTTCTTTCTTTCTTAATCTGTTTACTCTACAGGGTTGGTATTTCCCTCGGGTTCGTTGAGTGATCTCACCTCTACCACCTCAAGGTCAGTGTCCTGGAGCGTGACGCTTTGGGTCGGGGATACAACTGGGAAGGAGGACCAGTACCTCGCCTAGACTGCCGTACCCGCTATGCTAAACAGGGGTGTCGATGGAGGGGGGGGGTTAGGGATGGGAAGATTGGAAGGGATGGACAAGGAAGAGGGAAGGTAGTGGCCGTGGCCTTAAGTTATGTACCATCGCGGCATTTGCCTCGAGGAAAAGTGGCAGACCACGGAAAACCACTTCGAGGACGGCTGAGGTGGGAGTCGAACCCACCTCTACTCATTTGACCTCCCGAGGCTGAGTGGACCCCTTCCAGCCCTCGTACCATTTTTCAAATTTCGTGACAGAGCTGGGAATCGAACCCGGGGCTCCGGGGGGGGGGTGACAGCTACTCACGCTAACCACTACACCACAGAGGTGGACGGTAATTTTAATGCTGATATAAATTTATATAATTGTCATCAACGACGCTCACATCTGACTTTTAACCATATTTTAAATATCAGTAGGTACAAGGTCAGATATTTCGAAAACAAATTTCAAGTATTTAAAGCCTGTTTTTAACCTTGACTGCCCAATTTTATATTTTTTCAGCCTATTTAGGTGTCAATTTTTTTTTTATTATTACAAGCCTAAAATAATTCGAGATATACTATCATTATTGCATAACATATATCGTTGTGAAGTTTTGGTCTATATTTTATTATTTATATAACGTCATATTTGCAGCTCGTTCTGTATGTCTAACACATAAAACCAATCTTTAAATATAAACATTTCTTTGACATGAGTAATCATAAATTCTTTCAACTCTCCTAATTTTTTGCCAATTTGCAGATTTGTTAGTTTGCCAGAGCAGGGACAATATTTTTTAGCCTATTTAGGCGTCCAAAACTTTATTAATACATGCCTAAAATAATCCGGGATCTATCATTATTGTACAATTTACAATGAGTGATGAAAAGTAGGAGTAACGAAAGTAGAATTAAAATTGATACTATCAGTAGTTTAGCACGATTCATTTTCGATTTTGGTGAGGTGTGGGTGTGGGATTAAGGCCAGATGTCCTTCCTGCCACTACATGATATTTCATATGTGAAAATTCCAACGTGACTTCGCCTGGATTCTAGCCTCGGCCTTCCAGGTGGAATGCCAGCTGCTAAACCACTACATTAACCATTGATAATATATTCAGTTGATATGGTGTCCAGATGTATATGAGTAACTCTTAGTTTCTTTGCAGGTTCGTGTGTACTCGTGTGCGGTATTGTTTAGTAGTGAAGCGTGGTAGTGACAGTGCGAATAACGTGGACCATTGTGCTCCGTTTCTTCAAAAACTGGTAAGTGTAGCTGTAATTTGATCTAGTTTTCAATACCTTACTAATATAATAAGAAAGTAAGTAGTGTCTCTCTGTACGTTCGGTTTTTTTTTTTTTTTTTTTTTTTGCCGCAGTTTTGAGAGGATTGATTAAACTGAAGACACCCTGCATGTGTCATTCTGTTTGGATTGAATAAACGCTACAACTGTTATCCCATTTTTCATTAAACTTGCCAGTATTAAAGTAGAGACATCCACAATTACCCTGCACGTATTTTTAAGCCAATCTGTTGAGTAGGAAGTGAGAAATAATATTGTTAACTTCGAGAATACCGCCACTTAAACAGAGAAAAGCCAACAGTGAGTCAGCGACTTCCCTCCAGGGCCATCGATACCATGCCCATGTCAACTGTTGGTTTATTGCTAAAAATTGTGGCTGTGTTTGATACTTTCTTACCTTCTTCTTGCTGCGTGGAATCCAAAGCCATCTGAAGTACCTTATACTAGCACCACCCATATTGTTTTGATACTTCTGTTTAGTCGTATACCACACCACTTGGAGCCGCCAGTACTAGACTTTTGTCCCGATCGTGGTGTTATATGGCTACTTCCAGCTATTTTCTACGTGTTGATGGTTTTTCTACACTCCTACTCTCATCTTTCCGAAAACATTGTAACGTGGCTGGGGTGGTAAATAAATACACAACTAGTAGCTTCAACTTCTATGACTAAAATTTATTAGTTACTAATTTTTACACACTACACAAGCACACCATTTTGCCCTGCCTCAACTCTCGCTTCCTCAGTCGTACTAGTTGTTCTCTCTTCCGCTTACAAACTAACACAGTCACACTAAAAACGAAATGGCATATGGTTTTCAGTGTCAGGTGCAGATCTTTTGATTTGAAACCTATAGGCGACCTGCGCGTCATGATGAGGATGAAATGATGATGAAGACGACACATACACCCAGACTCCGTGCCAGCGAAATTAACCAATGATGATTAAAATTCCCGAACCTGCCGGGAATTCCCGGGACCCCTGTGACCAAAGGCCAGCACGCTAACCATTTAGCCATGGAGCCGGGCGCAGTCACACTAGCTACACAGCACACATTGGACACTGTTCCACTACTGTCATTAATACTCTAAGCCAGTTCCACAACACTTGCTGCACATTATCGAAGCCAATTAGTTCACAGCTTGCGCACAATACAGTCTCACATTTCTGTGCGTCGTACACTGTCCGTACACTCACAACAGTCTTCGTTCACTATCCCTTGCCGATCCCTCATCGAACTCTCCCATGCTACACAAGAGACACAACGTTTTCACTTCATAGCGGTTGAACACGGAAGACAGAACAGAACAATAAAATCAGTTGCACGGACAGAATACTCATTGCACTGCACTGCTCACCTAATTCTCAGGTCCAGTGGGTCCAGCTCAGGACTGACTAAACTGTGAACTCTTTGGCAGGTACTTTCACTCACTGTGCTCCACCCAGTGCTCCACAAAAGCACACTCGCACACAGCACTAACTTGACTGGCTACTTGGCCTTCTTAAATAGTCAGAATAGTTCGAAAGCTGGATACACTCAATACATTCTCGTCCCCGAATCCTCTAGAGCAGGGTTTCCCAAACGTTTTGTCTCTGAGGCTCCCTCAGCATATCTCAAGCATATCCAAGGACGCCTTAGCCACAGAACATAGCCTAATACTGCATTCAGTAAACAAAACCAGAATTTTATAATGATACCATGTTTGATTTTATTCCTAAAATTTAGGACTAATGTTTACTTTCTTTAAAAGTTTAATTTAACTTCATTTACACAAAGATACTTCAATCAATCAATCAACCAATCAATCAATCAATCAATCAATCAATCAATCAATCAATCAATCAATCAATCAATCAATCAATCAATCATTCAATACTGATCTGCATTTAGGGCAACTTATTTGAAAAATTCACTTGTTGCGGTTGTTGGATCAATGAGACGCTGGTGCTGTTCAGTGTTGCAAACTTAGCGGATTTTCCGCTAAATTTGGCGGAATCAGAAGACTGTCGGCGGAGAAATATATCATTTAGCGGACAGCGGATTTTTTGGCGGAATTCTAGATTTATTATAGCGGAATTCATTGTTTAATCCATTTTACGTTTTTTAATTTGTACTCCAGCCTGTCTCCGAGCTATTCTGTATTTCTTGTCAGGGGCTAGCAGTCACATGAGGAAAACACGTTATTTGAATTTGATGTTATGAGATCATGGTATCATATTTTTTTTTGCTAGTTGCTTTACGTCGCACCGACACAGATAGGTCTCATGGCGACGATGGGACGGGAAAGGGCTAGGAGTGGGAAGGAAGCGGGCGTGGCCTTAATTAAGGTACAGCCCCAGCATTTGGCTGGTGTGAAAATGGGAAACCACGGAAAACCATTTTCAGGGCTGCCGACAGTGGGGTTCGAGCCTACTATCTCCCGAATACTGGATACTGGCCGCACTTAAGCGACTGCAGCTATCGAGCTCGGTCATAAATTTGTAATGCGTGGGGAAAGGGTACTTACCTCTTAGTTGACGAATGACGACAGATAATGAAACTGAGAGAGTAGCATTTATGTTTATGCTATGAAGGGAGACCGTTTAATGAACTGGCCTGTTCTGTGTGTAGCCCTTGAGGTAGGGGATTCACCTAGTTTGCACCCGGCACTAAAACGCCTACAAGTTTTAGCTCGCCGGTTTGCAGTGAAACTCACAGATCAGGTGAGTGCAGACATTTACTTCTTCTTATTATTATTTGAGATCGGATTTCTTGGCGGAATTTTAGTGTTTGTTTTTTTAGTACTAATTAGCGGATCTTGAAAATATAAGTTGGCAATACTGGTGCTGTTTCCCAAAGGCCAAACGTTTTACAAGTGTAGTCACTGGAAGTTGAAGATCAGCCTACACAATAGCTCTGTTTCTGTACTTCGTTTTCATTTGTGTGAGAGAAGGAAAGATACACTCACGTAGGTATGTTGTTTTGAAAGGCATTAAACGCAGTATTTCCGTTCTAGAAATTGTAGGGTATAGGAGATGCCATGGTCCCAAAAATCAGAGACGTGGAGTTGTGATACGTTTATGGAACTTCCTGGAGCTAAACGTGTCAATGCATCTGATTCTGCACCCATATTGAACCCTTAACTTACCATTCCATCGTTGGTCGGCCACAGCTGCTACAGCAGAGCATTATTGAACTCTTAAATCTTGGGGTCGTTGCGGGAAGAAATTCGGTCACGATCTTAACCAAACGATGCGGTTCAGAAGAGAGCCTAACTACTTGTACAGTAATGAGGAGCAAATATGTGATTACTAACTTTTATTGAATCATTAATTGCACAAAAAATATTTTTTATATAAATCCTTGACCAAAAATTAATTATTAATTATTAAATGTTTCAAACGCAGTCACATTGCATAGCGTTATTTTTCTTTTACAATATCGAAGAATTTTCTTCGAAGAAAATAGGAATCTCATAAATTAGTGGACAGCGAAACCGAAAAAGTGAAAAGAAAGCCTGAAAAATCGGGCACCTATTAATCCAAACGATAACTGAGAATTAATCCACACGTTCCGTGGAAAATCTGACCTTCAACAAGTAGAACGCCTGATTTCCTCTTAATTAAGGTTATCCACCAGTCGAATACCCTTTCAGATACAGAACAACCGCCGAATGGACCCTTAATCGAACCAAATTGACTATCAGTTGCTTTGGATAGGTTGCGAAATATTATTGGAAAGCATGGTGTTCACTACAAGTTAACAGCAGTATTCACAATTGAAACAAAATTCCACCATGTATTGTCATTTCATGACACCCTTAAGTTATAAAATAATCCCGATGCTAAAACGTGCATCACCCAAAGAGCTGTTCAGAAGGAACCAACAACAACACGATCCGCGAGGATCTTACGTTACGTCGTTCTGAAGGAAGAAAACTGCGAAATGCAGGAAACACGTATTCATCACGCATTTAGAAGAAATGCCAAACTCTGAAGTTAATTACACTGACTGACAGTGACAATGCAACACCAAGGAGGAGTGGTTCGAAAGGGATGAAAGTTGGGGGAAAAACAGAGACGGCACGGATGAATAATTGATGTTTATTTCAAACCGATATGCAGGTTACACAATGCGCACGGCATCGACTCAGTAGGATGTAGGACCACCGCGAGCGGCGATGCACGCAGAAACACGTCGAGGTACAGAGTCAATAAGAGTGCGGATGGTGTCCTGAGGGATGGTTCTCCATTCTCTGTCAACCATTTGCCACAGTTGGTCGTCCGTACGAGGCTGGGGCAGAGTTTGCAAACGGCGTCCAATGAGATCCCACACGTGTTCGATTGGTGAGAGATCCGGAGAGTACGCTGGCCACGGAAGCATCTGTACACCTCGTAGAGCCTGTTGGGAGATGCGAGCAGTGTGTGGGCGGGCATTATCCTGCTGAAACAGAGCATTGGGCAGCCCCTGAAGGTACGGGAGTGCCACCGGCCGCAGCACATGCTGCACGTAGCGGTGGGCATTTAACGTGCCTTGAATACGCACTAGAGGTGACGTGGAATCATACGCAATAGCGCCCCAAACCATGATGCCGCGTTGTCTAGCGGTAGGGCGCTCCACAGTTACTGCCGGATTTGACCTTTCTCCACGCCGACGCCACACTCGTCTGCGGTGACTATCACTGACAGAACAGAAGCGTGACTCATCGGAGAACACGACGTTCCGCCATTCCCTCATCCAAGTCGCTCTAGCCCGGCACCATGCCAGGCGTGCACGTCTATGCTGTGGAGTCAATGGTAGTCTTCTGAGCGGACGCCGGGAGTGCAGGCCTCCTTCAACCAATCGACGGGAAATGGAAATTGTTCTGGTCGATATTGGAACAGCCAGGGTGTCTTGCACATGCTGAAGAATGGCGGTTGACGTGGCGTGCGGGGCTGCCACCGCTTGGCGGCCGATGCGCAGATCCTCGCGTGCTGACGTCACTCGGGCTGCGCCTGGACCCCTCGCACGTGCCACGTGCCACATGTCCCTGCGCCAACCATCTTCGCCACAGGCGCTGCACCGTGGACACATCCCTATGGGTATCGGCTGCGATTTGACGAAGCGACCAACCTGCCCTTCTCAGCCCGATCACCATACCCCTCGTAAAGTCGTCTGTCTGCTGGAAATGCCTCCGTTGACGGCGGCCTGGCATTCTTAGCTATACACGTGTCCTGTGGCACACGACAACACGTTCTACAATGACTGTCGGCTGAGAAATCACGGTACGAAGTGGGCCATTCGCCAACGCCGTGTCCCATTTATCGTTCGCTACGTGCGCAGCACAGCGGCGCATTTCACATCATGAGCATACCTCAGTGACGTCAGTCTACCCTGCAATTGGCATAAAGTTCTGACCACTCCTTCTTGGTGTTGCATTTGCTCTGTCAGTCAGTGTAAAAAGTGGTAAATCACTTGAAAAAATATTATTATAAACCGATTTTCAGGTTATAAATGGCTACGTTACGCTTAATAAAATTTCAAGTCCACATGGTAAAATAAAACAACATTATAGAATTCTTTCCTTTTTAACAATGACTACCATCACAGATCCATCTACTTATTGTTTGTCCCAACACACTACCTACAAAGTTATCAATTAACCACACTCAACTACGTATAAAAATGAAAGAACGACAAAAATTGAAAATAAAATATATTACCGGCTGACAAATCGAACCCGCGTTCGTAACTCAAGTCTCACACTAATACGTTGAGTGTCAACACGCACAATATCAAAGCAAAACGGACGTCAGAACGACAAACAATTAAGTCCGTAAAATAAAAATAAAATACTGAAGTTCATTGAACTCAAACACGCATGGCGAACTGTAGTAAATATTCAATCACCGCTAGCTCAGTACCCAATATTGGACAACCCTCATTATCAGGCCATTAGTGATTCCATAATCTTAAGTAAACACCTTCCAGCTGTTGAGGGCTGCACGCAAACTTGGCATCATTATTACTGAGCTAACACTCTTCGCATTGTATACACTACCGCAGACACTACCATCGCTCAAGTCACTTCGCAAAAACATCTAATCTAACACTTGAGTAGGTACAGCTGACATCCCAGACTTATCGTCGGGCCAACCTAATGTCTACACACCCTAATACTAACCTCTGTGTACACATACCTTCCTAACCCTATCGTTGAGCGTGAACTAGGACGTCTCATCATCAGTATACTCCTAGGATAACATGTAACGTCCTAAATCTATTGTCGAGCGGAAATTTGGTCGTATACGCTTCCTCTAGCATATCAGACGAAATCGTAATTTCAAACACACTCTTCGATATTTTAGCCGTAAACCTTGTCGAAAATAATAGCACACAACGAAACAAATCTTGACCCAGAATGAACGCAAGTCGAGAAATGCAACTAAGTCTCTATCTTGTTACTAAAATGTGAAATTGAAAATAAATAACCCGTGGTGAGCAATCCACAACTCAAACACGATCTCAGCATGCACAGTGAAGTTTGGAAAAATAATAATGACTTCCAACACACGTCTGACACTACTTGACTATCGCCAAACAATCATAATCATCACCACCGCAAAAATCCACACTGTATTTTTAGGGTGAAGCCCTCAAATCGCCTACCGTCATTTTCCAAATATTCATATCCATGACTATCCAGTGAAACGAAACCCAGTGAATCTACACAGCCAAACATCGCTTTAAAACGTCAAATATCTCATCCCACAATGTTTCCGATTTAATGATAAATTACCGCCTCGTAATTTATGAACTTTACTGATTGGAATCTTGTCATTACAGTCAAATAACACCAACCGTGTATTCAGAATGCTTTTATATCCTTGAGACCATATTACTCTAATATTCATTACACTGACTTTACGTAAACTAGTCACTTGGATTTTTACACCAAGAGTTACAATCCTCACCAAGAATTGTTTTCACTTGGGATCTTGACTTGAAATTTTACTGTGCCTCATACAATAATCATCTCGAACCAACCTTCTCCAGGTCCCAGTTTTCGGATTGTTGGCGGAATATACTACAGCCTGCCACATAAATCTCGCATTTCGTATACAGCCTGTCTCAAAACTTCTTCCTCGGCAAATATAGCCTGTCTCAAAATTCATTCTCATCGCCTTCCCACGGCGGCATTATATGAAATATACAGGCTTCCTTTGCCTTCAACATCTATACACTCTTATCTCAACATATATAAATTCTTCGCCCTCAATCCATTTTCTTATATTTCAAGACTTTTCAAACCTCAATTCTCTCGTGACAAACAACTTTTATAAAAATATACCCTTTTACTTTATTGTTACTACAACTTTCTGACCTCAAGAATACAACAACACACCGTGATTTTCCATATCACCAACATACACGATGTTACAAAATTTTACTTCCCATGAACAAAACCTAACTTTATCGGATTTCACTGGAATTTTCTAGACACCCGCAAACCTTGTAGAACATACCTGTTAAATCCACTTTTAACATATAAAAATTTTATCCTGCGGTAAACATTATTAATATTATTATTATTTCGACAAAAAAATTCTGAATTCAAGCGATATTCGAAATTAAGACATTCACCACGACTGCGTTATCGTTATCACCTTCCTAATTTTACTCAATTCGGACAATATCTCAAAGAATATTAACACAATACTTAAACTTCGCATATTATAGCTTCTTGACGTAAATTTTACAGCGCTGAAGAGTTTCGCACGATGACCAGAAATATAATACCTTCGCCTGATCATTACTAAATATCAACCCGACACACGCAATGAAAATTGGTTGGGACAAACAACATTCTAACTACAACACTGATACAAAATATTCACAGACCTGTAATCGTAGCCACCATCCTGGATTCTGGCTGCATCTAGCCAGCAGACTTCTTCTATCTAGCCTCCCATGGCTATCTGGGGTGTCTTCTTATAGATATACATATAACTTAAATTGCACAACACTTTACAACGCACTTCCAAAACGTTTAACAGGCTACGAGCACTCTTCTCGACTGGCCCCGTCCACTGTGTTCGCAAGACTGTTCCCTCTCACCCTGCTAAGGTCCAGGCGTTCCAACAGATAAGAAACCAGATCCTGCATCTAACTTCCAGGCTCCTCTTTAACAAACACACACTGAATACCGAGAGAAATTCAATTACTTTTCACCCACATATCTAAACCTTTAAAGTTCCCATTAGCGGCAGCTCAGAAGATTTCTATCATCTTCCACTTTAACAGTATATTTGAAGCATAGACACGGACATGTAATTACTGGGAGAACAAATCTCCACACTTTTCTGCTGACGAGTGACGTGGACTTCGCTGCTCCAACAACCAGACAGAAAATGTGAAATATACGGAGGGAGATTTCTTTTATACCCTATGGGGTGACGCTACTTACACCATGAAGCTTGGTTGTGTAATATGCTAATTCCGCACCCAATAGACCAATTTTCCTGAAATTTGTTCCATAACTTCGGACAGACTTACGATTTTTTACGGTGTTAATTTCATATTTTTTCCCATACTCGCAACAGGCGAAATAAATCATTTCTGCCCGGGCGTTTCGCGGGTTTACTTCATCCATCGGCCTTGGCACGTGTCGCTAATTCGGGAGCCGGGCGCAAACTCTTCTCTAGGCTTAACTGCATTTGCCTTTACCCTGTGGGTCCTGTCTTCACATGGGGTTTAAGCAGTGGCGGCCGGTCAGTACGTGCTACCGGGCTCCAGCACGTAGCTTGGAACTGTAAGGAATATTATTTATGTACAGTACAATTATCCTGGTGCCTTTTCGTTGTTTTGAGTACGATATGAATTTGTGTTTTATGAAAATCAGGACGAGATCTGTCGAACACCTAGCGCCGTTCTCCCGGGGAACAAGGCTCGTGCTCATGTGAAGTGAGCCCTTGCCTGTAGCCTGAAGGAAGCAATACGCAGGCGCAGCCAAGCTTGCAACACTCCCCCTAGCCGGCGGAGTATACCGTAAACCGGGATCAACTTTCACTGATCCCGTTTATAGTTACTTCCTCTCCCGCAAGGGGGTAGAAGTACTCGATATCTCCTGCTACCCGGAGCGCAGCGAGGGATCCAGTCGGCCGTGCTTCTGTTGAACGTGGTAAGCGAATCTGTCACTAGAGAGTAGCATCGTCTGAGTTCGAAAGTAAAGCGTAAGTGGAGGCAATCTATCTCACACATGCTTATTAAAATATCTATCTTCCTTTTGTGTCAAAAATAAGGAATTCGTAGGTGAGTCAAAGAATCTTTGACTGACCCTAAATGTTATCCCGCATTACAATGTAATTTACTCTGGTGGAATGGCTTTTAGTGCCGGAAGTATCCGAGGACATGTTCGACTCGCCAGATTGAGATCTTTTGATTTGACGCACGTAGGCGACCTGCGAGTCGTGATGAGGATGAAATGATGATGACGACAACACGTACACCCAATGATGGTTAAAATTCCAGACCCTGCCGGGAATCGAACCCGGGATCCCTGTGACCAAAGGCCAGCGCGCTAACCATTTAGCCATGGAGCCGGACATTTACTCTGGTAATAGGGGAGGTCTCAATGAATCAGTTGGCAGCTCTTTCAGTTGCTTTGTGCGGTTTTTAATCTAGCGGTTATATTACTGGTGCGTGTTTTTTCTGTCATTGTGTTAGTGCTAAAGTTTATACGAAGATTTATCAAATTATTTATCCACTGCAGTGTATATAAAGTGAAATTAAATTAGTGTTCTTACTGGGGATCTATATTCCCACGATTCTATTTGCACTGATGTAAGTTGCGCCATTAGGTTAGTAAAAACAATATTTCTCCAATGAATTATTTGTCTCGTAGAAGACAGTTGTCGAAGAATTCATCTGCTTCCAAATTAATGTTGTTTTTGTTTGCACTGAGTTATAAATTGTGAGAAAAGTTATATTATTATTATTATTATTAGTAGTAGTAGTAGTAGTAGTAGTAGTAGTAGTAGTAGTAGTAGTAGTAGTAGTAGTACCAAGTTTGAAGTATGCGTTGTTCATCATGGCAATATGCGGATTTAAAACAGCGTATTTAGCTTGTTTTTTTGTAGCACGTAGGACGATTTTTTCACGAGCCGCCACTGGGTTTAAGAATAATTTAGATTCTTTATTTCTGGATTTACTATGTCGCCAAAATCTCTCGCTATGAAGAATTTTTTGAATTTTGGTAAATTGTTTAATATTCGAAGTCCACCGAAGTGTCCCGGTATTTCTCGATCTTGCGGCTTGCTCAGACACGGACAGCTCGTTCCCACGAGACAGCCAGACCCTTGAAATAAAACATGGCTGCTCTCAAAAAGTAGTTTGTAGCTGAAATAAATATTGGAAATTAAGAAGTAATTTTCTCATCGTAGAATTATGGGTTCAATATGATATTTCAACTTATTTTTCACTTCCTCTCTGCCAAGATACTTCGGCTAGTTGATATTCCTCAAGGGAGGACAGTTGATGTTCAGTCAAAGAAAAAATTTCTGATCCATGAGGTTATCTCAACCAGAGGCAGAAAATATGGTTTGAGTGTGGATACTAGCAATTCAAAATGTCCCACAATTACACCACTTAACACTGCTTTGTAGTATTTCTTCTTTACTCCGCAGCTAACTTGTACCGTCCATCAGCCAAATTAAGAGTGTGGTACCTACTGTATGTACAGTAAGTTATACAACAGTGAAAAAATAGTTCCTAAATGTGGTATAATGGTCTATGAATTGTGTGTGTGTACAATAAAATTTCCTCTTCGAGTACTTACAAGTTACATTATTATTGCGAACCCCTTGGATTATCGTGCCCCCTCCCCCCAGGGGTCCGCGGACCACAGTTTGGGAATGGCTGCTCTAGAGGTTTCCAGGTGACACTAGCAGGGGAACCGGCGCTTCTACTGTTGGTCCATCCGTCCTAAGGCAAACGTGCGTACTGTGTGTCAATAGCTTGGTTAGCGGACGGGGCCAAAATGACTCGTTCCTCCTCGCTTCAGACACCGTCACAACATTCACCTTCTGTCAACAATTCAACAGAAACCAACATGATCCAACATTAGTTTCCAGTGTTCATCCCTTATGTAAATGGCCATGCCATTAATTTCCACACATGCGAATTCGCGACCAAAACTAGTGTACATATCACTAGCTGCTGTTTGTCCGTAGTTGACGGGTTAGCTTTTATAATTGCAGCAGCAGTGCCATCTAGCGAAGATGAGTGCCAGAAGAACAGACAGATCACACTTCAAGTAACAACAAGAGCCAGTCGGTGCAATGTGTTCAGGGATGTTAGGGCATTTAGGCCATCGACTTCCAACGCCTCTGCATCCCCAGCCATTTATGATTTTTCCCCTTCTTTCCTTCACGTTTTCTTCTCATTTCGATAGTCCTACCCAGAGGCTAATGACCACGCGGTTTTACAGATTATAAAAATAATCACGACAGTCAATCACCATCATCGCCAGTTATTTCGTTACCATGACGACTGAAATAGGGACTTGTGTACTTCATTCTTTCCTTGAATTAGCCATGGTTCTCGGAAATTGTTTCCCGTACCAAGAGGTTTCTCTGCTTCCATGAGGTTTATTGCTAACCACGCGGTATGTAATGTATGGTTCATTTTCGGTTCGTAAATGAAGAAACATCCTCCTCCCGCCCCGCTATTTGAAATCTAAGACAAAGCATGCATGGGGTTCCTATAAAGTCCTCCATGCCATTCACGATGTTTAAATGACACCTACGCCATCATAACTGTTCGTGACTCACTGTTGTCGGTAGTGTTGTTTCAGGCACCAGAAGTTTCTCTACTCCTTTGAGTTTTATTATGAATCAGTGTGTCACGTACCAGAAGTTATTAGAACATGCTTGAAACAGAGGAATGTCATGGTAGGAAAGAAAGGTGTTGAAATCCTTGGCCACTTCCTGCCACTATTCAGGCAGGTAGCTGCAGAAACGTCCTTGAATATCCGTGCACAGTTTCTGTCAGATAAGTTCCTATTAAAGCAAACCCACACTAAAAATTCAAAAATTCTAACATCTCTTCGAAAATTACAACACTTAGCAGACGATAAGGCCGGCTTTCTTTGAATCTAAGCTATCTCCTGCTGCATAGACTCACTACTGACCCGACACTGTCAAAAGAGTATAGCAAACATATATGATATTCCACTTGAGCACTGCATACGCCCTATGGAAGTGAATAGATCACTGACATGTCTACACAAAGATCACAGATTGGTGCAGTTATTGAAGAATGATTTTACTCTCCAGTATCCTTCGTCTGTTAATATTTATACTGATGGCTCAGAAATACCAATAAGCGGCGTAGGATGTGCATTCTACTGTCCTGAACAACATGAAGCTCGAGGTTTTAGTTTGCCAGAACATATTTCTGTCTATGGAGCAGAAGCTATTGCCATTATAGTAGCCCTCAAATATGCCAGACGATTCTACCGTAAAAGTATCACTATCCTTACCGATTCACTGAACGTCCTTTCCACACTATCTATGCCGCTTATCGTCGAGAAACCCAATATATACCACATCAGTATTATTCAAAAAACATATGAACTACAAAGTTGCGGTTCCAGAGTAAACTTCGTATGGGACCCTACCCACATCGGGATAACACATAATGAATACGTAGATGCCTTAACGAAGGAAGCATGTGTCAGTGGACAGGTCATGCATACTGCCAGCAATTTCATGGATTATACAGTGATTATAAACAAAAGTGCCTATAGTCAGTGGACAAAGAAGTGGGAGGAAACAAAGAGCCATAAAAGTTAATATTGCTCAATGATCGAACATAATTCCCCGCGACGTCTTGGTTTGTACAGTGGAACACTCAACGACGATCATCTCGACAATCACTCGAATGCGATTCAATCACGCAAGTTTTAGAAGTCACCTTTATCGCATCAACGTTGTGGAAACACCATACTGTTCATGTGATGGCCAGTCGATTCAGGACCTAAATTATATCTTTTTTTGCATGTTCTCATTACCACCAACAGCAAATTGTTTTGATTACATACGCTAAGCAACAGTTACCTACCTGTGTAGGCACCCTACTGGCGACTAAAGACGAAAACGTGTATAATAATATTAGGAACTATGTAACGGAAACTTGCCTACAAATTTGACTGTTTTTTATATGGATGTTTATGTGATTATAATGTGAAGAAGTGCAACATATATGAACCAAAATGTGTCAATGAATTGTAATAAATTGTAAAGTTCAAACCAGCATGTTGTAATATCCAGATGGCTGTTTGGTCTTACACTGACCTAAAGCCAAATATTTTTTAAACCCCCCTTAGCTCATGCGGCACTACAGTGACTCTATATGTACAGTGCGGCCAATGAGTGCTTCATTCTGATTGGTTACGCCATATTTTAGCCAAATGTCCCGTCAGCTGATTTAAACGTATATATTCCGCACGAAGTAAGATGCGCAGTGCCCCTCTTGCGGTATTGCGCTTAACACATTATGTCACAAGGTCGTTCGCAATACGCCGTAGCGTGCCAGCAGTATTTTTCGATGTAGAGAAAGCTTTTGACACTGACTGGCACGATAATTTAATTGTTAAACTCCTGGAACAATACCAAGTTTCTCATTACCTAGTCAAAATTATCTAGTCATATTTGACAAACAGGAAATTTTACGTTTCCTGTGAGGGACAGCAATCCACCCCAAGGGCACTCAGAACTGGAGTCCCACAGGGCGGAGTGCTGAGTCCCACCCTCTACGGCCTGTATGTGAACGATCTTCCAACACGGGATGGTGTAGAGATTCAGCAATACGCGGACGACATAGCCGTATATATCGGTATGAAACGTAATGACCATGCCGTCCGGCGGCTGCAACAATGGGTCAATTCCTTTAGGAAGTGGTGCTACCGAAACAAGGTGAAAATAAACGCCACTAGAATCCAGGCGATTGTTTTCACGAAGCGTCGGCCTAGAGTTGATCATCTTACTATTAATAACGTACCCGTGTCATGGACCAACAAAATTAAATATCTCGGCCTAACAATGGACAGAACTATGTCCTGGAAATACAATATAGAACAGGCCCATCAGCGTGCCACAGCACGGGTGAAAGCTTTGGAACCTCTGCTAGGAAATAAATATATCTCTACTTAGCATTAAAAGAAATATTTATCTAGCATGTATCAGGCCCATCCTGCTGTATGGCTGCGAGGCCTGGGGCTATATTGCTAAAACTTCGCTTTCCAAATTACAAGTTATCCAGAATAAGACACTTAGAATGATGATCAGAGCACCATTTCTGAGATCTAACATTAGGATGCGAACTGAACTTCGTATTCCGACTCTTAGATCTCAGATAAACAAGATAGTAAAGATGACCAAAACTAGAATCCCCTCTAGCAATTCAACCGACCCTGGCATCCTACTCTTAAAACAGATCATGAGGGCCAAGAAGCCGCGGACTCGTCTGAAGCTCCGCGGCCCTTGGATCACTTATGATCTGTTTTAACTTGAAATAAATCCCATGTTTCGGCCTTTTCCAAATTAAAATCGACTTCTCACACTAAATACCTCAAAATTAAACCCCTGAAAGGGCCAGTTTGTTAAGAAGGCATTTCTCTGAAAAGTATAGCTCTCTGACCCCACTAAATTTGATTTCTTTCCGCAAGCGAAGAGGGTGTTTCAGCTCTGACGGGAGGAAATACCGCCTCTCAGCCAGATTGTTTTCCCCCCGCTAGTGTGGCAGACCAGAGACTTTTCTGACTCATCGGCACTCCCCTGAAACAGATGAGAAGAGGGGCATAGTTTTCGCCTCGGGACTCTCGTGGAATTGCCCTAAAAGAAATCACTCTTTATGCTATTTCAGCGAAGTACAGGCTACCTATTTTAACTTGAATGCTACCGAAAATATGTTTTAATTAAATACCGGGGATTATTTAGTATTATTAGTTTCGAAATGTGTGTTAATTTACTGTACGTATTTCTGAGGTCTAAGTTGTGAAGAAAATTACGCCATGTTGTGCTTACGGATGTAGGACGAGGTCTGGAAAGGGTTTTAAAATGAAATTGGACAGTTTCTTAGACGTTCGCAGCAACAGTAGAGTTGGACAAGGGGTTAACTAGAGCAGAATTTAACACAACAAATTTTGAAATGTTATTTATTTCCTTACTTTTCTAATTTAAAATTGATAAATAGAGAATCTGAATGAATAACAACACTATTAATGAGCTCGTCAGCTTTAGCAATAACGAAAATCAGGTAAAAAATTTACAATTGTTAATAGCTTGGTTGATTTACATAGAACAGAGCGTTATTGCTCTTGATAGGAACAATATTTTACAAAGAGCATGTTTTGCTCCGATCATTTATGCAACATAGGAGTCTGAGCTCCAGCCTCGCACAGGCATCAGTTTCTTGTGGCGCACTTAAGTTACACCTGACAATCCATCGGTTGTCCTGAATTAAAATATTTACACCAAGTAGCCTCGATGTGGGCTTATCTATTGCTGAACAGTTTATAACTTACTGTTCCTAAAGGGAACTTCGCACCAGAAGCAATTACAGAATAAACAGGAGCATGATTGCCCATACTAAATGGCCTTAATGTAAAAAGAAAAGGTTGAACATGACTGGCCATAAACAAAAGGCCCTCTTTATAGAAATAGTTAAAATCCTAAGTGGGCTTATGGCCCAATGATACAGAGGCTAAACCTATTCTACACCGGAGTGACTAAGTAAGAAATATTAAAGCCAAATGTGATTAAAGAAACTTAGAGGTTTTGAAAACTGTAGTCCCCCATGCCAAGTTGGAGTCAGAAGGCCAGCGCCTCAACCTTCTGGGGCACTCTGCCCGGCACCAGCAGAGAATTATACATTAGTGATTACATCCCTCCATTAAGGATTGGAGTCAGGAAGGGCACCCGTCCGTTAAACAGAGTCAAAGTGACGTAGTTCTCACCCACAACCCCACAGTTGTGGGAAGAGCTATATAAAAATAATGTAATGATACCAGTAATAACAATGTATTAGCAAACAGAATTAGTCCGCACATCACGGGGATCGAACCGCGGGTGGTCGGTAACAGAGTCCTGAATACAAGTTCTTCGGGACCAGGATAACTGCTTGTTTTCACCGAGCAAGAAGTAGTATTTTCTCAAACTATATATGTACAGTGTGGCCAATAGAGTCACTGTTTATTGCATAGTGATACCAGTAGTTGATTGTTCATTGCGGGGATCAAACCGTACCCATCATTAACAGAGCACTATAGCCTACACAACTATCCCGGGACCACGGCAGTTGCTTCTTCTCGCCACTAAAGATTAGCAGATTTTCGTTATTATTTATATTAGTACCACGAGCTGAATGGTACAGTATAGTATGTTAACTTATACTGTGTTAACATAAATATGGAGCTAGCTAATACAATTTTGTCTACCCATCGGTTAATTAATCATAATTACTGTTTTGTATCTTCTGCATATGTTAAGATTATATCCATACCGATAAGTCATACATAAAAAAGTAAATTTCGATGTGTAATTTGATGATACTGCGTTGTGTATTCTGATATGTAAAACCTTGTAACCTGGAATATGGTAACGTTAATTTTATGTCACGTGTATAATAAAGTAAATGCTATTATAGACCAAGCTACCAACACAGAATTTCCAACCTCTTAAATAATTGTGACTTGTATAGCACGTATAAATCTAAATTTTGAAGTCTTACGTCAGGTAGTTAGGCTCTTAATATGACAAGTACTGATACACATAGTATGAGCAAAATAAATAACATCTTAAACCATTGAACTAGTATATTTTTTGTTGAAACAATGATAATAATATCACTCTCCTTCATCTATCAGCTGATTGAGTACTTGGCTAAAACTTGGCGGCTGGACGGGACTTGGCCACACTGTACATAATAGTCACTGCACGTGGCGGAGATGAATGGCAGCTGCAGAGACAAAGCACATCACAACAAACCATAGCCAATGTAATGTTATTGTTGATCAGTATGAGCTTTCGGTATTGTAGACCTTCACATAGGGGAGATTACGAAACATCATCACTGTTTCATCTAACCAGTGTGGCTTTGTTAAAAACAGCTGAACAACAGACGCCACCCATGCACTTGGTCTGTTCATGGAAAGACACAAGGAGAAAAGGAAGACAGTTCACTTCGCTTTTCTTGATTTGGAAAAGGTGTTCGACAGACTACCATATGAACTCATTTGTCTGCCAATGAGACTATACATTGTACCTGAAGCCTATGTGTGTGAACTGGGTTAAACTTCTGAACCGAAAGACCACAAGTTCAGTACGGTGTGCAGCAGGAATGTCCGATACCTTCTAAATCGACGTTGGTGTCCATCAAGGATCAGCCTTGTCTCCATTGCTTTTCACCCTCTGCATGAACGCCATCACAAATGACATCCAGACCAGGCATCCATAGTATTATTATCTGCGGGCGATGTCATGTTAGCTAACGAGACACGTGAAGGGCTCGAACAGCAAGTACAAGAGTGGAAGATGCGTCTTGAAGGATTTGGGATGAAATTAAATCTGAAGAGGACGGAGTACATGGAATGCGGTGACCAAACTGATGGCACGATCACTGTGGGTTGGGTTTAACTTAATAAAGTGACCCAGTTCAAATACCTTGGGTCATGCATCACCTCAGACTGCAGTACGATTCCTGATGAAAGGCCAGAGTCAGTGCCGCATGGATGGCGCCCAGTTACTGGAGTCCTGTGTGATAAGAAAATTCTGTTGCATCTAAAATCTAAAGTCTACCGCACAGTGATTAAACCGGTGGCCCTTTATGGATCTGAATGCTGGCGTACAACATCGAAGCAAGAACAGGCACTTCATGCAGTGGAAATGAAGATGCTGCGGTGGTCCAATGGCTTGACTAGACCATATCAGGAACGCTTCTGTGCGAAGGAAATTAAAGATTGCCCCAATCACAGAGAAAATGCCTGAATCACGTCTGCGATGGTATGGACATGTACTCCGTAGCAGTGAAACCTCATTTGCAAAGACTGCTCTTCAACTGAACGAGGAGGGCCGCCGACCTCGAGGGCGACCTCGAACACGCTGGTTGGATAGGGTGAGAGATGACATGCGACTCACCAGACTCAGCCCTCAGGGCGCTATGTATCGATTGAAGTGGAGGAAACATTGCAAGAAGGCAGACCCCACATAAATGGGAAAATGCAAAAAGATGTTGATGACATAGGGAGCCCTTCTTCCTCCTTTCATGACCCCTTCTTATCTTATTCTTCCAGCGATCGTTCCTTCATTATTTTTTGGAAACCATCTTCACAATTTTCCTTGTCGATATGGGTTGATGATCACGCGGTTTTTCATCTTAAGACCACCATCACCAGTTAACACGATTGAACAATATTTCCATGTTAGCGATAAAATGAAATGGAGAAGGCGTATGGCTTTTAGTGCCGGGAGTGTCCGAGGACAAGTTCGGCTCGCCAGATGCAGATCTTTCGATTTGACACCCGTAGGTGACCTGCGCGTCGTGATGAGGATGAAATGATGATGACGACACATACACCCAGCCCCCGTGCCAGCGAAATTAACCAATTAAAGTTAAAATTCCAGACCCTGCCGGTAATCGAACCCGGGACCCCTGTGAACAAAGGCTAGCACGCTAACCATTTAGCCATGGAGCCGGACCATGTTAGTGATGCTCGGCGTTGATATGGAATAAGCAATTGGAGACTAAATTCGCGCATATCTATGTTATGACAGTCGGTACGCTAAAACTATATGAGACATAAATTGTACTCTCTATGTCCGGCTGGTCTTTGGTCACAGGGGTTCGATTCCCAGCAGGGTCGGAAATTTTAACCTTCATTGGTTAATTTCTCTGGCACGGGGGCTGGGTGCATGTGTCGTCTTCATCATCTTTTCATCTTCATCATGACGCGCAGGTCAAATCGAAATACCTGTACCTGGCGAGCCGAACATGTACTCGGACACTCCCGGCACTAAAAGCCATACGCCAATTCTTTTCTTTTTTTTTTCTTTTTTTTTTTTTTTTTTTTTTTCGGTGAAAATCCAGAACCTGTTTCCAGTCATTTGACCGGGTCAGGAAAGGAATGAATGAAGCCCCATCTAGCGGCGAGGATAGGAATTGTACCGGCTGCCGAAGCCTGTCGCACTCTTCTGGGGCAATGATTAATGAATGACTGATGAAATGAAGTGATACTGGAGAGTGTTGCTGGAATGAAATATGAAAGGGAAGCCCGGAGTACCCGGAGAAAAACTTGTCCCGCCTCCTCTTTGTCCAGCACAAATCTCACATGGAGTGACCGGGATTTGAACCACGGAACCCAGCGATGAGAGGTGGGTGCGCTCCGCTTGAGACACGGAGGCTCTTGTTCTTTTTTTTTTTTTTTTTTCTGTACTCTGTATAACTTTTGTTACGCAGTATTTATCGATAGGGCTACTAACAACATAGATTTTTGAAAACTAAATTGTAGGCCTTCCTCTAAACTACCATTGTGCGAAGAAAAGTATTTGTAGCTTAGACTGTAGCAGTAGAGGCCGGCCCTTAAGGACGGTGTCCTCCCTAAAGAACGAAAAGGTTCTTTTATTTTCTCTTGACATTAAAGTCAGATATTCGACTAGAATACTGTAATGCTAAGAAAATTACATTTCATTTTTAAAATGTAAATTCTCATCAGTAAGGATGCTTGGTCGGGAATAAGTTATCAAACTTAGGTGACTGACTTCCAGCGCGCAGTTCACTGGTGCATTTTTAGGTTGAAGATAAGGCACGGACTCTCGAGCTTCCGTCCGAGGACATAGTGGCGGTAAGGGAGTTGAGATGAAAGGGGGAAGCGCGCTGATGGACGGTTACGGGGGGAGGAAGAGTGCGGGATGTGGCTTTCACTTGGGCAGAGTCCGTAGCAGTGTAGCAGCAAAGATATCCTTACAAAACCCTATACGAGCAGGCGCCAGCCAAATCTCCATGGTTGCATACTATAAAATTAAATAATAATTTATGACCTTGTTTAGCATATTATTTATATTTTAAGAAGAAAAATAATAAATTATTATTATATTGAAATGTAACCTTTGAGACCAGGAATTTTGATTCAAATTGGGCCTCTGGCTTGCATCCCGCGTTTTGTGAGGGTTGGCAGCAGTAAATTAGTTTATTTTCGCGCGAAAGACTTGAATGGGTGCGGTGGTACTGGTCAGTAGCAAAGAAAGAGTTGTGGGGAAAAAGTACTGTGGCCGCCCCCTCCCCCACCCCTCCCTTCGACCAGAGAGTCTACCGGCCGCCACTGGACTGTAGTAATGTCTTATTCCCTGTCTTTACATAAAGATTTTCATTCAACGTCTATTTTCTCGTGGCTCGGCGTTGATGTAGACTAAGCAACAAAAGTTCCAATTCATTAATATCTATGTTATCGTAGCCGGTACACTAAAACTGTATAAGACATAAATGATCGGAAAATGTATTCTCTATAACTTTTTTTACGCAGTAGTTATTGATAGGATAACTAATTACATGGATATTTGAGAACTGGATTTTAGGCCTTCCCTTAAACTACCATTTAACCTTGTGCGATGTAAATAATTAGTCTAAACTGTAGTGCATTATTTCCAGACTTTGCGTACCGATTTTCATTAAATTCTGTTCACCCACTTTCTCGTGATGCGCGTTCATACAGACAGGTATGGCGGAAAATTAAAAATTGGATTTCCTTCTTTCCGTGGACACGACCGATACAGAAATACCATTATTTTTTAAATCGTGAGCAATGTAAAGACAAAACTCTTATTTATATAATTATTTGCTAACTGTTTTACGTCACACCAAGACAGAGGGGTCTTATGGCGACGATGGGATAGCACAGAGCTAGGAGTCAGGCTCCATGGCTAAGTGGTTAGCGTGCTGGCCTTTGGCCACGGGGGTCCCGGGTTCTATTCCCGGCAGGGTTGGGAATTTTAACCATCATTGGTTAATTTCGCTGGCACGGGGGCTGGTTGTGTGTGTCGTCTTCATCATCATTTCATCTTCATCACGACGCGCAGGTCGCCTAAGGGAGTCAAATCAAAAGACCTTACGTTACAGTCCTCCAGAATTATCCTGGTGTGAAAATGGGAAACCACGGAAAACCATCCTCAGGGCTGCCGGCAGTGGGGTTCGAACCCGCTATCTCTCGAATGCAAGTTCATATACGTGGCCCAAATCACACAACCAACTCACTCGGTTCGAATTATTTTTACACCGAGTATTGTTGGTCTTCAAACCAGTAAAATCTTGTTTAAGTTTTCTTATTTTAAAATTAAGTTATATTCATTCATTCATATGTAAGTTCAAGTCCGACTCCTTGGCTGAATGGTCAGCGTTGAGGCCTTCGGTTCAGAGGGACCCGGGTTCTATTCCCGGTCAGGTCGGGGATTTTAATCGCCTCTGATTATTTTTTCTGCCCCGGAGACTTGGTGTTTGTGTTTGTCCCAACACTTTCCTCTTCATATTCACACAGCACACTACACTACCAACCACCACAGAAACACGCAATAGTGATTACATCCCTCCATGTAGGATTGGCGTCAGGAAGGGCATCCAGCCGTAAAACAGGGCTAAATACATACATACATACATACATACATACATACATACATACATACATATATATATGGTAGAGTTCGCAACCGCGACCCCACAGGTGTGGGAAAAAGCGATAGAAGAAGAAGAAGAAGAAGAAGAAGAAGAAGAAGAAGAAGAAGAAGAATATGTACAGTAAGTTCAAATGTTTTTATCTAATCCTTTATATTAATATCTGGCTCTGTAACGGCGTACAGGCTTTGTCACGACAAATCTAGAACTTCGAGGTACTGTAACAGAATCACAGTATTACTTGTTGCAGGATTCTCTCCTTATCGTTACCCCGTATTGAAGGTGTGTCATCTATGACGGCAAATAAAAGCCAGGAAAAGGAAGTTGTTTTTTCATGTGTGTTGTGTTATTGTAATTGAAGCAACGCGCTCTGTTCATTGTACCTCCGGGAACCGTAAATCTGTACCATTATTGTGAAACTTCTGCTACCGTATTCTTTTATCGCTGTTTTTATAACCTTCTCGTGCTCGAACTTTTCTTTTAACGTTTCTTCTTTCTCCTCATTGCTTGAAGCCCGCTATTAACTTCGCTACTGTGTGGACATCGCCTGTGTCTTTTAGATATTAAACGTAAGGCGTAGGTGGAGCACGGACCTATCGACTAAAAGGTCTTGTCGGGTTGCAGTACCAGCAACATAAAAATTGCAGAAACAAATATATTAACGGCATTATTTGGGGATAGTGTATTGATAATTGATTTATTTTGAACAGTTTCACATGGTTTACATTTTTTTTTTTTTTTTTTTTGCTATTTGCTTTACGTCGCACCGACACAGATAGGTCTTATGGCGAAGATGGGATAGGAAAGGCCTAGGGGTGGAAAGGAAGCGGCCGTGGGCTTAATTAAGGTACAACCCCAGCATTTCCCTGGTGTAAAAATGGGAAACCACGGAAAACCATCTTCAGGGCTGCCGACAGTGCGCTCCGAACCCACTATCTTCCGGATGCATGCTCACAGCTGCGCGACCCTAACCGCACGGCCAACTCGCCCGGTGGGTTTACATTTACACACTCATTTGAGTACCAGTTCATGTTAATTATTTTATGTAATCGCTTAAAATGTCGGGCTATTGTCCGTCAGAGAAGCAGATATCCACATTTACACTATTAATCAAACAGATTAACAAGCTCAAAGAAGAGAAAACAGAAGATTCAAAGATATAGGCAGAGCAAAGAATGGAAAAGCATAGAACGAACTACTACCGTCTATCTATTCACAATCCCTTATCGTCTATTTATTCAAAATCAAGCATACAGAATGAAGGAATCTAGTTTCTTGTGACCTTGAAACCAGACCACAAACTTTATACTCTCTGTAATAACGAGATCATTCTCCACTGTCCTTTGCCGGAGAGTTAATAAACAAAAAGGTTGATTGAATTTGTAAGTTACTTAACTGAGAAAAGAACGCCAAATCATGTGCAAACAGCAGATTTATGTTTTTCTCCTCCTAAGAGTAAAAATTCTGGACATTTGCAAGAAATTAAAAATTTAGCTGGGGCATCGTTTTCGAAGCTAAAATTCTGGACAATCCCACTTATTCTTTTAGGACGTATGACAACCCTACAAGTTTTAGGATAAAAGTTCAGTCAGAACAAGGATTTCCATAGTTAGCATCTTAATCATTAAGAGGAGTATTTTTATACCGGTATGGTGACAAACGTGAAAAACTGTTTAAGCTCGTTGTCGAACTAGTAGTGTCATTTATTTGTCTGTGATAAATTGCTTATAGGAGGCTGCATCACACAAAATCGTACTTTACCAGTCAATAATAATAATAACAACAACAACAAGGGACGGTGTCCGCCATTTTATTGGGAGGAGCAAGTTAGTCTGGCCCCGGCCACGAGTGACTTCACCGAGTTAGGGCACCGTCCGCTTGCCGCGCAGCAACCAGTCAGGAACGAGCAGTGGGAGAAAGAATTAGAAGATGAACCCAGTTCATTCGGAATCGAGAGGACTCTAGATAGAGGTTTTTCCTTTCGGGAAGTATCTGGAAGGGATGGCCTCCCTATTTAAGGCGAGCTGGACGAGTTCATTTGGTTCAGTTTGAGTTGAGGAGTCGGTGCAACGAATGCGAGTGTACGAATAGAGTATGACGTACAGGATTGTGAGACTGTGCGGTGCGCGAGCTGTGAACTAAGTGACTGTGATTGCGTACATCGAGAATAATTATGGAACTGACTTGGAGTATAAGTGACAGTCGTGGAAGAATGTGCAATGTGAGTGTTTTAGATTATAAGCAGTAGAATGAACAACCAGTGTGACTGAGTTAGTGAGAGCGGAGACAGCGCAACTGGTGTAATTGTGTGTACAGTGTAGTGCAAGTTGGGGTCCTGGTGTGTCTATATAGTGTGTAAGCAATTAGTAGTAATTATTACATCTTAGTCATAGAATGTTAACGCTACCAGTTGTGTCTTTATATCCTACCCGCCGTCACGTTGCAACAACAACAATACTAATCGTATGGGCTCATCTACAGAGTTCTAGACTTGAAAGTGGTGCAATCTAGATGGTCTGCCCACCAATTCCGACACTTTGATTGTCTTGGTGTCTAGCAACGAATGTAGAATTCCAGTGGACAGTTGCTCTGGCTGAGTTTTTCTTTCTTTTCGGATGACTCTGAGTACGCTGCGAGAGATGTTTAATGTACAATTCAATACGGACCAAAATATGAGAATTATAACGTGTAATGGTTTTACATGCCAACAACAATGGCATGGCGTGTCAAGATCTTTGATTGTCCTTCAAAACTCAACTGCCTCAATCGGGAACTCGCGAACTTGAGATCATGAGTCGGACATTAGCACTGATCCACCGAGGCAGTTTCCTAACCAGTTAGTACCGTATTGAGTAGCTGTTGGGACATACTGAACAGTAATACGCCCGGTTGCATCATATGGAGTCGAATGCCGGCCAAGGGGTGCAGACGCTGATCGCCAGCTACATCCCAACGAAAATGCAGGCGCTTGTTTGGGCGATGGGCTTAAGCTGCTTTCACACGTACCATTTTGCAACTGCAAAACAGTGGTTCTTGAATAGTTCAGCTGTGGTTACAATCTACCACTCTTAACCACAGTCACGTGGTTTTTCTGGCTAATTGAAGCTCGTATCCATCAGAAACTTTCCAACCACTCTACAACCGTAAGTACACAGTACTGAAATGGATTTCGAAGAGGAAGCATTGCTGTGGTTTTTGTCACGTTGACGAAGACATCGTCATCGAAATGGAGTTTACTGGATTCATCCTATTATAGAAAACAGGAGCTTGTGCTTTTCCTATACGGTTGCTATAAGGAGCAGTTGTATAGTCCCAAATGTTAGATAAGTTGCGTACCTCTTCAATAAACGATTCCGTACCAAATGTATCACTTTCGTCCGCCATTTTGCAGCAGCACTGGAGCGGAAATACGTATCAACTGCTGAAAACGAAAGAAACGACTGAAGTAAGCAGCTATGCGCGAGGTTCGCAGCACTACCAATGGCGTGTGGTTGGCGTGTCGCCCGTGTGAATTGCGTTCGACCGCTGCCAGCAACGATTTTGTGAGTGATATCGTCCACAGATTGCGACAGTGATTGAACTTGGCTGCAGTGTGTGGTACGTGTGAAAGCAATATTGCATTTCCATAAGAGCTTGAGACCATCCACAGCCATGCACTGTTCTGTGGTTTTGGCGTGGTTGCAAAGTGGTACGTGTAAAGGCAGCCTTTCCCTAATGGAACACGTAGTAGTGAGCAAATCGGCGTTGAATCTTATTACGGAGACATTGTGTGAGAAATGGAGAAATGCTTGTGATAGTATGGCCAGGTTGTTCGTTCAGCAACTAGCAGTCACGACTTAGTCACCACTATTATTAAGGCACGCGTCGTAAAGGGGCACCAATTTTTGTATGCCTTCGTCATAAAACGACGCCGCCTGTGATGAAAGCCACCCAAGGCAGAGAGAAACGGTTTACTATCTGTCATCGCGAACTGCTGCTTCAAATGGCACACAAGAAACCATCTGCGTGACGACAGACGGTCGGCTACTCCGCTGGACATCATGCACATGTTGGCGAACTTCATTGAATCCATTTCCTCACCATTCCATCCGTCAATGGAATTTTGCCTTACACCTCACACACTCTGCGATGAATGTCAACTCGTTTAGTGTTTCATGCATTCATAAAACGAATCACGGTCTGTATCTCACAATCGCCGGTTTGATCTATTGTCTTGGAACATTTTAAGCACTCACTACAAGATGGCCACACTATGTGAATGTCTTCAGTGTTGCATGTGGCCTGTCAACAGATGAAGGAACTGAAGGAAGCCATTGCGCATGCCGAACATCGCAACCACAGCGTTGCACCGAAAATATACAGAAACGGTACTTAAAAGAACGCACCTCGCAGGAATCAGAAACAGAATCGGCATTACAAGACCTGTGTTTCTCGAAATTAGAGTATATTATGTACAAACGTGACTTCCGATACGAAATTTGCTGTCGTGTCGTGGAGTGTTATGTGTTACCGGTGCTGCTTTACAATGTCAAATAATGAGCACTAAAGGCTTCGTTAATAAACCTACTGTAGGCTTTTGAAATGTGAGTGTATTGCAGAATGTTGAAATTGCCATGGGTAGACTGTGCCACTAACAGGGTTGTGCTCCGTCGTGCAAATTCATCATCTCCTCCTCAACTCAGAGGTTGGTGGGATTGCAGATTCATTTTTTTCTAGGACCAGTCTCTTCACTTTACCGTATTCTCTTCCTGCCTTGATCTCGTCCATGATTTCCTGCCTTGGTCTCCCTTTCGCAGAACGCAAGGAAGCTGCATATTTCGGTGACATCTTCCAAAGTGACAAATGCGACTCGACAACTTATCATATAAGGTAAAAGTGGCCGTAGGTAGAGAAGATGCCCCTGGCGTGGAACCTCCACGATACGGAAACTTCGATATAGGAAGCACAAAATGGAAAAAGAACTTCGTTAGTCGCCAACTTTCTTCGAGGATAAGGCACCAGAAGAAGAGGAATACCGAGCTCGATAGCTGCTGTCGCTTAAGTGCGGCCAGTATCCAGTATTCGGTAGATAGTGGGTTCGAATCCCGCTGTTGGCAGCCCTGAAGATGGTTCTCCGTGGTTTCCCTTTCACACCAGACAAATGCGGGGACTGTGCCTTAATTAAGGCCACGACCGCTTCCTTGCCGCTTCTAGCCCTTTCATGTCCTATCGTCACCATAAGACCAATATGTGTCGGAGCGACGTAAAGCAACTTGTAGCAAGAAAAAGAAGAAGAAGTGACCGAGCGAGATGGCTGTGCGGTTAGCGTCGCGCAGCTGTGAGCTTATATTCGGGAGATAGTGTGTTGGAATCCCACCGTTGGGAGCCATGAAGATGGTTTTCCGTTGTTTCTCATTTTCACACCAGGAAAATGCTTGAGCTGTACCAAAACCTGGGACATGCTAGGGCGACGTTAAACCAGTACCAAAATAAAAAAATAAAAAGAGATGAAGGAGAACAACGGTTAATTCAGTGATTCCTTATGTGAAATAGGAGTTGAGAGAGAACAAGGGTTGATCAATGTATGACTGAATATATCAGTAGGGAAGAAAGACATTTATGAGAAGTAACTAAAACACTATCAATCCCACCGAGCCACCGTGATTGCCAAATACATCTCAGGAGTTGTAAGGTCCTGGGCATGCATTTAATTTTTTCTTTGCCATTTGTGGATTCTTATTTCTGTACATTACCTACGTCATGTATTAGAACGAAAGCGAGATATTTATTCAAATTACCTGTACTTGATGTGAATCATGACAGACAGTCACACATCTTCAATAGTATAGGAGAGAGAAAACAACTCTTTGAAGAAATCTCATAGAAAGACAAATTAGATGGATTAGGCATTTGTATTGCGCCGTTCCCGCGTCCAGGCATAGACACAAGAGATCCTGACTAGCTCTAAATTCAATTGGTCCGATGACTAAGTTTTATGGGTGTGAGTTCCATAATAGAAAAACGTCCAGGTCGATTAATGGTAGATTCTAACTAACGTTGAAAGACGTCTCTTACCCGTAACTAGTTAGATACCATACTCTTACTAGCTCTTAGAGAAGTTGTCGTCAACTGAAACTACTATAGTCTTACAACTAATACTTATTCTAGGAACACATAGAAAGAATGTTGAGGTTTCACTATCCCATATTTATTCAAATATTAAATCAGACATTTAATAAAAATTATCTCAAATTTTACCAATGAATACTTCTTCAAGTGAGTGACTCATTGTCATTCCTACAGTCTATATCCGTCATCAACATTTCAGAAAAAATTACGTCTTCCGAATTCATCATACATAAATGCCTCCTCGGATTACATTATTTCACTTCATAAGTCCATTGATCTCTCAAAATCATATAATATTAGAATAAATATTATGTAACATTTGAGAACTATTGAGAAACATGTGTTTTCATCCGTATGCGACTCACTTACGAAGTTGGGCGATAACGAATTAAATTAATGTGAATGAAATTAATTATATTTACATGAGCCGTACTGGCAAGAAAATAAACATTAAAATCAATAATACTAAGAGTATAGGATGCATCCGTTAAGAAGAAAAATAAAAATTGTAGCAATTACTATTTACAATATCTCTGACTATACTCTATTAAGAAATAAAGAACGCTTGTGGAATCGTCGAGTTAATGTTCAGTTAAGAATTGGAGTTCAAGTTGTCTGAATATCAGTTATTCTTGGAATAAATATGAAATTCTGTTCGTTACCACCTATTCCTTACTCTTTAAACTGACACATTATTTAATTTTCACTAACTGTCTGTCTCGATGCAGGTTTAAAATTCTCAATTAAAATTATCATAAAATTTTCTTGACTTTGAATTGACAAGTACTCTCTTGTATGTTTCACAGTTTAAATATTCACTTTCACATGCTTAATTGCTTCGTAGTTACTCATATTTCCCTGTGTCACACCATAAGCTAAGCTACGTCCATTGTAAGTCGTAATCACCCTTCAAGTATCGTTATCGTAAGATTTAACTTATGAACTCAAGGTAATGTGACCTGAATTTTAGTGATAAGTATTAGTCTACTTGCGTATTTGGTTGCAAGAAACGTCACCACACATATCCTATGTAGTTATCATCACACATACAACTAACGAAAAATCTACTTGGTCAGAAGACACTACCTCCGACTAAAAATAATTCTCTGTTGAATATCTATGTCACCAGTGATTAGTCTAGTAGGTTGAATTTTGTTCAGAATAATGTTATACACAGTGAGAGTTTTCAAGATCATCCTAAATAAATCAGTGAAGGCTTAAATCTTATCATGACTACATATATGACTCTCTAGGCAATCCTAACATGGATAAAAACATCGCTCTACCAGTCTCGAGATCATATCCTAAGCTATGTAAAAATGCATAGGATCAAGAATTATCACATGGAATTGGCGAGAATTCACTGACACTCTCAGAAACATCATTTGAAATCACGAGATCTCACTTCGCACAACTATGACTATCTCTCTCGAAGAAACTAATAACTATGACCATCATAAATCACTATCATCCTTATACCATATCTATAACGCGTTAATTATTACACACATTTCACGTATAACAAATCTCACACTTCATCATATTCAAATCACTTCCTTAAACCGCACATCAATGTGCCGTGACATTCATAAAATGTATACTTTACTTCCTAGTGTCATAGTGCGAAATTTAACATCATAACTCTGAGTAGTCTACTGCCTTATTCCTTCATGAAACACTTCCTATATACGATCTCGCACCGAGTGACTTTGATTAAAATCGGGCACACTGTATTAATGCCAACTTCACTCTTTACTCTTCACTGATAATAATAATAATAATAATAATAATAACTCTAACTATCTATCCTCGCATATCACTGGAAACATTACGATCGGAATATCACTTGGTGGCCACGCCTACTAATGGAATTGACATTTCATATAGATGAATACCTACTTCCAATCATCTCAGCTAGACGTTTATCTACGCACTGTCTTCGCACAAAACACACATATCAACATACAATAATAAAAGATAATATTCTCTTACTTACGAAAACGACTTAGATAATGGACTTAGCTTTGCTCAAGGTGGTCTCGATGTCTTCTCATCTCCGGTCATCTGAGATTAGGATCTCGTCATCTGGTTCCTCCACAAGTGATCGGGTACATCGTAGCTCCTCAACACTGATTACTGGTCATCCGGGATAGCCAACATCGTATCGCCTCATCAGGATCCAAATAGCGTTGCCTTGCTTCTTTACAGGCTCATAGTGGAATCTCGTACGTATGTGACAGAATAATAACAAAATGTGTGATTCATTGCTGTCATTCTTCAACTAATATATCTCTTGTGAAGCTCAGATTGTATGAATTTCGTTATGGTACAGTTAATCCAATAAACTAGCTCCAAATCGACTAATATAGATGTTAAATATTTATTCCAATTTGAAAATGAATTTCTTTCCTCTACATTTTTGTTGGTGTTAATGCACTCAACAGCTGATCAGTAATTTTCCTTCCCTATTAAGCGGTATCGGGCAAATTTATTGAAGCTCTGCGCCACTTCGTGACGTAGTTCTATTGTAATCTGTTTATTTCATTTTTAACGTATTTAATCTTCCGCGCAGCGATTAAATCTTGATAACAGCTGTTTGGCGTGTAGTCGCGAGTTATATTTCGTTTCCAAATTACAATATTTAGTTCAGCTGGATAATCCTTTTCAGTCTAGTCTTGCGTCTTCTTACTGCTTCGAGGTCAGATTATAGTGTAGGTGATGAGCAAATTTTTCTCTTGAATAATAGGTTTAAATAATGTCAACGAGCTAGAAAGAGGACTATAGAGTGGCTAACATGGCTGCTACAGTGCTCTGGATGGTACCAAGGCGAAATAGCGACTCCATAGTTTAAGCGCCATTCATATAATTTCTCCGCATACAGTGCGATACTTCTAATAGATTAGATCGAAGAAAATATGCTCTCTACGTGTGTGGCATGCAATTGCATAAATTGTGGAGAAAACACGAAGAATAAATATCATATTTTAGATAAGATTCTTTTTTTACTAAAGTACACAGTTTTGGGCGATTAGCAGAATTACGTTGCCTGTGTAGCACAATCCAGCACGTGTACATTAGGCCTACTTTTATTTTCTTGTCTTTGGTATTTGAAGGTGCTCAGATAGGTTACCTTTGTGTCAGTAGATTTACCGGCCCGTAAGGGAACTCCACCGGGGCAAATCTCCGACACTTCAGCTTCTCCGAAAACCGTACTAAGTAGTCGGTAGGACGAAAAACCAATACCACTATTTATTATTACATTGTATCCTACAGAGCACATTTCCCCAGCATTTTGAAAATAAATATACAGTGAACAACGATGTTACAAGACGCCTGCTGTCCAACGCCACACCTACAATATTTAGAATTTCCCAGTCACCTCATCCCCTTTGCCAACGATACGGAGTAATATGAGGACTTTCAGTCCTACATCACCACTACTACTGAGCGAGTTGGCTACGTGGTTCGCGGTATATAGCTCTTAGCTTGCATTCGGGATATAGTGAGTTCTAATCCCACTGCCGACAGCACTGATAGCTGGTTTTCCGTGGTTCCCATTTTCACATCAGGCAAATACGGGGGCTGCTGTGCCACTGACACTTCCTTCGCAGTCCTAGCCTTTTCCTATCCCATCGTAGCTATAAGGCGTGTCTGAGTGGGTGCTACATAAGGCAAATAAAAAATCGGCGTTACCATAATCTTCTTCCAAAGATAATCGAAGTGAATTATTCAGGAAAGTTAACTTATGTGATTTTAAGATCATTATCACAAGAAGAACTGTTCTCTTTTTTAGCAATTATTTCAAATTGTTTATCCTACAAATTCTTGTTCTTATTTTATTGTTATTATTATTATTATTATTATTATTATTATTATTATTATTATTATTAAGGGATACTTTATTACACCATTGTTCACTTCAAACCTTGTACCCCACGGCTCTAGAATACTTATTTTTCGTAAATTATTATTAGTTTTACGCCCTACTAACTACTTTTTCGGATAAGCCGAGGTGCCGGAATGTTGTCCCGCAGGAGTTCTGAGGGATTTGAGCACCTAAATACTATCGTACTGAGCCAGGATCTAACCTGCCAAGTTGTTCAGTGTCCGGCTTCTTGGCTGAATGATCAGCATGCTGGCCTTTGGTTCAGAGGGCACCATATTCGACCGGGTTGAGCATTTTAACCGGGTAGTCGACAGTTAATTCCTCTGGATCCGGGACTGGATAACCTTCTTCATCTACACACAACAGAACATTCTACAAACCACTACAGAAGCACGCAATAGTAAATACATCACTCCACCTAGGGTTGGCGTCGTCAGGAAGGGCATCCGGTCGTAAAATTAGGCTAAATCCATACAAAATGCCAATTCCATGTAAATGGAAAGATATCAGGATTTATTATTATTATTATTATTATTATTATTATTATTATTAAAGTTATATGAATTATTTCTCGATGTTGTTATATTGCTTTGTTCAAGGTTTTCTGTTCTATATTTTCATTCCCTGTAAGTGGGTCTAAATTTTTGGCAATGTCTTGTGATTTGTTTTGTACCGTAATTCGGACTAGTGGAAATGCGCTAATTTTCTTTCTTTATACAATATGTAAGTACGTAGCCTGTATCTTGTATTTTTTAATGTCCTTTTAAACAGATATTGCGCATCTTTGAGTGCTTCCCTAATAAAGAAAACTGTGAAACGGTATTTATTCCCGCAGCCTCTGTACTTGCTTCATCACAAGCCCACTCGATTTGGTCGCTTACAATATGGCGGACGTGGCTTTCAAGTAGATTCAAATATGGCGGTCCATAATAATGTCCATTTGTCATTCTTTTCCTGCGCCTTCTATACATGGTTATTTCCGTAACCGACTGATGAAAATACTTACATTTCGGCCCGTACTGACGTTAAATGCATTTTAATTAACATTTTGATCGCAGAGACTCCATCTTTGTTCCTACAGCTCTTATAAAGAACTGTGAAACGGCACAGTATAGACATCGTCCGTTCGTAGTGAATACCATCTATGGAAATCGGCCGACAAAGAAATAAAGAGAGCGCCCACGACTACAGTACATCCAGCAGATAATCAATGGCAAAAGACTGAATGCCTTATAGGCGACAGGGACAAATGGAAATAAAAGCTGCTGCCGGACAATCTCCGGATGAGGAAAAAGAAAATGATGCTATAGGTAAAGAAGCGTCATGTTAGGTAGTTTATCTTTTTTCCTGATAACCATGCCATTCATGTTATAAAATGATGCTAGACTTTGCATTGATGCATTCACTTTACTACACACTGTTATCCTACACTATGCATTGAGACGTTCGACTGTTTCATCATCATCATCATCTACATCATCATCATCATCATCATCATCTTCTTCTTCTTCTTCTTCTTCTTCTTCTTCTTCTTCTTCTTCTTCTTCTTCTTCTTCTTCTAATAGTCGATACACAGTCAACAAAAGCTTGGAGTCATACTAAGTATATTCTCAAAGTTAACTTGCTCCTTTTATCAAGGTATCTGATGCACTGTGTTATGGGACTTCATCCAGCAGACATTGCATACATTTGACGTCCTTTATGTCTGTGTCGTAGTCCCTTTAACATTGCTCTCGTGCCATGGCACACAGGCAGGCTACAGTTCGCGTCCGACAACCGTACCCCTGACTTCGGCTTGACGGAATGAGGTAAGAGAGAAGGCGTGGCCAGACATACTGCGTAACCGCAGCTCCACTAGTCATCGTTCAAACATTATGTCTGTGTATCGCGTGCTGGATAGTGTTGGAGTACTCCTTTGGCCGTGACGACATGCTTTCGTCGTGTTTGTTTTGGGGGCACGGAGGTCGGACGCGAACAGTAAAAGTTCTTTAATCCACATAGAATATGAAACAGTCGTTGTTATTTCTATCAAGCTTAGGTATGCAACATAGTCCAATACGAGAACAGCGTAGAATCCAGATAGTTCTTTTACTTTCGGCAAGCCATGTAACGTAAGATGTTGGCAAAATGCCATTCAAGCCGTTTTGTCTTGAAGTATGGAGCAAATACACTAGTCTTCATGTCCATCCAACGCCTCTTTGGCCTTCCGCGGGGTCGATATCTGCTGGCGTTGAGCCACGGTTTTGTGCTGCCAACTGAATCTGTGGAGCAGCTCGCCACGTGTCCGAACTATTTCAGCCTTGCCTCCCTCATTTTATCTGCAATCGGAGCAAAATCTTCTCGCCTACAGATATTTTCGTTCCTCACACGATTACGTCGTGTGAGCCCAAGGCGGGGAATTTTTTACGATTAGTTTTACGTCGCACGACATAGATAGATCTTGGTCTTATGGTGACGATGGGATAGTAAAGGACTGAGTGGGAAGGAAGCGACTGTGGCGTTAATTAAGGTATAGCTCCAGCATTTGCGTGGTGTGAAAACGGGAAACCACGGAAAACCATCTTCAGGGCTGCCGAAAGTGGGGTTTGAACTTGTAGTGGCCGTCCTTCTGTTACCACGCAATACCAATATCAGTATCTCGAAATTCCTGCTCGCAATCAATCAACATCTCCAACATCTTTTGGATGTGACTGGTGGTGATGCTTTTTTAAGAGGAAGTACAACTGGGCAACCATCCTCAAAGTCTGACTCATTCTGAGTTACAAGGGTTCAGATCTCAGTCTAACGTCACGCCGAAGACCACATATGGCTGGTTTCCGTTCCAATGGGCCTATTACATGCTTTGCGGTCCGCCAATAAAACCAAGCTCATCGAGAAATAATGTCCAATGATGATACCAGTATTAGTTTGAGACTTGATAACGAACGTACGACGGTGTGTAGGACCTTGGGACGAAGCCAGTATTGCGGAGACATATACAACGTATACAACGTTCATATATCTTTTAGTTGAAGTGATGATGATGATAATGATGATGATGATGACTGTTAGGCATGATTATTAATGGATTTTGTCGTGTGAATGAGGCACACTGCAGGGAGCATTTAACTAATGCTGTTGGTGAATTAAAAATCAGAAACAATATCTTGCATAAGCTGTGTGATACAACATGTGGAGCCTCTGCTATAACTATTGGATGCACTGTTGTAAGCCTAGTTTTCTCAACAGCTGAATATGGCGCTGCCATATGACCGAACAATCTATATCTAGATAAAGCTGATGCTCAGTCGAACGACTCAACCGGACTGTTGTCTGATATCATCAAATCCACTGGCTACCTGTCCTAAGGAACAATGTGCCTTCACCTGCGTCGTCAAAAAACTTCAATTCGGGAATACATGAAGGTAAGCTACAGCTCTGTCCATCATATCTCCTTTGAGTTAATACATGAAGGTAAGCTACTACTCTGTCCTTTATCCCTACTTTGATATTTCTGATGCTTTGGGAATCAGACGACAAAAACCTCGAAGATGTCCCATCACAACACTACAACAAGTAGAGAGAGAAAATTTCCACATTACACCAAAGTGGGAAGATTAGTGCAAAATCCAGCTAACTCCTGTGCTGCGTAGTTTCCTGGACATACTCAAGAAAGCCCCTGCTTTTGAACTTGCCTGAATAAGCTGGTCAGCTTTGAACAGGATCAGAACCGGACATAGGGGATGTGCAGATTTGCTGTTTAAATGGTCGAAGATACCAACTGCAGAATGCGACTGTGGAGTGTCTAGGCAAAATGTCCTCAACGATCTTACCATCGAGATATTGAAGATTTCCGGAAGGCCACTCCTGCATCAGTTTAGTAGATTAATGATCTGAATTGCAAATTGTAGAAATGCTGTGTTCTAGTTTACGGTAAATAAATACAGGTAAACCCCGTTATACGCGGATTCGTTATCCGATTTTGGTTTTATGTCTATTGCAGCCATCTGGTAACAGTACGTGGAAGCTGTAATGCCTTAAGGCGGGTACACACATACGTGCTGAACTCTGTAACGTACACTGCGTCGCGCGCCAAAGTTAAACGCTGTAAGCGCATATCTCCATGCATCTTCTGTCGTGTTTGTCGAGACGTGAATCGTCCGTTCCGGTCAGTAGAGCTGTGAAATTGCACTTGACAGGTTTCGTGTTTAAAACGTCGGGTAAAAGGAAAGAAAGTGTGCCTGTCGAAGGAAAGAAGCGTGTACCAAAGTCATATTCCTTAGAAACAAAGTTAGAAGTTTTGGATAGCTTTGAAAAAAAGGTGAGCGTATTGTTGACATTCAGCTTGCTTCGGGACTTCGTGAATCCTATGTGAGAACTATTGGTGACAATGCGGAATCAATTCGAAAAACTGCTCAATCTTCTACTAACTTAAGTGTGACTGGAGTGACTAAATCTCGCTCGGAAGCGATGGAAAGAATGGATAGGATCGAGCATTACAACCAACAACACATGCCTCTATCTGGAGCTGCTATTCAAGCTAAAGTCAAAAGCTTGTATGCAGAGTTTAGTTTATTATTGTGTGTTTCAGTGTTAAATTTTTAAGTGTATAAAGTTTGCATCTAACTGCGTTTCAGATACATGATAATGGTTATTTTTTGTAACAATTTTAAGAATCTCTGCTATTTTAAACTTAATATGTGAGTAAACGGAAACCTAATCCTATATTTTACATATAAAATGACTCTCGATTTACCCGAACTATCGTGTATAACGAGGTCTACCTGTAATTCTATTCACAAATAATCAACTGCAGGGACAACAACATTGTTAGAACGGCGAGGTCGTGGTCGGTCCTTTCTCTTATGAGGTCGTGAAACGTAAAGATTCCCTGCAGCGTCTCTTTCATACAATAAAAACCCGAAAGAAATCTCGCCTATTAAACTATCGACCTTGTTGATGAAAGTGTCATGCTGGAATAATTATTGAAACATGAATGTCTTTCATTTCCGCTCATGGCATTCCCATGGTTCCCTGTATGTTCAAAATGTTCTTGACTCCGTTGTTAGGTCTTACAGATGAATAATAGCAACCACTTCCTGTACACAACTACTCACTAAAATTACTTTAATTCCGTACCCTGAACTGGTACGGCGGGCCTCTCTCAGGTCAAGGAAATTTGAATTGGTGAAGGGGATGAGTGGTAAAGGAAAAGGTGAGGGTGGCCGTGGCCTATACTGTCCCGGCATTCGCCTTAATGCAGGACAGTGGGAAACCACGGAAAACCATTGTCAGGATAGCCGACGTTTGGGGGCCAACCCTCTCCGTCTCCCGAATGCAGAGATGCACAGCCACGGTAGAGCCGTGGACACTGGTCCTCTGTTCGGTTGGACGAAGCAACCTGAACATGCTACAAGATCTCAGCGTATTATGTTGGCGCGTCGGTATCTTTAAGACACGACACTAGCCAAATGGATTGGATTGTTCAGTAGCCAGACATGAATGCAGTTGAACATCATGTTCTGAGCTGGAATAAAGTTGAGCGGTGGACTCTTCTAATTTCCCTCCATGGCAATGTGACTGCTCTCCTATATCAAGAGATTTCAGATTCTGTTTATAGTCCTCAAGACTTGACATTGGGGATTATTATTATTATTATTATTATTATTATTATTATTATTATTATTATTATTATTATTACCGGACGATTTGGCCGTGCGGTTAGGGGCGCGCGACTGTGAGCTTGCATCCGGGAGATAGTGGGTTCGAATCCCACTGTCGGCAGCCCTGAAGATGGTTTTCCGTGGTTTCCTCATTTTCACACCAGGCAAATGCTGGGGCTGTACCTTAATTAAGACCACGGCCGCTTCCTTCACACTCCTGGGCCTTTCCTATACCATCGTCCCCATAAGACCTATCTGTGTCGGTGCGACGTAAAGCCAATTATAAAAAAAGATTATCAATTCCCGGCATATTCTCCTGATTTTACACCACCAGATGCATTTTTGTGAGGTATTTTAAAATAACAAGTGTACACAGATCCAGTTTCTTTTGATATTGAACATCTGACGACCAACATCAGGCGTGTAATCCATTCCATTTACAGAGACTCAATAGCAGGAATGTTTGGCAACTTGCAGCACAGATATGAAAGATGACATGAGTTGCCAAGTTTCCTGTCTAGAACATATCTTGTGTTGATGATAATGATGATTTATGCTGTAGTTGTTTTAAGACATTCTCACTGATAACTGCTGTGTAAATTAATATACATGATTCCAGTAGACTTTGTTTTTGACCATACTGTAGTATAGTCGTAATATTGAAAGATGCGTTCTGTCAGTTCTTAGAGGGAGGTCCGTTTACTGCTTGCGGGTGGGGAGAAGGGAGTACGGCGTGAGGTTGCCATGGAAACGTGGGTGGGCCCATTGCGGTTGCCATGGAGATAAGCCTGCTGGCCGGTCATATTGCTTCGAGTTGCCAAACCTCTCGCTTTTGACGTACGACAGAACAAAGTGGTCTGAGCGAACGAACGAACGAACGAACGAATGAACGAACGAGTGAGTCGGAAGCGAAGGGAAGGAGAAAGGATTGTAGGAATATGGCAACACCGTGCAATGCAGAAGCAGTGCTCCTCCGTCTAGCCCTATCTGTCAAAATGCTTCTTTTAATATTACGGGTATAGCTTCGTAGCTGGCCCCGCGACCAAGGGGTGGCGAACTTGTATCGTACCGTGGGCCGCAGAGTCGATTTCCGACCAGACCAGGGATTTTTTTCTGTGAGCTATTTCGAAGTCAACTCCGCCTACGTGAGAGTAATTTCAGGAGCTATCCGACGGTGAGATAGCGGCCCCGTCCAGAAGAAAGTCAAGAATAACGATCGAGAGGATTCATTGCGCTGACCTCTCGTAATCGGTAGAGCGGTCGCTTGGTAGGCCAAGACCCATCATGGCGGTATTGCCATGGTGTTTTATGTTAGCTTTGTTCGAGAAAATAAATCACTGTTAGAATATTGAACTGACCGAGCTCGATAGCTGCAGTCGCTTAGGTGCGGCCAGTATCCAGTATTCGGGAGATAGTAGGTTCGAACCCCACTGTCGGCAGCCCTGAAAATGGTTTCCCGTGGTTTCCCATTTTCACACCAGGCAAATGCTGGGGCTGTACCTTAATTAAGGCCACGGCCGCTTCCTTCCCACTTCTAGCCCTTTCCTGTCCCATCGTCGCCATAAGCCTATCTGTGTCGATGCGACGTAAAGAAACTAGCAAAAAAAAAAAAAAAAATTAACAACCCTGCATCGATGCAATATGTGAACAGAGTTGATAACATCGCTACAAAACAAAGACAAGAAAAAGAGACGAGACCAAAAGATGTAGGCGCACGTTGGGTAGTTATCTGGCGAGAGGGAAGCCGATTGTAGGGCAAGTGCGCTGGAGTGCAAATAAAACAATGGCAAATTAGCTCCGGGAAACTGGAACATGCTCTGGAGTAGTGACTGTCGTTCAGTGCGCGGTAGAGGCAGAAAACAAACTTTTTTTTTTACATGCTGCTTTACGGAGTCAGACTCTGTTATGGAGGGTAAGAGAAGTAGAGGTAGACCAAGAAGACGATGGTTAGACACAGTTTCTTACGATTTAAAGATAAGAGGTGTACCGGGCGGTACACCTCTACTCTGTTTATTTAAAAGTTGCGCCAGTTGAAACTCCTCTTCTGGAGGAAGTCTGAACTTTATCTACACTATTAATCTACTAATTTCTCAGAAGATGTCACTACCTGGAAATTTTTGAGTTTGTGAACTGTGTCATTTTTGATGTGTTTTTGTTTTGCTTGAAGTAAGAAGTGTGAACTTTCTCTTCTAGAGGACACTACTGAAGATCAACAATAGTGCGACCTAGTGCGGAGTCAAAGAACTATTTTGTTGGAGAAATTTTTATTTCAAGAGTTTGTTCTTTGTTAAATTTCTTTCTGTCATTGTTTAAGTTGGCTGTATACCCCTCTTTTTCCCCTTATTTTGGATCTAGCCAATCCCGAATTTCTTTAATTAATTTTCCACCAATAATGTGTTTCTTCTTCCTCTATGTAGGGGTTTCTTTTCCCTAGCCAATAAAAATTTTTGTGGGAGGGTGTTTTCTTTCCCCTAACGCCTAGAATCTTCCGCGAGAGGATATAAACTGCTGATTTTAGGGTCTCGGGGCCACTTCTGTTCCATCTTTCGGTGTATTAAGTACATAGCAGGAGGCGGGAAGCGCCTCTTTCTTCGGCGGCGTCTACAACAAGGTAATGGCCAAGTAATAACTTCTTTCTTTGCTTGCTCAGCAGTTTAACCTTCGGGGCGGGTTCTAGGCCTTCCACCCTGTAACTTTCCTTTAAAATGTAAAGACTACTGGTACCTATCCTATCTTCTAAACTACATATTGGGATAGAGAGTGCTAACCCTCTCGAGTTCCCACTCATATTGTTTTGAGGTGAACTTATTTTCTCAAACCCATTCTTCCATGATGTAATGTAAATTGTTATTTTCTTAAGTCACCTCTGTAGTATGGGATTAGCCCTTGTATTAACGGCCTAGTGCCAAGTAGGTCTTAAACAAAGTGTATCAGGAGTGCGGTTAGCCTCCTCTCAAATTGTTATTTTAGAGGTCATGTAATCAACCTTCTTTTCATGTAATAGACCTCAGTAGGTTGGGTATTTTACCCCTGTGAATACGTCCTTAGAGGACAGCTTGAAGGTAGAGTTTGGTGTGGCCTTTGAGAGGCTTAAATTTTAAGAGCGGATCGCTCTTTTGAAAATGGAGTGTCATATGCCTCGTGGAGGCTTTTCTGTGTAATTCGGAGCCAGGGGCTCCTAGGGATGAATGGGTTTTTCTGCCCCTCTGTTAAAACTTGTGTTTGTGGTAAAACTGAGCTGATCGCTGAAGTCAGGGCGTGAAGCCCAAAACCTGTAAATATTGTAACTCCCCTTGTTTTGCTACATTGTACCTGCCATGTCTGTTATTGCTTTGTTTTTGAAAAGAAAATATAACCTTGTTAAATTTTAAATTAATTTTACATGCACTATAATTTCGTAGCTTGAAACCCATTCACACCCGCACCTTCTTTTACGCATAACTACCGCTAAAACACGGTAACAAGAGGTATAGAACTAAATGAGACCACAACACTAGTTGCAAATCGAAGATTGTGGCGACGTTTAGTGAATGCACAGAGGCTTGCAGACTGAACGCTGAAAGACATAACAGTCTATAACGATAATGTATGTATGTTGCTTTACGTCACACCGTCCCACATAAGTCTTATGGCGACGATGTGATACGAACGAGCTAGGAGCGGCAAGGAAGCGGCCGTGACCATAATCAATTAATTAAGGTACAACCCCAGTACTTGCCGGGTGTGAAAATGGGAAACCATGGAAAACGATCTTCAGGGCTGCCGACAGGGTGGCGTGCCAGATGCGACCGTGCCACTAGCGACCGCATAATCTGTAACCGTGCCGGATGCGGCCGGCATTGACAAGCAAATTGGCATTTGATAAGTTGTGTCATCACCCAAGATAAGGTAAGCTAAACGAAGTGGAATGCCATTTCAGTAAGTCCTATAAGCAGCTACTGCCCCTACTTTACATATAACAATTCTGGGGGAAACTCGTTTACAACACGAAACACGGTTATGCGTTTACGTCTTTTCCCACCGGGCGAGTTGGCCATGCGGTTAGAGGTGCGCGGTCCGGAGCTTGCATCCGGGAGATAGTGGGTTCGAATCCCACTGTCGGCAGCCCTGAAGATGGCTTTCCGTGGTTTCCCATTTTCACACCAGGCAAATGCTGGGGCTGTACTTTAAATTAAGACCAGGCCCGCTTCCTTCCCATTCCTAGCCCTTTCCTATCCCATCGTCGCCTTATGACCTGTCTGTGTCGGTGCGACGTAATGCCACTAGCAAAAACAATCCTAATTCTCTGAAATTATTTACGACTTAGGCCTACTTATCGTGTCCTATTAATACCAGGAGTGTCCGAGGACGTGTTCGGCTTGCCTGGGGCAGGTCTTTCTACCTGAATCCCTTGGGTGGCCTGCGCGTCTGAATGTGGGATTATTATAATGAAGTAGGGAGATATGAAACCAGGTTTCGGCACGTAGCCTACTCCTCTCGAATAATACCACGGGGTGTGCTCAATGCTTTACGTCTCCATCCGACAGCCGAATCACCATCAACAGCATCATATCCCCTCACTCCATTTGAACACTGCGAAAAGGTTTGTATTTGAATCGCGGCTTTTGGCATGCAATCTAGTGATTAGAAACTGTCTACCACCAACTTTCCCACCCTGCCGGCCAACATTCTGATGGTGATTTTTTTTTTTTTTTTTCATCCAGGCTAAGTGGCTCAGACGGCTCAGGTTGTTGAGATCCAACTCCAACTTGGCAGGTTCGATCCTGGCTTAGTCCAGTGGTATTTGAACATGCTCAAATACGTCAGCTTTGTGTCGGCGGATTTACTGGCACGTAAAATAAGACCTGCGGGACTAAATTCCGGGACCTCAGCGTCTCCTTAAACCATAAAAGTAGTTACTAGGACGTAAAGCCAGCAACATTATTATATTTTTCTTTCGACCATCGGCACTCGAACCTGCTAACAACGGTGTTAGACCTTTATTTTAGAAAAGACCAAGTTAGCTACTTATAAGCAATCTGCCACTTGGTGACAGCCCTTAATGCAGATCAATTGTAAGTGATTGATGGGTCACATGCGGCACGATGCTTTTCCGCTCGGTCGCTATCGGCACGATAATGGCCGGGTCGCATCCGGCACCGTCGCATCTGGCACGTAACCGCCGACAGTGGGATTCGAACACACTATCTTCCGAACGCAAGCTCACAGCTGCGCGTTCCTAACCGCACGGCCAACTCGCTCAGTAGAAAACAAACGGCATGGGTCGGTAAGGATGAGGTCATTTATAAATCCATAAATAGTATATTTTTCCATGTGTGTACAAAATGGTAACCCTTTCAGATCCTATCCACACATACGTGTAGGCAGGAACATACTTTTCTCTGACCTCATATTTCCCGCCGGACATTTCAAACCTGTGGCACACGATTGTGTAAGCTTCGCTCTCTCTGTTACATTCTTCCTATTTTATTAGGTTCGGCATTTGATGTGGATACCGGCCCCGTGGTATAGGGGTAGCGTGCCTGCCTCTTACCCGGAGACTCCGGGTTCGATTCCCGGCCAGGCTAGGAATTCTTACCTGGGCCTGAGGGCTGGTTCGAGGTCCACCCAGCCTATGTGATTAAAATTGAGGAGGTGTCTGACAGTGAGATAGCGGCCCAGGTCTAGAAAGCCAAGAATAACGGCCGAGAGGATCCGCTGTGCTGACGACACGACACCTTGTAATCTGCAGGCCTTCGGGCTGAGCAACGGTCGCTTGGTAGGCCAAGGCCCTTCAAGGGCTGTAGTGCCATGGGGTTTGGTTTTATCTGATGTGGATTTGCCGTGTTTTACGGCCGAATGCCCATCCTGACGCCAACCTTACGTGGAGGAATGTATTTACTACAGCTTGCTTATATGGTAGTTGGTAGTGTGGTGTATTTTAAGTAGATGAGAAGTGTATTATTGCTGGGCTGAGTGGCTCAGACGATTGAGGCGCTGCCTTCTGACTCCAACTTGGCAGGTACGTTCCTGGATCAGTCCGGTGGCATTTGAAGGTGCTCAAATACGTTAGCCTAGTGTCGGTAGATTCACTGGCACGTAAAAGAACTCCTGCGGGACTAAATTCCGGCACCTCGGCGTCTCCGAAAACCGTAAAAGTAGTTAGTGGGACGTAAAGCAAATGCCATTATTATTTATGAGCTCAACTCTACAAGGCGCGGGCAAGGAAAGTGAGTCATCCGCGCATCTCTGTCCACAGTACAGAGTTGCAAAACCAGAGATGGAACGTCGCAACAGTAATCCATCAGCGTAACTCTACAACCCCATTGATTGGGATTTTAACCGCAATTGCTGTAGTGAGAAGTCAGTAACAAGTCACTCAGCTGTTACACCTACCTAAATCCTTGGTATTATTCTGCTACCTAAATGTAGGAAATTTGTGGTCTTATAAAGAATACAGTACACTTCTTCACGTGCCGCCTCCTCTAAGAAGGGTGGCAGTCGTCACAGCAATCCAGTTCTTAGATCTAGCATCGCTGAATAGTTTACTGCAACTACAATTGAACCCTTCGCTTATAAAACATAGATAGAGAGGGCGCTCCCTACTGTATGTTTCTACCGGCCAAGCGTGGCACCAACCTCATGCACTGAGCGATCAGCTGATGTATGGCAAAACAAGGCGGTCTTCCTTAAGAAGAGCATTAGGGAGTGTTTTTAAACCCCGAATGAAATGTGCTCATTGTGATTAATTGACTCTTGATTAATTGACTATTGAAGATGCTGATAAATACAATTCCCTAGGATGTCCTTCCAGTTTTGTATGAAAAGTGTTAAGTCTCTTTCTATATGTGTGATATTTCGATGTGTTGACATATCAGTTAAGGGATATGGTGGCATGAATACGCCTTACACGGTTAAGTTATTTTAGTTACTTGTCTTCTTATTTCATAAGTTAATTTTTTCTCCACCGAGCTCGATAGCTGCAGTCGCTTAAGTGCGGCCAGTATCCAGTATTCGGGAGATAGTAGGTTCGAACCCCACTGTCGGCAGCCCTGAAAATGGTTATCCGTGGTTTCCCATTTTCACACCAGGCAAATGCTGGGGCTGTACCTTAATTAAGGCCACGGCCGCTTCCTTCCCACTCCTAGCCCTTCCCTGTCCCATCGTCGCAAAAAGACCCATCTGTGTCGGTGCGACGTAAAAGCAACTAGCAAAAAAAATGTCTTCGTAATATTTGTCTAAAATAATTATTTTCAAAATATGTTTACAGTTCTGGAAGTAATTAACTCGACAAAACATAATTATCGTCAAAGAAAATTTGGCAGTACTAATAATGCAGCTGATAACCTTAAGGTTCTGCCCCTAAGAACAGCTATCATCACCACCATCACATTTACAGTATTCGCAGACCTTCACATTTAATTCACGTATAGATGTACCATACAGTTATGCATGTTGATAATTATTGTTTTATAAGGCCACTATCATGCATGAACGTACACACGGGAACCTAACATCTAGGTTATCAGCCACTATCATTTATGAACGCACACACAACCACGTAACATCTAGGTAATGCATGTTGATAATTATTGTTTTACAAGACCACTATCATGCATGAACGTACACACAGCAACCTAACATCTAGGTTATCAGCCACTGTCATTCATGAATGCACACACAACCACCTAACATCTAGGTTATAAGCCACTATCATATGTGAATAAGCATACACACCACAAGTTGTTCAACACTTCTAAATGTTCAGGCTATATCAAACTATAACTGTGTTAATGAAGCCTAATGAGATGTACCATTCACAAAACTATCCTTAAAAATGTAACGTAATTTACAATATGATGAAAAACAGGAAGCCATGTAGGCTACAACTCACCAAACCAGCCAGTCAATAAATGTATGATACAATGCAGGAAACAAACGTCCGACTCGTTGGCTGAATGGTAGCGTACTGACCTTCGATTCAGAGGGTCCCGGGTTAAATTCCCGGTTGGGTCGGGGATTTCAATCGCTTCTTACTAAATCTTCTGGCTCGGGGACTGGGTGTTTGTGTTTGTCCCAACACACCACACTACTAACCACCACAGAAATACGAAATAGAGATTACATCCCTCCATATAGGGTTGGCGTCAGGAAAGGCATCCAGCCGTAAAATAGGGCCAAATCCAATTGTGCGACTCAGTTCGCATCCACGACCCTACATGTAACTCATACACCATTCTTCTCCAAGAATGTTGTGAAAACCTGAGAACTGCATGTCTTGAGAATATTGTCACACGGGAGTTCTTTAAAGTGCCAATAAATCTACCGACACGAGGCTGATGTATTCGAGCACCTTCTAATACCACCGGACTGAACCAGGATCGAACCGTTCTCAGCTCGGTCCTCTTACATTAAATAAATTATGTTCTTGTTAATTCATTTGAGGGTCTTGGGACATATTGGCCATCATTCCCGTATACTTAGGTGTTTGTTGTTGAATTTGTCTGATAACCTAGTGTATGTAACTAGCTTTTAGGGTCTAGGATTAAGGTAGGTGTCCCAGGACTTCAAACAAGGTACCATCTCGGTATATACCTGGAAGGAGTGTGGGGAAAACTCGGGGGAAATCACTCTCAGGATGGCTACTGTCAGGAGCGGGATTCGAACCTTCTATCTCAGGACATGCGGCAGCCGCACTGTCATGGTGCGCGACTTAGGCTATGCTGTGAGGTCCAGTAATGTATTTAGATAATGTAAAAAGTAAGATAAGTCCACGATGTGAGTACTGGAAGAGATTTTGGTCTTTGATCCAAGTAGTATAAGTCAGAACTACAGTAAACTATACGTACAATATTTCTTTTGGTCCTTTTGTGACTTATGCTCGCTTTCCCTGGCAACTTAGATACGGTATGTAATCATGGCAGTGTCTTCAGTTACAGATTTTGATCCATACCTGTGAAAATATAATATCTTGCTTCCCTTTTTAAATCTCTGACTGCAATTGTAAGCAACGCGAGATATGCCCATTTTTGCTATATTCCTTCAAATTGGCGTGCTTCACTTATCATGTTTATGAAAATACGTGCTTTTATATGTTTTTGATATATTACAATTATATAGAAAAAGACTCGTATGTCGACAATGATTACTTGAAACTTCCCTCCTTATGCTGACACCCCGAGCATATTCACCATGCGTGCACTTGAAACTTCCGTCCTTACGCTGACACCCCGAGCATATTCACCATACGTGCCGAACATCAGTTGACTTGTATCCTGGTACCGTATTCTGCCGGCAGCGCCCTCTCTATCTATTTGTACGCTCGAAGATTAAACCAATGTTTAAGGTTGTCCAACCGAGAAGTTTGTCTTCTTCCGTGGCTCCTTTTTTCATCAATCTTCCATTGAATGATTACTTGACCGAGCTCGATAGCTGCAGTCGCTTAAGTGCGGCCAGTATCCAGTATTCGGGAGATAGTAGGTTCGAACCCCACTGTCGGCAGCCCTGAAGATGGTTTTCCGTGGTTTCCCATTTTCACACCAGGCAAATGCTGGGGCTGTACCTTAATTAAGGCCACGGCCGCTTCCTTCCCACTCCTAGCCCTTCCCTGTCCCATCGTCGCCATAAGACCTATCTGTTCAGTATCCAGTAATCGGGAGACAGTGGGTTCGAGCCCCACTGTCGGCAGCCCTGAAGATGGTTTTCCGTGGTTTCCCATTTTCGCACCAGGCAAATGCCGGGGCTGTACCTTAATTAAGGCCACGGCCGCTTCCTTCTACTTCCTAGGCCTTTCCTATCCCATCGTCGCCATAAGACCTATCTGTGTCGGTGCGACGTAAAGCAACCAGCAAAAGTAAGTCTTTGGTATTAAAATCTTTGCGGAATTTCTAATTTTCACTAATAAAGAGAGACTTCCTTCGAACAGTCGATCGTTTGATGAAAATGTTCACCACAGTTTCTAGCCTCAATTTATTTTTTGTTTCTTGATTCTGGACATACATGGTTACATTGTCGTTCAATTTTCCTTGCGTTATGGTACTGCGCAAGATAAAATGGGTGTAGTTAAAGAGATCTTTAGTAAACTTATCTATCTTTGGAATCAATTACCCTTTCTGAAGTTTTAGATGAATCATATCTAATTAATAAAATATCCATATAACTCACTTGTGCCTGAGACTAAAGTAAACAAAAGGTTTAGTGGGTTCCTCAGCCTCCCTGTTGGTGAAATGAAATGGAATGGCGTATGGCTTTTAGTGCCGGGAGTATCCGAGGACAAGTTCGGCTTGTCAGATGCAGGTCTTTTGATTTTACTCCCGAAGGCGACCTGCGCGTCGTGATGAGGATGAAAATGATGATTAAGACGACGCATATACCCAGACCCCGTGCCAGTGAAATTAACCAATTATCGTTGACATTCCCGACCCTGCTGGGAATCGAACCCGGGACCCCTGTGACCAAAGGCCAGCACGCTAATCATTTAGCCATGCATGGAACCGGGGCCCCCTGTTGGTAATGTAGGGACAAAAACACCTTGGTATTACTAGGATTAAAAACTATGACAAAAATTATTGTTTAAATTTTCTTCTGTTATGATCTCTTTTTAAATCTTTCTTCTCCCTGTTTGTGGTGGTGGTGGTGGTGGTGGGGGTTTGCTCAAGCACCGTAGCATTCTGATTCTTAAAGCCAAACTTGGGTTTCTGCTGCATAATACATTTCTTATTTTATTAAATGCACTTCTGGCTTGCTATCATTTACAATGGTTCCTATTATATCTATATATCTGAGCAATAAAAAATCTGGATACAGATAAAATATCAAAAACGTATGTAGAAAATTTAATTCAGCGTTTTGTTTCTATTGCTGCCACTTTTCCTACTTTGATAAGGTCGCGGGTGCGGCCTACAGCACACATGTGCACTTGGCCCAGTTTTTTACGGCCGGATACCCTTTCTAACGTCAAACCGATGTGAATGTATTAAAATCCAGTAAACTCCCAGTTATTCGGGATAATGAAGGGAAGAACGTACGCTAAAAATCGAAAAAAAAAAAAACCCCACGGATAATCCACTACAGCCAGAAAGAAATGTATTGGCAACATACAGTAGTAGGGTATTTTTATAAACACAGCAAGAAAGAGATTCTTTGGCAAAATACTGTGTAATTTTTGTTTGTTTGTGAGAGGAGTTCAATATTTCCTCACGACACTTCGTATTTCCCCTGTCGCCAGATGTCATTGTAATCGAAGTCTTGTTGACTCATAAACTCAAGTAAAGTGTCACAACACTTCAACACTGCTGACAGCTACAGCCTGGTCACTACTGTCACCCACCTTCTCCAATCTCCAATGTTTCTGTAACTTCCAGGTTTCGCATTACTGTTAAATGGTTTTCTTACGTTTTTCTACCACGGTGACATAAAACTGAAGAACATAGAGACTAAGTAACAACAGAAAATTGGAAGTTATTCCATTCTTCATAGATTCTTAGACCAGTAATAACGAATATGGATTTTTTATTGTCACTGGGCGCGGGGTTTATTGCTGTCATAATATTACGCGTTCAAAATACGATTGCACTCGGCCATGCCAGGAGCAACTGCTTGTCTACGTCCGGTGTTCTGTCTATTAGATATGTCGCCAGGTACAATAGTGCGCTAGACTGTGATTGCTTAGCAGTGTTGCCAGGTATAGAGTAAAATACCTAAAGTAGGGCTTGAGGGATTTTTTCAAAATGGGCCAAATTATAGGGATTTAAAAAAATATTTAAGGCGATTTTCTGACATTTTAAAATTAGGTACTTTTAATTTTGTGTTTAGAAAACTAAATAACAGATGTCTCTATATGTGTATGGTTATATAATTCACCTTATGCTGCATTATATCAGAAAGGGACTCTCCGTATTCACTCTTCACTCTAGGGGTTTGGACAGTTTCATCACATCAGCTTGAGCAAATATGAATCTGCAACTGGATCTGAAACATGTTTAAGGATGTTGCTGCTGATACCAACAAGTTTGAAAAAAATAGGTGAGATGGATTACTTAGATGCAATCCAAAGCATCCCTCTAATCTGTTGCCACCTAGTGAAATTTGAATAAGGGCCCCTGGAGAAGAATCACCATCAAACTGAAGTATTTATCTAAATGTATTTAGATCTCCCAAATAGCTTTCGTAGAAACTGTGAAAGGACTTCCTCTTCAAAGGAATGAACTTTTCTTATTAGAGTTTTTGCAATATATGATTGCTTTAGGGACATCTGAAGAAGGGTCCCGTGTACATTTAAATTGTGTGATTAAGACATTTGAAACAAAATGCACTAGATGAATGGAATATTATGCGGACTACTTTTCTGATTACGAGAAAGAGGATTGTCAAACCTACTACTTCCGAATTTCTGGAACAGTAGGCCTACAAATTAACACCCAGATTTTAATGGAGAATTGATATTCAGACATGTTAGAACAATGGCTCTGATTTGTTTAGCCCTGCCACATTCTAGTGTAGCCCCTGAACGAATTTTATGGATTAAAACACAAAAGGGAATTAGGCTGAATGCTTCGACTATAACAGTTTTAGTATGCTTCGTATTGAAAATTCGATATGCAAATATGGTGTGTAGTTACTATGCAGAAATGGATAACGGATAAGACAGGGTAAAAAAATGTATAATACTGTCATTTTGCATTTAAATGTGTGTGTTCAGCACATACACACGCACACTTTAATGAAATAACGGCCATACCTGTCTGGATTTTTTTTCTGAAAAATGGGGATATTTGTACGGTCAGTTAGAATTTTTCACTCCAATAACCTGGCAACACTGCTGCTCAGTTCGTTAGTCGCTCAGTCCTTCGTGATACAGTGGTTCCTTTCACTTTATCGGATTTTCTTCAGTCTTGATCAAAACTTCGCTAGCCCCCGAACGATCAACACACATTCCATTCTGATTCGCATTGTTGGATTTGAAGCGTTCATAAATTTTCTCTAAAATTCATCGTATCTTGTCGGTAATGCCTACTCGGTTCACTGTCGTGCCCGCTGCTGGCCCCGGTGTCTGTCAACTGCGATAAAGCAAACACTAGCAATCACACCGCGTAAGTGCAATCGCATTTTGAAGACGCAATATCTACATCTCTTTATGACTCGGTTTACGGAAGGCTAGTTCAAACGCAGGAAAATAATATGCATTACAGCGTATTTTTTGTTTATGTTCTGAACGCGAATAATCAGGACTTTGTGTATTTCGTGTTCCTGTTGTGGATGGCAATAGCGAGTTGTGTGTAATGAAAAGGCGTGTGTAAGGACAACCTACTCACTAGTCAGAGTAATATAACCAGGTGCGGTATAAATCCCTAGTCCGTTCGGGTAACGAACAGTGAGCCGTCTGAGCCTATCGTTCAGTCAAGGAGCCGGATGTTTCTAAAATTGTGTTTCGTGGAGATCAGTAACTCTGGAATTCAGCTTCTCAGTTGTCAGAAACAGTATACAAGGTCATTTCCTCTTGACAAGGGCTGTCGAAGAGGTGTCGTCCTGATTGCGAACCGTCCAGATTGCGAACAAGGGGGTACCTGAAGGGGATGAATTGGGTTTGACACACATTAATGAGTCCAGATTGCGAATAAGTGGGTACCTGAAGGGGATGATTTGGGTTTGACACACATTAATGAGTCCAGATTGCGAACAAGTGGGTACCTGAAGGGGATGATTTGGGTTTGACACACATTAATGAGTCGAGATTGCGGCCAGGTATAAAGTAGAGGCGCTTAAGCGAGAATATATCATTTTATATATGTCACGCTGCTTATCTAGGTGGATTGTGGCAACAGTATGCATCACTAGTGGCACCTACAGTCTTCTGAAGTTCTTTAGAAAGCCGCCTTAATTATTACCAGGGAGATTTAAATTTATTCACAAACCAGCTCTGGCAATAAAGAAAGCGGCCGTGAGGCCTTGTCATTCTAAATTAACCTAACATATAACAATCCCGTCACCTAAAATAAATGATATATTTACAGTCAGTATTCACAAATCTACATTTACGACTTTCCTCAACAGCTTCAGCCGTACTCCAGATTAAGTACATACTGCATTGTTTTCAAAAACTGTTTTATTTCGCCGTTTGAATAATAATAATAATAATAATAATAATAATAATAATAATAATAATAATAATAATAATAATAATAATAATAATAATAATACCGGATGAGTTAGCCGTGCGGTTAGGGGCGCGCGGCTGTGAGCTTACATCCGGGAGATAGTGGGTTCGAATCCCACTGTCGGCAGCCCTGAAGATGGTTTTCCGTGGTTTCCCATTTTCACACCAGGCAAATGCTGGGGCTGTACCTTAAATAAGGCCACGGCCGCTTCCTTTCAACTCCTAGGCCTTTCCTATCCCATCGTCGCCATAAGACCTATCTGTGTCGGTGCGACGTAAAGCCACTAGCAAAAAAGGTAATAATAATAATAATAATAATAATAATAATAATAATAATAATAATAATAATAATAATACAACTCTCACTAATCCACCATTAAGAACTATCCCTCTAGTTATGTTATACAATAACATTAAAAACTGTACAACACAAACAATATGTCATATCTGATGAAGAAAGGGCAGCCAGGTCAGCCAGAATGAAGAGGTTTGGGAAAGGAAGAAGATGATGCAAGCTAAATCTTCAGTTAATTCTTTGTTAACATAAATGTATTTGGGTTTGATTTAAGTGCTCCAATGTGGGCGTAAACTATGTAAATAAATAAACTAATTAATAAAAACAAGGTAATCTTCTAAATGATAAGATTACCTTAAACTAAATTATTAAATATTAAATATTTTCAATAAGAAAATATTTTTTAAAATATGGTTAAGTTATCTAAAACATCCCAATGTACCAGTTAGTCTTAATACTACTAGAACAGAAATTACATATGGGACTGTTTTGAAAATTGTATCTGTTTATGTATCTCACGTCAACACTAATCTCTTGTTCGCAATCAAGACACAACCGTCGAAGAGTGGTTGAAACGTCGACTTGCCTAATGTCCCGGGAAAACATCAACGCTTGTCAGTTGACATCGGCCGTAAAAGCGTGCACTTGTATAGTATACAAGCTGAACTATTTCGACAATCGAGTGTGCGGTCTGTTGTTGCTTGACTGACTGAGCCATGCCACGACCATGAAGGTCGGCTCGGTCGTTCTCTCCCTTCCACCCCTCTTGCGTAGTAAGGTGACACACCGTGCCGTTATGTTGTAAGTCCGACCGTCTCATCACTTCATATCCTCTTTACTTCGTTCAGTTGAAATGTGACTGTGCTGTGTGTAGTGTGTTTAGTGGTTGGGTGATTGAACTATGCTAAGATATCTCCTGAAGGGAAGGTACGTGTTGCATTGTTCCCAACTTTTTCACTATATCTCATTTGAAGCATCTTACTGTATATTATGTTTAAATAAATTACTTAAAGCATCATAACTCTATTAACTGTTAGCTGTTGACGGATTAGTTTTTGTAATCGCAGAAGTTATTTTATTTATTTAGCTGGGAATGTCCGAGCACATGTTCGGCTCACCTGGTGCAGGTCTTTCAGTTTGACGTCCATGGCCGATCTGCTCATCCGGGCATGATGATAATGAGATAGGAGTGGGAGAAACCTGGTGTCGGCACGTAACCTACTCGTATCGAATAAAACCACGGGTTCTGCTCAAGGCTTAATGTCTCCATCCGACGGACGAATCACCATCGACACTGTCATAGTTCTCACTCCATATGAACACCTGGAAGAGGTTTGGAATTGAACCAGGGTTTTGGCTCGCAATCTAGTGATTTAAAATTGTATACCACCACCTCTCCTACCCTGTCGGCCAACATTCAGTTCGGATTCGCATTGCGAAATTGTTTTCCGCCAACGAGACTCGAACCAGCTAACCTCGGTGTGAGACCATCGATACTTAACGACTTAAGGATCATGGACACTAGGCAGAAGTAATGTCGCTCACGGATTTGAGCGGCAGCAGAAGAACGGAAGCACGCCTTCTTCAACTAACAATAGTCGGTCAGTGTAATGTTGTTGCTGTTAAGTTTTAGGAGCTCAGAACATTGTGGACTATATTTTTGTTTTCTTCCGGCTCGGTGATATTACGACTTTCTACACGTGAACTGTGTAGCACACATGAATTTGACCCTGTTCTACGGCCAGATGCCCTCACCATCCTTATGTGGAGGAACGTAATCACTGTTTGCGGTGGTTGGTAGTATGGCATGTTCCTCGAATAAGAAGAGGAGTGTGTTGGGACTAACACCCAGTCCCCGAAGTAGAAGAATTAATCAGACTCGATTAAAATCGCCGACCCGGCCGAGAATAGAGTCTGGGACCTTTCGAAATGAAGGCTTCAGTGCTGACATTTCAACCGAGGGTTCGCATTGAAACCTTGATATACAATGCGCATTTGAAATCACTCATAATGATAAATATATATTTTACAATTGGCTTTACGTCGCACCGACACAGATAGGTTTTATGGGAGAGAAAAGGGATAAAATTGGAAAGGAAGCGGCTGTGGCCTTAATTTAGGTACAGTCCCAGCGTTTGCATGCTGTGAAAATGGGAAACTACGGAAAACCATCTTCAGGGCTGCCGACAGTGGAGTTTAAACCCACTCTATCCCTGATGCAAGCTCACAGCTGCATGCCCCTAACCGCACGGCCAACTCGCTCGGTATAATAATAATAATAATAATAATAATAATAATAATAATAATAATAATAATAATAATAATAATAATGCAGTATTCGCAAAATCTGCGCTCTTAATATTTACACAGCTGCAATGGGTAACCTACTGCTATTACTAATTGGCGCGCCGAAGCACTCCAGCTGTCGCGGCGATGCCGTACTTTTCATAACGTACGCAGTTCCCGGTAGATTGCATCATCAGAATTTGAAAAATAAATTATTTTCGTTATGAAAAAGTTATTTACACTCAACGATGTCTACATTATAGAGGAAGAAGATTGACTATGCGGTTGCAGTGGTGAGGTCAGCTTACCAAATGCAGTTCTTTCAGTGTTACCAATACCCACATATCTCACCTCAAGTGGGACGCTTCATACAACCAAAGGAACTGACTCACGACATTCTGTTTACCCTTGATTGGTTCTGTCCCTATTTATTACTTTTGATGTGTTTCAGTGGTATATGGTGTGATAATTAGGATCATAAATTTCAGAGTTGTGGGGAAAATCAGGTAGATGAGGGGAATTTTATCAACGTGATAGCAATTTTAACTCTAAGTATCTGGCAACACAGAGTTCCTCCTCCTCTCTCTTTTATGATTCATTTTTCTCTTATTCATAGAGTGATCGTTTCTTCACGTTTTTCTTCTCATTTCGCTGTACAAACGCTGTGGCGTTAGAGCCTTAATGGGCGTTGATCTACCATGCGACCGCTGCTCAATCCGAAGGGCTCTGGATTACGAGATGACGCATGGTTAGCACGGCGAATATTCTCGGTTGCTTATAAAAGCAATAACAACGCCTGCTGCCGTTGCCAGTTCGTTTTTATAAAGACAGAACAATATGTTTTCCATGTCGGCGATACTCACCGTTGATGGTCTTGGTAAACAATCTGACAGTTTAAATTCGTGATTATCTTCATTGCTGTTGATCGTGTGGTAAAAATGTATTTCCGTGGTTTCCCATTTTCACATCAGGCAAATTCTGGAGTTATATCTTATTTAAAGACACGGGCACTCCCTTCCTAATCTTAATCCCTTCCCATCCTTTTTTCGCCGAAAACCTTCGATGTGTTAGTGCGACGTTAAAACAAACCCAAATCAAACTCCATAACATAAGAGCCCCGAAGGGCCGTGGCCTACCAAGCGACCGCTGCTCATCCCGAAGGCATGCAGATTACGAGGGGTAGCGTGCCTGCCACTTACCCGAAGGTCCCGGGTTCGATTCCCGGCCAGGTCAGGGATTCTTACCTAGATCTGAGGGCTGGTTCGAGGTCAACTCAGCCTACGTGATTACAATTGAGGAGCTATGTGACGGTAAGATAGCGGCCCCGGTCTAGAGAGCCCCCCCCCCCCCCCGGCTCTACTCAGTTGGCCTCCGATGCTGAATGGACCCCGTTCCAGCCACTTTTCCAATTTTGTGGCAGAGTCGGGAATCGAACCCGGGCCTCCGGGTGTGGCAGCTAATCACACTAACTACTAGGCCTACACCACAGAGGTGGATATTAAAAACTTGTAAGTGTATTATTTTGTTACGTTCAGAGTGACCATATGTCCTGTTACTTCATGTTGTCCCGCCCCTCCTGTCGATTTTCATTTTTGTCCCGTTGTTGAAACATTTTACCCTAATAATATATTGCATATTTCTAAGTTCAGATCAATATTTATAATTTAGAATAAATTTCAATCACAAATGCCATGAATTATACACGGTATTGAGTGAATACAAACAAACACTTGAAATGATTCGCAGTTCTAGGAAGTACTTCTGGAGAAAAACCAAAACGACTGTATACTTGTCTGAAAGATGTATGGACGTTTTTTTTTTACATTGTTAAGGGAGTACAGTACATTCACATTTGAGGGTAAAAATGTCAATTTTCAGTTTAATTTTTCCTGTTTGTAATCAGTGGTGGTTCTAAGCTATTTTGCAGCGTAGAACCAAGACGATGAGCACATCATAAACATGCAACAGAAAAACCCGATAAAAACTAATTTGCATTGTACTGAAGGTTCAAAACGGGACATCTATTCTGAAAATATATATTTTTGACGTGGTACCATGAAAAGAGTTGAGACCTAAGTAACTTATTTCCATTTTTTAATATTACAGTTGCAAATATTTTAATTTTATTCATCAACATTAAATTATTCACCCACCTTCAGCACTGTAAAGATCAACATTATTTTTGTTAATAGCACGAAACTCTATTAAATTAGAAATTGGTATGACGAAGTAATAATATTCTCAGCCTTTGTAAGTCACAACTCAAAACGTAATGATGATTTTTTTTTTCTATTTTGCTTTAGGTCGCACCGACACAGATATATCTTATAGTGACGATGGGATAGGAGTGAGAAAGAAGCGGCCATGCCCTTAATTAAGGTTCATCTACGGAAAACCATCTTCAGGGGTGCCTGTAGTGGGGTTCGAACCCACTATCTCCCGAATGCAAGCTTACAGCTGCGCGAACCTAACCGCACGGCCAACTCGCTCGGTACTAAAGATATCTAGAAAAATAAGTAGCCTACCTGAAGTAAAGGTAAAGGCGCAGCTTAAGGAGAATTACATTTTTTCGCACTTTCCCAGCGAATCTACGAATAGGCCTATACAATACAAGGTCACTTAACTTTACATAGTCTGCAAAAACCATAAGAATTTTGTTAGTGGAACGTAACACCATGGATACACCCGATAGTGCTCTGTATTCTGATTTAAGATTCAAAGGCCTAGGACCTTTTTAAAGCAACCTGGGAAGTACTGTACATCTGCGATAAATAACCGCATGCAGCGCTCTTCGCCGAGCCAGCATTACGTTTTGAAGATGCGTGATCTGTCATCCGAAACGGAACATTGTTTACAGGCCTTCAACATCACAGATATTAACAGATTCTCCAATAACGGCAATGACCTTCCAAATAAAAATAAAATTAAATAAAATCCATTAAGAACTAAGAAGTCGTGAAATGGCACTTTGGTGCTCTTTGCCTCCGCAGTAAAAACTTCTCTGTACATGAAGAAGTCCACGGTTTGCCTATGACAGGGAATACAAGACGAATTGATATAATTGCCTTTAAAAATAACGACAAGAAAGGCTTCATTATCGATCCGACCATCCGATTCGAGCACCATGTCGGCCTGCCTACTGATGTCCATCCTGAGAAGCAGACCATACCGTTCTACAGAAATAAATACCAGCTGAATGAAGTAGAGATTATCGGCCTAATGGTTGGTGTTTGTGGAACAATACCTGCCTTGTTCATAGAATTAATTCTGGAAGAAGTTCGAGCTGCCAATGAACAGCATTGAAAGAATAGTTAGCACCATCATACGTTGATCTGTGCACATCCTGAGATCTCATTTGTATGGACCTCCATAATTTAAAAAATCCATATTACCGCTATATTTCTGTATGATAAAACATTCTGTATTTTGATACGCTTGACTTTGTCCATTGTGGCAACCCGTAATTGCGGGAAGTCATTGATTGATTCAGTAAATAAATTATTTAACTTAACATAGCCACCTGCTATAAACATTTTGTAAAATACTTTATTTAATTTTTAAAAATATTTCGGAAACGGGACTAAATGGAAAACTGACGAGATGGGCGGGATAAAATAAAATAACGTGACAGTCCCGACGAAAAAGGGGTGTGTGATCACACTGCTACATTTCTTTTTTAAAGTTAGACGGAGAAATTTGTCATTCTATAAACGAGATGTGTTCTTTAGTCTTTATAACCCATAACTTAACTCAAGGCTGCTGCGATATTCTTAAGTAAACCTTATTTTACCTAATACCGGTTAAATATTTGGCAGATTTTGTTATTAGACCCTCTGAATATCAAACAAAAATGCTACACTCAACATTAATGTCTTCATACGACAGCACTGAAAATGGTTTACTTAATAAACCACCAATACTATTCGTTATGCCTTTGCTGTCGTGATGTAGTGTTTACAGTGCACTATGTCTTCTGATATGGGCTATATCAAATTTGTTACTTTCATTGACCTGTCTCAGTCTCATCCTTGGCTTTGACAATATGAAAGTGACTGAGGTATGAGCGATGCTAGTAATACAATTGCTTATGCAGCCAGTCCCTGTTATGAATGGTGTGAAAATATCGCTCATAGGGTCGGTTGGTGCAAGCATTTCAGTGGGCTTGGCAGACTGATAAGTAATAGCAACAGCTGGCTCGGTGAGGAAAGCAACGGGAAACTACCCCACTCCTCATTTCCCTAGTACGCCTCTTCAGTGACGCCTAGGCTATTTATGACACCTGTTGGCGGAGCTGCAGAGGATCAAACCAGCCTTCGGGCTGAATACCCAACATACATACTAATCATTACACGCGTTCAACTTTTAACAAAAAAACCAATAACTAGGGACTGGGAAATTTAGCATTTACGATGAACGCGAATATTTTTTATGCGTTAAAAATGAGTTTTTAATAAATGTAAGTTGTAAAATGTAAGGGCTTAGTATCAAGAGCTGCCAAATATTTTACAGCCTCATTCTTAACATGTTTTACAATCCCGCGCAACTGTACAATTACAAAATTTGCAAAACAGTGTCAATGTATCTGTGTCATGTGAAATTTTGCCGCTGGCGCTAGTCGATCTCAATCTTAAAGAAAACTGACTTCTATTATGGAGCGACTGGACAGCTGCAAACGTCGGAAATTTTCCAAAGACCTCTTCTCAAAAAGAACAATTGAAGTGTTTACAAAAACAAAGATCCTATTGGGAAAGCTCAAAAACGAAAAATTACGGAGTTTTCGAACGGATATCATTTGAACAGTTAATTTTCTTGTAGATTTGAGCAGTATTGCACCATGTCTTTAAGTAATTAAATTTTAGAATAATAAGAGAAAACAGTGCTAGAACTTTCTACCAGTAGCAAACTAAACTAGCGAAGGGTGCTATGAAGAAAGTATTCCTGAAGCTGTGGTGTTTACAGTTAACTTTGTGCTATTAGGACTAACCGTCTCTAATGTGTTTGACTAATCATTACTATCTAGCATCTGCAGGCAGTTGCTGCAACTTTAAGGAATTGCTGTGCATTGTGAAATATTTAAATAAATAATGCAGTTTACGTTAGATATACAACTTTATTAAAAGTGTAATGCGATGCGAGTTATAACCTTGCATGTCTTCTATTAAAGTAGTGCTAGCACCATCTGTAAGAAAAGTTCTAGAGGAGGTATCAGAGACAAAAGGTCTAGGTCATATGTAAACCACTCTCCTAACTGCGAAGAAACGATTGATAGACCGCGGATTTCCTGTTACGTTAAATACTTTGAGTAAATTTTGTTTTGGATGATACTTCCCTAAGCATTGAAAGAAAATAGTTTCATTTCAGTGAAACTATAATGTGTAGTCCTACACAACATTAATGTATAACATACAGATTATAAAATTACAGTCGCATTTTTTTCTTTCTATTCCTATGGTTTAACGTCGCACTAACTCATATCTAGGTTTTCGTTGCCAACGGGATAGGAAATGTGTTGATAATATTGTTTTTACGTCCCGCTAACTAATAATAATAATAATAATAATAATAATAATAATAATAATAATAGTAATGTTATTGGCTTTACGTCTCACTAACTACTTTTATCGTTTTTGGAGACGCCAACGTGCCGGAATTTAGTCCCGCGGGAGTTCTTTTACGTACCAATAAATCTACCGACACGAGGCTGACGTATCTGATCACCTTCAAATACCACCGGACTGAGCCAAGATCGAACTGGGAGAGAAAAGGACTGGGACTAGGAGCGAAGATTCCGAGGTGTTACAATTTGCTTGGTGTGAAAATGGAAAATCATCTTCAGGACTGCCGGTAGCGGAGTTCGAACCTACCATCTCTTGAATGATACATTATCGCGTTCGAAAGAAATATGGAGATGATTCAAATGTCATGAAACAAGTGGAATGGATTTATTTTCGTGTGGCTATTTGGACTGGATGAAAATATGCCATGAACTTTGAAGTATACAGTAGTATTTTATAGCAGGGAAGAGGTTATTATGACTTACTAGCTGTCAACTCGCGTGCTTTATTTGAGTGTTTAATTTTAGGATTTACATTACGTATTTAAAGTGAATATTTTGTAATTTTTTTACTGTGACGTTTATTGATATTTTACGAATTCTTTCGTAGATTTAGAGTAATTGTTATGTGTTTATTTCCAAGTTTTAGTTTGAGATTATTTAATTTCGTGTTAAACTGTGTCCTTGTGGCAGTCCAGATTATCTGGGAAGAAGTTGATCTTTTCAAATAAATAATACAAGTAAGTAACTGTATGTATTTTCTACGTGTCGTGAAAAAGAAATGATGAACACGATTCCAACTGTCACCGGATCCAGTTGGCGATGCTTCGAAAAGTAGCGCTGGGCGGAAGTACGATGACTGACGGCCGTATTCAAGAATACACTGACTTAGCAAATGTCATTGGATAGTCACCTAATAGCGTGTGGGGTCTCCTCTGGCCCTGCGAACTGCAGTGAGACGCCGTGGAAGTGAGTCGACAAGTCCCTGGTAGTCCTCTGGACGCAGCTGACACCAAATCGTTTGCGGAGCGGCCCGCCAATGCTGGTCTGTTCGTGGGTGCAGGATCCATGGCACGGGGCCTGCGTTCCAGGACATCCCAGATGGCCATGTCAGTCGTTGGACCTCCGCTGCATGTTCCTGGAACCATTCCCGGGCGACGTGGGAGCGATGTGGCGACGCGTTATCATCTTGAAACACCGCAGAACCGTCTGGGCGCTGGAAGGCCAAAAATGGGTGGAGATGGCCCCCGAGCAGCTCAACATATCGCGTACCATTCAAAGTCTCTTCCAGAACAACTGGGGGGCCCATTCCATACCAGGAAAATGCACCCCAGACCATAACAGAGACACCAGCGCCCTGGACCACACCTTCGAGGCAAGCGGGATCCATCGCGTCATGTGGTCTGCGCCATACACGCTGCCTGCCATCGGCATGGTGCAGTTGAAATCGTGATTCGTCCGACCATATCACGTTACGCCATTGTTCCAGTGTCCATCCCTGGTGACTGGCGACAAATGCGCGTCGTTGTGCCCGATGACGTTGGGTTAACCGTGGCACCCGTGTGTGGCGCCGGCTCCCATACCCCATAGAACCCATGTTCCTGGGAGACGTGTCTAGCACGGCCTGTGTTGAATTCAGCCGTGATATGTTGCACGGTTGCCCGTCTGTCACTATTGACAATACGTCTCAGATGTCGCCGGTCACGGTCATCGAGGGTGGCTGGACGGCCGGTCGTTCGTCTGTTGTGGACGTTGACACCCGCATTCAATCATTCATGATACACCCTGGACACGGTTGATCGTGTGAAGCCGAATTCCCACACCACTTCCGAAATCGCACTTCTCATCCGTCGGGCACCGACCACCATACCCCGTTCGAACGGTGTCAGCTCACGACGACGTTCCATGTTACACCTGTCACATGCACGCCACTGCTCACAAGGTCTCCTATACAACTGCCGCTGGCACATGGTGCGTATGGTGCGCAGACAACACACCTGCGCATCAGTGCTCCGCTATCCCATGACATTTGCTCAGTCAGTGTACAACTTTGAGGCAAGGTCGACTTTGTACCCACGAAAGTCGCCATTTTCCCATTCACTTCACAAAGTCGACTGTAGAGGATAATACAATGGCGGACATTCTGAACATAATCCAGTTTGTGGAAGATTTGGAATATGTCCAAGAGATTATCCAAACCCTATATACTACTCGTCGAGTTATACGAGATGCGCAAAACCCGACTGAGTTCTACAAGGATAGCGAATTCAAAATTAGATACAGAGTCGATAAACGAACTGTGTTAGACATCTTCGCGATGTTCGAAGGTGCAGTAATGACAGAAAATCAAAGAGGACTACCTATTCCTCCAATACAACTCCAATTATGCCACGGGTGAATGTGAATTACTAGACTTTGCTTTTACACGTAACAGATTGAGGTTATGTTAAGTAAATAAGTGCAGTGTTCTAGTTATACGTTTTATTTTGTTTGTTTCAACTCGTTTGTAGTGTAAGACAGCCAACTTTCAGCAGAATAATTAGAATGGTATCTGTACCGATTACCAATGGCGGCTGGTGGTATCTGATGCTGGGTGTTGCACCAACATTTTCAGTGTCACATTTTTATATGAAAAGCTTACAGAAATAATTTAAAAAAAAACTCTGACATTTGGAATTGTTTCTCGATAGGGGGCTTGTTTGCTGGTCTCGTGCAACACCCAAGGACCGATACAGGCGATCGCGCTGCCTGATGCTCTGTACGTACATACAGGCTTAAGCTCGTCGGTGTTGAAACTACATTGCGCCGCGCTGCCTGCTTGGGAGTTGCCGTAGCAAAGCAAACCCCCTGAACTTGATTCGAAGCTGGCAGCGTTCATTGGTCCATTACGAAGAATTAGTACATCGAACGACCAAATACGGTAGATTTTAACATATTTTAGGTTTGTTAAACTAGAAAATAGAAGATAAGACGACAAATGAAATGTACAATTACTGAGAATTATACAACACTGCAACATAATCACGCACCGCCCCTGCTGATTATCAGGAAAAGGCCTCAGTTTGTCATGTTTTCACAAGTTGAAAATCTTTTTATTTTCTTCTATGGTTGAGAAAAAGAAAACACGAAAAATTACGATACGCTGCGCCTTATCAGAAATAACTAAAAGTGCTTGACGGAAGCCGCTATTCTCTTGTTTTCTCTTGTTATTATTACAAACATTACCATTGCCAACCTCAGATACTGTTCATAAAATATCGACTTTACAAAGTCGACTTTGGAGAAAGGAGCTTCTATGAAACACTTAGAGCAAAGTTAGACTTTCCTATCAAAGTATGTAAAGTATCCGCTTAAAGTCTTGTTCTTGAATACGACTCTTAAGCTGCGTTTACACTAGCGAAACTTCCTCGCGAAAGTCGCTCGGGTGAAACTTACTCGCTTCGAGTGAAAAATCGCACTACCCAAAACAGAACGCAATTTAGAGCGAAAAATAGCGCGAGTGGGCGAGCCGCCTTCGACAAGCCTGAACGCTTCTGTTCTTGTTTTGCAGCCAACATGGAAACTTGTTTTGTCCCTCCAGACGCTGCAGCCGCGTTTTCCATCATATCAATGTCATTTTTTTATCAAGAAAGGGAAGAAGAAAAATCGGCGCCCTCGACGATGGTGGAGGAAACAATTATTCCTTGGAAGAAGCCAATATGGAAACAGCCTTACTGTATGAAAGAAATGGTACAGGAACCCATTGATGATACAATTAAGAACTTCGTCCGCATGAGTACCCAAGATTTTGAACAACTCGTTTCACTGCAAAAAGTTGAAAAACAAGGCACAACATTCAGAGAAGCAGTAACAGTGAGAGAAAGGTTGGCTGTCACACTGCGTTTCTTAGCAACTGGTGATTCGTACACAAGTATGCAGTATTTATTTAAAATATCAAAGTGCACAATATCAAAAATCGTCCCAGAAGTTTGTGATGCGTTGATTGAAACACTTCAAGATTACGTGAAGGTAAGGATAATAATTAATCGCATTTAAAACAGTAAATCAACTCGGTATTATATATGTATTTTAAAAAAGTCAAATGAACAAATAAGAATGCTAATAATTAAAAATCACACAATATTAATTCAATTCAGAAATATATTTCGTATCCAAACCGCACCCGTTTAAAAAAGTAGCGTTTGATATATTTATTAATTGTTGTGGATCAATACAAAAATGGGTGAAAATGTAAAATAGAGATCAAATAATGGAAGAAAAAATAAATCACAAACCAAGTAAAATTAGTCACAAGCGCAATAGCCCATCTAAATATGACGAATCCAACAGTGACTCTGCTCTTATTTTCTTTCGATCCTTCACTTCAATATCATCCCAGTAGCGCTTTCATCTGCGCTTTCACTGTAGAGATAGGAAAGTTTAGTTGAGAACTAATTTCCTTCCTCGCATCTTCTCTTTTATTGCGACTGAAATAGTTTTTGTTTTTCAGATTCCACATAAAATCTCTATTTTTATAGAGCTCGATGAGCTGCAAGCACTGTTCTTGATTCATCCCTCGCGCACTACGGGGACCACGTTTACACTGAGAGAAATTCGATGAGCGAAACCCTTTGATGCGCGGGCAAAAATCGACTGACCTCCGGCTCGCAGCGAGGGCCCTCACTCCGCAATTACTCAGGGGTGAGGGAGCGTCTACACTAGACGCAATTCCCTCGCGAAATAATTTCGCGAGGAAATTGCGCTTAGTGTAAACGCAGCTTTACGTATGCTATCTGATACCAAGCTCTGGTTTGTTTTAAAAACTATTTCAGAAATTTATAAAAATTTTCTCTCGCATAATCACCAACGTACAGTCAATAACAAACTAACTTACTCGCTGCCTATGGTTTCTGTGTTACTATCCGATAATTTTCAAATAGTATTTAGATAATAAAAAATATAGCTTATCTTCTTATGTAAATCTTATTGTCCAGAGAATGCGCTTATTTTCTTTAACATCTGGCAATCAAAAAAAAAAAAGTATCTGTTTTTGTACCGGGCGGTACACCTCTACGACGCAAGTTCAAATCTTGCGCCAATTGAAACTCCTCTACAGGAGAAACCCTGAACTTTTAACAACTGACTCAACTCTACGGTTAATCAGAAGATGTCACTGAGTGTTTTTGATTTGCTTTTGTTTTTCATGGATCAAGAAGTGTGAACATTCTCTAACAGATGTCTCTACCAAAAACTATGATAACGCACTCTGGTGTAAAGGAATGAACCTTCTTGGAGAAATTTTGTATCCGTAAGTTTTGTCTTACTAAATTTTGTTCTTTTATTTGAGGGTTGGCAATATTAAGCTTCCTTTCCGCCTGTTTTGAATTTAACCAATCCTAAATTTCTGCAATTAATTTCCCACCAATAAGGTGTTTCTTCTTCGCCTTGTGTATAATTTTTTTGCTGTTAGCCAATAAAACTTTTGTGGGCGGGTCCTAATCATTTATGAAAGGTCTCGAATTTTCCGCGAGGGTATAAAAACTGCTGATTTTCTTGTCTCCGGGCCACTCGTATAACTTCTAACTCAGTGTGTGAATATGTAGCAGGGGGCGGGAAGCGCCTCTTTTTTCAGACAGCAGCTCTTCAACAAGGTAATGGCCTCTTAACATCTTTATTTCTTGCTAGCTCAGCAGTTTAACTCGCGGGGAAAGTTCGAAAGCTTTAATATGTAACCTATATCTTTAAAAATGTAAGCCTTTTCAATCCTTGTAAAAACTTTACATAACTTTGAACTGTAATTCGGGGATCCCTCTCGAGCTCCCCTTCATTTGAAATTGAGGTGACTACGTTTTCGTGACCGTTTCTACTCTTCCTTTATGTGTTAAAGTTTTCTCATAGAGTCACCTCCCTAGCTTGGGATTAGCCCCTGTGTAATCGGCCTAGCCCCACTTAGGTTTTAAAATGTGTATTTAGGAATGCAAGTTCACGCCTCCAGTCCTTTCTGTACTTTGGGCCAGTAACTTAACCTGATGTTTTGTTTTCTTCATGCGAAGGCCCTGTAGGTTGGGTATAAGATACCCCTGTTTCTTTGTGTGCCTTGAGGGCAGTTAGACGTAAAGTTTGTTGTGGCCTTTGATAGGCTTGTAAAATTGAGAGCAGGTCAGCTCATTCTGGTATTTTGGAAGGTGCCTCTAGGAGGCTTGACATTAGTAAGCAGGAGCAAGAGCTCCATGTAATTAAGGGTTTTCTGCCCTTTGGTATTTTGTAATTGTGAGCTGAGAGCTCAAGGATTGATGAATTTGTTATTTCCCCTAGTGGAAACTGGTTAAATTTTTCTCTAATCTTGGACTTCTTGATCATGTACCTGATTTAACTTGTTGTTATTTGCTATACGCTCAAAATTCTATGTCACCATTGTTAAGTTTCGAAAATATAACCTTTATTGAAATGTTAATTCATCTTTCGAACTTGTAGTTAGACCCATTCCAGCCCGCACCTTCTTTCACCTCTGTTGTTCCACAGATACCTCGGAACAGTTTTGATCATTGGTTTCTTTATCTACCGCATGATAAGTTATTTATGTGAAAAAAATATAGATTCGCGTCATAATAACTTAATTGTGAAATATAGGCCTTGTATACATTATTTATGACTTTACATTTGATATCATCAGGAAGAGCAGATAATTCTCTATTAAACCACGCAATCATTTTATTAGATTTTTCAGTTTGGTTTAGCGAGAAATAAGGCAACATCGCGGGGGTAGAAAAGGACGAAGCTACTTGTAGGACGTGAGTGTGAGTGAGAGGCAAATGCTGCTTCTAATGCCATACCCTCTTTTAACGCAGAGGCGCACAGGTCTTCTACTTGTTTTGGTCACAGCCTTCATGCCGAAACGTACCTCGAAATTGTGGTGACATAAACGATGTGCTCCGAGAAAACCACATGCAAAACATGAGCTGCCTGTTTTTCATTGCAAGGTCCCGAAATCGAAGCTGGTGTCACTTTCCTGTTGTTTATATACGGGTTTATTTCGAGATCTTGCAATGGAAGCAGGCAACTAGTATTTTGCATGTGGCCTTCTCGCAGTACATCGATTATGTCACCGCAGTTTCAAGGTAGGTTTCGGCATAAACCGTGTATTTGTTTATCGTATGGCCTTTTTTTTAGTGCTGGGAGTGTCCGGCTCGCCTGGTGCAGATCTTCCTATTCGTCTCCCATAGGCTACCTGCGCGTCAGGATAGGGGATGATGATGTGTTAGGGAGAGGGTGAAACACGGTGTCGGCACGGAGCCTACTTCTATGGAATAACACCAAGGGGTCAGCTCAAAGCTTTACATCCCCATCTGATATATAAATCATCATCAGCAGAGTCATGTGCCCTCACTCCATATGAGCAATGCGGATAGGTTTGGAATTTAATCCAAGCTTTTGGCACGCAATCTAGTGATTAGAAATTATATACCACCACCTCCCCTACCATGCCGTCCAACATTCTCATGGTGAATTCTTTTTCGACTAACGAGACTCGAATCGGCTAACCACCGAGTCAGACCATATAGACTTGAACCCCTTAACGATCATAGCCACCAGGTGAGCTAATGAAGGATGTCACACTTCCAGTTTTTAGTATGTTAAAGGTCGGGGTTGGAGCGGCCTGAACACTGGCTTGAATGTTTGAACACAGAACTTCGCAGACAAGTTCCAGTACTTGGTCGTATGTGTTTGTTGTTAACTACTTTACTTAAGTGATGTTTTATCGAAACGACCAAGTAATTTCCTTGAAAGTATTCAGTCAATAACATCCAGTTCAGGTACCATTAAAGTATCATGGCGTTTAATTATTCATTACAAACTTCCTGACCTTTCCACTGCGTGTATCAACACTTTTGTGTGTCCTGGTAGAAATATAAGTCACGTCCTCATCACCTCAAGATTTTTTACATACTTACAGTGGTGGCCGTTTTGCCCAAATCTAGCGAGCATTTTTTATATAGATTGATAATTAATTAACTATTTCGTTCAATTCCTTGACTGAATGGTCAGCGAGTGGCCTTTGGTTCAGAGGCCACCGAATTCGATTCGTGGCCGAGCCAGGGATTTTAGGTGCGTCTGGTTAACTCCTCTACATCGGTGGTTCAGTGTTTGTATTCTTCTTAACGCACATCTGCATTTACATACAACACATCGTACTACCAACCACCACAGAAATATACAATACATCCCTCATAATAAACCTTGCGTCAGGAAGGTCATCCGTCTGTAAAACTAGGCTTAATCCATACATACATACATACATACATACATACATACATACTGCCGATCTTATGTAACCGGGAAGTCAATAATAATAATAATAATAATAATAATAATAATAATAATAATAATAATAATTTTGTGAATAAAATATTTCATTTTATTTCCTTCGTATCTGCACTTGAATATAACAGCAGGATTAGAATAAAATACCCCCTCCTAGTTTATATTACCCCGAATATGTCCATTTTACACCCTATATATGTTGTCGGCGTGTAAAAGATCTCCGGTGACACTTCTAGTGTTAATCCGAAAGAAAAAAATACAACTCAGTCTTAAATTGCCCAACAGATTCCTGGTTCCTGTAGCATCTGGTAGAGTAAAACGGAATGTCGGAATTGACTCGCGGGCAATCCGAATGGCATCTATTAAAAATACGGGAGGACACAGGGGAGTGACTATCCCGCAGGATTTTCGTGACAGCCTCGTCCTCCGCAAGTCTGACTTGGGTGAAATGAAAGACACGTTAGAAACAGTTTTTTTTAATAAGACATCGGTGATTACTTCGAAAGGGATGAATGGCATCGTATGAGTTATAAATCATCATCGTCATCATCATTGGTTCCTTCCGCACGAAGTCCAAAGAGTCCTGTTCGAAGCGGCGTTCTCGATATCGTCCCACCAGATGTTAGCCTTTCGGAGGTCTTCTTTGAAGACGCATTCGATGTTCTGCCACAGTATCTTGTAATCTCTATATACCTCGCCCACCGCAAACGCCTCACACACGCTCAGTCAGTTAACGACACGACACGAGATTAAGCTGGATTATATCATGTAATTAATAAAACCATTATATAGAAATTGACAAGTATTGGAAGGTGGGAATCTTCTTATAACTTAACCTTAGTCGTATCTTGTAATTTCCTGTAGCCACTCTACTGCAAAATGTCCTAATTGGTGACTCGGTCGCGCCAGGTGACACCCACAATTTTGCGTACACAACTTAGGTGGAACATTTCTGCTACCGTGTTATCTGCGCCGTAATTTTCCATGTTTCACATGTGCAGATCGCTGTTGGCATCACGAGTGTTTTATAAAGTTTGAGTTTCGTCTCTCTATCGATCGTTGAAGCGGACCAGATGGGTCGCAAGCGCTGAAAAACTTCCGAGGCTTTGCCATTTCTGTAGCTAACATCTACGATGCCATCCTGCAATAAGACTCTGCCGAATTGAATTGTTTCACTTGCTCGAAGGGCTGCTGTCCGTCGGTGATCAGTGTGACAGTAGCATGATTACCGATCAACATGATTTTTGTCTTATCATCACTACTGCGCAATCTAACTGTTCCGGCCCTGGTGCCCAAGCTGTTCTTAATAACCTGTGGAAAGGTACCGGTTTCCGCCAGCAATGTGACTTCATCGCCAAAATTGAGGTCAGTATAATGATGATGGCGTATGGCCTCCGGAGAGGCCCGGTGCAAGTCTTCCGAGTGGGCACCTAATATGTAGTCAATTACTTCCACAGTAAAGCTCCTTTGGTAATTTCACATAACTGTCAAGACCATGAGCGAAGTCAAAATCAAAAGTATGAGAGGTAACGTAGTTTCTAATTGTACGTTGCGCATATTCTAACTAGTGTGAATGTCCGAACATTACCGTCTTAGAAAGAGAGATTATAAAGAGCAGCCTGGATCTTAACGTTCCTTTTCTGGTATTGAAGGAAAATTCGTGAAGAAAACAGAACTGCATGTTTTACTTATCCACGCGTCAAATGCAAAAATATTTGCTTAGTTATCATTCGCTTGTTCACTAATAATGTGTAGTTAAACTCATTCAGTAGTTCTATGCAAGGGATGTCGCTTCTGAGGCTGATATAGTTTGTAATATAGATATCGTAGGAGATGTTTTTGAATTTTCTTAAGTTGATTTTGGTATGACATAATAGGGTGACGTATTACTGCGGCATATTCAATTTTTGATCTTGTCGTTGAAATCATAACCATTATCCTATGAATTTTATCATGTCTTTCTAAGTCCACACCAGTGCAAGTTATTTCTACGAACAAAATTATTCAATGCGACAACGCTGACAAATCCAGGGACGTTCAGTAGGGCGAATAGTGTGTGCCATTACTCTTTCGGCTTTAATTTAAACTATCGCCGAGCTACCCACACACCGCACTCTATTGGTGGAAAAAATACACTTATTAGCACAGCGTCTTAAAAGGAACATATATCGTACGTATCATAGAGCAGTGTTTCCAAATACAGTACATCTCGCGACACTCAGCGAGATATCGAGGGGCAGCCATTAGAGCTCTCTCTAGCGGATTGACCTGAGAACTACTGTCATAAAAGCACGTGTATTTGTATGTGAAGGTTTTGGTGTTATTTATGCGTTTCCAGTGAGTTGACATAATTAAATAGTAGCGCGTGTCATTCATTGATATCTCCTCTCAACATGAGGGGAAAGGTATGTGCTGTGTTTGGCTGCAGTAACTATGAAGTAGAGAAGAATGCGCGGTCTTTCTTCCGTTTCCCTCGTGACAAGAAAATGTAAGTAATATTGTGTTTGCATATATATTCTTCCAGTGACAAAGAAATGTTTACAGTACTTCATAATCTTCTGACCTGTTCGACCCATATTTTAACTGGCTTAAAATATAATACGCATATTTTATTGTAGGAGTGCAGCAGTTAACCTTCAATACTGATGTATTGTAGGTGTGATCTGTGGGTTTGATTTAATTCAGGAAAATACATATGCATATGAGTGTGGCTGGTTGTGTTCCAAGTTACCCCATTTGGAATGCCGTAATGCGTTGTCAAGAACTGAAGAAAATATGGGTGATTTAAGAAATGTACATATTTTGTTGGAACAATATGATGATGCAAATTTGCTTTGCCCTAATGTAATGGCATTATGGCAAGTATTGCTTATAGGGAAAGTTTGAATCTTTTTGAGGTTAAATTTATAGATTTTCTTTCTGTTAGTAGGCTTCAAGTGAAAAGGAAAATTGTCCAGCTCTTAAATGTAAATTCATTGAATCATGTGTGTAAGGAATGTGCCGATATTTTTGTTGACAAGTGTTTTAATATGATGATACGATGCTTTTAAATGAGAAAAAAGAAAAATCTAGCCGTGAACGTTCAGGCAGGAATTCTAAAGCTAAAAATGTAATGCATAAGTGAAAGATCAAGCCCTTTCACAGCAGTCCATTTCACATCTTGATTATATGTCTAATTTCAATCTTTAAATAATAACCTGTTAAATAATTCTTCATTTATTTATCCATAATTGCTTTAATAACTTTGAAGTTAATATCTTAGTAACACTTTCTATCTAGACGTAATTTATTAATCCATTTCCGTATATGCATTTCCATTGATATTTGAATTTAGCGCGAATTTTCAGGTCAAGGCACTAGGTGCGCCACTTGCGACTTGTCTCCCATTTTAACAAGGCTAAATCCGGAAGTGTCGCGTGTTGTCTGTACTGTATTTGGTGTTTCTCAACATGTTTAACCTCGCAACCACCAACACGTAAAATATTCAAACAAATACTACTTCGTGGCCCTCTGAAAATCCCAGTAATAATAATAATAATAATAATAATAATAATAATAATAATAATAATAACACATACATACATACATACATTATCATTATAGACTGTTATGCCTTTCAGCGTTCAGTCTGCAAGCCTCTGAGAATTTACTAAACGTCGCCACAATCCTCGATTTGCAACTAGTGTTGTGGCCTCATTTAGTTCTATACCTCTTATCTTTAAATCGTTAGAAACAGAGTCTAACCATCGTCGTCTTGGTCTCCCTCTACTTCTCTTACCCTCCATAACAGAGTCCATTATTCTCCTAGGTAACCTATCCTCTTCCATTCGCCTCACATGACCCCACCACCGAAGCCGGTTTATGCGTACAGCTTCATCCATCGAGTTCATTCCTAAATTAGCCTTTATCTCCTTATTCCGAGTTCCCTCCTGCCATTGTTCCCACCTGTTTGTACCAGCAATCATTCTTGCTACTTTCATGTCTGTTACTTCTAACTTATGAATAAGATATCCTGAGTCCATCCAGCTTTCGCTCCCATAAAGCAAAGTTGGTCTGAAAACAGACCGATGTAAAGATAGTTTCGTCTGGGAGCTGACTTCCTTCTTACAGAATACTGCTGATCGCAACTGCGAGCTCACTGCATTAGCTTTACTACACCTTGATTCAATCTCACTTACTATATTACCATCCTGGGAAAACACACAACCTAAATACTTGAAATTATCGACCTGTTCTAGCTTTGTATCACCAATCTGACATTCAATTCTGTTGGATTTCTTACCTACTGACATCAATTTAGTCTTCGAGAGGCTAATTTTCATACCATACTCATTGCACCTATTTTCAAGTTCCAAGATATTAGATTGCAGGCTTTCGGCACAGTCTGCCATTAAGACCAAGTCGTCAGCATAGGCCAGGCTGCTTACTACATTTCCACCTAACTGAATCCCTCCCTGCCATTTTATACCTTTCAGCATATGATCCATGTAAACTACAAACAGCAAAGGTGAAAGATTACAGCCTTGTCTAACTCCTGTAAGTACCCTGAACCAAGAACTCATTCTACCATCAATTCTCACCGAAGCCCAATTGTCAACATAAATGCCTTTCATTGATTTTAATAATCTACCTTTAATTCCATAGTCCCCCAGTATAGCGAACATCTTTTCCCTCGGTACCCTGTCATATGCTTTCTCTAGATCTACGAAACATAAACACAACTGCCCTCGCTGGATAGCAAGTTTCCATCTTTTCCATCTTTTCCATCTTTTCTGTTTTGTAATGGCATCGCTATTCTTTTTGATGTCCGATATTGTTGCATTTCCAACTACATACTCTCGAGCTAAGCTTGATCTACTAGCTCCATTCTTCAACTGCTCTATTATTTTAACGTTATCGTAAACATTGAGAACAACGCGTTTACGTTTAGTCGCCATTGCGAATGCCACAAGAAGTAGTGGAACTATTTTTTTACGTCGCACCGACGCAAATAGGTCTTATGATGGCGACGATGGGATGGGAAAGAGCTAGGATTGGGAAGGAAGCAACTTAAGCTACAGCCCCAGCACTTGTCTGGTGTGAAAATGTGGAAAGAACGTAAAACCATCTTCAGGGCTGCCAACATTGGGCTTCGAACCCACTATCTCCTGAATGCAAGTTGACAGGTACGTGAATGAAACCGCCTAACCACTCGCTCGGTACGGGGAACTTTCACAAGGCGCGCAAATTTGAATTTGCCGACTGCAACGCTTTCGATTGACCGATGTTTCGAATAATCGATGCTCTACTGTAATAATTGTTAGGCACACGCTGTAGACAGAGCCAATATTTTCTTAGAAATGTGTGTATTTATGGAAACTATATACCTTCTTCATTATTTCCCTCGCCGTAAAAACGTGTGAAACATAAAATACTTGTATTTTGCACAATTTTTACTATGTTCAGTATTTCGATGCAGCTAATATTAACTGAAAACTTTGGTATTATAGATTTGGCTCCCTTAATATTGAAACGCCACTGTAAACTATTCAAATGATGTATAGTGTAAATCACACTCTGGCTGGCTATCCCTGTGTCTAAATGCCTAGCTTACAGAAATTCTCTTAAGCCGTTTTTCCACGATGTGACAAAAAAAAAGATACACAAAAATTGCAAAGAACCTTTTCTTTTCGACTACTGCATACCATATCCGAAATAAATACGAAGTTTGAGGCCAGAACTTAAAGAGTTTACGGTGATATTATTTATATAGACGTCATAGCGTGGGATCTGATAATCACTGCATTGGCATCCAGACTAACGTAATGAGATTTGTGAGCATCTGGAGCGTTCATTATGCAGCCGGTGTGGGCAGATTACATCGCAGTCTAGTGCTCCCTGAGGCCAACTCATTGTTCGCTGGCCGCAGACCCAGATTAATGTGACCTATCTCGTCTTTCCTCCGCTACAAAAGACTATTCTTACTAGCAATATAGAGCACAGATAATTTTCAATAAAAAAATATAGCATAAAAAGAGGATCATTCTGCGCACGAAAGTTTCACTAGATTTAGCTGATCTTGACCAACACAATACTGCTATTACTGCTTGACCTCGATAATCTTGAGCTGTAACCTAAGGCATATACTGTACTATTGTCTGGTCAGTTATTCCTTGTTTCATATTATGTCGAAATGCATGTGTACATTCTTCAGCTTAATCTGGAAAGTGGAACTTTTACCGGCATAAAAACTTACCATCAGAAACTTTTTTCATTGCATAACCAGGTACTTACCACATGGCTATACTGCGGTATGTAGGTGAGTCAGTACATCTATCGACTGATTCTTGAATAATGTCGATTCCACCGAGCAAGTAGGTGCACTGTCGGCAACCCTGAAGATGGTTTTCCGTGGTTTCCCAGTTTCACACCAGGCAAATGTTGCGGCTGTACCTTAGTTACGGCCACGGTCGTTTCCTTCCCACTCCCAGCTTTTTCCTCTCCCATTGACACCATAAGACCTATCTGTGTCTGTGCGACGTAAAGCAAATTATAAAAAGGAAAGAAAATTATTTCATGAACGGTGTCGACATTTTTGAATGGTGGGCCCTGAGCTGAGCATAGACTACTGTTCTCATCGTAATATTATTTCGATACAAATAAATTGTATAAAATAAAATATTGTACGTTACAAGGGCGAAAGTGTTTCACTTACGCATTTTGAAAGTCTGGCTTCGCCTGATAACTTGGCCGCAAACATCTCAACGGATACCTATAACATTTTAACCCCACACCGTAAATAACTACGACGCCTCTGAAACAGCCTGACAAAAGCGACCGCAGAGAACTGGATATCTTGGAAAGGAAAATAATGCAAAACGTGAAGGGGCCAGTGGAATATGAGAGCTCGGAAAAAGAAAAAGAAAACAAAAAAAGAAATGAGTCATGAAAGGAGAGAGCATCGCGTGTCTGATTAGAAGCAAATGATTTCAGTGGTTCGGTCATGTCGCAAGAATGCGAGTAAGGTCAACAGCAAGGGCAGGAATGAAAGGATTTCCTGAGGGGAAGAAACACTCAGAAAGATCTTTGAAAACTGGAGAAAGGTCTGGATATTCTAGGAGTCCATACAGACTCGATGCAGATAGAAAGGACCATTACTGATGGAGGCAGATTTGTAGGGCAGCGTGTGATGTACATGGTACATCGCCTATATTTTGTTGTTGATCCATGTGGTACGGAACTTCGGATATTTTGATCAACAGCCGTATAGAAATAGGGCATGTGAAGTCAGTCCGATAACATGTGTAGTTTTGGAGTCTGCTATTGGTGGTGATCATTCACTCTTAACTCTAATTAGTTGGAGGAAGAGGAAAAGATTAGAGGTATCAGCTCAAGGGCTGTGAAAGACATAAAAATGATTCCGCAAACGTAATGCTGTCAGGGACAAAGAGTACAAAGAAATGCTTTTTCTATATAATAATAATCTACATATATAAAATAAGAATTTTGTCTGTACATTGCTCAGAATTTAAAAAGAACGGTATTTCGGTATCGGTCATGTCCATAGTAACAAGGAAATGCACTTTTTTTTTTTTTTACTTTTCCGTAATTTCTGTTTGTCTCTGTCTGTATATATGTACGCGCATCACGAGAAAACGGATGAAGAGAATTTAATGAAAAGCGGTATGTGAAGTCGGAGAATGAGCCACTACAATCTAGGCTGTACACAAGTTTGTTCACGCTGATTGAAATGGTAATTTAGGGGAAGGCCTAAAATGTAATTCTCAAATATTTATGTCATTAGTGGTCCTATCGATGAATACTATATAACTGGAGTTATACAGAATTAAATTTCCGATCATTTATGTCTTATACATGTTTACCGTACTGGCTACGATAACACAGATATTCACGAATTTTGTATTTTTGTTGCTAGGTCCATATAAACGCCGAGCCACTAGAAAGTGGGTAAACAAAATTTTATGAAAATCGGTAGGCCTGTATAAAGTCGGGGAATAAGAAACTACAGTCTAAATTATAAACAATTTTATTCACCCTGGATGAAATGGTAGTTTAGGGGAAGGCGCCTAAAATTTAATTTTTAAATGCCTATGTTATTGGCCCTGTCGAAAAGTAGTGCATAACAACAGTTATAGAGAATACAATTTCCGATCACTTATGTTTTATTCAGTTTAACTGTAGCGACTATGACAAGAGTGGTATTTCAGAGTTGGAAGAAAACTAAATGTGAAGGCCTAGAATATTGAAAGCTCATAAAACAGATCAACACTGAACATTGATCATTGTTTGTTGTAATATTCTTTGTCTCTTATGTTGCCACTCATCTGCGATAGATGGGACTACTGCAGCGTACCGAGGACCGTACGCGCACCTTTTAGCGATACATGGACACCCTAGTGCTGAATAGGTCGACCTCGGGTATCTTCGAGATTCGTATTGACAACCATTGAAACACAAACTATGAATTGCTTATGCATCGCTGTGCGACATCTGGCGTACATTTTACGTACTAGTACTGTTGTTGTTTACACAGCAAAGCCAAACTATAGAATTCATGCTGGGAAAAAGATTCGCATCGAGAAATGTTGTGTAATGTTATATATTGTGTGTATGACACAGTTGTTGGCTTAAGATAATAAAGGTTTAGAAAATTCATATCGATCGATCATATTATCGATTCAATTCAGATTTCATTTCCATTCAGTTGGCAGTATTACCGGAACCGGGATAGCTCCCTCCTTACTCCTCCACCCCGTACAAAGAAATATCACTAAAAGGTGCGCGGACTATACAACAGCCTGCCTGAATGTTGGCGGGAAATACCTGGGGAGTTATATAACTTTCTTCTTTAGCATGCCATTCCTCTGGTTCATACATTTTCTGATACTGCTGGTACGTAACACACTGGTTCATCATAGTATTCCAGCTATTCGATCCCTACGCTGACGCACTGATTGGAATGATCATTGTGTACACTTGACGGAATAATAGCAGAGGTTCACTTGTGACCTGGTCTAGAATTACAATTTCGGCCTACTCCAAATTATAGCTCCACAACTCACAAAATAATTCAAATTCAACCCTGAAAAGTGCCGTTTCTTAGAAAAGCTTCTTCCTCATCGAACCGAACCCCATGGCACTACAGCTCTTGAAGAACCTTGGCCTACCAGGCGACCACTGCTCAGCCCGAAGGCCTGCAGATTACGAGGTGTCGTGTGGTCAGCACGACGAATCCTCTCGGCCGTTATTCTTGGCTTTCTAGATAGCTCCTCAATTCTAATCACGTAGGCTGAGTGGACCTCGAACCAGCCCTCAGGTCCAGGTAAAAATCCCTGACCTGGCCGGGAATAGAATCCGGAGCCTCCGGGTAAGAGGCAGGCACGCTACCCCTACACCACTTCTTCCTCTTCACTTTTATTAAATTCTACATTCCTTTTATTCCAAATTCCTCTGGTTTGGAGGAAACATTTGTCTCCAACTCAGAGAGTTTTTCCCCCGCCAGTGTAGCGAATTGAGATTTTCCGACTCATCGGGTACTCCTATTAAACAGATGAGTAAAACAGCATAGATTTTACCCTGGGACTCTAAACTATTCGTCCCCCCACCCCGCCGGAATTAAAGAGTGCTCGCAGCTCGCGATTGTCTGCGGCCTGGTCATTCCAGCTCTGGAACTTTGGACTGTTAGATCGGCAGCGTAGTACTGTTCGTTAAAAGTGAGAAAATGTGTGGTTTTTTCATTTGATAGAGTATTTCATATGATAGCATTGCTTTTAATCACGGCATTGACACTGACGTCATTGTAATGACCTGTGGTGATTTCAGTTGGGAAAACCAAGAGGAAAGTCTTTCTGAGAATGTAATAAGGCAGGTGGAGAGCCAGTATCTGCCATTAGAAAGAAAATTCCCCAACTTGATTGTGACTGATAGTAGGTAAGAGGACCTACTATTAGAATGAAAATTCCCTAACCCAGTCTTCACATAAGAAAAGACGTTTGATGACTTCTCCGTCGCGTTTCTAGGGTAACGTTAAGAGCTATGCAATTTAGTACAATCTTACTCACAACGTGTACGCTACCTAACCTAGAATTCCGTATACAATGTAGAATTCCGTAGCGAAGCACGGGTACATCAGCTAGTAATAATAATAATAATAATAATAATAATAATAATAATAATAATAATAATAATAATAATAATAATATCGTGTGGCATCAACTGCCAAGTTGGGGCTACCTAGCCAAGGCTGCAAAGGCATGGTCGGTTCACCCGGAAAGGCACGAGTTCCCCCTTTGTGTGAGAGTGATTGAATATATCTCAGGTTAATTAAAAATATATTACCATTGGCCACCATATTTCCAGTCGAAGCCTGTTTTGGTAACGAACAGTAGCGTCGTCAAACCCATGTGCACATAAGTATGAAATTTACTTATTACAGTCGAACTGTGTGAAATTCCTCGTACGAAGCTACACACCACGACAATATAAACGAGTTCTTCGCTATTAAACAACGTATTCTCAGAAGCATGTCTCCAGATTTAAAAAAAAAAAAAAAATGTTAACAGTGGGGAATTTAGTTACTACTGCTGAAGAAAATGAAAAAAATGGCGCTACAGCTGTGATGTGCCTAGCGTTCGAAGGCCTGCAGGTTACGAGGTGACGCATGGTCAGAGCGACGAATCCTCTCGTCCATTATTCTTGGCATTCTAGACCAAGGCGGCTATCTCACTGTGAGATAGCTCCTGAAATGCTCTCATATAGACTGAGTGGACCTCGAAGCAGACCTTAGCTCCAGGTAAAAATTCCTGGCCTGGTGGCCATGATCGTTAAGGCGTTGAAGTCCAAACAGTCTGACACCGTGGTTAACCGGTTCGAGTCCCGTTGTTCGAAAAAAATCTCACTATCAGAATGTTGGCCGGCAGAGTAGGGGAAGCGGTGATATACAATTTCTAATCACTAGATTGCGTGCCAAAAGCCTGGATTAGATTCCAGGCCTCTCTGCAGTGCTCATATGGAATGAGGGCATATAACGCTGTTGATGGTGATTCGTTCGTCGGATGGGGACGTTAAGCCTCGAGCAGACCCCTTGGTGCTATTCGACAGGAATAGGTTTCGTGCCGACACTGGGTTTCACCCTCTCCCTTCCTAGTATCATATATCATGTCGTTCATATTATCTCATTAACTCCTATGATGAGGTTGACGTCAGGAAGGATATCCGGTCATAAAAAGCCGTCACAACATATTCATCTCACCTCATAGCCGGCTCCGTAGAGAAACAGGACACGAGTTGGACAAACAAAGAAGCAAGCAAGCAAGCAAGCAAACAAACAAACAAACAAACAAACAAACAAACAAACAAACAAACAAACAAACAAACAAACTTTTGTCATTAGATGATTTTTCTTCGTTGCTCTTTCATTTATTTTTTAAGTTTGGATTGTGCTACTATATTCTAAATATGTTTTTCATTGCGGAACTCTGTAATTCGGCATCTCGCTAGTTTGATTCCCAAATAAATAAATAAATAAATAAATAAATAAATAAATAAATAAATAAATAAATAAATAAATAAATAAATAAATAAATAAATAAATAAATACACACACATAAATAAATAAATAAATAAATAAATAGACCGACCGCGGAACAGGTTGAAGAAAATGATCATATAGAAATGTGCGGGCAAACAGTAGACATCCTTTTGTTTTATTTCTAACTTATAAATGTTTAAGATCAAGAAGCTTCCTGGACAGTAGTCCTCCAGTCACCCATAGTAATATGCTCCTGGGGAAAATATTTTTTAAATCGCTCCACTCTCTCATTTTTAATAATAATAATAATAATAATAATAATAATAATAATAATAATAATAATAATAATGCACTCAAATTGTGCTGGTAATAGAGTTCACTTCAGTGTGGGCAGGTTACCACTGATTTCTTTCGTTTTTAGTACTTAACAACGCGATACCGGTCACAGTTTCTCTCACATAGTTCAGAGAGATACATATTCCATCCAGTTCACGGAAAGCCTTCGATTTGCGGATTTTTATGGTGGTACCCGTGCCACGCCGCCTAGAACCAAAAGTGTCGGAGATCTTCGTTTGTAGCCAAATATCTTCTCTTTTCCTATTATTTTCTTTCTATGCCTTCTTCCGGTTGAATGTGGAGATCCGGGTGAGTTTCATTCTCATACTTATTAAAGAGGGCCTCTCCAGCGAGCACGTACACCAACCTTGAACCACCGCCGTCTAAATACTATGTATAGTCCGCGCACCTTTTAGCGATATTTCTTTCTACGGGTAGGAGGAGTAAGGAAGGAGCTCTCCTGGTTCCGGTTATACTGCCAACTGAATGGAAATGAAATCTGAATTGAATCGATAATATGATCGATCGATATGAATTTTCTAAACCTTTATTATCTTAAGCCAACAACTGTCATATACACACATTATATAACATTTCTCGATGCGAATCTTGTTCCTAGTATGAATTCTATAGTTTGGCTTTGCTGTGTAAGCAACAACAGTACTAGTACGTAAAGTGTACGCCAGATGTTGCAAAGCGATGCATAAGCGATTCATAGTTTGTGTTTCGAAGGTTACCAATACGAATCTCGAAGATACTCGAGGTCAACCTATTCAGCACTAGGGTGTCCATGTATCGCTAAAAGGTGCGCGTACGGTACTACCTGCTCTATGCTCTGCGGTTAACATGCTGCCCAGCGTGAGCTCTTGGTGTCATGAGCTTCCGCTAGGGGCGCTAGCTAACACTCCCAGTTTAGCTCCGTACCCACGTTGTTGTGTCCCCGTGCGGTTGCGTCGGGTATTTATGTGTGTGTCTTTGGTTGTACAATGATGAATTGTTGTGTTCCTCTCTGTATACCATACTAGCTTATGTACCCGTGCTTCGCTACGGAATTCTACATTGCATACAGAATTCTAGCTTAGGTAGTGTACACGTTGTGAGCAACATTGTATTAAATTGCACAGCACTTAACATTACCCTAGAAACGCGACGGGTGAGTCACCAAACGTAGTTTCTCATATGAAGACTGGGTTAGGGAATTTTCATGGTAATGGTAGCCCCACTTGCCTACCATCAGTTACAATCAGGTTGTGGAGTTTTCATTATAATGGTAGACACTCACTCTCCACCTGCCATTTTACATCCTCAGAAAGACTGACTTAGTAGTTTTCCCAACTGAAATGAACATAGGTCATTACAATGACGTCAGTAGGAATGGCGCGATTGAAAGCAATGCTTTAGTATGAAATACTCGATCAAATGAAAAACCACACATTCTCACTTTTAACAAACAGTACTACGCTGCCGATTTAAGAGTCCAAAGTTCCAGGGCTGGAATGACCAAGCCGCAGACAGCCGTGATCCGTGAACACACTTCGTCTTATTTTGGCCGGCTGGGGATGTCGACTAGTGGAGACTCCCAGGGTAAAAACTATGAACTTTTACTAATCTGTTTCCTAGGAGTACCCGATGAGTCGGAAAATCTTAATTCACTACACTGCCGGCGGAAAAATCTACCTGAATTGGAGGCAAATATTTCCTCCAAGCCAGAGGAGAAACCCCCTCTTCACTGCTAATTTGGAATAAAATGCATATAGAATTTAATAAAAGTGAAGAAGAATAAGCTCTTCTTGAGAAACGGCTCTTTTCCGGGTTGAATTTTGAGTTGTTTAGTGAATTGTGTGCTATAATTTGGAATAGGCTTAAATTGTTATTCTAGACCGGGTACTACTACTACTACTACTGCTGCTACTACTAAGTCAGCCTCTACCTTAAGTATGCATACTGCTCATTCAGAACAGCGAGTCAGAGTAGGGATCAAATAGCTGGAATACTATGATGAACCAGTGTGTTGCGTACCAGCAGTACGGTATCAGAAAATGGATGAACCAGAGAAATTCTAAAGAATAAAGTTTTCTAACTTCCCATCAATTTCCGGCCAATATTCAGTCGGACTGTTATACTCGGTACGCAGCAGTAATCACGTCTATCGGAGTTGAGAGGCAGCATAAGAGACAAAGAACATCACAACAAACACTGGTCAAAGTAATGTTATTGTTGATCAATGTTATGCGCTTTCGATATTGTAGGCCTTCACATTTAGTTTTATTCCGACTCTGAAATACCACTCTTACCATAGTCGGTACGGTAATACTGAATAAAACATAAATGATCGGAAATTGTATTCTCTATAACCTTTGTTATGTAATACTTTTCGATAAGACCAATAACATAGGTATTTAGAAATTACAGTTTAGGCACCTTCCCCTAAACTACAATTTCATCCAGGGTGAATAAATTTGTTTATAGCTTAGAGTGTACCTCGTCTATTTTCGAATTATCCCAATACCTTCAAACCAGAAAAATAGCTCCACGAAAGACCAGACAGTGACCAATATATTTCCTCGGAATAAATCTATGAAGAAACAAGCTCTTCAACCACAGCAAATACATTGGATGGGGAGAACGAAATTCTTGTGAACAATAAAGTCTTAATCCAAGTCAATATTCCAACGAGTAAGAATTACAGCAGTCATCAGAAAATCTTACATTAGAGGCTCCGATCGAGAATTCTGATACTGCGTTGAAAACTGGTGACCAACCATAATGAACTTCAAAGACTTCGGAGGAAATTCGTAGACAACCCAGAAACTGATCATCTGAATAATGTGAAGGAAGCAGCTAAATATAATGAACAAAAGGCCGTTTATCTTTTAGATCAAATCTATAATTTTCGAAAGACAAAACAGCGCAGTCAGAACAAATCACACGGTACTGTAAACAAAAGGCCGTTTATCTTTCAGATCAAAGCCATAATTTTCGCAAGACAAAAACAGTGCTGTCAGAACAAATCACACAACAATATGTGCCGTGGAGAATAGTATCCCAAAGTTTAAACATTTTGGAGAGGGAAAAATGAGAACCTGTGTGACTAAACCATGTGATCCCAGTCGCACACTTCTTTTCATTATTACCATTTGATAAAAATAAAAAAGGTGAGATCCCACTTACCAAATAGAGAAATGACAGCAATGGCGTCATCACCTCCAAATATGTGAAAGAAGGTTGTCGCCTCCAGAGGGACTCGACATTCAAGCCTGTTCGGAATTACGAAAAACCTCATCGAGCAGGGGGAATTTTTCCCCAGCGGTTACTGCTGCTATTCGCTTCATAAACGAAAACCATGCCAATTTATAAACAATTTTAGACTTTTCAGGCGGGGAATCGACGGTGCGCTTCATGGAATCAGTTTACAAATTTTTCACATTCCACGACGTCATTGACCGAACTCAGCACATTCGGCAAAACAATCCAGATTGTATGCATTTCTATTCACCAGCAAGTAAAATACTACAATAGTTGAATGATGATTTCATCGGGTACGTTAAAATAATTCAGCTGGAATCAAAACGTGCAAAACTGAAGTGTTTGTCTAAAGAGACGGCAGATGCTGTCTCGCTAACTGTGAAATCTATAGTGGAATGTGTGTCTTATTTGTTACAAAATGGGTTCTTTTATGTTCTCACTAGATGATTTTCTGGAGACGCAGTAGAAGCTCTATTTAGTGCAGTGAGTTTGAATGGTGGATAGACGCACGCACTGCAATATATGCTATAGAACATATCCTGAAATCTGGTCATGAACAGAAGATCAGCAAAATAGCGATAGAAAACTTTGAGCGTCCACTGTTGGTAAATAACAGTAAGAAAAGGACTGTAAAGGTGCTCCGTTACTCGTGTCGAGAGAATTCGGAAATTTATATGTACCATGCAGCAGTGGGATGATCCTAATATATTTACTGTAAATGGTAAAATATTACATATTTTACGTTTTTATATCGTAAGTCAAGGTCAAATATGAAATGTTCGTTTCTCTATGTGCATTATCTTCCAATTAGCAACATTAACACGATTATTTTTCATTTTATATTGGTTTTACAGACGAACTCCCATTTAACCAATATGTGCTTTGGGTTGTGGTAAGTGCTGCCATCTGCATTGTCGCTATAAACGCAATTCTCGCGGCACAGAGCAGGCAGTATGTAGAGATTGAGACGGCGGTGCCTTGAACGTACAGTATTGTACGCGAACATTTTCTTGAGCCCGATTTTTACGGGGTGAGGAGTAAGGAGGGAGCACTGCCGGTTCCGGTTATACTGCCAACTGGATGGAAATGAAATCTAAATTGAATCGATAATATGATCGATATGAATTTTCTAAACATTTATTATCTTACTCCAACAACTGTGTCACACATACATTACTTAACATTATATAACATTTCTCGATGCGAATCTTGTTCCCAGCATGAATTACCGTATATAGTTTGATTTTGCTTTGTAAACAACAGCAGTACTAGTTCGTAAAGTGTACGCCAGATGTCGCACAGCGATGCATAAGCGATTCAGAGTTTGTGTTTCAAAGGTTGCCGATACAGATGTCGAAGATAACCGAGGTCTATCGATTCAGCACTAGGGAGCTCAAGGCTCAAGAAAAGGTTCGCTTATAGTATGTATTTTGATACTCAGAGAGAGGTCTTCCAAAAGCGTGCTTGCACATTCTCTAAGGAAAGATTTCGATTTGTAATCACGTGTTCCGAATAGAAGTTACTGAGCGCTTTTATTGTTATTGAACATTAATTTGATAATTATGAAATCCTGATCATGCAAATCTTCCTTCATTTTACAAGCATTCATAATCGTTACTTTTGCAAATCGGTACTGTTAATAATTACATTCTATCTATATGAAGCGATTACACCACACATGCAAAAGAGACATCTACTGAATAATGGTAGAATCGTATAAATCTTTCTCGTACTTGATATTTCCTGCCGTTGCATTTTGCACTTGGGTAGCCGTGGAACCGATAGGCGGCAGATCATATCACTGAATTTCGTTATCACTGTGTTTCTTTTTGTTTCCTAAATCAGTTTTATTCTTGTTTTATCGGTAACATTGCGAAAAAGACGTGTCTTGATGGCATTATCCGCCTACTAATTATAATGGTGATTCTAATTCCCTTGTAGCAAATACTTGCCATCTAGTGTGGAACCACGGCCGATTGGATCCCTCGCTGCGCTCCTTGGAGCTAGCTGGAGCGACGCATCAAGTCGGCCGTGGTAGAACAGTCGTACTATAAGCTGGGCCCACGAGAGTTGAAGTCTGACATTTGAACATCGAAAGCAGTAACTACGAAGTACGCTGCGTAATCATAGTTACCTCAATCTGCGGCATATCACTCTTTCATACAAGCTGAAAATTTAATCAACTATGTTGGCCTAATGCTAATAATTCCGTGCTAATAATTCCGGCATTTAAAACAGAACACGTCATTGCCAATAAATATGAGATTTCATATTCACTAAACTGAGAATAACCTCAACGAATGCACATGTCAAATAGAGAATAGAACTGTACAACTAGCCACTGATTTAACGTACAAAAAAAAAAAAAAAAAAAAAAAAAAAAACCTAACAACGAAAATAATATTCAGGAAACAAACACTATACATTATTACATAAACCAGCAACAACTAACGCAGCTAACACAGTAATAATAATGGCGTATGACCTCCGGAGAGGCCTGGTGCAGGTCTTTTTCTAGTAGACGGTCTATTAGGCGACCTGCATGTCTGTGAAGATGAGGGTCCTACCTAGGATGATTTCTGATGTTGAATACGCCACACACACTCAGCCCCCGAGCCATTGGAATTAACCAAGTAAGGGACCCTCTGAACCGAAGACCAGTACACTGACCATTCAGCCAACGAGTCGGGCAAGCTAATACAGTACTAACGCCGAAATATCACCAAAGCGGCTGAGAGGAAGCCAACCCACGTGGCGATAGAGTTCTTAAATGTGGCATCGCTGTTATCGTTACCATAGCAACAGAACATTTTCGAGCAGCGTTAGCCAATTTTTTCTCGCTGGTGGCGCTAAACGACAGACTCCAACCAAATACAGTAGAGACAATACGCGACACTTACGGATTTAGCCTTGCTAAAATGGGAGACAATTCGACGGTGGCGCTCCTAGTGACTTGACCTGAAAAGTCGCGCTAAATTCAAATATTAATGGAAATGCATATACGGAAATGGATAAATAAATTACGTCTAGAAAGAAAGTATTATTGAGATATTAACTTCGAAGTTGCTAAAGCAATTCTGGATAAATGAAAGAAGAATTATTTAAAAGGTAAAGACTGAAATTAGATATATAAACAAGATGTGAAATGGACTGCTGTGAAATGGCTTGATCTTTCATTTATGCATTACTTTTTTTGCTTTAGCATTCCTGCCTCAACTTTTACGGTTAGATTTGTTTTTTTTTTCTCATTTAAAAAACATTGTATCATCACATTAAGACACTTGTCAATAAAAATATCGGCACATTCCTTACACACATGATGCAATGAATTAACATATAAAAGCTGGACAATTTTCCTCTTAACATGACGCCTACTAACAGAAAGAAAATCTATAAAATCCCGGTTTTAATCTGAGAAGGGGGATAAAAGAAAGAAAAGTATGAAAATGTTGTGGATAGTGATGCTTTGAGGAATATTTCCGTACAATTAGAGTAAAAATGTAACATACCCTTGGCTGTATAGTTGAGGATTTCTAAAGTCGCTGGCCTGGAAATGATCTGAACAGATCTTATAATTCTTATATAAGCGTAACATCCCTTCTTTGTTGTACACCTTATCCAAATCACTTCTGTGACATTTCAAAACCCACAGTACATTTTCTTGTCACGAGAGAAGCGAAAGACCGCGCATTCTTCTCTACTTCATAGTTACTGCAGCCAAACACAGCACATACCTTTCCCCTCATGTTGAGAGGAGATGTCAAGGAATGACACACGCTGCTATTTAATTATGTCTACTCACTGAAAACTCATAAATAACACCAAAAACTTCACACACAAATACACGTGCCCTTATGACAGAATCAGTAGTTCTCAGGTCTACCCGCTAGAGAGAGCTCTAGTAGCTGTCCCTCGATATCTCGCTGAGTGTCGCGTATTGTCTCTACTGTAGTTGCTCCAACTCTCGTGGGCCCAACTAATTGAATTTCACTGCCGTCTCGATCCTCCTATACTGCATACTCTATGCGAGGCTTTTTACGGGTGCGACAAAAATTCTCCGCTAGATGGCAGTCACAGACGCACAAAGTTCTTAACGCATTATTATGAAGACAGCCTACAAAATACTATCCTGTATAGTCATATGTTCACTGAAGCTCGTAAATTACATAAGTAATATCAAATATTGGTAATATCTATATCTATATATACACTGACTGACAGAGCAAATGCAACACCAAGAAGGAGTGGTCAGAACTTTATGCCAATTGCAGGGTAGACTGACGTCACTGAGGTATGCTCATGATGTGAAATGCGCCGCTGTGCTGCGCACGTAGCGAACGATAAATGGGACACGGCGTTGGCGAATGGCCCACTTCGTACCGTGATTTCTCAGCCGACAGTCATTGTAGAACTTGTTGTCGTGTGCCACAGGACACGTGTATAGCTAAGAATGCCAGGCCGCCGTCAACGGAGGCATTTCCAGCAGACAGACGACTTTACGAGGGGTATGGTGATCGGGCTGAGAAGGGCAGGTTGGTCGCTTCGTCAAATCGCAGCCGATACCCATAGGGATGTGTCCACGGTGCAGCGCCTGTGGCGAAGATGGTTGGCGCAGGGACATGTGGCACGTGCGAGGGGTCCAGGCGCAGCCCGAGTGACGTCAGCACGCGAGGATCGGCGCATCCGCCGCCAAGCGGTGGCAGCCCCGCACGCCACGTCAATCGCCATTCTTCAGCATGTGCAAGACACCCTGGCTGTTCCAATATCGACCAGAACAATTTCCCGTCGATTGGTTGAAGGAGGCCTGCACTCCCGGCGTCCGCTCAGAAGACTACCATTGACTCCACAGCATAGACGTGCACGCCTGGCATGGTGCCGGGCTAGAGCGACTTGGATGAGGGAATGGCGGAACGTCGTGTTCTCCGATGAGTCACGCTTCTGTTCTGTCAGTGATAGTCACCGCAGACGAGTGTGGCGTCGGCGTGGAGAAAGGTCAAATCCGGCAGTAACTGTGGAGCGCCCTACCGCTAGACAACGCGGCATCATGGTTTGGGGCGCTATTGCGTATGATTCTACATCACCTCTAGTGCATATTCAAGGCACGTTAAATGCCCACCGCTACGTGCAGCATGTGCTGCGGCCGGTGGCACTCCCGTACCTTCAGGGGCTGCCCAATGCTCTGTTTCAGCAGGATAATGCCCGCCCACACACTGCTCTCATCTCCCAACAGGCTCTACGAGGTGTACAGATGCTTCCGTGGCCAGCGTACTCTCCGGATCTCTCACCAATCGAGCACGTGTGGGATCTCATTGAACGCCGTTTGCATACTCTGCCCCAGCCTCGTACGGACGACCAACTGTGGCAAATGGTTGACAGAGAATGGAGAACCATCCCTCAGGACACCATCCGCACTCTTATTGACTCTGCACCTCGACGTGTTTCTGCGTGCATCGCCGCTCGCGGTGGTCCTACATCCTACTCAAGGGAGATAGAGTAAGAGGTAGGGATCACGCGCAGGTCTCCCCACCACGCTTGGCCGTCGATGACGTCATCTTGAACCCTCAGCGCCTTGTCTTCTGTATGAGGTAGGCTAATACACAGCTGTGAGCTATTTTGTTTTAGCCACAAGTTAGAGATAAGATAACTTCATTGATATTTTAACTTCACCTCAGAAAAGGGATTCCACTTCACTATTACAGTAGAGTAATACTAGATCAAATACAGTGTGAATCAAGCAGCGTTTCGTAAGTGTTTCGATCTGTATAAAAGGTTGTAACAATGCTAAGACTGTGATCGCAGTGGAATTGCCATTCCATATGTTCATGTTACCTATGTTAACAATAACAAGGGGGCTCTAATTGTTACAGACTCGAACATTAAAGCGTGATGATTACAAGAAATATTGGGAAACTATATACACTGTCAACAACACAAAAAGCAAATGTTAGGAAACTGTCCACAACACCAACAGTATAGTAAATGTTCTCCTCCAAGTGCCAGGAGCTGACAAATTCCACGTTAACATTAGATAGGCTGTATAAATTAATGAGCCTGTATATTAACATTCTTAGCACTGGTTTCACATACAACATAATAAATTGCCTTTCAAAAAAATAGGTATATTATACACAAAGAATAATGCTGATATTTTAAAAAAAGAATATCAAACACACACTACAGCATCAGTGGAATTTCTTTGCTTTTCTTTTTTTATCGGTTTTGTATTAACTGAAACCCGATCTCTTGAATGTCTTTCTTACTTTTGTTTAAAACGTCCATTCGAATAACAGAACGGCTTCTCACGAAGCAACTTGTAAGCTCATAAATTTCGGGGAATTTCTTCTTCAGGATATCCGTAAGGTTTATGATGATGTTAAAATCCTCTTTCAGTTCTTACCCGTGGTAAAATTTGAACTCTCTTTCCATCTGCACCACAGTGGAGTACCATCTCTCTGTAGGCTGCATCAAACTGTCTCTAGACGTTTTTGAAATCTAATTTCCACTATTTGTATGTTGACCTGTTTTCTATTTCTGTATCGAGGTTCTTCTTCTTTACCCTAAAAGCTATACAGCCAGTGAAGTCTTTAAGCAGCTCATCACGATCCTTGGTTTCGCGACTGTCCTCGACCTGTTTTACTAGCTCTTCAAGGGCTTTAACGAACCCTTGCTCATCCTCCAGTAAAGAATAGGATGTTGTGGGCTCAACGCTGGCCTTTAAAAAAAAAATTGTTCTTGGCGTCGACCTCTGTAGATCTTTTGCCACTACATTCACCATATGATAGGAACCTGCGGGTACGCTAAGTGTAATTGCGGAAGTGTAGAGTGTTGAATGTGAGGAAAGGAAGGTTAAGGACAAGGCGAGGTATATTAATCATTTACAATTAAAAACCCTTGACCCGGCCGGGAATCGAACCCGGGGCCGCTGGGTGACAGGCGGACGCGTTGCCCCCCGATATCCATGGAGTTCATCAGTATCATGTAACATATTTGGACGTTATGTTTCATAATCTTCCGGAGAACAGTTGGAATTTCTTATCGCCTCGGAAGCATTGAGGCTGACAGCAATGATTTCACCTTTTGCGTCACAGCTGTCGGAAGAGGATGGTCATGAAGTCTCCCGAACCCTCGAAGCTGAGAAAGATAGCTTTCGATAATGTCTTGATTACTTCTGTCACCATTTATTTAGGCCAGTGGCTTTAAGGAATACATGAAAGTGTAAGTTTCGTTCCTTCGCGTGCCTGGTATGTTTTGTGCAGCCTGCACTCGCATGACAAACCATACTGAAAAGTGTACACTATTACTGATTTTTACGTTTCATCGCATAAAATAAACACACACGGTTTCTTATATTCCACAGATATGTTTCTATCGTGTACTATTAGCACCTAGCTTCTGCGTGCACAGCGATTCTTATTCGAACTACCTCTACCTCATTCAGGGCAGATTCAACGCGAGGGTCCTGCGTGACGTCACAGCTCTGCTTTGCTACTGCGCACCTCTCTCGTGATCCCTACCTTGTATTCTACGTACCTTGCATCCTACTGAGTCGATGCCGTGCGCATTGTGTAACCTGCATATCGGTTTGAAATAAACATCAATTATTCGTCCGTGCCGTCTCTGTTTTTTCCCCAACTTTCATCCCTTTCGAACCACTCCTCCTTGGTGTTGCATTGTCACTGTCAGTCAGTGTATATAAAATAAGAGTTTTGTCTGTACATTGCTTAGAATTTGAAAAGAATGGTATTTCTGTATCGGTCATGTCCATAGTAACAAGGAAATGCACTTTTTTCTTTTCCGTAATTTCTGTCTGTCTGTCTGTCTGTATGTATGTATGTATGTATGTATGTATGTATGTACACGCATCACGAGAAAACGGCTGAAGAGAATTTAATGAAAATCGGTATGTGAAGTCGGTGTGTGAGCCTCTACAATCTAGGCTATAAATCATTTTACTCACGCTGAGTGAAATGGTAGTTTAGGGGAAGGCCTAAAATTTAATTCACCGGGCGAGTTGGCCGTGCGCGTAGAGGTGCGCGGCTGTGAGCTTGCATCCGGGAGATAGTAGGTTCGAATCCCACTATCGGCAGCCCTGAAAATGGTTTTCCGTGGTTTCCCATTTTCACACCAGGCAAATGCTGGGGCTGTACCTTAATTAAGGTCACGGCCGCTTCCTTCCAACTCCTAAGCCTTTCCTATCCCATCGTCGCCATAAGACCTATCTGTGTCGGTGCGACGTAAAGCCCCTAGCAAAAAACAAAAAAAAAAAAAAATTCTGAAATATTTATGTTGTTAGTGGTCGTATCGATAAATACTACATAACTAAAGTTATATAGAATTCAATTTCCGATCATTTATGTCATACATTGTTACCGTACCGGCTTTGATAACACAGATATTCATGAATTTGTATTTTTGTTGCCAAGTCCATATCAATGCCGAGCCACGAGAAAATGGGTTAACAGAATTTAATGAAAGTCGGTACGTATATTGAGTCAGGGAATAAGAAACTACAGTCTAAGTTATAAACAATTGTATTCGCCCTGTATGAAATTGTAGTTTAGGAGAAGGTGCCTAAAATTTAATTTTTAAATACCGATACCTATGTTATTGGTCCTATCAAAAAGTACCTACTACATAACAAAAGTTATTGAGAATACAAATTCCGAACATTTATGTTTTGTTCAATTTTACCGTATCGACTATGATAAGAGTGGTATTTCAGAGTCGGAAGAAAACTAAATACGAAGGCCTACAATATTGAAAGTGCATAACATTGCTCAACAATAACATTACATTCACCATTGTTTGTGGTGATGTTCTTTCTCTTATGCTGCCGCTCAACTCCGATAGATGGGATCACTGATGTGTACCGAGTATAACAGCCTGACTGAATATTGGCGGGAAAGAGCTGGGGAGTTAGAAAACTTTCGTCTGTCGCATGTCATTTCTCTGGTTCATACATTTTCTGATACTGCTGGTACGTAACACACTGGTTCATCATAGTATACCAGCTATTCGATCCCTACTCTGACGCGCTGTTTTGAATGACTAGTGTGCACTCTTAAGGCAGGTCACTTAGTAGTAGCAGAAGCAGCAGTAGTAGTAGTAGTAGTAGTATGACCTGGTCAAGAATAACAACTGAGGCATATTCCAAATTATAGCACCACAGTTCACTAAATAACTCAAAATTCAGCTCTGAAAAGAGCCGTTTCTTAAAAAAAAAAGAGCTTTTTCCACTTCACTTTTATGTAATTCTACATTCATTTTATTCCATATTAGCAGTACAGAGGGGGTTTCTCCTCTGGCTTGGAGGAAATAATTGCTTCCAAGTCAGATAGATTTTTCCACCGCTAGTGCAGTGAATTGGGATTTTCCGACTCATCGGGTACTCCTAGGAAACAGATTAGGATAAAGGGCAAAGTTTATGCCCTGGGACTCTCCACTATTCGACCCCCCCCCCACGAAGAAAGACTAAGTGTGTTCGCGGTTCATCGCTGTCTGCGGCCTGGTCATTCCAGCTCTGGAACTTTGGACTGTTAGATCGGCAACGTTGTACTGTTCGTTAAAAGTGAGAAAATGAGTGGTTTTACATTTGATCAAATATTTCATGTGAAATCACTGCTTTTACTCGAGCCATTCCTACTGACGTCATTGTAATGACCTATGTTCATTTCAGTTGGGAAAACCACTAAAACAGTCTTTCTGAGGATGTAAAAAGGCAGGTGGAGAGTGAGTGTCTGCCATTATAATGCAGTTCTCCAACCTGATTGTGACTGATGGTAGGCAAGTGGGCTTACCTTTACAATGAAAATTCTCTAATGCAGTCTTTATATGAGAAAAGGCGTTTGGATTTCTCCGTCGCGTTTCTAGGGTAACGTTATGAGCTATGCAATTCAATATAGTCTTGCTCACAACGTGTACTCTACCTAACCTACAATTCTGTATACAGTGTAGAGTTCCGTATCGAAGCACGGGTACATCAGCTAGTTATCTGTATAGAGTCGTAGTTATCCTCTTGATGTCACAGTTTAAAAGAGGAGGCTTGGAGTGATACACCGAGTGGCTAAAATTTTACACTGACTGACAGAGCAAATGCAACACCAAGGAGGAGTGGTTCGAAAGGGATGAAAGTTGGGGAAAAAACAGAGTCGGCAGGGAAGAATAATTGATGTTTATTTCAAACCGATATGCAGGTTACACAATGCGCACGGCATCGACTCAGTAGGATGTTGGACCACCGCGAGCGGCGATGCACGCAGAAACACGTCGAGGTACAGAGTCAATAAGAGTGCGGATGGTGTCCTGAGGGATGGTTCTCCATTCTCTGTCAACCATTTGCCACAGTTGGTCGTCCGTACGAGGCTGGGGCAGAGTTTGCAAACGGCGTCCAATGAGATCTCACACGTGTTCGATTGGTGAGAGATCCGGAGAGTACGCTGGCCACGGAAGCATCTGTACACCTCGTAGAGCCTATTGGGAGATGCGAGCAGTGTGTGGGCGGGCATTATCCTGCTGAAACAGAGCATTGGGCAGCCCCTGAAGGTACGGGAGTGCCACCGGCCGCAGCACATGCTACACGTAGCGGTGGGCATTTAACGTGCCTTGAATACGCACTAGAGGTGACGTGGAATCATACGCAATAGCGCCCCAAACCATGATGCCGCGTTGTCTAGCGGTAGGGCGCTCCACAGTTACTGCCGGATTTGACCTTTCTCCACGCCGATGCCACACTCGTCTGCGGTGACTATCACTGACAGAACAGAAGCGTGACTCATCGGAGAACACGACGTTCCGCCATTCCCTCATCCAAGTCGCTCTAGCCCGGCACCATGCCAGGCGTGCACGTCTATGCTGTGGAGTCAATGGTAGTCTTCTGAGCGGACGCCGGGAGTGCAGGCCTCCTTCAACCAATCGACGGGAAATTGTTCTGGTCGATATTGGAACAGGCAGGGTGTCTTGCACATGCTGAAGAATGGCGGTTGACGTGGCGTACGGGGCTGCCACCGCTTGGCGGCGGATGCGCCGATCCTCGCGTGCTGACGTCACTCGGGCTGCGCCTGGACCCCTCGCACGTGCCACATGTCCCTGCGCCAACCATCTTCGCCACAGGCGCTGCACCGTGGACACATCCCTATGGGTATCGGCTGCGATTTGACGAAGCGACCAACCTGCCCTTCTCAGCCCGATCACCATACCCCTCGTAAAGTCGTCTGTCTGCTGGAAATGCCTCCGTTGACGGCGGCCTGGCATCCGTAGCTATACACGTGTCCTGTGGCACACGACAACACGTTCTACAATGACTGTCGGCTGAGAAATCACGGTACGCAGTGGGCCATTCGCCAACGCCGTGTCCCATTTATCGTTCGCTACGTGCGTAGCACAGCGGCGCATTTCACATCATGAGCATATCTCAGTGACGTCAGTCTACCCTGCAATTGGCATAAATTCTGACCACTCCTTCTTGGTGTTGCATTTGCTCTGTCAGTCAGTGTATGTTCTTACCAACGCAATATCAGTTAATAGAGGTCTTACGAACTTCGTTAGGATAATATCACTAACAGTTTGCTGATATTCTTTGACCTCACACTGTAAGAGAACATATTCTGAAAGGGAAGAAGTAGCAAGTCCTCGTAAGTTTGAAGGACTTCCGACAGTAGGGCACAGCAGCTTCAACAAACTCCTGCTGGTGCTTCATCAGAGCAACAAAACGGGGTTTTGGGTATCGAAGTTCTCCTCTATCCTGATGCATAATCAGTCCTACTTAGTGCTGTCGAAGCTCTAGGCAGTGAGATGTTGCTGACGCAAATGTCACACTCTATCCTCTCTTCAGGAACACGAGCCAAGTTCCCGCAAATTAAGATTTGTTTTTCTGTTTCTAGATTGATTGGGACTTTATCATTTTGATATTTGAGGTTGTCCAAAATGTCTAAACATGAAGACGTTTGTTTTGTGAGTGTGAGTCACAATTCTTATCGCAAGGAATCCACTTTAATCACCTTCTGAAATAATGTGTAGAGGTGTAAAGGTTACAGATGCGAGAGTGAACTGAGGAAATCACACTTCTTCCTTTATGAGGACCTTGCCTAGATATAGCCGACAACCACTTCTCTCTTAACTCCCTTCTAGACGGTGTTTCATGGAATCATATATCTTCTGACTGCGAACCACCTTGCTGAGATTTAGAAACAATGGAAATCTGATGTTTCATTTCTAAAAAAATAACTTGCACAAACGGAAGAAAACAAGTACACTTAAAAAGAACTTTAAAATATCTATAAGCATAACATGTTTAATTCATTTCACGGTTCTATACAAAATATCATTTATACAGACGGAATTGAACAGGCAAGTTTACTCATTGTTCGAAATAACTAAGCTTTTTCACACCAACAACACAATGCTGCACCCACACTGACAGCGAAGATTGTGCGTCTGTGACTGCATTCTTACGGCAACTTGAAGAAATACTGGCATTCGCGCCTTCCTATGTTGAACTAGTGACATAGAGCAGGCAGTATAAGAGGATCGAGACGGCGGTGTTGAATTTAGGTCTCGTAAATAACGCCTCAAGGAGCTTGTTGTTACTGGGTTTCGCCCTTACGATTGGCAGTTCCAGTTACTACTACATATTATGCTGAGTACTGATGCCTCTTTGGTATGAATTTTGTGCCTGCCATCTGCATGTTGTCAACAATGATTAAACAGTTGCCTGGCTTGAGAATTTGTGGTTATGTTACAATCGTGCGGTACTAAACCAGGTATTCTTATAGTGAATACTTGTAATACGTTTCTCGTGGTTATGTGGACTCATGTTACCGAACTGTCACTTCGGAGTCTGGATGTTAAAAACTACAGATGACCCACACATAGGCCTATGTATAATTACACGGAGATTTGTGGCTATTATGTTTAGGTAAGTATCTGTTTATTAATACATTTTGCTGTAATATTTAGTAGAAATTTATATAGATTCCACCAGTGTTTTTCGGGGAAATCTAGTCCGTAACACATCTTTATGAAACAACTCCTTATTTATATAACGAATAGGAAGAGTTTGAAAGTGAACTCTTTTCCATAGTCACTGATTTAGTTCTTTTAGATCACATTATTATTTGATAAAAGCTGCAGCTCTGTTCACATAAGGAGCAAACGCATTCATTGGTTTGTGGTATTTATTGTTTCTGCAAATCTTGTGGTGGAACCTGTGCACTGCTAGCCTGGTTGTCATTCATCTTTGTTCCTGGCCCTCTCTGGTCCTTTCTATTCCTATCGTGGCACTGATACCGTAAAAAACGGACGTATTCCATCTCGCTTCTTCTTTAGATGACTTCTAGTAAATCGTAGTAGATGTTTTGATCTGATATCGTCAGTGAAAAACGACTCCTTCATGAGATCGTAGGCCAATCTGTAGGGGGCGCTTTTCTCTATTCCCATTACCGTTCTTCAGAAACTTACTTTGACTTTTTCCATCTTCGTGAATAATGAATTAGATACATCTTAATTTCTCGTATAACTTAACAATTTTAATGTTTAGTTAGGTGTTGTTCGAAAGGAATATTTCGCCATCCGTACGACGTTTCTTGAGATTTTTACTGAATAAAAACTTATGGTCTTTTTAACGATCTTTAAGTGTGTGATGGTCTACTTTTCAACCTTTCATTACATAGATATATATTAACACATACAGTGTCCTCCTCCGTAGGTAACTGTTAGTGCTATTAGCTGCATTCATCAGTGTCTCGGGTTCGATACCTGGTACTGCCAGAGATTTAAGAATGGCAGGAGGGCTGGTATGGTGCATGAAGCTCGCCTTCATTGGAGATGTGCCTGAAAAGAGCTGGACCACCTTGGGACGAGGACACGAGTTTATTTACCATACATGGGTGCATGAAATATTGTAGAATCCCGGTAATCGAAACTCGCAAATCCGAAATTTCAGACAATCCGACCAGAAACCTTTAGAGAAAAAATATTAAAATCCCAGTTGCAAACGTAAAGAAACGATTGAATCATAGTACTGTACTTAAAAATTACTATTTGTGCTAGCATATGACGGAATAGAATCCGAATATAGTGCCTTGTTTATTAAATTCTAGTATACTGTAGCTCTAATAGAAGCGCAGCTGTAAAATAAAAATGACAAATACTCTTCTTCCTGGCCTTTTCCCAGTCTACTGAGATCGGCTCTGGATATGGATTTTGGCCCAATATTACAGCCGGATGTCCTTTCTGATGTCCACCCTATGTGGAGGGATGTGGTTACTATTTCGTGTTTCTATGATGGTTGGCATTGAGGTGTTTTGTATGTAGATGAAGAGATGTGTATTGACACGAAAGCAAATACCCAGTCCCTGAGCAAGAGGAATTAACTATACGCAGTGAAAATCCTCGACCCGGAGGTGTATCGAACACGGGACCTTCTTAAGCGAAGACCTCTTTGTTCCGTTTCCTGACACAGGGTCGGAGATGAGGTGAGATGAATTTATATGGCATTTTTATGACTGGATGCCCTTCCTGACGCCAACCTCAGATGAGGAGCTAATGAAGATGAAATGAATGATGGGGAATGACATTGGGCAAGGAGGTGGAAGGAATCTTCTGGGGCGTATGAATAGGAACTGTCCTGGCATTTGCCTGGAAGTGAAAATTGGAAACCACAGAAAACCATTCTCGGGATAGCCGACGGTGGAGTTCAAACCCGCGCGTCTCCCAAATACCGAACTTGGCTCAATAGCCTTAGCGGGTTAACACGCGCGGCCACTCCCCTCGGTAGAAATGACAAATGCTTCTTCTTCTTCTTTGTTTGTTTACTCTCCAGAGTTGGTTTTTCCCTCGGACTCAGCGAGGGATCCCGCCTCTACCGCCTCAAGGGTGGTGCCCTGGAGCTTCAGACTCTGAGTCGGGGGATACAACTGGGGAGGATGGCCAGTACCTCGCCCAGGCGGCCTCACCTGGTATGCTTGCTGGGGGATGGGAAGATTGGACGGGATAGACAAGGAAGAGGGAACGAAGTGGCCGTGGCCTTAAGTTAGGTACCATCCCGACATTTGCCTGGAGGAGAAGTGGAAAACCACGGAAAACCACCTCCAGGATGGTTGAGGTGGAACCGAACCCACCTCTACTCAGTTGACCTCCCGAGGCTGAGTGGATCCCGTTCCAGCCCTCGTACCACTTTTCAAATTTCGTGGCAGAGCCGGGAATCGAACCCGGGCCTCCGGAAGTGGCAGCTAATCACACTAACCACTACAGCACAGAGGCGGACAATGACAAATACTGTTAGTAATAATTACTGCGTTGCCTTGTGGTTGCTAATACTATAGCTGCATATACACTTATGCCATTTTTCGAATACTCCGAGCGTTTCTGAATCCGAATAGACCACAGCCCCAGTTAGTTCAGATTACCTTGGTCGTACTGTAATTTTTCTCAGTTCGATTCGCGGTTAGCTTCGTAACATCTATACAGGTTTTCCTGCCCATCAACTCCCAAATACTGGGACATTTGTGATACTGTATCGTCATCTATCAGAATCCAGTCGCTTTGCACTTGTAATGAGATCAGATACATGTCGTAGCATATTTTACTGTCTTCACGTTCATAGGAAATGTTCGATGTGTCCTGCATTGCATTTACAGAATAGTGCATCGTCTTAATTTGAAGATATGGAGAACACCCTGGATCGTATTTCTTGCAGCCACAATTGTATTCCACAGGCAATCTCCTGTGTTGTGACTGTACATTCCCTCTTTGTACTGTAGTACCGCAGCTATAAGTCGTAAGGTAGGGTATGAAATCAGAAGAATGCAAAATCATATCATCCGCTTCAGAGGTCCTGAGACGTCACATCTTCACATAGTCGCTGTCTCTACTGTATTTGCCTAAAGCAAGTAACTGACACAGAGAGGCGGAGGACGTTGTTGCTAGCCTTTTATTCTGTGTGATTTTATAGTCGGTCGCTTAGATGTTCAGCCAGTAACTAAGTCACTGCGTTAATAACGTCTCCTTCACCTCAAACATTATGGGAAAATAATCAGAAGAAAATTAAATTTAAAATTAACTCGAATTCGATGTAGAATCATTAAATCGACGTTACTGTTGTCCCAAAGAATCAATAACCTTGCAGGTGGCTCTTTGGTTTGGTGGGGCAGAGGGGTAAGTGTCTTGCACACCAGGACTCGATGATATCATTGGTTTGTTAACGTATGATGTCGTGCCGTTACACCTTTGTACTTACTATCCTTGTTAACAAACGCTCTGTTTGTACAATGTCAAGATTATATTCTGTTCATGAAAAAAAAAAAAAAAAAGAAGAAAAACTATCCATAGTGAGGGTTGGGGAATCTTCTTATTTTTCTTCTCCGTCTTCTTCCTGATACGTTTCTGCTTGTGCAGGTCGTTCACAGAGCCTCTTCCAATCTTCTCTTTTTTCCCCACAGTCTATCATTCATCATTGTCTCGTATTATTGTCCTCTCCGATTTACGCCATCCTCCACTTGATCCCTCCATCTTGTTCGTGGTCTTCTTTCTAGATTTTGTCCATTCCAGAGCTCTTCTTGGTAATCTTTCTTGTTCCATTCTTTTGACATGGCTGAATCATTTCAGCCTATTTCTCTCCATAGTTTCTTTTAGGGGGTTGATCTGTAGCGTGTTTCGTATTGTTTCATTTCTTACCTTGTTCCTCCTCGTTTTACCCAAGATCCCTCTCAGAAAGCGCATCTCTGTCCTTGTAATCTACTCAGATCTTTTTTTGTCCAAGTCCAACATTCTGATCCATGGGCCAGCATTGGCAAATAATATGATTTATATACAATGATTTTTGCTTTGATAGGTAATTTCCAGTTTTTAAATGTCTAATACACAGTAAAATATTTTGAGCGGTATTTCCTATCTTCTCTGAAATTTCTTCCTTGATGTTTCCTTTCCCAGCTAGTTATTCTTAGGTATTTAAAAGCATCTACTTCTTTAAGAATTTTTCCATTACACCTAACATCCTTCATAAAAAACCTACAACCTGTTTTCCAGTCAGTGACCGGGTCAGGAATGGAATTAATGAAGCCCCATCTTGCGGCGAGGATAGGAATTGTGCCGGCTGCCGAAGCCTCTGGGGCAATGATTAGTGACTGATAGATGAAACGAAATGATAGCGGAGAGTGTTGCTGGAATGAAAGATGACAGGGAAAACCTGAGTACCCGGAGAAAAACCTGTCCCGCCTCCGCTTTGTCCAGTACAAATCTCACATGGAGTGCCCGAGATTTGAACCACGGAGCCCAGCGGTGAGAGGCCGACGTGTTGCCCCCTGAGCCACGGAGGCTTTCACCTAACATCCCTCATAATCTATATAAATAAAATCGTAACGAGCGTGTGTCTGCACATTGACTGTTTTGGCGAAATTTCTCTACAGTGATCCGTTTCAAGTGTAAAAATTACCATCTGCATATTTTTTAGGTTTGGTGTCCGTCGGTTTGTCTGTTTGTCTGAGTTCGTATAACTTGAAAACTACTGGATATATTTCTACCAAACTTGATATTTAGAATCCGTCTGTCCTTGGGGAGCCCCAGGGGCTCTGAACTTTGGAGCGTGGGTTGGCGACCACGGGGCCCTCAGCTGAGTCCTGGCATTGCTTCCACTTACTTGTGCCAGGCTCCTCACTTACATCTATCCTATCCGACCTCCCTTGGTCAACTCTTGTTCTTTTCCGACCCCGACGCTATTAGGTTTGCGAGGGCTAGGGAGTCTTTCATTTTCACGCCCTTCGTGGCCCTTGTCTTCCTTTGGCCGATATCTTCATTTTTCGAAGTGTCGGATCCCTTCCATTATTTTCCATCTGATTAGTGTTATATAGAGGATGGTTGCCTAGTTGTACTTCCTCTTAAAACAATAATCACCACCACCACCACCTGTCCTTGGGGGGGGGGGATTATTTATGAATACGTAAATTTACTGGGGGTTTATCCGAAATCGAAACCATGATTTTGCACTCCCGCAAAATATGCACATCCATAATTAATGGAAATCTACCATCCTTAATGGAAATAAATTTCTAAAACTTTTTTCTCATGTGCATCATTTCGATAGGAGGATTAATAACGGAGATATCATGAACGGTCGGTTTTGCAGGCTAAGTACAGCGGACATAGCCTAAAAGGTGTTGTACGTGGAGCAGATTCTTTATCTATGTATATAAATAAAATCATAACAACCGTGTGTCTGTACATTGACTATTTTGGCGAAATTTTCGTACAGCTATCTGTTTTAAGGGTAATAAAGACCATCTGCATATTTTTTAGCCGTATCAACACAGCTAAGCCATGCTGAGTATTATTACAAGGCCGTATCAGTCAGTCATCTAGACTGCCGCCCTTGCAACTACCGAAAGGCTGCTACTCCCCTTTCGATGAACCATTCGTTAGTCTGGTCTCTCAACAGATACCCATCCGATATGGTTGCACCTGCGGCTCGGCTATCTGCATCATTGGGACACGCAAGCCTCCTCAGCGCGGCAAGGTCACATGGTTCGCAGGGGTATTTAATACCCAGCCTACTGGGCCTTCATGGAAAAAGAATAACCGTTAAATAAATGGCCCGAACACAAAATGAATGGAGGCGTATACTTGCACTCTTAGATATGAACACTTAAAACCTAAGGGGCACTAGGCCGATGAAATAGGGGCTATTCCTAAACTACTGAGGTGACTCGTATAGAAATTACATTACCACATTACAGAATGAAAAACAATTATGAAACGTAGTCACCTCAAACCAAGATGAAGGGGAGCTCGAGAGGGTACATCACTTTCTGTCCCCGTTTTTTTTTTTTTTTTTTGCTACTTGCTTTACGTTGCACCGGCACAGATAGGTCTTATGGCGACGACGGGACAGGAAAGGGCTAGGAGTGGGAAGGAAGCGGCCGTGGCCTTAAGGCACAGCCCCAGCATTTTCCTGATATGAAAATGGGAAACCACGGAAAACCATTTTCAGGGCTGCCGACAGTGGGGTTCGAACCTACTATCTCCCGAATACTGGATACTGGCCGCAATTAAGCGACTACATATCCCCGTTTTACAGTTGAAGATTTTATGAAGGTTTTTTACATTAGCCGGCAGACAGTTACATCGTTAGAAAAGTAGGTTACATAGTTAGCGATTTGGACCTTTCTCTCGGGTTAAACTGCGGGGTTAGCAAGAAAGAAAGAAAGATGTTATATGGCCATTACCTTGTAGATGAACTGCAGACCGAAGAAAGAGGCCGCCCGCCTCCTGCTTTGACACACACACTCAGTAAGATGACGATGAATTGGCCAAGAAACGAGAAAAGCCGCAGTTTATAAACCCTCAGGGAAGGTTCGAGATCATTCACGATTAATCAAGACACACCCTCTGAATTTTATTGGTAGGTTTCAAAAGTAACACTCAGAATCGGAGAAGAAGCCTGTGATAGGTGGAAAATTAATTACAGAAATTAATGATTGATTGAATTCAAAACTGGCGGAAAGAAAATGTAAATATTGCCAACCCAAAAATAAATGAACATCAATTAGTTAAAAAAAAAACTAGAAATACAAAACTTCTTTAAATTATAGGTTCTTTCACTTTGCACCAGGGTGCATGATCATAGTTTTTAGTGGTGTCATCTGTGGAAGAATGTCCAAACTTCTTGATGAATGTCAAACAAAGCAAGTAGAAATTCACTCAGGTTAGGAAACTGCATAATAACAAAATTACATAATATTTTTGTGGTGACATCTTCTGATTAAATTTCTAAGTTGGTGTAGTTTCAGTTTCACTGTTTTACCAATAAAGGAGTCCATTTAGGCGCAGAATTTGAATGCGCGGCGTCGGGGGTACCTCCCGGTACTATTATTATTATTATTATTATTATTATTATTATTATTATTATTATTATTATTATTATGTATTGCAAAAATAGGGCATTTCACCTCTTCACACGCTGGGAAAACGCTGTCCAAAATCAAGTGAAATAATGTTACAGGAGCTAGGTCTCTGTCTTTCTCGCGGCGAAAGGGATTTATGCAACTAGGGGACTGGATCCGTGACTAGATAAAACTAGGAGGATTATTGTCGTCACGTGAAGCTGTAGACAACGTGACTGGAATCGTGATGGAATTGTTTCTAATTGCAGTTTCAGTCATAATCGGAAATGTAAATAAAGACAGTGACACTAAAAGAGACGACTTTGCTGCCAGTGATTCAAAAGTGTGTTTCTCGGGCTGTGAACTAGCCCAGTCATTGCACTGTAAAAATTATTAATGACCCAATATATTACTACGAATAATTAACAATAATTCTTATTAGTACGATATGTTTGCTTAGTATTCAGCCTAGATCCCTAATAATTCTACTACCGTCTGTCATTGATGGCCTAGTCTTCACTAAGGGGCATACAAGGGGAATGAGGAGTGATTTAGTTTCTAGTTGCTTTCCTCACCAAGCTAGACCGTGCTAATACAGTACATATCAGTCAGCCAAGCCGACTGAAATGCGCACGCGTACTGACCCTATTAAGTACCCTTTCACTTTCACACCAATCTCAGCAGAGACTGGTTGCATAAGGAATGGTATTACTAGCATTGCTCATACCTCAGCCACGTTCATGATGTCTGGCCTCTTAACGCTGGGTTCCGTGGTTCAAATCCCGGTCAATCCATGTGAGATTTGTGCTGGACAAAGCGGAAGCGGGACAGGTTTTCTCCGGGTACTCCGGTTTTCTCTGTCACCTTTCATTCCAGCATCACTCTCCAGTATAATTTAATTTCATCTGTCAGTCATTAATCATTGCCCCAGAGGAGTGAGACAGGCTTCGGCAGCCGGCTCAATTCCTATCCTCTCCGCAAGATGGGGCTTCATTTATTCCATCCCTGACCCGGTCATTGACTGGAAAACAGATTGTAGGTTTTCACATTTAAAATTTAATTCAGTAAATTAATTGTTTAAAGGTGTAAGCCATTAAAAAACTGTATGGGATTCTAACACGCAGACGTTAGTGTATTAATTATTTTAAATTCATTCGAGGTTCAATCCGTGGGCTGTGCTGTATTATAGTGGTGGAGTACAACTTTGAATGGCGCGCCGGCTCGTTTGGCAACCACGGCGAGTGTGACGAGACAATGACGTCACATCCGCTTTAGTCTGCTCAAAAGGTGGTCCGGAGAATAGTGATGAGACAGAGACAGGTCAATGGAAGTAACACATTTGTTCTAGCCCATACCAGAAGACATAGCCTATTGCACTGCATATCCCACCAGAATTAGACCTGGGCTGATTGATAATATTAATTATAATAGCCTAATAATAATAATAATAATAATAATAATAATAATAATAATAATAATGTTAATGGCTCTACGTCTCATTAACTACTCTTACGGTTTTCCTAGACGCAGAGGTGCCGGAATTTAGTCCCGCAGGAGTTCTTTTACGTGCCAGTAAATCTACCGATATGAGGCTGACGTATTTGAGCACCTTCAAAATACCACCGGACTGAGCCAGGATCGAAACTGCCAAGTTGAGGTCAGAAGTCCAGCGCCTCAACCGTCTGAGCCACGGTACTAAAACTTTCGCATGATTCCTACGTTAGCGTCAGGAAAGGCATCCGACCGTCAAAGTGGAAAGAAGAAGAGTCGCATGATTCCTGAATCGTACGGGCCGGAGGATACTCAGTGTTTTCACGTTTGTTATTGTGTAGCTTGAATATGCAGAGGTTGCGCTGCAAAGGAGCTGCGTTCCTGTACGAATGCATCCCTGCGACAGGAGTACTGTAAGCGCAGACGACCACAGGCAACGGGAACAGGGACATTCCTTGGTCATATGAGAGAGGAGTCGGGACAGTGTACTAATAAGGCGGTAAGCGACTTCACCGAGTCTCTTGCATACAACGAGTTAACTCGTTGCTTGCATACTATTCCTGTTCTGGGTGATTCCGCATTGAATTACGGAAAGCCTCATAATTATAACATTGCTGGTGTCACTCGCATATTTCTAACACTACCTAGACCGTAGGGGCGTGTTACTGGGGTTCGAACCCTACCCCCCCCCCCAATGGAAATTTTACAAAAAATAAAATAAACAAACAATAAACTAAATAAACATTCAGAGACATAATTGAGGCGGTCGACGTTAAAAGGGCACACAGTTGAAAACTCATTTTGAGAAATAAGGAAATGAAATATTTGTCTTTGTCTTTGGTGATTATTTCTTTTCCATACTATAGTGTTCGTAATTATTTAGAATATTTAATTCAGATTTGAGTCCGGCTCCATGGCTAAATGGTTAGCGTGCTGGCCTTTGGCCACAGGGGTCCCGGGTTCGATTCCCGGCAGGGTTGGGAATTTTACCCATCATTGGTTAATTTCTCCGGCACGGGGGCTGGGTGTGTGTGTTGTCTTCATCATCATTTCATCTTCATCACGACGCGCAGGTCGCCTATTGACGGCAAATCGAAAGACCTGCACCTGGCGAGCCGAACATGTCCTTGGACACTCCCGGCACTACAAGCCATACGCCATTTCATTTTCAATTCAGATTTGAATAATTCATGTAAAATATAACTTAAATGGTTCACGAATTAAATAAATAAGAACTTTTAAATCAATATTATGACCACTTTTTTTTACGCAGACAGCATTTTCGGTGGTAAAATTCAGTAAACAAGACTTAAATACAGTGCTTTAAATGAAATGTAATCCAGTATTAATACCAAAGAATGATTCTGTGGAAAAATTATACTCCGCACTGCTTTACTTCTAAATTGACGTTTTAGCCTATATTGGCTCTGTCTGGTGGTTATGCGCTGAAACATAGACATCCAACCAATCCCAAGCTGCCATTCATATCGACTTCTATCGACCGAGTGCAATCTCGAAACCTAGTTGCCAACTCTAATATTTACATTCATCACGTGGTTAACGTATCTCTCTCAGCGTGTATGGTATTCGGTACGGTTCGCGATCTTTGGCATTTTTTTCAGAAATTTGTGTTTTTCACATTAGTTTTTTCTCTCCAGTATAGTAGTACAGTATAGCGTAGTTTACAGTTTAGCATAGCGTTAGTGAAATACAGGTTTAGTAGTTCAGTATATAAAAATTGTTGTAGTTTTATTTACGTCCGTGTATTGGTTAGTGTACTTAGTTCGTGCGTGTTCAGAATATATAAGTGTAGTTCGGGAAAGACAACTGGCAAGAAAATGACTCTGAGATCTGTGGAGTCCATAACCTCCATCCTGCGCCAGCCATTAGCGGTGAGTGATGTGTTATTTCCTCATTCTTAATAATGTATTCTCTTTTTAGTGTCGGATGTTGTTAGTAAGTGAAGTTTTTGTGAATCTGTTTCCAATCTCGGTTCATTAGCTTTTCCGAGTACGGTATTACACTTTACAAGGGCTGTTTACCGCGGTCGTAGTGTATCAGCTGTTCTCGCGACTGTAGCGCGCTGGCAATAGAGGTCTGGCGGTGCTCATTTGTCTTGCGAAACGTCAATTTAGAAGTAAAGCCGTGTGGAGTATAAGTGGCTACAATAGATCAGTATTGTTAGAGAATATAATTTTTTGTTTAGTCTTGGTTTTTTTAACATTGTCAAAGAATAATACTTAAGGCCCACTTCATTTACTATTCAGTCTTGGTTTATTAACATTGTCAGAGAACAATACCATAAGGCCCTACTTCATTTACATTTCATTCTTAGTTGACCATCCTCTCAATAAACGCAACATCGTCTCCAGACAAAAATTTGTACAGGTTTCTTATATGCTTCACTTTCTTTTGATTGATGCCCAGGGGAGCGGTCTTTCCAATAGTGAAGTTTTTTTGTCTGTAAGGACATTTCCAAGTGCGAAAAAGGTTGAAATTTGCAGTGAAGGTGTGAGAACACAAAGCAGGACCACCTCTTGTTGTGTTTATGATCACATACTGCATTATTCTTGATGGATACAGTACTTTTGTATCGATCCCTTGTCACAGGCCAGAGTAAAGTGTAGCTTCCACCGAAGTCCCAGTCTCATCCATGGCTGTGACAATATGGAAGCTGCTGGGGTATGGGTGGTGCTGAGTATTGACATTCAGAGCACGACTAGTGCATCTGAGTGTTATGAAAGGTGTCGTGCTGCAATAGCACTTTCTGACCCAGTGAGAAAGCAATGGCAAACTACCTCACTCCTCGTCTTGCCTAGTACGCCTCATTTTGGTGCTGCCATTGGTTTTTGCGGTTTCCTTATAACCGCATAACCTTTGGTGGTGCTATTTGAGGATCCAACCAGCCTCTGGGCTGATGACCTAACAGACAGACACTGCATTATTGTGAATGGAACGTTATTTGTGGATACGGACTTGTCAGAAAAGAATGGAAATAAAAACTTATCCCAGTCTTTTCCATATTCATTGTACCTTTAGAGATAGAGAAGGGTTTCTGCGGCACAATACCTTTGCAGTAAGATAAGGCTTGGCATTCCCAATCACTTCTTTCTGGTTAATGTTCTGTTTGATAGGTCCAAAGTTCCTATCACACTGTGAGAATCTGTGAACACGAACTGGGAAAAGTTGCACGGCTAACTTTAAGCAGATGTAACAACATCAGTTTTCAACATATCTCGCTGAATCTTTCGCCATTATTATCTAAGAGAAAATGGCGGACAAACCTACGAATTCTGCGTATAACGGGCCCATAGGCCGATGTGCCCTTTTTACGTCGACCGCCTCAATTGTTGAACTAACTGATCTGTTGGATCTATTTTCTAAGAAGCCTCGAAAGTTGGATTTTAGATCGTAAACTGAATATACCATTCGCTGTACAACTGTTGGCCTTGACTGGGCCACCCTGTAGGTGATAAGTATATTCTATTCTTGTTCTTGTTCTGTTTTAATGTAAGATTTTGTAGTGCACTGCAATCTGAATATCAACATAATTATCTTTAATGACAAGCCATGCATGCGCGCACCACATACGCACCTCCATTGTGTTCTATCATCATTTTGTTACTATTAACAGCCCCCTTCAATCGCCCGATTCTGGCTACGCTACTGCTAGACCGCCAACTTGTATGCCTGAGTATTGGAGGAGAGTGAAACCTTCTGGTCCGCTGACCGCCATTTGTCGTGATGGCAAAATATTCCAGAGCTTACCCCCACTTACGCCCGTGTGGGTGGGGGTGGTAGAACAACATCCACGGTATCTCCTGTCTGACGTAGGAGGCGACTAAAAAGGGGATCAGGGGATCTCAGTTTGGGAGTGTGAGTTGGCGATCACGTTCCCGTAGCTGAGTCTGGCTCATTGCTTTTATCCTTCTTACCTGACCTCCCCTAGTCAACTCTTATTCTTTTCCGACGCCGACGGTGTTAGGTTTTTCGAGGCCTAGGGAGTCGCTCATTTTCAAGCCATTCGTGGCCCTGGCCTTTTTTTTTTTAATCTACGCATACTTAAATTTTTGAAGTGTCGGACTTTCCATTTTCCTTTTGATAGTGTTATCAGAGAATGGTTGCCCAGTCGTACTTCCTTTAAAACAATAATCTCCTCCTCCTCCTCCTCCTCCACCACCACCACCACCATTCAAAGGCTTAAATGGGAGGTTTGCGTAATAAAGGGATTTAGACGGAAAGGTATGTGATAGTTGACATCATGATGGAAATATAAATATTTTAATGAAATTAATTAATTTAGTATAGTAAACACCGCCCACCTCTGTGGTGTAATGGTTAGTGTGATTAGCTGCCATCCCCGGAGGCTCGGGTTCGATTCCCGGCTCTGCCATGAAATTTGAAACGTGGTACGAGGACTGGAACGGGGTCCACTGAGCCTCGGGAGGTCAACTGAGTAGAGGGAGTTCAATTCCCACCTCAGCCATCCTCGAAGTGGTTTTCCGTGGTTTCCCACTTATCCTCCAGGCAAATGCCGGGATGGTATCTAACTTAAGGTCACGGCCGCTTCGTTCCCTCTTCCTTGTCTACCCCTTCCAATCTTCCCATCCCCAACCAAGGCCCCTGTTCAGCATAGCAGGTGAGATCGCCTGGGCGAGGTACTGGTCCTCCTCCCCAATCTAACGCCGACCCAACGTCTCACGCTGCAGGACACTGCCCTTGAAGCGGTAGAGGTGGGATCCCTGCCTGAGTCCAAGGGAAAAGCCAACCGTAGATGGTAAACGGATTAAGAAAGAAAGAAAGAAAGAAAGAAAGAAAGAAAGAAAGAAAGTTTGTCAACACCTAAATTATCATAATTCCTATGGTAATATGATTAAAGGATAAGACTCATATATCTTGTGTGTTATAGTGATTCTGTGACGTACCCACTCGGCCCACAGATGTGTGACAAAATTATAACGTGGCGGGTCACTTTAATAGTAATATAAATAAATTATATCTCATTGTTTCTCAATAAACAATATCCCATGGGCGCCAGCCTTCAAGCTTATGGCTTGAAAACAATAGTTGATAATTAATAATAATAATAATACGTCATGAGACTCAAAAAACTCCCAGGGCTAGGCTGACGGGACACTAACCATAAAGTACACTAACTTGGTATTTAAGGATCATTAATAATCATTTCATAAAATACAAATTAAAACAGCTATCTATTAGGATGAAAAACGTGACGTAACGGCGTATTAACGAAATCTGAACTTACGGAAGCAAAAGAAAAATTGAATGAAATTAACTCTAAGAAAATGAGCTGTTGCGCGAAGACTTGATGCACTTATGCCATAAGCTCACCATTTGTAGACTCTGTTGTCTTGAAGCTGATGATCGATGGATCTCTCGTACCGGCTGCCTCATCTGTTGTTGGATTCTAGTCCTACTTATGCTTCGTGCATAATACACTAGCTGTAATACGACTTTCCTGCCTTTAACACTTTCTACTGTACTCCTTACATAAAGTCGTAATGAGTCCTAATTTTAAATGCAAAACCACCATGGGTTATGTTCACGGAGAGAATACACTTGCATTCTTCCGTATTACGGAACAGTAGCGTAGCTAAATTCATAATAAAAGCTCTCCTCCCCTATACTAGTCAAAACCGGTCTCCCGTTGACTACCTCTCGTCATTGAGATAACAGGTCCCAATGAGAGTAACTTTTGAGTAGAATATACTCAGATGCGAAGTGAACTAAGTTAAAATCTTCTCCGATGTGCAGACGTAGAATCGTAGTAAGAGTGTCTTCCAAGAGTGTCTCACAAGGGAACATCGGCAATGGGTAAGTCGCCGATCGCGATGAAACTTGGAAAACACATTGAGGTACACGTAAAAATGATGTCGGCATCAATTTTGGGTGCCAACATTCACTAGGACGTTAACTACGGGGCGTAAAAGTTGCGACATTTCAAATTCCGCGCGATCAGTGATGAATACCTGCTGGCCAATGCTAAGCTGGCACACTGCGTAGCTGGAGACAAGCCTCTGCACCTCCTCCCCAGCCCGCTCCAATTGGTTCGTCGCCGCACGTTCCCCTTCTCCCCGCGCTTGCCGGCCACTAAGCTGTCGAAGAGAACCGGTTCTACACTTCGTGAACTCTTATCAGCCTTCCTCATATCTCTCCTTTGTAATTTCCACGTTGTATTAGTCAGTTTACTTTTGCTGAAATGTTTATGAAAACGTTTGCACCGGGTGAGTTAGCCTTGCGGTTAGAGTCGCGCGGCTGTGACCTTGAATCCGGGGGATAGTGGGTTCGAATCCCACTGTCGGCAGCCCTGAAGATGGTTTTCCGTAGTTTCCCCATTTTCATACCAGGCAAATGCTGGGGTTGTACCTTAATTAAGGCCACAGCCGCTTCCTTCCAACTGCTAGGCCTTTCCTATCCCATCGTCGCCATAAGACCTATCTGTGTCTGTGCCACGTAAAGCAATTCGCAAAAAGAAAAGTATGGTGTCTGTTGTTAATTGTGTTTTGTTTCGGTTTTCATTTCAATATTTTTTAATGTTTCGAATAGACCAAAGATTGTTTTTGTTTACTATCAGTTATTGACGGGGAGTTTGCCCGATGTAATTGCTACGGAGTCATTTATTGTGTTGCCTTGTAATTGTTTTTTGTTGTACCAGTTCGTACAATACCCATTTAACTGTTTGCATATGTAACTGCCATTATACCCAGAAGACTGTAGTGTGATACTTTAAAATCGGTACTTGTTGAATACATAGACCTTCGTCAGCTATAACCCAAAAGTACCGGTACAGTAAGACTACAGGTCTGCCTGTGATTACTGTATATCTATTGCATATATAAATGCACATCTTTTTTATGTTTCAAGACTTTTCTTATTACGTCAATCTTTACTACATTCCATGTCATACTCATATCGACGTTGCCTATCCATTAAATTAATTACAAGGCATACCCTCCGATGAGGGTGGGCGGCATCTGCCATGTGTAGGTAACTGCGTGTTATTGTGGTGGAGGATAGTGTTATGTGTGGTGTGTGAGTTGCAGGGATGTTGGGGACAGCACAAACACCCAGCCCCCGAGCCACTGGAATTAACCAATTCAGGTTAAAATCCCCAACCCGGCCGGGAATCGAACCCGGGACCCTCTGAACCGAAGACCAGTACGCTGACCATTCAGCCAACGAGTCGGACAATTTAAAAATGACCTATCAGTGATTAAATATATACATCTTATCAATTAATTATATAGTTCATTAATTGAATACATGCAGTGATGTCCCAAACATCACAATTCTAAGGGAAATTCTTAAATTTGTGGGGTATTTGGAGCACCATATGAAAATTATTCACCACTGCTAAATGAAAGTAGGACCATTTTCAAATCCAGCAACCTTGAAATGTTGCCCTAACCCAGGGCGTAGTCAAGAGAGTGTTACCGGGGTTTACACCCCCCCCCCCCATGGAAATTTTACAAAAAGAAAATAAACAGAAACTGACAAACTAAATAGATGTTCAGAGACATAATTGTAGAACCAACAGATCTGTTGAATCTATTTTCTACGAAGCCTCGAAAATTGGATTTTAGATCGTAAACTGAACATACCATTCGTTCTAAAACTGTTTTGATCGTATTGTTCGTGTTTTATATTTTAATGTAAGGTTTTGTACTGCAGTGTTAATATCAACATAATTCACTTATATTATTATATTAGTCTAGCATGCGCGCACCAAACACACACAAGAACCTTCATTGTGTTCTATCATCAAACTACAACCCTGTCCCCATCCATCGGCTGATCCTGGCTACGCTACTGCCCTAACCTCACTGTATATTGTATTGTCAAAATCCTCTGATTGATGGTGTTATCGAGGAGCTAACAGTAGTGGCGATTTGGCGGGGGGGCAGAGGGAGGGCACTCGCCACCCCCCCCCCCAATTTGTGGAGAAAACCTTACATTTTTATTCCATTTTAGCCAGCTGAAACTAGGAATTATTATTAAGAAACAACAATTTTTACCTGTTGTCTTATCAGGTAAATATTTCGTTTAATTTTTTAAATTATTAACAAAGTTATTAGTGAAAATACGCACAAAATATCGTTCGCCGCGGCTAATCGATCTGCATACCACCACGGCAAGTAGCGGAGACTTGCGCAGCAGCATGTAGTATGTGCTGTGAGGAAGGGTAGTAGGGGTATGTTTTTTTGCCAAGGTCATGGACACTGAGGTATGATTCACCCGCTTACCGCGCGCATTAGTCAGTCTGGCAGTCTCTTTAGTGTCTGTTAGTTTCTTAGTGTGTAGTCAAATGCTAAATTATTTTTAATTGTATAATCACGCTGTAAGTATATTTAATTGTAATACATGTGTAACATTGTTCCTTTGAAAATTTTATTGTATAGCATTGAATCAAAATCTCAAGAAACTATTATTACCTCACTTAAGTTGGTAAACTGCCAACCTTAACCTCTCTGTCGAAATTTACTCTGAGAGCATCGGGAAACTTAAAATAGCCTTCTTTGTTTGTTTATTATTTAAGTGTTGATGTATATACTCCTCCCCCCACTTCTAATTTCCAATTGCTGCTACTGCCCAGACCTGTAGTGTTTAGCGTGGGTAAGAGCTCGAACATCTGGTCGGCGGATGCAGGGTGAGTCTGGGCCCTCGTGTAGTCCGACAGCTCTGGACTCCGACTGGCCAACTGAGCAAAGGAGGGATGGCCATGGCTCTACCGTGGCTCTACGCCTCTGTATTCGGGAGACGGAGAGGGGCTGGTCCCCACCTTCGGCTGTCCTGAGAGTGGTTTTCTGTGGTTTTCCATTCTCCTGCACTAAGGCGAATGCTGAGACAGTTCCTTGTATAGGCCACGAACGCCAACCCCCTCACTTTCTTCAAGCATCTCCTTCACCGTAACATATCTTCTGGTCTGAGAGACGGCGTCACCGTCTAAGAGGCCCACCTCCTCCTTCAATGAAGGAATGAAAACATTTTAGTAGCAGTTGAACATCTTGGAACGCGACATCGTGACCCGTTGAGAGGGCGTGTTCAGCTATTGCTGATTTGTCTGGCTGGTTGAGACGGATATTACGTTGGTGTTCCTTGATACGAGTACCAATGGAACCGGCATGTTTGGCCAATGTATACTGTTACCGTGGTTTGGTGGATTAGCAGAGGTGAAAGAAGGTGCGGGGGTGAACAGGTCTCAGGCTACGAAATTAAAGTTAATTTAAAATTTAACAAGGTTATATTTTCTTAGCAAAATCAAGAAATAACAAGCATGGCAGGTACAGAGTAGCAAAGCAACAAAGAACAATTACAGTATTAACAGGATTTGGGCTTCGAGCCCCGGACTCACAATTCTTGGGCAACTAGCCCAACTTTACCCCAAAACAAGATTTAACAGAGGGGCAGAAAACCCCATTCATGCCCAGGAGCACTTGCTCTAAATTACACAGAAAAGCCTCATCGAGGCATACACACTCAATTTTCAAAAAAGAGCCACTCGCTCTCAACTTTAAGCCTATCAAAGGCCACACCAAACTCCCCCTTCAAGTTGTCCTCTAAGGACATAGACACCGGGGTAAAATACCCAACCTACTGAGGTCTATCAAGTGAAAAAAAGGTTAATTACATGACCTCCAAAATAACAATTTGAGAGGAGGCGATCTGCACTCCTAATACCTTTTGTTTAAAACCTAATCTGGCTCTAGGCCGCTAATGCAAGGGCTAATCCCATACTAAAGAGGTGACTTTAGAAAGAAACATTTTACATTACGGTAAGGAAGAATCGGTTGTGAAAAATAAGTTCACCTCAAAACAATATGAGTGGGAGCTCGAGAGGGTTAAGCACTCTCTATCCCAATATGTAGCTTAAAAGAGAATAGATACTAAGAGTCTTTACATTTTTATCCCAATATGTAGCTTAAAAGAGATACTAAGAGTCTTTACATTTTAGGGAAAAGTTACATGGTGGAAACGCTTCGGACCCGCCCCGAGAGTTAAACTGCTGAGCTAGCAAGAAAAGAAGTTATTAAACGGCCATTACCTTGTCGTTGAACTGCTGCCCGAAGAAGGAGGCGCTTCCCGCCCCCTGCTATGTACTTTACACTTTGAAAGTTGGTACTGAAGTGGCGCAGAGACCCGAAAATCAGCAGTTTATATACTCTCGCGGAAAGTTCGAGGCGTTTCAGGAATGAGAACACCCGCGCACAAAAACTTTATTGGCTAGGGTTAAGCAAGACATTCAAGTTGGAGAAGATACACCTGATTGGTTATAAATTAATTAAAGAAATTCGGGATTGGCTAAATTCAAAACAAGGGGAAAGAAAGGGTTATACAGCCAACTTAAACAATAACAGAAAGAAATTTAACAAGGAACAAACTTTTGAAATAAACATTTCTCCAAAAAACAGTTCTTTCATTTCGCACTAGGGTGCACCATTGTAGTTCTTCAGTAGTGTCCTCTAGAAGAGAAAGTTCACACTTCTTACTACAGGTAAAACAAAAATACATCGAAAACGACCCAGTTCAGAAACTTCAAAATTTCCAAGTAGTGACATCTTCTGAGAAACTTGAAAATTAAAACATTAGATAAAGTTCAGACTTCCTCCAGTAGGGGAGTTTCAACTGGCGCAAAGTTTGAATTAGCGGCGTGGAGGTGTACCGCCCGGTACATATACCTTGCCGCAAGTACAGTACATTTTGTACACCCCAGAGTGTATTTTGTATGGCTTTGTGGTTCAGCCCTTGTAAGGCAGACCCTTCAACGATAACGGGCACCATATGTTATAAGTACCTTTTAAAACATAAGGAAACAAAATCTTGCACGGAGAAACTTTATTTTACTGGTAAATAAAAGAATACATAGTTGTAGAACACTGATACACATAGCTATTCAACATACTCACTATTCTTATCCAAGCACTTGTTCCTTTACACCAAGACATTGAGGCCTGGTCGGATGGTCATCGCTCAGCCCAGCCCGACAAGGTTTGCCTTTTTCTAGGTGAGATGAAGAGAATAGAGCTCTGTTAGTGTCTTCTTCTTTTTGGGAGGGTGGGGGGAGTGCCGTGAGGCTCCGACGCCCACCTCACAGCCCGTGGTGACCTACTTGTTTGGACAAATGACCGACAAGCGAGTACTAACGCAGGAACATAGCCTAGTACAAGAGTACAGAATAACTTGAGGTGCAAAGGCTAGTCTTTTGCCAGCTACTTCCACCCCTCCGTAAAGGAGAAGTTATGAGAAACCTTCCTAAACCCACCAGGCAATCCCATATCTCCTTTCGGCACTGGTTACTCTGTCGCGGTCATACCAAGACATCCCCGGCGCTAGACCACTGCCGCTCAAGAGCCACTGTCATCCCCGGTCCATGGCCGCCTGCAAGGCTTTCAATGTAGAAAATGGAGAAGATAATAAAATAAAACAAAAATTTTGACGCGCGGTCGAGAGCGAATAAATAAATAAAAAGTAGTCTTGCAAACGACCATGCGGATGGCCAGTAATGCGAAAGCTCTTCCCAAAGGAGCTACTTCGCATACCCCCTTCAAATTGGGATATTATTGCAGCCACCACTTATAACATTGAGGACGGACCGCACAGTGAATGTGATGCCGCACCATTGTTGTCACAGCGGTGGTGGGAATATTGTTTTAAGAGGACCTACAGCTGAGCAATCATCCTCTGATAACACTTATCAGAGGGGGCGGGAATAGAACGGATCCATCAATTAGAAAAATGAAGGTATCGGCCAAATAATAAGGGCCAAAGAATGGACGGACGTGAAAATGAAAGACCTGCTAGATCTCGTGACCTAATACCGTCGGGGTCTGAAATGGACAAGAGTTGACGAGATGAGGTCGGGTAGAAGAGATGAAGGTGAAGAGCCTAGCACAAGCAATGCCAGGGCTCAGCTAAAAGCCCCGTGGTCGCCAGCCCACGCTCCCAAGTTAAGAGTCCCTGGAGCCCCCTTTAGTTGACTCTTACGACAGGCAGGAGATATGGTGGGTGTTAATTCTACTGCCCCCACCCACAAGGCAAATTAAAACATTAACCCTCTACTGCATACTGTTGCCATTAGGCAACATATAACTTTTCACCTGTATAAATGGATACAGATTGTGGACAGAGGTATTTTTACGGCACACCTTCAACTGTACAGTCAATTAAACACATATACCAGTGATGCCTTTTTTTTTTGCATAACATAAGGCAAAACAGCCCTACAACCAAAGGTACTCCTTCCACCCCGTCAACATCCACGCGTACCAGCCACCATTTATTTTACGTGGGCCCTTCTCATTACATTACCTCGTCGCCATAAGACCTATCTGTGTCGGTGCGACGTAAAGCCCCTAGCAAAAAAAATAAAAAAATTACATTACCACAGGCTTCAGGAGTACCTCTGGCTCAACCTCAAAGACATAACCGACCTACGGTCGTGCAAGTATACTTGCGCCTTGCAATACGTACCCATGGCCAGTAGGCAGTAATGTTCGGTATTTGAATGTTGAAAGCATAACGTAAAATCGTGAAAAATCGTATGTATATCCCATTATGGCAATCCACATCATATACGAGAGTTAAGCTATTAGCCCCAGTTAAGAATATTGTTTTAAGAAGACGTACAACTGAGCAATCATCCTCTGATAACACTTATCGGGGGGGGGGGGGGAATAGAACGGATCCATCAATTAGAAAAATTAAGGTATCGGCCAAATAATGATAAGGGCCAAAGAATGGACGGACGTGAAAATGAAAGACCTGCTAGACCTCCCCTTTTAGTCGACTCTTACTACAGGCAGGAGATATGGTGGGTGTTATTCTACTGCCCCCACCCGCAAGGCAAATTAAAGCATTAAACCTACAGTATATTAAAGCTCCCACAATCTTTACGTCTGGTAGAGGAGAAATAACTGATATGGCGAGCTTCACATCTCGACAAGCATTCAGCTCTGGTCTTCTGGAGGCAATTCCCCGTAATATTAACGTTGTTACTACTGGTTGTTTGACTAGAAACTAACGAAGGCTTCAGGACAAAGTATATTGGGGTAATCATATTCATGAGGTTGTTAAGAAAGGTTACAGATCACTTCACATGGTTATGAGAGTATTTATTTATTTATTTATTTATTTATTTATTTATTTATTTATTTATTTATTTATTGATGTCTTTATTTGTGGCGAAGTTAGGGCTCTTGGCCCTCTCTTACACTTAACCACATTATGCGGCTTAATACTGAATACAAACTTAATATTCAAACTTAACACAGTGTATATAATATTAGTATAACTTAATATAGACTAAAACTAAAAGATTACATCCTAAGTCTAAAATTAGAAAAATAAATTCCATATTAACTACTCTAGATGGAATTCATATAATATAACAGTAATTTATGTAAACTTTTGGGAATTATTTACTCCAGACATTCACTCGCACATTCACACATAACTACATGATATAGCCTACGTATTCAAGAGGAAATCTTTAGACTGTCTTTTGAAGGTAATTAATGAGGAACAATTTCTAATTTCAGGGGGTAAAGCATTCCATATTCTAGCACCCGACACAAGGAAAGAATTACTGAAGGCAGATGTATGATGTGGAGGTATTGCAATTGTTGACCCAGATCGCGTGTCACGGTCATGAAAAGAGGATAGAAAATGGAAATTACTGGAGAGATATTCAGATATATTTTCAGTCAAGTGTCGATAGATAAGGATTGATACATGGTGATTTCTCTGCTGCTCTACTTTTAACCAAGAAAGTTGTGCATAAAAAGGGGATACATGCGAGGCAAAATTCAATGAAAAAAATAAATCTAATGCAGGAGTTTAAAGCTCTCTGCAATTTTCTATTTTGTTCACTGGTAGCATCCAGCAACACATCACAATAGTTAAAAATTGGAAGTATCAATGTTTGAACCAGTTTTATTTTCAAGTTGAGAAGTAATACGGTCTGGTGAATCTTGAGGGGATGAAGTTATGAGTGAACTTTCCTGCATACGTTAGTGACATGCTCCTCCCAGTTTAAAGTTTCATTTATAGTGACTCCAAGGCTTTTTACTGATTTACAGAATGGGATAACAACAGTGGCGGTGGGCTCTTAGGAGCACAGGAGCACGTGAACACCCAGTTTTAATACAACTTTACGCATTCATGGATGATTTAAAACTTTCCTTTCTTTCGACCTGATTTCAACAATCGATCGAAAGCATTCGACTTATATCGAAGCTCCGTTACACCGACAGTTGTTCGTTTTAACTGACAGTGCAGCGAGCACACTGGGTAATGCGCTATTGTGCTGAAGACTATACGCATGCGCAAAGCAGATGACGTCATGGTTTATGCACTGATATTCCCATTAGCGAGGAGCACGGTAAGGTACGTGCTTTGCCGTCTTGAGCAATCCTCAAACCAGTGGCAGTATTACAGTTGACCACAAGGGTCCGCCACCTCCCCTATTACTGTTAGCCACAGCCCCGCAGGAGATACTATTGCATTACATTACCGGCAGATTTCGCTAGTAATTCTGAATAGGCATTTTCTAGCTCGTGAACAGGTGTTCGCAATTGCGGGAAGAAGTTTGCTTTACCTTGTGACTGGAAAATCTCAATTGAAATTTATTTGAGTGTTGTGTTTTGCTTCTCTGTTCGTATGGTTTGTAACCATGGTATTCTTTGTGTAAGAGGAAATGAATTCAGTTCAGTTAATTTTTAACCAGCGAAATAACCGGGCGAGTTGGCCGTGCGCGTAGAGGCGCGCGGCTGTGAGCTTGCATCCGGGAGATAGTAGGTTCGAATTCCACTATCGGCAGCCCTGAAGATGGTTTCCGTGGTTTCCCATTTTCACACCAGGCAAATGCTGGGGCTGTACCTTAAATAAGGACACGGCCGCTTCCTTCCAACTCCTAGGCCTTTCCTATCCCATCGTCGCCATAAGACCTATCTGTGTCGGTGCGACGTAAAGCCCCTAGCAAAAAAAAAAACCAGCGAGATATTAACTGTCCGCCTCTGTGGTGTAGGCCCTAGTGGTTAGTGTGATTAGCTGCTACCACCGGAGGCCCGGTTCGATTACCGGCTCTGCCACGAAATTTGAAGAGTGGTACGAGGGCTGGAACTGGGTCCACTCAGCTTCTGGAGGTCAACTGAATAGAGGTGGGTTCGATTCCCACCTCAGCCATCCTCAAAGTAGTTTTCCACTTCTTCTCCAGGCAAATTCCGGGGTGGTACCTAACTTAAGGCCACGGCCGCTTCCTTCCGTCTTCCTTGTCTATCCCTTCCAATTTTCCCATCGCCCACCAAGGCCCCTGTTCAGCATAGTAGGTGAGGCCGCCTGGGCTAGGTACTGGTCATCCTCCCCAGTTGTATCCCCCGACCTAATGTCTCACGCTCCAGAACACTGCCCTTGAAGGCGGTAGAGGTGGAATCGCTCGCTGAATCCGAGGGAAAAACCAACCCTGGAGGGTAAGCAGATTAAGAAAGAAATATTAACCTATCAGGGTAAGTTAGAAATTATAAGGCTTGGACCGGTCAGACCAGATTTGATTATTGAGAACCTTACAAAAACTGACAAACGCCACTATAGGCGTAAGTTTAAGGCAGAAATGTACGAAACATGCAAGTGGCTCTGTGGATGGTGGTATAGGAGTGCGCCTTTTTGTTTGCCCTGTTTATTGTTCAACAAAGAAAGAAGTGTATGGAATTTAGCTGGGTGCACAGACCTTGCTCATTTGAGTGCAAAAATAAATTAACATGAAAAGTTTCATGCACACAAAAACGCGAGTATTGAATTCCCTATGCTAGTGTCGTCTGTAATTTCCAAGACGAGAAAAAATTAACATGTGATAGAACAGAACCCTGATTAACCGAGATAATGTGGAGACTATTGCAGTCAATTCGGAAACAATTATTTTTAAAAAATCGACAGGTAAATGCGGCACACATTATTTCCATGCTTCTCGTAGTGCCTAGGTGAATTTCGTGCTATTTAAAAACCAAGAATAGTGCTCGCATCCTTCAATATCCGCAGTGTACTAAAGTTATTATGAATTTTACTTTTGTTCTACACTAACAGATTAGTCTAGTATAAAATTTATCCTCGGTTACAGGGGTTCTACCATATTTTTTGTGAGAAATAACCGTACAAGGAACTTTTGGTGAAGTGATTTATGTACCTATGTTACTTTTTTGCTAATTTGAGACATGAACAAAAATGTTGTTGTGAACCCCCTAAAAATTTTGTCACGAGCCGCCACTGGATAGCAACGCCATTTAGTTGAATGACTGGAGTTTGTAGACTGTGTAAATGGGCAAGCAGTTTTCTCTGCCCTAGTATGATAGCTTGTGTTTTCGTTGGGTTGATGGAGAGAGAATTCTCAGCTGCATAACAGCTGATCTGCTCTAAGTTTCGGTTCATATTTTCAGTAGCTGCATTTATGTCATTCACTTTTGTGTGGCAGTAAATTTGAAGGTCGTCGGCATAGAGATGGTAGTTGCAGTTTTCCAACTTAGAAGAGATGTCATTCAAATATAAAATAAATAACAGGGGGCCGAGTATAGAACCTTGTGGCACACCATTAACTTTGTACTTCCACTCCGTTCTCTTATCATTCATGACAACACACTGTCGTCGGTTATGGAGGTAGGAAGCGAACAATTTGAGAGCAGCGTGGCTAAGATGGAAGGAATGCAATTTCGCTATTAATATGTCCGTACTGACAGTTGTCAAAAGCACTGCTGAAGTCTAGGAGAATGAGTACGGTCACTTTACGTTCGTCCATAGCTTTTCTTACGTCATCCGTAATTTTTAGAAGAGCAGTAGATGTACTATGTCCTTTTTTAAATCCAGATTGCAAGTGATCAAGTAACGAATGGCGCATCAAATGTTGGAGCAGTTGTTCATGCATGAGTTTTACTAAGACTTTCGAAAGTGAAGAAAGTATACAGACAGGTCGATAGTCAGATGGGGAATTTGCTAGAGATTTTTTTGGTACTGGGAAAATTAAAGCATCCTTCCAAACAGTTGGGAAGTAGCCTTCCGAAAGACATGAGTTACATATGTGGGTTAAAATTGGCAGTACTACATCTATCAAGGTAACGACGAAGGATATCGGATGTCGTCCACTCCGATTGCTTGCGATTTGATTGATGTTAGTTTTCTTCTTACATCGTTTTCATTTACTTTACGAAATTTGAACAAAGGCCGTTGTGGTAACGGAGTAGATTGAAGAGAATTTATTGTTGTTTGTATAATATGAGGGTGGGTATTAAGTATTTCTCTAGTATAGTGGGCATTTAATTCATCTGGATTTATGTCATGCGTATTGGAGTTTGTAGTTTGCCTCCCAATACCTACGGATCTGAGTTTGTTTCCAGGTACTTTTTGTGTTCAAATTACTGGCTAATTGTTGGAAGAACGCATATTCTTTATTTCTGATTATTTGTTTAACTTATTTCTAAGCACACGGTACTTTTCAAAATCTTCAGTTGATAATGTCTGCTTGTAACATCTGTGTAGTGCATCTCGTTCAACCATTGCGGACTTAATGTCATTTGATAACCATGGAGCAGCTTTGCGAGTCACCCTAGCAGTACGTTTAGGTACGTGTTTGTTATACAATCCCAACAATAATGTGTTAAACCTCTTTACTTTTTCGTCATTGTCAGTCAAGTGCAGTATTTCGTCCCACGGGCAGAGATTAGCATCTTGTATTAATTGTTGAGGATTTAACTTTTTCATGTCTCTATAGGTTATCCACTTCGGCTTTGTTTTGGGAACTTTCAAAGAATAAGCTAAATATATGAGATCGTGGTATGATATACCAGGTACAGAAGTTTGTCCGTGTTTTAGTATTTTCTGAGGATTGTTTGTGATAAGTAAATCTATTAGAGTGTGTGAGGATCCGTTAGCCATGTGCACGTGGTGAGTGGGGTTAAGTGGCAATACTGACATGTTACAAGAGGTAAATATGTTCTGTAAACGATTTGCTTCAACGGAGTCTATTAACAGGTTTGTGTGAAAGTCACCAAATATGAGTACATGTTCATAGGTAGGTACGAGTCTTAGTAAATTTTCTTCGAAGTCGGTGAAATTTCCTGCTTTTGGTGGTTTGTAAACAACTCCAATCAGTACTTTAGTCTTATCAACAGATAGTTCTACAAACATATATTCAGTTAAGGTGTCAGTAGATAATGTCAAAGTTTGTATAATCTTCCCCGTTAAATTGTTTTTGTAGTATAGAGCTACTCCTCCTCCACGGCGCTTCGGTCTATTGTGATAAACTGCATTAAATCCTTCTATATTTACGGAGTTCAGAGGGACCTAGTCTTTCATCCAACTCTCACTAATTGCTACAACATTTACCATGCTTCCTTCAAAAATAGCTTTCAGCTCAGTGTGATGGGCAATTATAGACTGAGCATTGACATGGGCACACAGTAATGAGCGGGGAAAGCACGAGAATTCTCTCTCTAGGTGACTGCGGGCGGGGTGAGAGGGGGTCAGGGAAAGAGAAGGGTGGGAGGGTTCAGTATCAAGGTGAAGGTTGTTTACCCTGCCCAGGGAGAAAGCTACGTTATTACCTGTGTTAGCCATAATCAAAAATAAACAGAGGGCAACTTACCATGATTTCCTCTTGCCTACGTAAGCTACTTGAATCATTTAAATACTCACACTAAACTTATAATAAAACCACTTATAATTAAAATGTAAATCCATGAGTCATGTACTCTACTAATCACCTAGCCCTGAAATAACAGCATTTAGTTCCGCTTTAGTGGCCACAGTCAATTTGTTTTTGTTTTTGCCTAGAACTATGATTCTTCCTTCCTGGGTCCAAACGTTACGCACTCCGAGCTGGTCTCGGGCTCGATTTAACAGATCTTTTCTAGAAGCAGTCAATGATTCTGTAACCAATAGTTTGGTGCCTTTGAAGAGTTTCTTAGCGCGCCAGACACGATCGCGAACATGAAACCGGACGAATTTAACTATAATCGGCCTGTTTCCCGAGGTCACAACTTCCGCAGCTGATCTGCGTAGAGATCCCAATCGATGACAGCGATCGATGTCATCCATCGATAATTCCACTTGTAGGTAAGATTTTACTGTCTCTATCACTTTGGCATAGACATTCTCAGCCGGTTCTTCTTTCATCCCGTGTATGAGTAGACAGTTCCGTCTACTGTATTGTTCGGCTTCGTCAGCCCTGGCTTCGTGCTGGTCAAGACGCTGCTGAATAACTAGTAAGTCCTCCTTTACACAAGAAATTTCCGCCGAGATGTACTGGCGAAAGTCTTTGAACTCAGAACAGAGGGAAGACAGATTTTCATCGGCGCGGTCGTTTGTGTTGGCAGCCCTGCTGGCACTGGCTGATGTCAACTGTTCCAAGCGAGCTTGGAACTCATCCATCTGTTTAACAAACTTTGTTTCAAAGTCGGACACACGCTTATTTACACTTTTTACGGACATGTTTTTACTAGAACTAGATGTCAGTTGTCTGGTGTAATTGCTGACACATACTCACCGGACCTGTCTGCTAATTATCTTGCTAATTCGGGCTGGTAACACAGAGGTCTCCTACACAACACACACAGCACGCGCCATTTGTAGTAAGGACGTAAAGGAGAGGGTGTATAAGTCTCTGGTAAGACCGCAGTTAGAGTATGGTTCCAGTGTATAGGATTGTCACCAGGACTACTTGATACGAGAACTGGAAATATTTCAAAGGAAAGCAGCACGATTTTTTCTGGGTGTTTTCCGACAAAAGAATAATGTTACGAAAATGTTGCAAACTTTGGACTGGGAAGACTTGGAAGTAAGGAGACGAGATGCTCGACTATGTGGTATGTTTCGAGCTGTAAGTGGAGAGTTCGCGCGGAATGATATAAGTAGACGAATAAGCTTGAGTGGTGTTTTTAAAAGTAGTTAAGAAGTATGAAGATAAAGTTGGAATTGAAGAGGAAAAAAATTGGGTCAAATATACAGTACGTTTATAGGAAGAGGAGTTAGGGATTGGAATAATTTACCAAGGGAGATGTTCAATAAATTTCCAAATTCTTTGCAGTTATTAAAGAAAATACTAGGTAAACAACAGATAGGGAATGTGTCACCTGGACGACTACCCTAAATGCAGATCAGTGGTGATTGATTGATTGATTGATTGATTGATTGATTGATCGATTAAGTGATTGATTGATTGACAGGCAGGAGATATCGTGGGTGGTTATTCTAATGCCCCACCCAGGAGGTTGATTGATTGATTGATTGATTGATTGATTGATTGATTGATTGTTTAATTAATTAATTGATTGATTGATACACTCCTGTACGCTATTACAGATACTCGCACTTCGTACTTCTACGTATATTTTCTCGCTACACAGAAAAGCATAGAATTGTTAATATGAACTCTCTCTCTCTCTCTCTCTCTCTCTGCGTGTCATTTTAAATTTTTCTTTTTCTTTTTTTTTTACTATTTGCTTTATGTCACACTGACACAGATAGGGCTAGGAGGGGGAAGGAAGCGGCTGTGGCCTTAAGAAAAGTACAGCCCTAGCATTTTCCTGGTGTGAAAGTGGGAAACCACCTTCAGGACTGCCGACAATGAGGTTCGAACCCACTATCTCCCAAATGCAGGTTCACATCTGCTCGACCCTAACCGCACAGTCAACTCACTCGTTTTTCTTGTAATTGTGTCGTGGATTGACAGCTTCGATATCGTCGTAGCATTATTGAGTGTTGTTATTATGTTCATTATTTATTTATTTCGACTTTCCCTAACTGGAAATTGCCTCTGAGGACACAACATACAAAAATTTTTTTTTTTTTTTTGCTAGGGGCTTTACGTCGCGCCGACACAGATAGGTCTTATGGCGACGATGGGATAGGAAAGGCCTAGGAGTTGGAAGGAAGCGGCCGTGGCCTTAATTAAGGTACAGCCCCAGCATTTGCCTGGTGTGAAAATGGGAAACAACGGAAAACCATTTTCAGGGCTGCCGATAGTGGGATTCGAACCTACTATCTCCCGGATGCAAGCTCACAGCCGCGCGCCTCTACGCGCACGGCCAACTCGCCCGGTAACATACAAAAAGACAAGATGAATATTAAAATTAATTATGAGTGAGTTAGCACATTTGACACTGTACGTTGTTGCATTAAAAAGTTTGGGAGATATGATTCTTCAGGATTTGGATGGGATATTTCAAGGCAGTCACTGCAATTTCTTTTATTAATCCCTGATTGAGGTTAAATGATTTGAAGAACTGGACGAAAAAGAGAGGAATGATTCCTCTAGCGCCAACCATTTATCCTATGACTTTGATATCATCCAGGTGGTATTCTTGTTGATAGATTTTGATGTTTGTTTCAGATGTTGTTTTCTTTTCCTCGTGTACCTCATTGGGTTGTGTTTCGGATGTCTCGAATCTGATCGTCCCATCTATTTATTATAAAGCCCCTTTGGTGGTCTTTGAAGGCTATCATATCAATTCGACGGGTGAACCTGAGTCCCTTAACGTTTGAGCAATTCGTAGTATCTGCGTGTAACTTTGTCTTACGTTAATTTTAATAATCAGTCAATTTTCCTCGTTAACCCCAGCGCTTTCTTTTCGTGTTTCATAAATACAGTAATGGCCTTCAGGAAAGGAGGACGTCTATCCACAAAGGACAAAATATACCTCAAACATGAACCTGTACAAACTACGAACAGCTTCAAATATCTGGGCGTAACGGTCCAGACAACAGCACACTCATACAGAATCCACACAACACAACGAGAATCTACCGCAACCAAAGCCATCTACGACATCATGTCATTAAGTAAACTTTCCCTGGATACAGCTATGGCCCTCTTTGAAGCCAAAATCGTTGCTTTTCTAACATACGGAATAGAGATAACATGGGAAAAGTTAAGTTATTAAGACCTACTACGAATGGAAAAAAGTGAAAGCCAGATTCTTGAAAGCAGCCCTCGGAATTTCAAAGTACACCAAGTCAAGACTAGCGTACGAACTCGCGAGAGAAACATTTCTGATAGAGGACCTGAGATGGAAATTCAACCTGCCCTGCACAGACAACTGGAAGAAACTATGGTTAGAGAGGGAGAAGAAAAATAAGGAGATATGGCCAGAATTCTACTCTTCAGAGGCCATGATGAACAGAGCATGGACAGGCACAAACCAGGAGCTGAGACATTTTGTAAATTCCATGGCAGTCCACGGTTACCATCACAAAATTTGTAGGTCGAAGACATACCACGACCCGGACTCGATGTGCATATGTGAACTCTGTGGTAAACATTGTGAACGATATCACGTACTGACGTGTACAAATCGTGTGAAATCAATCATAGACCTCGGTATTAATTAATGTATCCCAATATGCACAACTTGTGCGCAGTAAAGTTTATTATTATAAATACAGTAATATCCCCTAAAGTAAGTCCTTGTATGTAATAAGGGGCCTGCAATGCAGTCGGGCCCGAGCCTTTAAGGGGCCCCGCAGACCCCTCACAAATAAAAAAAATATATTAATGTCACTCTGCATAAAAATGATCAGGGCGGTTCTGTAGAAGCAGTTGAATTTTTAAACATTTATGCGTTGAGGAATTGCCACTTGGTTGTACCTAACAGCAGTTTGTTATACCGAGTGTAACACAGCACAGATGTAAACAATACTTGCTTGCTCTTACTAACTCTCGCAACATGGCGACACAAAAGACCTGTATCATATATTAAAAATAATTACAGCAATGAAAATTGATACCAAAACATCATATTTCAGTTATCGTATTATGCAAACATTTTACTGAACATTTATTGGACAGCAATATAATATAATTTCGTGCGGCTATGTCTAGCCGGGTTCAGCCCTTGTAAGGCAGACCCTCCGATGAGGGTGGCGGCATCTGCCATGTGTAGGTAACTGCGTGTTATTGTGGTGGAGGATAGTGTTATGTGTGGTGTGTGAGTTGCAGGGATGTTGGGGACAGCACAAATACTAGCCCCCGAGCCATCATTTATATCATTTCAGTAGTAGGCCTATACATCCCTTTTGCGGCTCTCACAAGTAATCGATCGTGACAAATGAGCATTCAAAAGAAATATAATAGACATTAGCAGTGACGAATTGCACTCTCACTTCATAAATGTCGATAATTTCTTTAAAAAATGAGTTTAAAAATTCTACGAAGTGTGCGATTTGCAAATACTGTTGCCGTAGGAAAATACGCGCCATCGTCTGCTGTCCACTTCACATTTTGGCCGCTGGGACGCCTGTTTTATATCATTATAATATGCTGCAATTATCAGTTAAGAAAAGAATGCTAGTAAAACCAAAAATTACTTCCGGAATATTCGTCAGTATAATAATTCACTTGCATTTGCTTCCGTTCAAGTGGATACTATAAATGTTAAAAAATCAAAGATCAGGCTACATTAAGTGGTAAGTAAGACTGTCTAATATTGTACAGATTTGTGTATTCCTTAGTTCACCAGTAGTTTACCATGGGGCTACTCCACCACATACTTTATGAACATGCGAGATTTCTTGCACTGGCCTCCTAGTTGGAATTAACCAATGACGGTTAAAATCCCCGACCCAGCCGGAAATCGCACCTGGGACCCTCTGAACCGAAGGCCAGTACGCTGAATCATTCAGCCAACAAGTCGGACATTTAGAGATTGTACACAACATGACTATTAGCCCATTGGCCAGCGGTGAGATGTGATAACGCCGTCATTGTGGTGCACTTACTGATGTAGTTGATTGGAAGCACCCAACGGCTTGTAGAGGTGTTGAATCTCAAGCATTACTATGCAATGTCCTGCACCCGTATACGTCTATCAAACAAAGGTAAACTGGTTCAAAATTCTAAGTGAGAGGTAACTTGTCCTTATGGCAGCTTTGCGTGTACTTGGTTACCAGATACAAGGCGTGTATAACCCAGAATGGACGACGCATTCCGCCACCCTGCACGGATAAGTAATATATATATATATACTCACCATAACACGAATACTTACCTCTCGGACTCGGTCGGAACAGGCTGGAAACTGCCTGAAGCTAAGCTCGTGCTTCTTAAATTACGGGAGGGTGTAATAGAGGCATAACCCCCAATAAAAGAAAAGGAATCCAATAAAAGGGTTTATTAACATAAAAATGAAATAAAATGAGTTAATGAACAAAATCTGGGGATACAAATAACAAATAACTTACATGTTCTGTCCAAGGAATACCATGTGCTTAGTCAATATCCTTTCAGTTCAGAAAACTAACACTAACAGAGTTGCCATGGAAGCGTAGCGATGAGTGAGAATTACACCAATAATAAAACAAACCTTTTCTCGGAACAGTAAGTCAAAATACGAAGCATCTCTTTTCTCGCTGTGAAAAGTAGGACACGCGCGAAAGAATACGTATAACTCACAAAGTTGCGTGATGGAGTATCCGGCAATGTTAGGCCTCAACAGCCACGTGTATTCAAAAGACGCGGGCCACTACAACAATAGCTCCATAGAGACTCGCATCCCCAGCTATCAGAAAAGCACCGAGAAGCAAAGCCCCGGCCAAATAAAAACAAAACAAACCCTAGGAAGAGTATAGGTCGCCATAGTTACCGAGATCAATCAATATCTCATACAATGAAATATGTTAACTGAAAGATTTTTTTAAAAAATAACTAAGCGGGCATACAAAGCCGTAAACAAATATAATAAAGAAAATAAGGAAGGCACAAAAATAATATTCGCGAAATGCGGAAACCAACACAAATCTCATTCATCATTGCACACAGACACACACGCACACCCAACCAAGATACCAATATGAGCAAATGCAAAAAGCATAGGGGTCAAGCTAGGATGCGAAAACGCTCGCACCGCATGACAAATAAAACCACAGGCTTGTAAGCTTGAACAAAATACCCATATCACAACATTGGATGGCCGCACAGCAACCCAGGTTCAAATAAATCGTGATCCACACATATAACACACGTTACATTCCATACTCATATCACCTCTCTTTTGGTGAACACGAGATGCGTATCATTAGCGTCAAAACATATCAATACCGTACAAGCTCAGCCAGTCGTAGACTCGACGAAAATTAAACAGGGTCTCAAATGAAGGTCACATGTACACACATAATTGACACAGATCGGTGTCTCTCTCCGCTCTCGCGTATAGTAAAGATGGAACAAGCAATATGTAAATTAAAACTTAGGAGGTCTGCAGAGACCAAAAAAAGATACGAGGTCTGCAGAATAGAATCTCAGAACACAAGATCACAATAACTATGACAAACCCAAAAGAAAAATTTAAATAAATACCTTAGACTTTTTGTAGAATGAAATCTGCAAGTTATGTAATAATCGACATTGCCCCAATGCAGGGAGTTGCGTAGGGAGGATAGGAAATCCACATATAATACCATTTAAAATTAAGCATATACATGCCGCCGTTTAACGTTTCCATCTTTTCACCAGAAGTCATTGTTGTTGACTCCCTAGCCGAGAGTAAAATATAAGGCAATTTGAAAGAGAGAAATGCTTCGTCGATATTGATGGTCAAAGAGCCCCATCTGTCTAAGAGAAACGAATATTACGTCACAGTCGGGAACATAAACATCGATTGATGTGTCATTGACATATTCCATGAAGGTGATGATAGAAAGGTGCGACACAAGGGAACCTTGGTGTGGCACACATTCCCACTGCCCTTCGGAAAATGAGTCCTTTTCCTGGTGATCAGCCAAGAAGGGCTCATTTTACATAAGGATCAAAATCTTAAGCTATATGTGCGCGCACACTAAAACTAAGATTTTACTAAGATTAACCTAAACATATAAAAACTAGTATGTACACAGGATATGATAAATGTACATGCGTCTTGGAGGTATTATGAAAGCAAGTGTTTTTTGAGGTAGGCCCACATAATACCTTATAAGATGATGACGTTTCCGGGAGAACACGTATAGTAATAATCCATTTATTTGCACGAGCTGAATAAGTCCAACTCGACGTGTTTCGTCATTATTATTTGCTCTTGTCCTCATCCTTGTACAGATATCCGTTTCTGCATTATACCTTCTTTCTCACGGTTGTCCTTTTGAATGGAAAACCATTTCACCTGGAACAGAAAAAAGTCGAGTGTGTTGTCTCCTTACAGTAGACTTAATCTATTTCAATTTAATCCGATCAAAATTATTAACGAACTAATTCTCAAAGTTGCTCCTCTCTCCGCTGCTGTTAAAGACTCAGTCCACGCGCGTGCGAAAACGCATATTTTGGCGTACACCATAACTAAACCTTAGCAGTCGATTAAGTGTCTGGCTTCATGGCTAAGTGGTCAGCGTCTTGTCTATCTGTTCGATTCTCGGCCATGTCCAATTTTAATCGGTAACGGTTAATTTCTTTGGCCCGGAGACGGGATTTTTGTGTTGTTCCCAACATTTCTGCAACTCACATACCACACACACAATACTATTCTCCACCACACTGACTCGCAATTTTCTATACACGGTAGACATCACTCACCCTCGCTGGAAGGTCTACCTTACAATGGCTGCATCTCTGTTCAATTCCTAAATCACTTACAAGTGTTAAATTTTTATTAATAATGTTGTCCTGACACTCATTCTTTATTTGTGCTTCTACTGGATGTTTTTCAGCTATGGCATATGATATCACATTTTCCTAAACTGCATATATCAAAATATAAGTTATCGATTGCAATAAACAATACCCGATGTACGTGGGTGTCTTCGATGGTAGTTTGCCAGAAAACGCCTACTGTCTCGGGAATCGTGATAGCCCAGATCCCGCAGAATCCGAGTGCCTGGTTGCCGTCCATTGACGGATGGTTTGATTACCACCTGGGGTAGTGTTGTCTTTGCTCTCACGAACCATAACTGCTGGTAAACCATGATTTGTCCAGTGTTTCTACTGGGGGTTTATGACCAGGGATTGTTAGTTCCTGAAACACAGTATATATATCAAAAGTAATAATTTACATCCAGCAAAGCGTGGTATATCCCAATAATGGCCTCCTAGGCAACGCATTTGACAGCATTCAGAGTGTCTTTCTTCTCCGTTATATCTTTGGAAGGAATGGCAGATAAATAAGATGGCTGACACTTAAGACACAAAGAGTAAGGAGATTCACTGAGCGCTTCTCTTCGTAGTGATATCTATGGATGTAATTATAGAAGATCAAGAAGTTGTCCAACCTGGCAGCAGATATTAGAAAACGAAGATTGAAATTTTATGGACACGTTCAATGACTCCCATCAGTAAGGGCTACACACAAGATCATGACATACAGCAGAAAATTGAAGAGTCTACCATGGATCCAATAAGTCAAAAAGGACCTGTAGAAAGCCCAGATAAATGTATCAGAAATAGTATACATAAATCTGTTCCGTAAAAAAGTAAACATATGGGTAAGACAGCCAGAGAATGAAGTTCCAAGGAGACCAGGAACCAAGTGAACTGAAGAAAGGAAGAGAGCCCACGGAGGAAAAATGAAAGCCATCTGGAAGACCAGAAAGGCGAATCATAAAATCCCTGCGTGATCCAACAGGGCCCATACGCAAATAATAATAATAATAATAATAATAATAATAATAATAATAATAATAATAATAATAATAATAATAATAAATACCCTCTCCCTAATATGTGGTTTCAGAGATCGTGGGAGATGGGTATTATCCTATCTTATCTTACAAGGCTTGTAGCTTCCGTGGCTCAGGCGGCAGCGCGCCGGCCTCTCACTGCTGGATACCGTGGTTCAAATCCCGGTCACTCCATGCGAGATTTGTGCTGGACAAAGCGGAGGCGGAACAGGTTTTTCTCCGGGTACTCCGGTTTCCCCTGTCATCTTTCATTCCAGCAACACTCTCCACTGCCATTTCATTTAATCTGTTAGTCATTAATCATTGCCCCAGAGGAGTGCGCCAGGCCTCGGCAGCCGGAAGAATTCCTATCCTCGCCACAGGTTGGAGGCTTCATTCATCCCATCCCTGACCCGGTCATTGACTGGAAAACAGGTTGTAGGTTTTCATTCATCTTAAAAGGGCTGCACCAGGTTAACAATAGCTCCACGAAATTATTATAATTGAATACATTTCCCTAGTCATGAAACTCCCGCAAGATTTTTTTGGCTAGTGCTTTCACGTCGCACTAGGCAAACTCATTGAAGGTTTTCGGCGACGCAAGGATGGGAAAAGCTCTCTAGGACTGGGAAGGAAGTGACCGTGGCCTTAATTAAAGCTGGTGCGAAAATGGGAAACCAAGGAAAACCATCTTCAAATCTGCCGACGGCAGGATTCGAGCCCAACATCTCCCTCAGTATTTACTCATATTTTTCTGGAAAAATGTGTGTATCAACCATTATTAATGCTAAAATGTTTTTATACCAGTCTTAAGCTGAAATAAAATACCTTACTTGATTACTTAAATGCTTGAATGTAGAATTCTTCTCTTATTTACTTTTAGTCTTTGCATAGCTCATCTCAAATCATAGACCTAGTTTTAATTGGAGAAAATTCTAACACGAGGGGAGGGATATGCCACCCGTGAGAGCTCTTCTCTATTTTATTTTGTGTATCCCCTTTGTACTTATTATCTTTTCTCCTTTGCGCAGTGTGGTGTGGTCTTATTTTAGGGTGGCCAGATTTCCAAAATAAGAAAACGGGGCTCTAATTGAGATGGTATGAATCGACATTTCATCATAACATTTGTTATTATGCGTTTGAACCTCTATGTCGTTAGTGAGGAGTAAGTGTCCAGTTTCATTTAAAACACTATACGGTTTACAATAACTAGGCATCTTAGCAGTAACACGTGGTCTAGATTAACACATCACACTCATACCTTAGTTACTGCTATGGTTGTGTGAACCGTAAATTATAACTTAGTTATAATACTTGACTTGGTCCAGTGCTATTTAATTACTAAATAATAGACGGAAATAGTGCCTTTGCTGGCGGGACCTAGTGTTTACAGTGCGCTATGTCTTCTGGTATGGCTAGAGCAATTTTGTTACTCTCATTGATCTGTCTCAGCTTTATCCTTGGCTTTGACAAAATGAAAGTGACTGAGGTATGAGTGATGCTAGTAATGCCATTCCTTCTGTAGCCAGTCCCTGCTATGAATGGTGTGAAAATATTGCTCATAGGGTCAGTTGGTGCATGCATTTCAGTGGGCTTGGCAGACTGATGTGTAATAGCAACTTCTGGCTCGGTGAGAAAAGCAACGGGAAACTACCTCACTCCTCATTTCCCTAGTACGCCTCTTCAGTGATGCCTAGGCTATCTATGACAGCTGATGGCGGAACTGTTGAGGATCCAACCAGCCTTCGGGCTGAGGACTAAGCATACATACAGACGGAAATAAAATTAAACTTAATACCCTCATACTGTACATACCGTATATCACAGAAATGATGCTAACAACTTTCAGAAAACCAAATTCGAAATGCAACAACTTACAACTGAGAAGAATCTGGCATCTGGAAACCAGAAGATTGTCCACCGAGCAGAATGGCTTCGGCGTAACCTTGGCTACGGCTCTACAGTACTGCATTCCGGAGGCGGTCGCTGGTGGCACTGTCGGCTGTCCTAAGACTGGTTTACCGTGGTTTTCTATTCTCCTCACTAAGGTGAATACCGGGACAGCTCATTTTATAGGCCACGACAACTCCCATTTCACCCTCCCCCGCACCTCAAATCACCGCAATACATCTCCTCGTCTGAAAGAGGGCGTCACTCTCTAAGAGGCACTCCGTATCCTGATGGGATAAAAAAAGTAAAAAAAAAAAAATCATCGTTTCCATCTGGTGGAAGAATCACGATAACCATTCATATCAATCAATTACTACTGACCTGCATTTAGGGCAGATTCCCTATCTGTTGTTTTCCTAGCCTTTTTTAAAATGATTTCAAAGAAATAGGAAATTTATTGAACATCTCCTTTGGTAATTTATTCCAATCTCTAATTCCCCTTCCTATAAACGAATATTTGCCCCAATTTATCCTCTTGAATTCCAATTTACCTTCATATTGTGATCTTTCCTACTTTTAAAGACACCACTCAAACTTATTCGTCTACTAATGTCATTCCACGCCATCTCTCGATTTGTCGATCTAAACTTTAATCTAAGGTATCAATATCGAATCATGGAATTGATTCTGGTGCCGTCTGTTTGTAAATAATATATAATTCTTTAACATTTTACGTGATTATTAAAATACTTTCAATGGTAGGATAAAGTGGGGAGAGATATCTAAGAAAAATGAAGAACATACTTGTAAAATACTGTGAGAAAGCGGCACACTCTTAAAAACGAAACGGGGCATTTGACATCCCGAGTACACTTTGCTCTGCACAGTGGACAGTGGGCTGAGAAAGGGGCAGTACCGTTAAAAAGTGGGACTTCTCGTCACCCTATCATAGCCTCATTCTTGACAGTAATCAGCAAAAGGTCAGCTCTACACCTCTGGGGTAGAGCTCACTCGGCTATCAGCAGCGACAAGGTCGCTCAAAGCTGATGAAGTAGACTTTCAGAAACCACTCAAAAAAGACCTTCTGTCTTCATGTTTCAGATGCTGTAAGGCCATTAGTGTGGGTACCAATTCCCTGAAGGTCACTAAGATTAAACGAATTTCGCGACGCCATTGGCGAGGACAGCACAAAAAACGATCTGGAAAAAATTCAACTGACCCTCTCCTCACCGTCAACCGACAAGATGTTTCCCCCGATACCAGGTGACCATTGCCTCTCTCATTGTGTATCAGTACGGTAAAATATCCATGATTCCTCTCATAATGATTATGGTGAACTCTTATTGCTCACTGACCGCGATACGTACTAGTGTTCGCTACTAAATACATGATTCGAAGCAGTGCATCGATTCATTCAAGTGTTCGATTCACAGGAACGGCGAGCTCACGGCACACGATTCAGCTTATTCCCAGCGGACAGTGCTGAGTGGCGCACTCACTGGACGTTGACGGAGAGCCGAGCTTCCGATGCAGCGAGACAGTGAATCATGGCACATCGAAAGAATCGTGAACGAGCGCGGCTCAGTGAGACACAAGATGCACACGGCTCCTTATCGGCTCACTGGACACTGGCGGGTGGCGGAGAGCCGAGCTTCCGCTGCAGCGAGACATACAGTGAGCCATGGCACACCGAAAGAATCGTGAACGAGCACGGCTCAGTGAGACACAAGATACACACGGCTCCTTATCGGCACACTGGACAGTGGGCACTGGCGGAGAGCCGGGCTTCCTCTGAAGCATTACATGCAGAGCCATGGTGCACTGAAAATGAAATGTCGTATGGCTTTTAGTGCCGGGATATTCCAGAACGGGTTCGGCTCGCCAGGTGCAGGTCTTTCTATTTGACTCCCGTAGGTGACCTGCGCGTCGTGATGAGGATGAAATGATGATGAAGACAACACATACACCCAGCCCCCGTGCCATTGGAATTAACCAATTAAGGTTAAAATCCCCGACCCGGCCGGGATCGAACCCGGGACCCTCTGAACCGAAGACCAGTACGCTGACCGTTCAGCCAACGAGTCGGACGGTGCACTGAAAGAATCGTACGCTAAATGGACTCCCGAGCTCGGTTCATTTGAAAATAATAATAAAAATAATAGGCTACCCACTTGCATTCACCGTCCTCTTCTTATAGGGAGGTTTAAATAATAGATGGATTTATTTTCAGTGTTAAAAAGGTAGTCAAAACATAATTCTAAAGTAGCTAGTCAGTAGGTAGGCTATTAGGTTATACTATTTATTAGTTTAATGAATACCGAGCTCGATAGCTGCAGTCGCTTAAGTGCGGCCAGTATCCAGTAATCGGGAGATAGTGGGTTCGAGCCCCACTGTCGGCAGCCCTGAAGATGGTTTTCCGTGGTTTCCCATTTTCACACCAGGCAAAAGCCGAGGCTGTACCTTAATTAAGGCCACGGCCGCTTCCTTCCAATTCCTAGGCCTTTCCTATCCCATCGTCGCCATAAGACATATCTGTGTCGGTGCGACGTAAAACAAATAGCAAAAAAAAAAAAAAAGTAATGAATCTTAGTATTATAACTTAGTTGACATTGAGTCATGCTCATGACCACTCAAAAGTACCTGTTTTATATTGGGAAGAACGGCTCAGTATTGTCTCAGTTCGTGTGTCACATCGTTGCACAAGACTTACATCTCGGGTAGTCTATACAAAATATGACGATTTAAAAAAAATCCTCTGCTGATAGAAAACTACAGTAGGCCTACATATTTTCAAAAATGACTTAGCGAGTTCGACGTGCGGTTAGTATCGCGTAGCTATGCACTTGCATTCGGGAGATGGTGGGTTCGAATCCCACCGTCGGCGGCAGCCGTTAAGATGGTTTTCCGTAGTTTCCCCATTTTTACACCAGGAAATCCTGCGACTGTACCTTAATTAAGGCCATGGCTGCTACCTTTATAATCCAGAACCTTTCCCATCCTGCGTCGCCGGAAACCTTCGATGTATTAGAGTGACTAGCATTTTTTTTCTAAGAAAGGAGTTCATAGTATGAAGACCAGATGGCAGCAGCGAACAATGAATGCTGTTGCTGCTGTCTTACCATTACATACTACACAGATGCAGTAGGAGCAGTGACTCTAATGTGCCGTGAATCGGATCACTGTATCGATTCAGTAACGTGAATGGAATCAAATGAATCGATTCAGTAAAATGAATCGAATGCCCCATCGCTAATACGTACACTACCTCATCGTCGCCGTAAGGCGAGGTTCGAGCACACAACAGACGGAATTCGTTGGGCTGAAAATCAGGTTAATGTATCCCTTAAGACAACGCTCATTACTACTATGTGCGTGTCGTAAAAGGCGTATTTTTCTGTAAAATGATGAAATCGTATAGACTGTGTCGTTTTGGTCTCGAGAGGCTACTCAGAATTGTCCATCCAAGCGGGGGCTATGTTATCGGGTTACCCTGCCCACAAAATGCGTTGCACTCCGCGAAAAATTTCATTGCGTTAAATATCACTTGTCCCTGGCCAAAATACTCGTATTATTTTTTACTTCATTAAAACAACCGCAACGTAAAAAGTTCCCCATTTGACACATACTATACTTACATAAACTGAATATGGCTCATGGAATAGACGATATCTCGTGAAATATGAATGGCTACGAAGACCTTCCGAGATAGGTTCAGTATCGAAAGGAAAGTGATGAGATGAATCCTCAGGCTTACGAAGATGGAGGAGAGTGGATGAACAGGACAGAGAGATACATAGTGTGATAGCCAGGCATCGGATTACGAACATCCTAGGAAGCAGACGGATGTAGTGGGATGATCTTATTCTGAGGATAACGGAAAAAGCTATACCCAGAATTTCGATGGAGGGTTATATATTTAAAAAAAAAAAAAACCGTCCTGTAAGGCTTCGATGGCTGGCAGTTGGGCATCACAGGACATTTGAGAGAGAAATACTAGATCGACAGAGATGGAGGGAAATTATTAAAGCATCGCGTGCTCGTACGGCTGGTGGTGGCTAAATGATGATGATAATCTTTATTCCTTTTCACATTCAACTCAGGAAAATTTGGGATTAATATCTTATTTCAAGTCCTGAGGCTCTGCATACTCGGTAATAATATTGGTTTTGGTTATTAGGCAGTTTAACACATACACACACTCTTTCTCACTCTCTAAGCTCGTAATACGAATTTTACTACCGAACGCTTATGCGGAGGCAAATGCCATCTCTCCTATGGCATTTGATGAAGGTGACACATGGCATAGAAGCTGTCCTTCTCACGATGATGTTTGATAAATCAAGGATCATATAGTGGCACTTGGCGCAGAAACCATAATGCCCAGGATGACATTTGATTAATCAAGGTTCATACAATGTCGCTTGGAGTGGAAGCCATTCTTCCTCTGCTGACGTTGGGCCGTGGATCATAAAGCGACACTTGGGACAGAAACAGTATTCCCTCCGGTGACGTTTGATTAATCATGGCAGGGGCGTCTCGTGTTAAGTATCATATGAGTACGCGAACATCCTGGTAATCCCAAATAATTGCAATTTACACGATATTGTATGATGAGAAAAAGATTTGTGTACGTTGAGAACGTTTACTAAGTTGTAAGTGCCGATTCGCTTTCCATTTCCATTTGAATCACGCGCCACGCCAGCTAATCACAATCCCGTTTTGAACTACGGAAGTTGAGCGTATTGCATAGCGAGAGCTTGAAGGAGCAATGTTGTGTGTATAGCGTATATGAGCACAATTTCCTGTGTGATCATCAGAGCCCGGATTATATGTAATTACATATTCTGTTCCCAAATATGTAGCTACAAGAAAAGCTAAATTGTTAGCGAATCACACTAACAGGACCATTATTTCAGAAGTTGAAAGTTACATATTTCGATGTATAATAAATATTTTTATAAATATTACATATTTTAAATATTTTGAAGGATATAGCGCAATTGAAAGAAAACACTACTTTTTCACTAATTTTACATCGATTTAAATTTTTTAATTAAACATGTGAAAATAGTTTTAAAAATAATTTAATAATTTAAAGTGGGGTATTCTGTCAAAGAATCGCATCACTTAGCTGTGTTGTCGGTGCAAGTCTTGGGTGTCTCGAGCTGTGTCTATCAATCTTCCCTTGCACAAACTTTGTCACATTGTTCTTCTCTCGCATTTAGTGATCCCTTCGCCAATTCTCGGTTTAATGTAATATGTCAAAAGCGCCTTTTATTACCCTTGCTTCACTTCCATAAAGGGCTACACTCCATACAAAAATCTTCAGAAACATTTTTCTAATAGGCATATTTGTGTTAGATGAGGTCAAATGTCTTCTCTCTTGATAAGTATCTTCTTTGCTTGAGCAAGTTCTACAATTGAATATTTCTTTGCCGGGCAATTTGAAACACGCATCAGTGACTTCAAGTGAAATTGAAAGGTCTTTTTATATATCCTAACAGACAGAATGCATTCGATGACCGCAGAAAATTTGGAAAAATATTTAGTTATTAATTGTGCCTCCAAATGAAAATTAGAGCGGTTGAATAACATCTGCACTTTAACTTTTTCGGTTTTGTTTCCTTTTCTGTGTACAAGAATACATCAAATAAAGCTTAGATATTAATTACATATTTTTTATTTATTACATATTTAACTACATATTTTGTCAATTTTACCTACATATTTATGCACATATTTCTCATTTTTATATTACATATAATCCGGGCTCTAGTGATCATGGTCCGCTGGTCCACTTCCAGTGCCTTCTCCTAAAGTTCTCCTCAAATCCTAAGGATGGCGGCATGAATCGTGTAGTCTGTGGCAATGGGTAAGGCCAACGCCACCTGTCCTAGGTGGCGTTGGTAAGGCACATGGTGAGGGCTTCTACCACGGAGTGGTTGGCAGATGTAGTATAATAATTGCTTAATGACCAAAGAGGCTTTTAGGTAACTGCTTGTTAACAAAATAGAACTTGTGTAGTTGAAAACATTATTTAATTAAGTACAATTCCTACAACTACGTTGGCAACCGTACAGTAGGATAGTATATATTCCTTTAATTGGAGGGGAGGGTTTGTTTCACAGCAATGTTACCGGTATGTTAACTTCCGGGTGTTAATTCATGTCCGTTTATTCTGTAATATTGGCAACTCGGTATAGACTAAGTGGGCTGCCGTTAACGTATTACCCGACTGAGGGTTGTTTTAAATCTGCTGTCTACTCTGTGTACACACCCAGAGATTTTAAGCACGCGACGCCACTGAATCATGGATCAGATTTTTGACTCTTGGACTATTTCCCGTGGTGACGTTCGGTGAATAAAGTGTCAGATAGTAACACTTGAACAGAAGTCGTCTCTCCTCGACGATGTGAAATCATAGAAACATGAATCATTTTATGGTACTAGAGTAAACTAACTGATGAATATTTTGAAGCTATACTGGTACTGGTACTTGTACTTGAAATTTTACTAATCGATTCCGGGATCGATAGTCGTCATTCCTTGTTGTTCTGCATTTTGCACTGGCATGCTATCCAGAATAAATTAATGACTATGTTCACTATTTCCTTAGATGAACAGGCCTAATGTACAGTTTATGTTTAACTATATGTATTATTTTCTATGTAGTTCTTAAAAGGTTTGTGTGGCACTCTAGAACGGCAGCAGCAGCATGTAACACGTTACTCGGCGAGATTAAATGTATGAATGTTACCCTAGAATGCTTGTAGAGGAGAGGTGTGTTTATTGCCATTGCTATAATCTCACCATCCCACCCTCAGAAGAAACTTACTATTATAACCAAACACAGAAAAATCTTGCGCAGTTACCCTCAGCCCTCCGCTGATATGGGCCAATTATTGGATATTATACATTTTCAGGCTCACTCATTCCTGCTGCCATCGTTTCGCCCCAGTGTCCTAATTTGGGCTCATCAGTCGGTAAATAGCAAACCTACCAAGACGCACGACTAGTGCATACCGTACAGGCCACTGCGTAGGCCATTTAAAGCTACCGGCAGTGCCAATGCACTATGAGAGATTTTGTCTCTTTTGCAAACTTTCAAATCCCGGTCACTCCATGTGAGATTTGTGCTGGACAAAGTGGATGGGGGGGGGGCAGATTTTTCTCCGAGTACTCCGGTTTTCCTTGTCATCTTTCATTCCAGCAACATACTCCAATATCATTTCATCTGTCGGTCATTAACCATTTCCCCAAAAAGTGCGACGGGCTTCGGCAACCGGTATAATTCCTATCCTCGCCTTCATTCCATTCCTGACCCGGTCGAATTACTCGAAACAGACTGTGGGTTTTCATTTCATTTTTCCCAGGCCTGAAGAAGAGAAGAAATGACTATGAGAGTCGTGGAACCACGAGTGTCAAGGGATCTAAGTACCAAAATTTCACCTTTAGTTGTTACTCCAACGGTTCTCTCTGCAAACTAAACTACAGGTTTCTTGTTAGATCTGTCAGCAGAGTGTGCAACTCAAATTGTGGAATAGTCATCTGAAGAGTGCAAGTGTCTGAGGATCTAAGAACCAACATTTAAGCAAATTAGGAGAAAAGAAGTTTAATATAAGTTGCTGACATCCTGACACAAAACATACTTTAATACACAATTCAAAGTATTACAAAGATGAGCAAGTGTAATTTTACAACATACTCGTATTTAAAAATGTATATATGTGAATATGAGATTAGTACCCTCACAAGGATCCAAGTGCCATCAGTAAAAACTGTATACGTGATTCAGGTGCCAATGCTGATGAGGTACATACTCTGGATGGTAAAAGTGTTGTTGGGCTAATGAAAAATCAAATTTTTAAAACCAAACTTCCTCATAAATACTCTGATTTAGATGATTTCAATATGTTTTTCTCCATCAAATCCAGTTTTATTGAAATTTTCCTCGCAAGTTGGTCGTGCGGTTTGGATCGCTTAGTTGTGAGCTTGAATTTGGAAGATAGTGGGTTGGAACTCCACTGTCGGTCCTGAAGATGATTTTCCGTGGTTTCCCATTTTCACACCAGGCAAATGCCGGGGCTGTAATTCTCTTAAGAACGCGGATGTTACCATCCCATACTTTCTCTTACGTGTATCGCCGAAAATCTTCGATGCGTTAGTGCGACATAAAACCACTAGAAAAAATGTCAGTATAAAAAATTATGTCAGTTGTCAGAAAAGAAAGCACAACATTTATTTCCAGACATAAGTACGCCTCCAAGTTCAACCGTGTGACACAAAGTATCTGTGTAATTGTAATTGATGGTTCTTAGAGCTCTTGCCACAACATAACTTTTGTACATACAATGCATGATGCATCTGTTGGTAGTATGACTTCCACGATCCTATTACCGGTAGTTAGAGAAACCCAGTCCCACAAACCGTAGTTACAGGATGTTAAATTGCCTTCGGAGAAACATGAACGACCAGAAGATCAATTTACCGTTTTGTTTTAAGCTTGGCAAGACATCGAAAGAAACGCATGCGATGCTGGTACGTGTTTATGAAGATCAAGCACTGTCCTTGAAGTGTGTGTACGAGTGGTTCGCCCGTTTTCCAGGAGGCCGGGAAAGTGTTTCTGACAACCCCCGTAGCGGAAGACCGGCGACCGCCGTCAGTGACGAAAACATTGAGAAGGTGAGGACATTAATCACGAACGATCGGCGATTAACTGTGCCAATGATAGCGGATGAACCGCAGATTAACCGTGAATCCGTGCGACAAATCGTTACCCAAAAGTTAGGGAAAAGGAAAACGTGTTGTCGTCTTGTGCCACATCACTTGACTGACGATCAGAAGCAGGTACGTTTAGAGGCTTCACAGGATGTTGTCGAAACGGTGGATGCGACACCAAATGTCTTGAACTGTATCGTCACTGAGGATGAAACCTGGTGTCTCAGGTACGACGCTGAAACGAAACGGCAAAGCATGGAATGGCGTTCTACTGGATCTCGGAAAAAGGTCAGAGCCGAGAAGTCACGCATCAAAACGATGCTCATCACCTTTTTCGATAGTCAAGGCATTATCCACAAGGTATTTCTACCCGAGGGAACGACGTTGAATGCTGCACGGTACATTAAAATTTTGACCCGTTTCATGAAACGTCTACGCAGGGTAAGACCCCAGTACGCATAACAAGGTTCATGGTTTTTTGTCCATGAAAACGCTCGTCCACACACAGCCATTATCGTCAAACAGTTCATGAAAAAAAAAGTGGGGGAGGGTGCAACTTGAACATCCCCCATACTCGCCAGATCTCAGTCCTCCAGACTTCTTCCTATTCCCACGACTCAAACTCGCTTTGAAAGGAGATTTGACGATATTCCTTACATCCTACGAAACGTGACGAGGCTTTTGAACACCATCCCAAAGTAAGCCTTCTTGTAAAGTTTCCAGGATATTTATCGCCGATCTCAGCAGTGCATAGTTATGGGAGGGGACTATTTCGAAGGACAGTAAGGTTACTGTCGTGCATTGTTCATCTATGTTGATAATACAGGACTATTAACCGAACTTTATTGGCACAGTCTGTATTCATTTTCTACAAAAGATTGACTTCTACGATCGTATTACCAGTAGCTAGAGAAACCCAGTCCCACAAACCGTAGTTACACGATGTTAAATTGCATTCGGAACAGTTAGACTATTATATGATTCTTTTAGACTCTATTATATGATTCTTTTCTCATGGTGTCATTAAAATTTACTACTATTATTATTAACATTAATGCTTTCACGGTCCGTTCTTGTAGACATGGTACAGTATAGGCTTTTGGGCTTGTACCGTGTCAAGAAAACAAGGTGAAACACTTTAAGTTTCGCAGATAACTTTGCGTCTTCATAAGAAAATCTCGACTGTTCTCTATTATTGGAGAAGTCTTCCTCGCGAACAGTAGAGACAATCTTTGTTGCGGTGTGAGCGTAAATTAGTTCCATTTAAGAAAAATAACTTCGTATTACTTCCTTTGTGCTTATTTAAGCACGGGGCACATACTGCACGGTCTTTCGTGTGTCACTAATTATTATCCACTTAGGCGAAAAACAACTGTCGCTATCTTCAACCATTCAGAAGATATCTGAGGTGAAAAATATACGTGAGCCACTCTACATAACATAGAAAACTAGCTGTCTTGCCCGTGTTTCGCTACAGAATGAGCAGGCAGCAGACAGTCGCTTCTCTGCCATATTCCGTTAAGTTTTCTCACTGCTCATTCCTGTCAACGCCTCAGAGTAGGGATCGCATAGCTGATATACTACGATGAACCAGTGTGTTACGTACTAATAGTTATCAGAAAATTTGTGAACCAGAGGAATGGCAGGTTAAAATAAAACAAAATTGTCTAACTCTCCAGCTACTTCTCGCAAATATTCAGGCAGGCTGTTTTACTCGGGACGCAGCATAAGAGACAAAACACATCACTACAAACAATGGTCAATGTAATGTTACTGTTGATCAATTTTATGAGATTTCGATATTGTAGGCCTTCACATTTAATTTTCTTCCGAGTCTGTGATATTAGGGCATCTAATGTAAAGAGAGTTCTTCCTTCTTTCATGAGCCCCTCTTGTCTTATTCTTCAAGGGATCGTTCCTTACGATTTTTCTCATTTTTATGAACATCTTTACAATTTTCCTTGTCCATATGGGCCAATGACCATGCAGTTTAACACTTTAAGACAATCATGACAAAAACCATCACCAGCTAACTCGGTTGAACAATACTTCCATGTTGACAATGTTCGGCTTTGATATGGACTAAGCAACAAAGGTCTAAATTTATGAATTCTGTTATCATAGTCGGTGCGGTAAAACTGTATTAAGACATAAATAATCGGAAATTGTCTTTTCTATAAGGTTTCTTATGTAGTAACTACTTTTCGATAGGACCAATGACATAGGTATTTAAAAATTCAATTTAAAACCCCTTCCCCTAAACTATGATTTCATGCAGAGTGTATAAAAATATTTGTTGCCTAGACTATAGCGTCTTATTCCCCCACTTAACATATAGCTTTTCATTACATTCTGTTTACCCATTTTCTCGTGGCTCGGCGTAAATATGGACATAGCAACAAAAATCGAAATTAACGAGCTCGATAGCTGCAGTCGCTTAAGTGCGGCCAGTATCTAGTATTCGGGAGATAGTAGGTTCGAACCTCACTGTCGGCAGCCCTGAAAATGGTTTTCCGTGGTTTCCCCATTTTCACACCAGGCAAATGCTGGGGCTGTACCTTAATTAAGGCCACGACCGCTTCCTGCCCACTCCTAGCCCTTTCCTGTCCCATCGTCGCCATAAGACCTATCTGTGTCGGTGCGACGTAAAGCAACTAGCAAAAGAAAAAAATCGAAATTCATGAATTTCTCATTTATCATAGCCGGTACGGTAAAAATATATAAGACATAAATGATCGGAAATTTAATTCTATATAACTTTAGTTATGTAGTATTTATCGATAGGACCACTAATAACATAGATAATTATTTAAGAATTAAATTTTATGCCTTCCCCTAAACTACTATTTCACTCAGCGTGAATAAACTTATATATGGCCTAGATTGTAGTGCATCATTCATCGACTTTGCATGCCGATTTGATTTTCACACCAGACAAATGCTGGGGCTGTACCTTAATTAAGGCCACGGCCGCTTCCTTCCAACTCCTAGGCCTTTCCTATCCCATCGTCGCCATAAGACGTATCTGTGTCGGTGCGACGTAAAGCCCCTAGCATGCCGATTTTCGTTAAATTATCTTCAGCCATTTTCTCGTGATGCCCATACATACATACATACATACATACATACATACATACACACACACATACATACATACATACGTACAGACAGACAGACAGACAGACAGACAGACAGACAGACAGACAGACAGACAGACAGACAGACAGGTATGACGGAACAGTGCATTTCCTTGTTAACGATACACAAATACCATTATTTTCAAATTCTGAGCAATGTACAGACACGACTCGTATTTTACATATATAGGCCTAGATGTAAAGTAAAAAATTCACGTCTGTTAATTGTTGTTGACCCCAAACACAAGAAGCTTCCTATATGCAGATGATGTAGCCCTTAATGCACAAGACTCAAGCTTCGAATCCATCGAGAGAAATCTGACAACTGCCCTTAGAAATCTGTCAAAGTACCGCAGTCAGAATCAACTCAGACCGAATTCTTCTAAGACACACGTATGTGCCTTTCATTTAAGGATCAGAGAAGCTCATCGTGAGTTATGCCTAGAATGGTCAGGTATCCAATTGCAGCACTGCCACACTCCAAAATAACTGGGAGTGACCCTTGATAGAGCTCTTACGTTCAAAACCCATTGTAAGAGTAAGATGAAAATCTCCACACGAAATAATCGTATTCGCAAATAGGCAGGGTCGCAATGGGGCTCTCATCCTCCAACAATCCGAACTTCATCAATGACACTGTATTTTTCTGCTGCTGAATATGCTTCCCCCGTCTGGTACAGTTCATCTCATGCCAGTTTGCAGTTTGATTACAGATTGCTTAAAGCCTACTCCGACAGATAAGCTCTGTTACCTGGCTGGAATAGCGCCACCTTCTGTACGTTAAGAAGTAGCTGCCAACAGGGAGATGTCTAAAGCAGAACAGAACAGCACCCATCCGATGCATGGACATAGTTCTCCTCAGCAACGGCTGAGATCCCGGAAGAGCTTCCTGAGGGCATCTTTGGTGCTTACTGTCTCACCAAAGAAGAAAAGGCTGGAGCTGTGGAAGAAGAGGACCCCTCGCCTCCGCGGATGGATGCTAGAATCTGGGCACTTACCACCTGGACGTAATGAAAGCTGGCTGGTGTGGGAAGTCCCTGAACAGGCTACGATCAGGAGTGGTAAGATCCAGGGATAACTTGAAGAAATGGGTGTTCAGTACAAGTGATACAAGGTATGAATGTGGACAAGAACAAACAACGAGCCACATGCTTCAGTGATCTCTGTGCTTGACATCTTGCGCAGAGGATGGTCTGCAGGCCGCTCTAGTGCATTGGACATTGAAAAATACTGGACATGTGTAGTACGAATATCTCACATGTTCTGTTTTGTATACTTCACATTAACTTGCACATTAACTGTAAATTTGTATCTTTTCGACTCGAGTATAATAATAATTCTTGTTGTTGTTCAAAATTTATAGTGTAAACTTATTTGCCTACCACAGTACCGCCTCCCATTTCGTCCGGCTCCTTGGCTAAATGGTCAGCGTTGTGACCTTCGATTCAGAGAGGCCTAGGTTCGTATCCAGGCAAGAATGTTTAGCCGTGTCTCGTTAATGCCTCTGACTCGGCGACTGGATTACCCCTCTAAAGGTTCTGTAGTTGCCTATCTCACGCTTTGAAGCTGATAGCCTTCAGGACCGGGTTCGAACAGCTGAACCAGTGGTAATGTGGAAATAATAAAGGTAAGGCTCCAGTTTCGCAGGATTGTTGATAATCAGCCCTGAACTCACCATATAGCGCGAAATTCGAACCATGGTGAATGACATTTCAGTTCGAAGATCTGACGTGGATAGACTGTGATTCGAATTGAAGCCGTCTTAGTGACGATCTCACTGAGCTATTGCTCCTCTGTGCCCAAAGTATGAAATTAATATATCAGTGTTACCACTATAGAGCTATGCCCCCACGACTACTTAATACCTCTTCCAGTTTAATTCTCGAAGTGGTTAATGTTTCAACGGGATGTGGCGTGAGCTTAAGCATATCACAGGTACCAATTTAGATGATAATCTGTTCAGAGCAATTGCTGCTCAGTGCCTTTGCTTGTCTTGAAACAGTACCAAAACCAGAAATCGAACCCTCCAACTGAAAATATTTTCAAAGGTAACAATCCATTTCCTAATCTAGCGGAATGCATGCCAGTTCTATAAGTTAGATTTCCTTTGCATTGCCTTCAAGGTTTCTATGCTCATTTCTCACAATGTCGGCGACTTAAGAGGGGCGTTGCCCATGTAACATGGAGAGCGATTTGCCTTGGTTCACAGGCTCCAAGTCTAAACAGTCACGGAACTCCTCATTACAGCAAAAATAACACGAGACCCCACCCATTCTTAAAAAGTGCATTTGCAAATGTTCTGTTAGAATACGGATACAAATCGAATTTCCATTGGCTGTCGGATGCCACTAGGCTCGTTTCACGGCAATGTGCAAATTTTCGCAATTTCAGACCGGGTGAATCAGCTGCGCCTATTTTTCCTTGAACATATGCAACCTGTTAGGAGTTTAATGAATCTTTATCGTATTTTACGCGCCATCCTACACTAAAGTTACGTAGCCCGCTCAACCGCACAAAATTCTCTTGTTTGAAATAGGATGAACGTATTCTGCATGTGGTAGTATTCCATGTATCATCCTTCCGGCCACTGGCTGTCTACACTTTACGAATATCCTCGCGTTTCTAGAAAGTATAAAACTAAATATGTATTTGCCTGCCAATTTTCGTGCGGTTGAATATATAGGGTTCCGCGCACGATACACAAGCCGTACAAGGAACAGTAGTTAAGAGACCCATCTTTAACACACTGTACACTTTTATGTACAGCAGTGTCCACTTTTCTAATCACTTTTATAAAAAATGAAAAGGCGTATGGCTTTTAGTGCCGGGAGTGTCCGAGGACATGTTCGGCTCGCCAAATGCAGGTCTTTTGATTTGACATGTACGAGATAAATTCAGTTAAAAATCAATCACGGTTATGGACATAAACAATATTGCCTTTAACGCATCATATTATTATTAATTATTATTATTATTATTATTATTATTATTATTATTATTATTATTATTTTACGTCCTATTGTTATTGTTTAATTAATATTATTATCCTTTGTGATATATTGCCAATATGAAAACTTGTGTTCGTCATTACATCTGACTTTTATGGGTCTCTGAAAGTTGGTGAATTGCTTCTGCAGTCGCGCTTTACGTTTTAGAAAGAAGTCAAAAGTTTGAATGGACATAGAAGTATATTTGAAAAATCTTAGCAGGAAATCAATTCAGTTCTCTATATAAATGATAGAATTCCGCACGCATTTCACGTTATTTTTTTACCTACTAGATGATTACGAAATTCTCTCCTAGTCCTGCGTCGAATTCTTCAGTTTAGATTTTAAAAATTCTAAAAGCAGAGACAAACGAGAAACCTTTGAAACTGCCATTATCTAATCACCTCGCGCAGGGGAGACACCGCGCCGCTTACTGACTCTCGCTAGATGTCCACACAGGCGCTCTCTCCTCCCCACTCTTCAACTTTTCGACAGCGGCAACGCTCCGCTCGCCGCCTGCACTGTGGCCGAAGCCTACATGATAATCACCCCAAAAGCTATTGCTGGAGGATTGCACATATGACTGGTACAAGTAGTCATGTTTATTTGAGAAAAAAAAGGCGGACTGGTATCACATAAGACGTGATGTGGAGGTGGTGATGATTATTGTTTTAAGAGAAAGTACAGCTAGGCAATCATCCTCTATTAACACTATTCAGAGAGAGATAATTGAAGGGGTCCGACACTTCGAAGAATGAAGATATCGCCCAAAGAAAGACGAGGGCCTGTAAGGACATGAAAATGAAATATACCCTAGACTTCGCAACCTAATCCCGTCGGGGTTGGAAAAGAACAAGAGTTGACCAAGGGAAGTGAAGAGCCTGACACAAGTAAGGGGAAGCAATGCCAACACTCAGCTAAGTAATTGCCAACGCACGCTCGCTAGTTAAGAGCCCCTCCTCTTACGACAGGCAGGGGATACCATGGATGTTATTATACCGCTCCTACCCGCAGAGGGATTTATGGGAGAAAATAACGGGATTACCAGCCTTTCTTACAGATTTCGTGAAATATCAAAACGAAGTTTAACAAATGAAGTTGGTGTATATACGAGTATATATAGGTAGTGTGTTTGACGTCAAGGGAGACGCCGCTCTTCTTCCCAGACATTTGCCCGGTTGAGTAGCTCAGACGATAGAACGCAGGCTTTCCGAGTACAAGTTGGCGGGTTCGATACTGGCTCACTCCGATGCTCTAATACGGTAGCCTCATGTCGGTAGATTTTCTGGCACGTAAGAGAATTCCTACGGGACAAAATTGCGGCTCCTCGGCGTCTCTGATAAACTTTAAAAGTAGTTAGTGGGAGGTAAAGCCTATAACATTATTATTATTATAATTATAATTATTATTATTATTATTATTATTATTATTATTATTATTATTTTCGGCTCACCTGGTGCAGGTCTTTGTATGTGACGCTCATGGGCGACCTGCGCGTCTGGATGTGGGATGATGATGAGGTAGGGAGAGGGTGAAACCTAGAGTAGTTCCATATAATCGTCTTGGTATTAGAGTTCTTTTGTTTCTGTCGAATAATTAATCTTACCGGCGAGAGCTGAAGCAGATGTGCAAGGTGAATATACAACTAAATTCGCATCATGTTCTTTCTTAGTTTCTTAGTTTCACGGGATCGCTTTTTACCACTATGAATCAGCCACTTGTCGATGATTATGACGATACATTTATCACTAAAAATGGTTAAGTACTTCTACTCCAGGCGCAGTGCGTACTATATGTTCAATGGTTCAGTGAACACCCTATAAATAGATAACTCTTAGTAAAAGGGTTTTATTTATTTATTTATTTATTTATTTATTTATTTAATTAGTTATTTATTTAATTATTTGTTTATTTAATTATTATTTAATTAATTATAGAACGTCCGAGTGAGCTAGTGGTTCAAGAACGGACTGCCCTTTACAATCACAGCTTGGCAGCTTTCAGTTTCACATTATTACTTATGCTGACAATTTAACAAATCAAGGTCGGTGGGGGCGAAAAAGGACCCCGCAGACCCCGCGGGGCGTGGGGGGGGGGGGGGTATGGCTTGTGAGAGGCCCATGACTGTTTCTTAATTCAGTAGCTGAAGAGTAACTTTACATGTTGATAAAACTACAACACACAATACAGTATGGGTAATTTGTATTACACAGGGTTATTCCAAACTTAGGCCATCGTAGTGCAGAACCTCTTTCGTCAATAGAAGTTCGGTGGTTATTTCTGAAAGACTGTGGGTTTCCCAACCTGTTCCAATAATAACCATCCCTTGCTGCCACTCACAACAACCAACAAGGCTTTCGAAGTAATCAGCCAGTTCTGAGAACCCAGTAGTCAGCGAAGATGCGACAACAAAGATATCTTCCTTATCTAAACTCTAAATACTGAAGTTTCGAGCCTGTTTATAACTCTCAGCAGTCAGTGTAGCTAAGTAGGCTTACGATGGACGGTTGAGTTGTAAATTATTTGGTCCTAGGAACGAGATTATTTCTTAATATTGTGACGGTCAGCGTGTTTTAGTTACGATAATATTCCTTGTATGTGTTTTGTTAGCATATAAGTGTATTATTTTAATTCCTTCGGATTTCAAAACTAAATTATGTAATTATTATTATTATTATTATTATTATTATTATTATTATTATTATTATTATTATTATTATTATTATCATCGTTGCGTCATTGTTGTTCATTGTAATAATATACAATCGTGTACTACGAAATCAACTTGTAACTTTCCTTCTTAGGAAACGTAGGGCCCATTTTCAATTATTGCGTTGGGGGGGGGGGGGGCGCAAGTTTCTTAGCGCTGTTACTGATCAAGGTATACATATAACAAGGAATGTTTTAAAAATATTGATTACATCATAATGTTACTATTTTACATGAAAAAAGAAGTTATTTAAAATAAAATAAAATAAACTTAGGTGAAGAAATAGGTACACACTAGTTTTTAAACCTGTACAAATTATTGATTTGTTTCAAATTGGGAGGTAGATTGTTAAAGGATGTGGTTGCTGAGTAAGAAGTGGTTTTAACACCATATTTAGTAGTGTTAGTGGAATCTTTGTAAAACTGGTTTGCTGATCTTGTGTTATGGGTGTGAATATCTTTCCTGTATTGTAGTTCTGTATTAACAGAAATCATATTATTTTATACCTGAACAGAAATAAAGTTTGCGAGTATTTAATATGCATTGTACTGGTAATTTGTTTCCTGAAAAACTTTCACAGATAGTTTCAGAAAATCATATGCATACGTAATTCTTAAAACTCTCTTTTGGAGTATTTCTAGTTCCTTTATAGCTTTCTGTGTACAGTTTCTCCATATTATATTCATGTACATAAGGTTTGAATGTATTAGAGAAGTATATACTTCTTAAGCTCTGGTTGTTTGTTCCATAGACCTTCAATTTTTTTAGTTCTCCAATTAAACTAATACGTTTGTTCTTTACATTTGAGATGTGCTCATTTCAGCTTAAGTTATTGTCCAAAGTCATGCCTAAATATGAGAATTGCTTTACTCAAGAGCCTATTCCTTAAATTAGCTGTGTGTAGTCGCGCATGTAGCGATAATTTTGACAAGATTACTCGGTTCTCTCCTGAACTAGCGAAGAGGTTCAATTTCTGAAGTGAAGGCGCGGATGTGTGGGACATAAGCACGGTGCGCTAGGTGCGGGGCTATTGGTAGAGCCCTTCACGGCTGCGAAGTTAGTGTTTCGACGGATACGAACTGTATGGCAGTGCGGATAATTTTGCTGATAATTTCTAAATATTGCGTTTATTGGTTTTCACTCAGGTATACTCTTATTTTTGCTTGTGGTTAGGTGATAGAATGGTGATATATAAAGAGCCTTGAGATCATAAAACTGTAAATCTGACCTAAGCCTAACTGGTTCCTGCCCGCAATTAATGGAAGGAAGGAACAAAGGTCAATACGTCGGCAGTTGTTGCAAGAGAAAATCCATCATAAACCTGTGACTGTAGGGGTTCTGGTGTTAGGTGTCAGGTGTATTGTATTATGTTAACAGATCTATCCGTTTCAATACATTGGGTATAATATACTGTAGTTAAATATTTACAATATCCGCGGATAACCATTCGCCGATGCGGATGAAGGAAGTGCACATGTGGAGCGGATGCGGATATTATTTTGTGTATCCGCTCAGGCCTGTGGCTATGGAAAGCAAGAAGAGAGGCCGAGAACGAACGTAGCCCAGGTCCTTTCACCAGCGACAGACACTAGCTATATAGTACACTAGTGGACCCCCGCTGCTCCACAACATTCGTTATAAATAGGTCCGATAACTCATCTCGATATGCTTGTCGTAGTCATATTGTTTTTCCTGCCCATTTCAGTAATTTTATGAACATTTAATACCGATAATATAGTTTATGGATTTTCCAAAAAAAAAGGTTCATTTTTAAAGAAGATTACAAATAGCAATTTTAACGTCTGTAACATCTTCAGTTGTACGATCTCGCCCGTATGTGTGTCTTACCCTACAGTTTTCTTTCCCAAACAGTAAGTCATAATACACTGACTGACAGAGCAAATGCAACACCAAGAAGGAGTGGTCAGAACTTTATGCCAATTGCTGGGTAGACTGACGTCACTGAGGTATGCTCATGATGTGAAATGCGCCGCTGTGCTGCGCACGTAGCGAACGATAAATGGGACACGGCGTTGGCGAATGGCACACTTCGTACCGTGATTTCTCAGCCGACAGTCATTGTAGAACTTGTTGTCGTGTGCCACAGGACACGTGTATAGCTAAGAATGCCAGGCCGCCGTCAACGGAGGCATTTCCAGCAGACAGACGACTTTACGAGGGGTATGGTGATCGGGCTGAGAAGGGCAGGTTGGTCGCTTCGTCAAATCGCAGCCGATACCCGTAGGGATGTGTCCACGGTGCAGCGCCTGTGGCGAAGATGGTTGGCGCAGGGACATGTGGCACGTGCGAGGGGTCCAGGCGCAGCCCGAGTGACGTCAGCACGCGAGGATCGGCGCATCCGCCGCCAAGCGGTGGCAGCCCCGCACGCCACGTCAACCGCCATTCTTCAGCATGTGCAAGACACCCTGGCTGTTCCAATATCGATCAGAACAATTTCCCGTCGATTGGTTGAAGGAGGCCTGCACTCCCGGCGTCCGCTCAGAAGACTACCATTGACTCCACAGCATAGACGTGCACGCCTGGCATGGTGCCGGGCTAGAGCGACTTGGATGAGGGAATGGCGGAACGTCGTGTTCTCCGATGAGTCACGCTTCTGTTCTGTCAGTGATAGTCACCGCAGACGAGTGTGGCGTCGGCGTGGAGAAAGGTCAAATCCGGCAGTAACTGTGGAGCGCCCTACCGCTAGACAACGCGGCATCATGGTTTGGGGCGCTATTGCGTATGATTCCACGTCACCTCTAGTGCGTATTCAAGGCACGTTAAATGCCCACCGCTACGTGCAGCATGTGCTGCGGCCGGTGGCACTCCCGTACCTTCAGGGGCTGCCCAATGCTCTGTTTCAGCAGGATAATGCCCGCCCACACACTGCTCGCATCTCCCAACAGGCTCTACGAGGTGTACAGATGCTTCCGTGGCCAGCGTACTCTCCGGATCTCTCACCAATCGAACACGTGTGGGATCTCATTGGACGCCGTTTGCAAACTCTGCCCCAGCCTCGTACGGACGACCAACTGTGGCAAATGGTTGACAGAGAATGGAGAACCATCCCTCAGGACACCATCCGCACTCTTACTTACTCTGTACCTCGACGTGTTTCTGCGTGCATCGCCGCTCGCGGTGGTCCTACATCCTACTGAGTCGATGCCGTGCGCATTGTGTAACCTGCATATCGGTTTGAAATAAACATCAATTATTCGTCCGTGCCGTCTCTGTTTTTTCCCCAACTTTCATCCCTTTCGAACCACTCCTCCTTGGTGTTGCATTGTCACTGTCAGTCAGTGTATGTTTACCATACCGATTGGGAACGAACTTTGACTTAAACGGCATTCAGAGTGTCACATTTCATCTCAGCTACCCCAAAGACTATGAATTCGTCACTAATATCGTCATTTTCGGATTTTTAAGTTTCACCCCCTTCCTTTAGGGGTGCAAGGGGTTCCTTGCCCCTACTGTAATTTTTCCAGATAAAAGCAGAAATAAGTTTTAAGGAACACATCATAATCTTCACGTACTGTTGGGTAGGCAACCCACTGATCGGACTTGTCTTGCGGTTTGCTTATCTTCCCCTACTTTATTTTTCACCCCTTAGTGCCGAACTACCAATCAGATTTCGATAAAACCAATTCATAATCCCTCTCAGATGTAATAAGAACAAAATGTGAACATTTCAGCGAAATCGGTCCAGTAGTTCAAACATACCAACATCCAATTTTATATATAGGATAGATAGGGCAGCCCCGAAATCAGCCGAACCACTGCCTAAGCCATAAACGTGCGATTAAAATTTGCCTATGTGGTAGGTTTTGAATGAATTTTTATTTCACGATTTTGCGTTTTTGATATAATAAATCTCATTGAATCAAAATATATTAGTAACTACGATGTGGATATTCAATAATAATAATAATAATAATAATAATAATAATAATAATAATAATAAAGCATTAATGGCCTAAAATTTATGCAATTAATGTAAACTGTCAGTGCTTGTTATAAATAACAGTAATCTACCGAACACGTTCTTGAAGCGGTTACTTCAAAGCCAGCAACGTCTTCAGCATCAGACAAAACTGAATCAGCATATTATATTCTCTCTATTTCATTTCTCGTTCTTTTGATAGCTCCTTCGAGCTGCAACCGTGTACCTTCAGAGGAAAGTCGCGTTGCTAATCAAGCAATACCACTATTTTACATCAAGTAACATGAATTTGTACACGCTATTTTTCAAAGCAGTGAATCCCCAGATGTTTTTATCCACTCGCAATCACTGACAATGATTTTCCGGCTGAGAAAGAAGAATCTATTCTCGTAGCGTAGCGAGGTAGTGGCGGTAATTTTTTCAACTGGCTTATTGTCATTAAGCTACAGTGGGTGGAATTTGGCTTTACGGGTTGTAGATTCGGATCTGAAAGGGCGCTGGGCTCAAAGACATGTGACAGCTCCTAATCTCCGAATTCGTGCTGACAGAGTCTAAGCTGTCAGCTTTTCTGGTCAGCCATAGTAATATTCTAAGGAAGGTAGTGTGTTTCTGAGAAAGTATATTAGTTTCGAATAGGAACGGAAGAGCTTCTTGCCAGGCTTTCTGTAGTGAGAATTTGTGGATAGCAATAATAGTTCAAAAATGAGATGCATTGTTTTATCGTCATATGAGCTTCCGTACCGATGTCGCTTAATTGCGGCCAGTATCCAGTATTCAGAAGATAGTGGGTTCGAACCACACTGTCGACAGCCGGGCCTGAAGACGGTTTTCCGTGGTTTCTCATTTTCACACTTGGAAAATGCTGGGGCTGTACCTTAAGGTCACAGCCGCTTCCTTCCCACTCCTAGATCTTACCTGTCCCATCGTCGCCATAAGACCTGTTTGTGTCGGTGCGAAGTAAAGCAACTTGTAAAACAAAATGAGCTTCCGATCTTAAATGCGCCCCCTTAGATAGCATTCCTCGCCCACCACTTTGCGGACCACTTCTTTATACGAAACAGTATCCAAAAGTGCGAGCACTGGGCGTACTCGAAAAATCACAATCTTTCAGTTAAAACGGCGGTGTGTAAATAGCAATCCACTAGGCCTATTGCTTTCCTTCATATTAAGAATGGTTTCGTCCATGAAGAGTGGAACATCGGCACACACAGTCGAGTTCTGATTTTGTTAGTAGTGTTCGTGCTGCGAAGTAAGAAACGTGGGTTTTCAAGAGTTGGGTGCAAACATTAGTTTTGACTGCATTTGGATGTTAACGGCAATGTAGAGTGACTGTAGGATGGTGAGGTCAAAAGTGATCCGTTTGCATCGGCAGTTTGAGGAGTACTGGCGGTGATATTGTAACTGGCGTTTATTTATTTATTTATTTATTTATTTATTTATTTTTCGTACATATTAGGACTAATGCCCTGAAGGAAAAGGGACACACTGAGTGAGTCGGCCTCTCGGTTAGGGGCGCGCAGCTGTGAGCTTGCAACTGGGAGATAGTGGGTTCCCACTCCTAGCCCTTTCCTGTCCCATCGCCGCCATAAGGCCTATCTGTGTCGGTGCGACGTAAAGCAACTAGCAATATATATCAAGAATAAAATCAACGCTCGTAATTTTCTCACGAGACCATCATACGTAACTCTTTTACTCCTATCAGTGCTCTCATCCTGTTTTACTTTTTCAAAATGTGCCACGAATAATCCATAATTTTTCCGAAAGTGCAGAAACACTTCTGTAAATTGAAGCTACCCAACGAGTATTTACAGTTCTTGCAGTATGGTAGAGTTGCTGGCCCAGATCGTCAGACATATTTCTCAGTTGTCTGGCATTTTTAGATGAATGATGATATAATGTATAAAGTTTGTCAAGAAATGACTTAAAATGATTAATCTGTGATGGGAAGTGCTTCGGAACTACATCTCCAACAGAGAGTTCAAGTCTATGGTTTGCGCAGTGCCAGAACAAGATGTGGATATTGCTCCTCAATCAAAGTCATTACGCCTTTCTTTTTTCCCTAACATCATAGCGGCTCCATCATATGCCACTGTAATAAGAATTTCTTTAAAAAATTATTGAGAGAAGCCCGGCTTATTCTAAACATTACTCAGACACTGAAGACACATTTTGCACTCATTAGGATTATCTCCACTTCAGCTCCAATATGCTTAAATATGTAGGTACAAGCATTGTTCTAATGAAGAATTTGGCCTATGTCGGTACCATTCATTTCTTGGAGATCAATTTCAGATTCAAAAACATTCAATGCCGGATTTTTCTTGGCAATTTTATAGGCTGTTCTGAAGATTTTGGAGGTTATCCCTTGAGCTTAAGTAAAAGTAACCTCCGATTTTTTTTCTTTTACAACAGTTAATATGTTAGTGGCGGCCTTATAAACGGAAATAATTTTATGATCATGATTCTTTTTTCGTAGTGAAGTCCTTTGAATTTTCACCAAAAGAAGTAATCTGAACATTTGCTTAGAAATATTCACACCTTGTTTGTTTCTATGCCGACTACTTGACATATTTTACAACCAAGCTTTTTATTTTTAACCAGACATTCTTTTTTGCTGTGGAGTCCAACACTCGAGAATATTTTAATTCGCAGCCGCATGTTCGGTAGCCACAACCACACGTTCAGCTTTTACATATTCGATCGCAGAATTTTCCCACCAAACTTGTTTTCAGCACATTACATTCACTTCATTCACTCTCAGAAAGTTTCAGTTTGTTACCTGCCGGAGCGGAACAGAAGAACTGAGTTATTTCCATGGTTTCCCATTTCCACACCAGGCTTATGTTGGGGCTGCACCTTAATTCAGGTCACGGTCGCTTCCTTCCCACACCTACCCCTTTCCTGTTCCATCGTCGCATTAATACCTATCTATGTCGGTGCGACGAAAAGCATATTGTAAAAAAAAGCCCGTTTTTCGAGTTCATTGCGTTTGACAAAGACCACAGGAAACAAACCACTTCACGTATAGAATGCACAACAGACGCAACCACATTACACAAAGCAACAAAGGTAAGTGAACAAGACGGGAGTTGAAGTTGATCACTAGGATCCGGATGTTTATGACGTAAAAATGTTAGAAATATGCAACCGGCCGAGATGGCCGTGGGGTTAGGGGCACGCGGCTGTGAGCTTGCATCCGGAAGATAGTGGGTTCGAACCCCACTGTCGGCAGCCCTGAAGATGGTTTTCCGTGGTTTCCCATTTTCACACCAGACAAATGCTGGGGCTGCACCTTAATTAAGGCCACGGCCGCTTCCTTCCCAATCCTAGGCCTTTGCTATCCCTTCGTCCCCATAAGACCTATCTCTGTCGGTGCGACGTAAAGCAACTAACAAAAAAGAAATATGCAAGCATTTATGACCTAAAAATGTATTAAAATATGGCAATAAATATGACTTAAAAGGTTTTGATCACATTTTCAAAATCTTCATAAACTTTCCGCAGTTAAATTGACATTACTGTACATTGAAAATATACTCTTAAAATCTAGAACATTCATTAATAATGAATGAGTAACAATATTAATTTTATTATTACATTTTTAATGCATTTTATTACTCAATCCACCGAGCTCGATAGCTGCAGTCGCTTAAGTGCGGCCAGTATCCAGTATTCGGGAGATAGTAGGTTCGAACCCAACTGTCGGCAGCCCTGAAGATTGTTTTCCGTGGTTTCCCATTTTCACACCAGGCAAATGTTGGGGCTGTACCTAAATTAAGGCCACGGCCGCTTCCTTCCCAGTCCTAGCCCTTTCCTGTCCCATCGTCGCCATAAGACATATCTGTGTCGGTGCGACGTAAAGCCAATAGCAAAAATATAATAATAATAATAATAATAATAAAAATACTCAATCCAGAGGTAACTCCTGACTCTGTACAGAATGAAATAAATGTCTCATTTTGATGGGCGATCAGAAAGAATTACGATAGGAAATTACATAAATTTTAAAGTTTTCAAATAGAATCGATATTCTGTTTTCACGCAACATTGACTTGTAACGGGAAAAGGACCGCTTAACATCGCAGAATGTTATTGGGCCATATCTGATATAGTGTCAAATCATTATAGAGTTCAGTTGAGGCTCACTATTCTGTCGCTTTATACGCAACTGTTTCTTTCTATACAGCTTACCCTCCTTTGTACGAAAGATAATTGTAAGAAATTACAGACAAAAATTAGATGATGTGAAAAATCTATCTTTGAGACGACTAAAAGCAGTATGCGAAATGGATTGAAAAGATAGAAATTTGACAAAAACACAAAAATTCACGGGTAAATATGACCAGGATATGAAAAATTACCGGAAAATGACAAAAACGTCAAAATAGTCAAAATATATATAAATATATGACTGTGAAAATTGCATAATTTTAGTCGTCGTAGATAAAATTATGCTTAGCTTGTATTTTCTGCGGAAATAATATAAAGAGACAAAATATGACATGTCACAAACATCCTGACCCTAGTGGTCAGTCACACGAAGGAAGTTCCGAAATGTTAAGCGGCAAGCACGCACATTCGAAAGAGTAGTGGTATCGAACCGGACCGGTATAATAATTTATGATACCTTCAATAACTATGGACGAGGGTTAATCTGTCGACACTTCCTGACGCCATAATTTGACATCAAACGATGATGGCAGCACGTAAGTGGAGACACACTTTTAAACAAAAAATTGAAATCATCATCACAATTTTTACCATTTAAAGTTTACAGGCACGCGACTGGCAGAAAGAGCCCTGCGTATAGCTATGGCAAAATTAAAGATGATCTGGCAAGAGAGAGCAATTACATTGAATACGAAGAACTTGAACTATAAAAAGCTAAAGATAGAAGCCGAATGTGTTGCTGGAGAAGGATGTTGCGAATACCATGGACAGCCAGGCGAACAAATGATTCTGTCATCCAGGAAGTTGGAATACAATACAGTTTCTGCCAAGTTGTGTATCAGAGAATCCTGCAATTCTTTGATTACATTGTGAGAAGAGTCCGGCTCCATGGTTAAGTGGTTAGCGTGCTGGCCTGTGGTCACAGGGGTCCCGGGTTTGATTCCCGGAAGGGTCGGGTTAATTCCCCTGGTACGGGGACTGGGAGTATGTGCTGTCTTCATCATTTCATCCTCATCACGACGCGCAGGTCACCTACGGGAATCAGATCAAAAGTCCTACACCAAGCCTCTCCGGAGGCCACAGGGCAATTCATTTAGGCCTAATTGTGAGGAGAAAGGATGACAAACTGGAAGAACTAATTATCCAAGGAAAAGTTTATGGCAAAATGTAACGAGGGTGGGTCGCAAATACTAGATAGATTGATTAAATAAGAGAGATCATTAAGTTGCCATGGTGAACTACTGTCCGGAAGACGCAAGATCGCATAGAACGGCATCAACTTATGAGAAGAGGAACGAAGTCCTTGGGTCACGATACTCAATCATGAGTGTAACGACTAGAGAGAGAGAGAGAGAGAGAGAGATATGGTTAATTCCTCTGGGGCGGGACTTTTTTTCTCTCACTGACACAGATAGGTCTCTTATGGCGATGATGGTACAGGGCAAAATTAATATTAGGAAGGGAGGGACCGTGGCCTTAATAATTAAAGTGTGAAAATGGGAAACCACGAAAACCATCTTCAGGGCTGCCAACGGTGGGATTCGAACCCACCATCTCCCTAATACAATCTAATAGCTACGTGACCCAAACCTCGTAGCCGACTCGCTTGGTGTGCGTATTTGCTTTACGTCGCACCGGCACAGGTAGGTCTTATGGCGACGGCGGGGTAGGAAATGCCTAGGAATGGGAAAGAAACGGCCGTGGCCTTAATTAAGGTACAGCCCCAGCATTTGCCTGGTGTGAAAATGGGAAACCACGGAAAACCATCTTCAAGGCTGCCGACAGTGGGGTTCGAACCCACTATCTCCCGGATGCAAGCTCACAGCTGTGCGCCCCTAACCGCACGGCCAACTCGCTCGGTTAGGTGGGTACTTGCGCTCGTCTTAACACACTTCTCTTCATCTTCATACAACACATCACACTACCAATCATTGCAGAAACACACAGGAGTGAATACATCCCTCTACGTAAGATTGACTTCATGAAGGGCAAGTGGCCGTGAAACTGGGCAATATTCGCATCAAGTTCCTACCCCTATCAACTGGGGAAAAGACAAGAAAGATGCATAGTGTATTATAGGTGTGTCAAATGATAGCATGTTTCTTTCCTACAGAAATAACTAATTACTCATCTTACTTTTTGGTAAATGTGTCACTGCAGTAGCAATATGCATATTGTTGTTCCAGGCATCGGGGTTGGCTGGAGGGCAAGGGGACGCCTGCGCAGCCCGAGCTCGCTGAGCCGCCCGTGGCGCTTGTGCCTGTGACAGCAACGCCGGGCCCAGCTGAGAGGCCGGTAGTAGCCGCGGGCACGTCGGGAGTACAACATGGCCGTCCGATCAGGTATCGTGCCTCTCCACCTCTCTCCTAGTAAGTCTTGCTTCTTGATATCCCGCGCTATCTTATCCGTGTTGTTTATCCTCGTGGCTCGTGACACCAACAACAGCAAGTATTATATAATTATTTATCTGTTGTTGTTTATTACCATGATTAAATTTTGTGAACACTCTTCTAATTCATAAATTAATATTTTGGCTATTGTTGCTGCTAGTTTGAAAATGTATTCATGTTTCATAACTGATATTTATCTTCTGTAGCTAATAATAACAGTAATACCAGTTTTTTTTAATTAGTGTAGACAATTTTCGGAGACCCCTGACAGTTTAGAAATGCATCCCTTCGAATCTCTCACGTGCTGGAAAATAAACAGCTCTGAGATGTCAAACTTAATCATTCGTACATTTTTAAATGATTTACAATGATTGCATTTTAGGGACTTTTGTATTTTCGTTAATGAATATTTTGTCTATTGCTGCTGCTAGTTTGAAAATATATCCATATTTCGTGACTGATATTTATTAAATAAATAATAGTAATACTAGTGTTGGTTAATAAACAGAACTGAACTGTAAAACGTAACGCTCATTATTTCACACGAACGAGTGTCCGAGAACTGGGTTATTTATTTAGCCTACATTAATTTTTAGCTTATTAATCCTGGAGGTATCCTTCCACAGCGAGTTGTAGTCAACTAAACAGATTTTTAATTCAATTACGTTTTAGCTTCCTCCGGTTAACTTGAGTACTTTAGTGTATTATGGACGTCCCATGGTTTTCTGCTATGATCGCTCTTTGATAGTACCGTAATAAAAGATTCACCACGGTTACCCGAAATATCAGGTGCATCGGTTCCTCATCTTAAGACAAGAAAAGTCTAATTCTTTCATATTCCGCGTGATGCTTACCAGATATTACGTCTGCTTACATTAATTCAATGAATAAGATCAACCAACATAAGATAAAACTTAATTACACCCTAGAGAAAATGACCTTCGGCTAATAATACGGTCTGTTCAACTGTGATTCAATTATGAACCTAGAAGATAACAATAGGAATAAATCGATGTGGACTGAAATACATTTAGGCTACTTTTTTAATTTAGTGAACTATAACAACCTTGCCCAAGTTTCAACAGATATCTTTACTGAAGGAGGTGTGATAAATTGGTTTGAACATGGCCTTCTCAGACCAAGAGCGTGAGATCGACTCAGGAGCAGGTCGTAGGTATTTAAAGATGCTCAACTCTTTTCCCTACAGTGACGCGTACAATCGTCATTCGAATAGTGTCCGAATCCAAGGATGAGTGTTAACATATTGGCCTTTGGTCCTCGGGGCCGTGGGTTTTTCCCGGCCGGGTCAGCGGATTTTAGTTTTGAACGGTTAATTCCCGTGGCTCAAGATTGGGCGTTTGTGCTGTTCCCAACATCCCTGAAACTCACACACCACGTAATATATTATCCTCCACTGTACTAATACACAGTTTCCCCTACACGGTTGATGCGACCACCATCGTCGGAGGGTCTGCCTTACAAGGTCTGCAGCTTCTTATACTATTTGTATGTATGTTCAGTCTTCAGCCCTAAGGCTGGTTGGATCCTCAACAGCTCTGCCATCAGCTGTCATAGATGGCCTAGGCATCACTGATGAGGCGTACTAGGGAAATGAGGAGTGGGGTAGTTTCCCGTTGCTTTCCTTACCGAGCCAGAAGTTGCTATTACATATCAGTCTGCCAAGCCCACTGAAATGCATGCACCAACCGACCCTATGAGCAACATTTTCACACCATTCATAGCAGGGACTGGCTGCACAAGGATTGGCATTACTAGCATCGCTCATACCTCAGTCACTTCCATGTTGTCAAAGCCAAGGATAAGACAGAGACAGATCATTGAAAGTAACAAAATTGCTCTAGCCCATACCAGAAGACATAGTGCACTCTAAATACTAGGTCCTGCCAGCAAAGGCATATATAGATCTAATTTCTGCATGTCTTAATTTTCAAATAGAATGAATTGCTTAGAGTTGCGTACGTACGGATATTTCTGACACTTATGCTCTTAAACTTATCACACGTCAACTTTGGAAAATGAATTTTATTTAGTTTTTTATTTAACGTGTTTCTGACAGGTATGAATCCAATCATGAGGAACATATACATACATGTATTGTATACTCGTTAATCAGTATGCTACTGATACTTAAGTTCCTTACATATATTATACTTACAGCTACTGTTTATGGATAATTTTAATTTGTGATGGACATAGTTCGAAGTTTTACTTAATCTTCTTAACATAGCATGTAGCTGAGTGGTGTTACCGTAACAGCTATCGGTCTTCATAGACACCAGTGCATCGTACCAGTAAATCGTCTGACATAAGTCCTTTGCATATAAGCATTCTGAAATACCTACTGAATGTCCCGAGATTCGTTCGACTCCTGTGACCTTGAGCAAAACTGGCGAGCGCCTAAACAACTGCACTATTCAGCTGATCGCCGGAAAAATTAGAGTTGTGTCCATTTATTCAGTTATAGTGTTGACTGGTAATCCAGGCAATTGCGATATTTGTAGGCTGTGTACATTTTGAATTATTTGCGGTGTAGAAGTCACCGTTGCCTGTATAGTTTATATCAGCCTGTAACTCACCGGGAGTAATAATAATTTCGTGCGGCTATTTCTAGCCGAGTTCAGCCTTGTAAGGCAGACCCTCCGATGAGGGTGGGCGGCATCTGCCATGGTAACTGCGTGATATTGCGGTGGAGGGTAGTGTTATGTGTTGTGTGAATTGTAGGAATGTTGGGGACAGCACAAACACCCGACCTCCCGGGCCATTGGAATTAACCAATGAAGGTATAAATTCCCGACCCGACCGGTAATCGAACTCGGGACCCTCTGAACTGAAGGCCAGTACACTGACCATTCAACCAACGAGTCGGATACCGGGAGTTAAAATAAAGAATTAATGGGAAAACATTTGTACGATGGCAGAAAATGTCGCAACTCTTCCCATTTGTGTTCTTGAGGCTGATGTGTAGTATGACGAAGAATCGTAAAATTAATTCATACACTATGGTTGCAGAAAGTTATCCCTACACATCGTGTACAGCATTTTGGTAAATTTTATTCGTAAAACGCTTGATGGAAAATAAAACTATCTTGATAATGTCTGCCCAATATTTTCCTTACCTGTTTGAGAGATTATAACCTTGATGATGATGATGATGATAATAATAATAATAATAATAATAATACAAAAAAGTCTGTCATCTTTGACTCATGCCATAATCTACCATACGTCATGGTGATTCATGATTAGTAATAAACCGAGTAAGTGGCTGTGCGATTTACACCACGTAGCTATCAGCTTTGCATTCGGGAGATAGTGGGTTCTAATCCCACTGTCGGCAGTCTTGAAGATGGTTTTCCGTGGTTTCTCATTTTTGCACCAGGAATAAGCTGGGGCTGAACCTTATTTAATGCTACAGTCGCTTTCTTTCCACACCTAGCCCTTTCTTATCCCATCGTCGCTATTAGACCTATCTCTGTCGATGCAACGTAAAAGGAGACTGTAATGATTAATAATAATAATAATAATAATAATAATAATAATAATAATAATAATAATAATAATAATACAGTTCAGTCATTCTTTTCCTCTTCTGCATTTTCCACCGCTTTTCCCACATCCTCGCAGGGGTCTTGGGTGTGAACTGTGTCGCATATGTGAATTTTGCCCTATTTTACGGCCAGATGCTTTTCTTGACGTTAACCTTATGTAGAGGGATGTATTCACTATTTCGTGTTCCTGTTGTGGCTAGCACTGTGGTATGGTGAGGGTATATGAAAAGGAATGTATTGGGACAAACACAAACACCTCATCCCCACGTTAAAGGAATTAACCAGACGCAGTTAAAAATTCCTGCGGAGGCCGGGAATCAAACCAGTCCCCGAGTCAAGAGAATCAACCGGACGTGATTAAAACCCTCGATTCGATCAGGAATCGAACCCGGGGCCCTCTCAATTGAAGGCCTCGACGCTGGCCATTCTGCCAAGGATCCGGACAATAATAATAATAATAATAATAATAATAATAATAATAATAATAATAATAATAATAAATCATCAAATTAACAGCAACTAAAAAAACGGGGAGAAGGAACAAGAAAAGACATGGAGTAAGTTGGCATCAGTCCAAAGGAAATCGTTAATAGAGATATGCTTCAAGCTAAAATTGATAAATTCAAGCGGTTCAAAAGCAAAATGAAAAGTCCAAAAACATGCGGTCAAAGGAAAGTAAGAGGAACCACAGCGAAATGTTGAAGTTCTGGGAGAAGAAATAAGGACTAACCAGCAAGTCAGTTATTGTTTACCGTGGTCCAAAGTAGGCCATAATCGAAGAAATAATAATAATAATAATGATAATAATGATAATAATAATAATAATAATAATAATGTTATATACAGTATATATATTTTGTACAAGTTGCTTTACGTCGCTCCAACACAGATACATCTTATGGCGATGATGGGATAAGAAAGGGCTAGGAGTGGGAAGGAAGCGACCGTGAACTTAATTAAGGTACAGTCCGAGCATTTGCGTCGTGTGAAAATGGGAAACCACGGAAAACCATCTTCAGGGTTGTCGACAGTGGGGTTTGAACCTGCTATCTCCCGAATGCAAGCTCACAGTCTGAATTAAAGTTGTGAACAAAGATAGAACATATACATTGGTCACCTGCAGTTGTTTTCTTTATGCTATGAATGAATTAATGCCGACCTCGCGGTCTAGGGTAATATACCTACCTCTCACCTGGAGGCCCCTCGTCCGATTCCCAGCTAGATCAACAATTTCCACCCGGATCTGAAAGCTGATTCGAGGTCCACTCACTCAGTCAATATGATCATTATTGAGGAGCTATCTGACGGTAAGATGGTGACGCTGGTTTAGGAAACCAAAAATAACGGCCGAGAGAACTCGTCGCATTGACCATGCGTCACCTCGTAATCTGCAGGCCTTTGGGCTGAGCATCGGTCACTTGGTAGGCTAAGGTCCATCAGGGCTCTAGCGGCATGGGTTTTGGTTTGTTTTTTGTTAAAGAATTAACCAACCACAATGACTTGTTCTTTACAGGAACTGAGCAAAAAATTTTGAGTTAGTGAGGTTTGGAAATTATTATTTAGGACTTAGGTTTCCCTGTTTTGGTCTCTTTCAATTCTAACAAACGTTGGAGCGGAACGTCTTTATTCTTCTCATTTTGTCTCAGTACACCCCTTACTTGATGTTTATGTTGCCGTAAATAAATTAGGTGGATCAGTGAACCTCTGTGGTTTCATGTCGTGGGAGTTTCTAATTACTTCAGAGTTTGCTATAGTAAAGTTTTTGAATCCTGTTGAGTTGTTAGTGGATTATCGTCTTATTTATGGCTGTGCGGGAGGAGAAAGTGAGAAAGACCTTTTGACTGCAACGAAGCTCAGTCCATCCGGTGCAGAGATCACTGGGAAAATATCGCTTGCATTATGTGTGTCCAACCCTTGTCCCGTTTTTCTATAGGGTCGGGTATGAAGTGAGACGAATCTAGGTACCAGTAGCACGGATTTCGACCGGATGCCGTTCCTGACATCATCCTTATCAGAGGAGTTTAAGACGTTAAATGTATTTGTCGTATGGCTTTTAGTGCCGGGAGTGTCCGAGGACCTGTTCGGCTCGTCTGGTGCAGGTCTTTTGATTTTACTCCGATAGGCGACCTGCGCGTTTAGATGTGAGATGACCGAGCTCGATAGCTGCAGTCGCTTAAGTGCGGCCAGTATCCAGTATTAGGGAGATAGTAGGTTCGAACCCCACTGTCGGCAGCCCTGAAAATGGTTTTCCGTGGTTTCCCATTTTCACACCAGACAAATGCTGGGGCTGTACCTTAATTAAGGCCACGGCCGCTTCCTTCCCAGTCCTAGCCCTTTCCTGTCCCATCGTCGCCGTAAGACCTATCTGTGTCGGTACGACGTAAAACAACTAGCAAAAAAAAAAATAGATGTGAGATGATGATAATGAGGTAGGAGCAGCGTGAAACCCGGTGTCGGCACGTAGCCTGCTCCTGTCGAATAACATCAAGGGGTCTGCTCAAAGATTTACGTCCCCATTCGACGGACGAATCACCATCATATGCCCTCACTCCATATGAGGTTTGGGTCCATGGCTAAATGGGTTAGCGTGCTGGTCTTTGGTCACAGGGGTTCCCGATTCGATTCCCGGTGGGGCCGGGAAATGTAACCATAATTGGTTAATTTCGCTGGAACGAGGGCTCGGTGTGAGTGTCGTCTTCATCAACATTCTCATCACGTCTAAGGGCTTAAAACTTGAAGATCTGCATCTGGCGAGCCGTACTTGTCCTCGGACACTCCCGGCACTAAAAAGTCATTTTTTTAATCCATATGAACATTGTAATTTAATCGAGTCTTTTGGTACGCAATCTAGTGATTATAAATTGTATACCACCACCTCCCCTACCCTGCCGGTCAACATTCTGATGGTGATTTTTTTCGACCAACGGGACTCGAACGGGCTAACCATGGTGTCAGAGACTATATAGACTTAACGCCTTAAAGAGCATGCGTGCATGGCCACCAGGCGCACTATGAGGTGGTGTATGATAGTGGGAAGGGAGAGGGCGAAACCGATGCCAGTACGTAGCCTACTCCTGTCGAATAGCACGAAGGGCTCTGCTCAAGGCTCAACGTCTCCATCAGACGGACGAATCACCATCTACATAATCATATCTCCTTACTCCATTTGAACAGTGCAATGAGGTTTCGAGCTGAATCCAAGCTTTTGGCCCGCTATCTAGTGATTCTAAATTGTATACCACCACCTCCCCTGCCCTGTCAGCCAGCGTTCTGATGGCGAAAATTTTTCGATCAACGGGACTTGAACCGGCTAACCACGGTCTCCGACCATAAAACTTGATGCCTTGACAGGCGACCGCCTGCATTATGAAAAATGGAAACCTACAACCTGTTTTCCAGTCAGTGACCAGATCAGGGATGGAATGAATGAAGCCCCCATCTTACGGCGAGGATAGGAATTGTGCCGGCTGCCGAAGCCTGTCGCATTCCTCTGGGGCAGTGACTAATGGCTGACAGATGAAATGATATCGGAGAGTGTTGCTGGAATGAAAGATGATAGGGAAAACCGGAGATAGGTCTTATGGCGACGATGGGTTATGAAAGAGATAGGAGTGGGAAGGAAGCGACCATGGCCTTGGTGAAGGTATAGCCATAGCATTTGCCTGGTGTGAAAGTCGGAAAGCATGGAAAACCATCTTTAGGAATGCCGACAGTGGAGTTCGAACCCACTATCTCCATTATGTAAGCTGATAGCTACTTGATCCAAACCACGCAGCCACTCGCTCGGTAAAGCCTGTTTTTGTTATTGTTGTTATTATTATTATTATTATTATTATTATTATTATTATTATTATTATTATTATTATTATTAAATTAAATCCATGGCGCTACAGCCGTGATGGACCTAGGCCTGTCAAGTGGCCGCTGCTCAGCCGGTAGGCCTGCAGATTACGAAGTGACACGTGGTCAGGGTGACGAATCCTCTCGGCCGTTACCGTTGGCTTTCTAGGCCGGAGGTGATATCTCACTGTCAGATAGTGCCTCAGTTGTTCATTCCTCAGATCTAGGAAATCATTCCTGACCTAGCCAGAAATCGAACGCGGGTTCTCCTAGTCAGAGATAGGTTTCCCACCCCTAGACTCCGGTGTCGGCATATTATTATTATTTACCGTTGTAAGGTCCATTGTGTTCGATTCTAGACCATTAAGCTTTTCGTCTGTGGTTTAGATTCTACGTAAAACTGAAGGTCCCGTGGGTGATAATCACGTGTGACAGTCAAGTAGAACTACAAACCTACTTTCTCGCCCTGTCACATGCCAGTTGTCGGGGAACAAGTCGAGTTGTGGAATATTAGGTAGTGTTTGTAACTGTAATTATTATTAAACAAAGGAGCTAACAAGTTTGTAATTTTACCTGACTGTTGATATCGTGATCAAACCGCAGGGACGTGAGATTTCATTTTATTTATTCAGAGTCTGCCTAGCCAAGGCGATATAGGTATATTTCGTGCATCCGGAAATATGTGGTTTCGTTTCCCCCATATGGCAGTTAGGAAATTTATGAACGAGATTTCCACTTTTGAAGAGGCTTACTTATCCTGCAACAGAAATGGGTAACCTGTTGAATTTGGGGGCATTGGAGACAAAGTTAACTAAAGTTAACTAAAATGTAAACAAGTCTGTAAATGTGAATATCGTGACCTTAAACTCAGGATCCCCAGTGTTACTTGAAATCCAAACCACGGAGACATGACTTACCATCCACGTGTATTGGTCGGGAAACGAACACTGTAACCATATTACGTTTAATGAAATTAACTGTAATAATGGAGAAGCCCTTGCTAGAGATTGTAATGTCAACACTGAGACGGATGACTTCGTTAATTTTCTAATTGTACCGCGTGCTGATTGTGACAGTCTGAGCCCCTTCATACATTTCCATTATGTTCTATTATACCTTTCAGCGTTCAGTCTGCATGTCTCTGTGAATGTTCTATTTCCAACTAACTTTGTAGCCTCGTTTCGTTCCACACTTGAAAATCTAGCTGTGATAGCCCTCAGAGGTCTGAAACCACACTACTTTCATCCAATTTACTCTCCACCATTAGTAGCACCCTCTATTCTAAAATCCCCATGAACACCGTGTCTGGTATACTGAAAATGAAAACCTACAACCTGTTTTCCAGTCATTGACCGGGTCAGGGATGTGATGAATGAAGCAGATATAGGCTATTAGTACGATGGGGTCGCCGCTCCCAAAGTGATATATTAATGACTGATAAATGCTATGATGGCGAGTGTTGCTGGAATGAAAGATGACAGGGGAAACCGGAGTACCCGGAGAAAAACCTGTCCCGCTTCCGCTTTGTCCAGCACAAATCTCACATGGAGTGACCGGGATTTGAACCACGGTATCCAGCGGTGAGAGGCCGACGCGCTGCCGTCTGCGCCACGGAGGCTCCCGTGTCTGGTATACTATTCAAAGAAATACATCGATAGTTGTTGCAGTGCAGTTGGTTTTTTTTTTTTTTTTTTTTTTTTTTGCGAGTAGATGAGAGGCGCAGGGCGAAAAATTATGCCCCTTTACTCATCTGTTTCCGAGAATAACCGATGAGCCGGAAACGTATCTATTTTACCGCGCTGGTGGGGGAGAAAAACGATCTGCCTTGGAGGCGGTATTCTCCTCCAAGAAACCCGCTCTTCACTGAGAAAATTTAGAAACGAAGTGCAAGTTGTATTTTGTGGGTGGGAGGGCCTCTCTTCGTAATAAACGATCATTTTGATGTTAAATAGTGAAACATGTTGTTCATAATTTGGAATAGGTCGAAAGAGGCCTTAAACCAGGTCATAAGTGAGCCAAGAGTCTCGATGTTTAAACCATGTGTTCGACTTCTTGGCCCTTAGACCTGTTTAAAAATAGGGAAGTCCGGGTCGTTAGACTGGGCGAGGAGGAGTCTAGATTTGGTCATCTTAGCTATTTTTCGGATCTGAAATCTCATGCTTACTCATAATGCAGGCGAAGCCTGCGTGGCTCAGGCGGCAGCGCGCCGGCCAAGCACCAAGGAGCTATCTGACGGTGAGATGGCGGCCTCGGTCTAGAAAGCCAAGAAAAACGGCCAAGAGGATTCGTCGTGCTCCATATGAGCACTACGGAGAGGTGTTGGAATTGAATCCAGGCTTTTGGTACGCAATCTAGTGATTATAATTTGTATACCACCGTCTCCCCTAACCCGCCAGCCAACATTCTGATAGTGATTTTTTTTTCCGACCAACGGAACTCGAACCGGCTAACCATGGTGTCGGAGACTATATAGACTTCAACGCCTTAACGACCATGGTCACCAGGCGCGCTAATGAGGTGGTATATGATAGTGGGAAGGGAGAGGGCGAAACCGATGCCAGTACGTAGCCTACTCCTATCGAATAGCACGAAGGGCTCTGCTCAAGGCATAACGTCCCCATCAGACGGACGAATCATCTTCAACAGTCATATGTCCTTACTCCATACGAGCAGTGCAGTGAGATTTCGAGCTGAATCCAAGCTTTTGGCCCGCTTTCTGGTGATTCTAAATTGTATACCACCACCTCCCCTACCTTGTCGGCCAACATTCTGATGGTGAACATTTTTCGATCAACGGGACTTGAACCGGCTAACCATGGTCTCAGACCATAAAACTTGATGCCTTAATAGGCGACCGCCTGCATTATGAGAATGAAAACCTACAACCTGTTTTCCAGTCAGTAATCGGGTCAGGGATGGAATGTATGAAGCCCCCATCTTACGGCAAGGATAGGAATTGTGCCGGCTGCCGAAGCCTGTCGCATTCCTCTGGGGCAGTGAATAATGACTGACAGATGAAATGAAATGATATTGGATAGTGTTGCTGGAATGAAAGATGATAGGGAAAACCGGAGTACCCGGAGATAAACCTGTCCCGCCTCCGCTTTATCCAGCACGAATCTCACATGGAGTGAGCGGAATTCGAACCACGGAACCAAGTAATACGTGCTGACCACACGACACCTCGTAATCTGCAGGCTTTCGGGCTGTGCAAAGGCTGTTGCGCCATGGGATGTGTGGTTGCTTATGGACAAGTGCAATTACTACTTAGTCCGATAACAAACTTCCATCTAATCCTATTACTCTGTGAAGACTCTGTGAAGGAATGTCATCCCCATCTTTCCGGTATATTTCACCACCTCAGGTCTAATTTCATCTATTCCTGCTGTTTTGTGTCACTTCCTCGTGCGTAATTTCATTAACATCGTTGTTCTCCCTGTGATCACCATCTTGGAAGGGATCCAATTGCTATATATATAGAAGACCTCAGAGTGTCGGAATTTTGTTCAGTGGAGTTGATTAACGTGTCGCACTTAAACTCCCTCAGACGTCACCAACCTCAGTCGGGATCGAACTCGCTGTCTTTGGAACAGAAGGATGACGATTAAATGATTGCGCCACGGAGATTATTTTGTAAGTACCACTTAAGTTGAAAATGATTGTTGCTGGAATTTTCTGAAATAATAAATTTGCTGACATCAAGCTCACTTTGGTGTAATGTATGCCATTATAGAGAAAGTATAGTGAAGTATGATTTAATGTAGTTGATTATATAATAACAGGATGATGGAGGCAAATTACCATAATGTTCCACTCGTCGGTGTCTTTTTAGCTGTCATCTCAGGTTATGGATAGCGCAGCATAGATCGCGCGCGTGCAAGTAAATAGCGCCTATGTGGAACGGGTATGAATAGCATTTCATGTCTTCGAACTGCAGTGTAAATTGAGGATAGTAATCAGTTCTGAAGCCGGGCTATAACTCAGACTATAGAATCTATTGAGTTGGGACTTGTTAGGTGTATAGAACGTCCCAAAATTGAACGCATATTATGTACTGCAATACACTTGTCCGCCTCAGTGGTGTAGTGGTTATTGTGATTACCTGCCACCTCCGGAGGCCCGGATTCGTTTCCCGGCTCTGCCACGAAATTTGAAAAGTGGTACGATGGCTGGAACGGGGTCCACTCAGCCTCGGGAGGTCAGCTGAGTATAGGAGCTTCGATTCCCACCTCAGCCATTCTGGAAGTGGTTTTCCGTGGTTTCCCCACTTCTCCTCCAGGCAAATTCTGGGATGGTACCCAACTTAAAGCCACGGCCGCTTCCTTCCCTCTTCCTTGTCTATCCCTTCTGATCTTCCCATCCCCCCACAAGACCCCTGTTCAGCGTAGCAGTTGAGGCCGCCTGGGCGATATAATGGTCGTTCTCTCGAGTTGTATCCCCGATCCAAAGTTCACGCTCCAGGACACCGCCCTTGAGGCGGTAGAGGCGGGATCTCTGCCGATGCCGTAGTCTAGGGATGGGGAACCTATCTCTGACCAGGAGAACCCGCGTTCGATTTCTGGCTAGGTCAGGAATGTTTTCCTGGATCTGAGGGATGAACAACTGAGGCACTATCTGACGGTGAAATATCGGCTCCGGCCTAGAAAGCCAACAGTAACGGCCGAGAGGATTTCTTCCTTTCCGATCTCGACGGCATTAGAGCATTCGAAGCCTAGAGAGTCTTTCATTTTCACGCCCTTCGTGGCCCTTGCCTTTCTTTGATCGGTACCTTAATTTTTTCAAAGTATCGGACCCCTTCGATTTTTTTCGCTGTGATTAGTGTTGATAGAGGATGGTTGCCTAGTTGAACTTCCTAGTCGTACTTGTAATCACCACCACCATCACCGTTCTTCCGTCCCAGACGCGCAGGTCGCCCATGGGTATCAAATAGAAAGACTTGCACCCGGCACTAAAGTTATGCGATAAATAAATAAATAAATAAATAAATAAATAAATAAATAAATAAATAAATAAATAAATAAATAAATAAATAAATAGATAACCTGGGATATTTAGGTCGTGGACTGCTTGTATTCTTCTCTGTCGGTTTTACATCGCACCGATTCAAACAAGTCTTACGGTGACGATGGGATAGGATGGGGCTTGGACCAAGAAGGAAGCGTCCGTGGCCTTATTTATGGTACAGCCTGGTGTGAAAATGGGAAACCACGGAAAACCATGTTCAAGGCTTTCGACATTGAGATTCGAACCCACTATCTACCGAATGCATGTTCGCAGCTACATAACTCAAGCCTCGTAGTCTAATCGCTCGGAGAATTGTCCCGATATAAATGCATCCAGTCCGTCTTATGTATGTATGATTCACATATCATGTGGTAATTTGTGACTGTTCACATTATCTGTTTCGACTGATCCTTGAATATGACCAGAAAAGTTGACTAATCTGTGAATTTTAGAATTCCCCATTGAGAAATACATTTCAGAAATGATACAAGGAAGAAAACATGTTATTTTTCTTATAATTCCACTTCATTCCCTTTTCATGTACACACGAGGTGGACGTAATCCTTATATATAAGAATATACACACCTGGAGACAAAAAAGTTTTGCACCACCTGAATTGCTGAAGTACTTATGAGTTACGACTGCGTCTTTTCACGGTGTTACTCCATCCTGTGTGCGAGGCATGCTTTGATATTTATGGATACTGCCCACCCTGGCGGTTGAGGCTAACTTGCTTTGCCCTGTCCCACTCTCCGAAAGCAGTCCTCCGGCGGTCGTCCATGGTGAGTGGTGGTGATTATTGTTTTTTTGTTTTGTTTCTTTGCTAGTGGCTTTACGTCGCACCGACACAGATAGGTCTTACGGCGACGATGGGATAAGAAAGGGCTAAGAGTTGGAAGGAAGCAGCCGTGATCTTAATTAAGGTACAGCCCCAGCATTTGCCTGGTGTGAAAATGAAAAACCACGGAAAACCATCATCAGGGCTGCTGACAGTGGGATTCGAACCCACTATCTCTCGGATGCAAGCTCACAGCTGCGCGCTCCTAACCGCACGGTCAACTCGCCCGGTGATTATTGTTTTAAGAGGAAGCACAACTGTGGAACCATCCTCTATATAACGCTAATCAGAGAGAAAAAATGGAAGGGATCCGACACCTCGAAAAATGAAGGTATTGGCTAAAGGAAGACAAGGGCCACGAAGGGCGTGAAAATGAAAGACTCCCTAGCCCTCGGAAACCTAATAGCGTCGGGGTCGGAAAAGAACAAGAGTTGACTAAGGATGGTCGGATAGGATAGATGAAAGTGAGGAGCCTGGCACAAGTAAGTGGGAACAGTGGCAAGACTCAGGCTAAGGGCCCCTTGGTCCCTAACCCACGCTCCCAATTTGAGAGCCCCTAGGGTCCCTTTTAGTCGCCTCTTACAACAGGCAGGGGATACCGTGGGTGTTAGTCTACCGCCCCCACCCACGGAGGGTCGTCCAGGGTGAGAGGTGGGTTCCTGCGTCTTCACATTGCCTGTTTCAGCTGATCCATGGCATAGTCAATAGAATTCATGTCAGCAGACACAGCGGGCCATCATATCCGGTTGACTTGGGTCTTCCTAAGGAAAATGTTAACATCACAGGAACTGTTGTCGGTATGACTGAACAGTGGGCTGGAGGATATTGTACGTTTGTATCATAGTACCCTCAACGACGAAGAGGCAATAAAAAATTTGCTTTTACGTTGCACCGACAGAGATAGGCCAGGGATGGCAAAACTTTTCCGACTAGCGTGTCAATTATTACTGTCTAGTGAGCCGCCATTTTTTCCTTTAACATCGTTATGAAACCCCCCCTCATTTGACTTCATTTAGGCATTAGATTGCGTTACATATAAATCCATTCGACTGAATGTATCATGTGTGAACATGTTCCTAACTTGCTGCCTAACTTTACAAATATTATAAATCTGCATTTTACTTGAAAATCTGAATATCTGCATTTAAAATGGAAATTATGAAAATTAACATTTATTAAATAAAATACACACTCGTCGACCCTTATACTCACACTTACTTGTTACCTGCTTACTTACACATACGTTATTTGAAGGGCGCCAGCTGTCACTCAGTACAGCAATAATAGAATGAGACTCTTGACTATCTCTAGGGTGTGGGGTAATAAGCTTACTTTTGACAACATACCATATAAGTTCTGGGAAAAGGAGATTGGCGTTCGGTTTCCCCATTAATTTTGAGGTTAAGATATTTTACTGTCAATGAAATGAAACTCTGAATTCGTTTGATAGAACAATATATATTCTTTAAATAATATATCAAAAAATATTGAGTCTTGTTGCGATAAAACAGATGAGAATATGAAATTATGACATTGCAACTGAAAGAAACTAGGCATGAATTTGAATTCTTCTTGACCGGACATTTAACAATTTATACGAAATATTTCCCTCACTGATTCACTTGACTGTACCTTCAACACTTTGAGTGTAATTACGACGTAATCCATTGCTCTGGTGTTTACTGTAGATGTGTCACGCCTAACGTGGTGATACATCCTTGCGACTGCTTCTTCTCCATATCATCTGACTTCTTTGTAAGTCAATATGGTATGACCTCTTGGCAGGTCCAGGGTTGCCCTCTCTGACTCCTTGGTAAGCCTTGCATCCGCGTCTTCCACTAAGTGACGGACCAACCATTTGGTCTCACTCTCTCAATAACCAATAATGGCTCACTGAGTCTTCACCATCTCTCGTTCACACTGATTGACTGACGACCTAAGGCCTCTTGATCTAGTAGACTACTTCACTGTACTGCATCCGTATAAGTAATGACTGACGCTACAATGTGCATCCACCTTATATAGACGTTGGTTGACACAGCTACGTAATCTCCAGAAATAACCATGACATACTCCCACCTACGCGACAGATATTACATCCAGTGGTGAAATAGCCCTGCGGCGGCTAACTCTCTGAGCGCATATTCTAAATAAATACGATGACATAGCCATGGAGTAGCGATGACTTGGCAGAATCGCCAACAATCTTGCACAATGCACCAACGTCATACCCAATCTCTGATATATACAACAGTTCTCACTGTACAGGTATTGAGTGGTATTCTACACATACGTATATATGCATACATCTAAGTACAATCTTGCAAGCAACAGGCAATTGCAAAATCGAATTAAATAAGACTGATAATTACAATAATAGTAACAATATCACAGATAACATAATAATAATAATAATAATAATAATAATAATATATATATATATATATATATATATATATATATATATATATATAGATAAAATCATTACAATAATAAAAATACAGATATCATCTTGTAACGGGATTTGAACCGTTACACATGATTTTATTTTGCAAACATACTGAAAATTGCATTTCAAAAACAGGTGAATTTTAAGAGTAAGGTACCGTATATTTTTTGCTTTAACCTAATAAAATTGGTAAAATATATGGTCATAAAATTAATGATTGTGACATACCTTCTTTATTAAAGTGTATTGTTAAAATATGCTATGCTGGCAGAATTTCGACCTATTTATTACATATTAAAAACATTAAAATATGTTAGTATGTTGTGGGGCGTGCCACAGAAGTCGTGTTCGCGCGTCACAGGTTCACCATTCCTTACGGCGACGATGGGATAGGAAAGGGTAAGGGGTGGGAAGACAGCGGCCGTGGCCTTAATTAAGATACAGCCCCAACATTTTCCTGGTGTGAAAATGTTAAACCACTGAAAACCATCTTCAGAATTGTCGACGGTAGGGTTCGAACCCACTATCTCCCGAATGAAAGCTCACGGTTTCGCGAATCTAACCGCACGGCTAACTCTCTCGGTAACTATGATGTGCAGCGTCCGATGTCCATAATGATGCCTGCCCAAAACATGACGAATCCGCCTCCCTGCTGGACCCAAGGGAGTCAAGTTGTAAGTTTCACTAATAGGAAAATTCCTCTCAGTTTTTATTCTGCGTCGATGGGGTGAAAGTTCCTAATGGGGATCACTCTAAGTAAGTTCTTAGGTGTTAATATAAGGAAACATCTTCACTGCGATAATCACATAAACGGGTTTTTAAACAAATGATACAGATCCCTGCACTTGCTTATGAGGGCATTTAGGGGTTGTAGTAAGGATGTAAAGGACAGGAGATATAAATCTCTGGTAAGACCCCAACTAGAGTATAGTTCCAGTGTATGAGACCATCACCAGGATTACTTGATTCGAGAACTGGAAAAAATCCAAAGAAAAGCAGCTCGATTTCTTATGGGTGGTTTCCGACAAAAGAGCAGCGTTACAAAAATATTGCAGAGTTTTTTGAGCTAGACGAGCTGCTCGACTACGTGGTATGTTCCGAGCTGTCAGTGAAGAGATGGCGTGGAGTGACATTAGTAGACGAATAAGTTTGAGTGGTGTTTTTAAAAGTAGCAAAGACCACAGTATCCAGATAAAGTTGGAATTCAGGAGGGCAGATTGGGGCAAATATTCGTTCATACGAAGAGGAGTTAGGGATTGGAATAATTTTCCATTTATTTGGTATAAAATAGATAGGGAATTTGCCATCTGGGCGACTGCCCTAAGTTCAGATTAGTGGTGATTGATTGAATGATGATTTAAAGAAGTTCGATGTGTTCGTCAGAGGCAACAAACTCAAAATCGTCACCGACTGCCAGGCTTTCCGGGACACAGTGGAGAAAAGGGACCTTAGTACTGGATGACTGGCCTGGCGTTACTTCTCTCTTTCTCTCTACGCCGTCTTCCGGCGATGATCAGGCCTCAGGCAACTTTTGCACTTACCAGCGAAGAAGAGCTGACGCCATGATGCCAGGTTCCAGTCCACCTGGTACCACGGTGTTGGGGTGTACGTGCAGGTGCCCGCCAAGGAACTCTAGAGAATAGGTGAATACTATGGAGAAGATTTTGGATTATCTTGAGTTTATACAACCCTGCCATTTGCCGTCAAGTTGGCATTAGCAACATGGTTGCGGTTCCTGCGAGCCAAGATTCGCAAGTAGTGGTCAGCAGGTACTGTTGTTGACCATGGACGGCCGCCGCGAGAACAGTCTTGGACATTTTGTCACACAATAGCGGTTTTACATCCTAATGTCACTACGGTGTATACAAACCAGGTGGGCAATTCTGCTCACGGGGAGGCCTTGCTAACACAGCGTGACAATGTGCGTACACACATGCACAGAAATGGTGTCCCGATATAAACAAAGCATGGCCTCCCTCCACCTCCTCGCTTTACGCACTTTTTCAGGTAGACAGCCCGCTACAAGACTGTTGTGATTGAAATGGGTACAGTGGTGAATGTATAGCAATACACACACTGCGCCTTCAGCACTACACCTTCACTTCCTTCCCCTCCTCTCTGCACAGGAGTGGCCTTCAACACTACTACTACCGAGCTCGATAGCTGCAGTCGCTTAAGTGCGGCCAGTATCCAGTAATCGGGAGATAGTGGGTTCGAGCCCCACTGTCGGCAGCCCTGAATATGGTTTTCCGTGGTTTCCCATTTTCACACCAGGCAAATGCTGGTGCTGTACCTTAATTAAGGCCACGGCCGCTTCCTTCCCATTCCTAGTCCTTTCCTATCCCATCGTCGCCATAAGACATATCTGTGTCGGTGCGACGTAAAACAAATAGCAAAAAAAAAAAAAAAATTGCAACACCACTCCTTCACTCCCTCCCCTCCTTTTTAGTACTGGAGTGGGGCAGTGTTGATTGTTTACGTCGGGACACCATTTCTGTGCATGGGTGTACGATTGAAATGCTGTAGTGATTCGCCGAGGCATGTTTACCCACTGGACAGGCCACAAACTGGGTTCTATTTCATGTGCACTCTGCTGGACTGTCGTGGGATTGCATGTCGCATTGCCATTTACACCTATCTAACATGTGACGTTACAATGCATTCTTTTTTTTACAAGATGTTTTACGTCGACACATAAAGGTCTTAAGGCGACGATGGGATAAGAAGGGCTAGGAGTGGAAGGGAAACGGCCGTGGTCTTAATTAAGGCACAGCCCCAGCATTTGCCTGGTGTGAAAATGGGAAACCACAGAAAACCATCTTCAGGGCTGCCGGCAGTGGAGTTCAAACCAAATATCTCCCGAATGCAAGCTCACAGCTGCGCGCCCATAACCGCACGACCAACTCGCTTGGTACACAATGCAGTCGCATGACTTTTTTGAATGAGAACACAGTCTCAGTAGTCGTCTTTCAGGAGCACTCAGAATTTTTTTTTTTTTTTTTTTTTTTTTGTGTGTGTATAAGACCATAAATCTATGTAATCCTACCGGCTGCTTTTAGAGTTTAATTCCTATTCCATTCTCTGCCCATGTGTCGTCTTCTGTCTGATGGTGGTAAAACGTTGAGTAAAACGTCCTGCTCCATGGCTAAATGGTTAGCGTACTGGCCTTTGGTCCTGTTCGAGTTCACTTCTTACTTAGTCGGGCTGGGTGGTTCAGACGGTTGAGGCGCTGACCTTCGGACCCCAGCTTGGCAGGATCGATCCTGGCTTAGTCCGGTGGTATTTGAAGGTGCTCAAATACGTCACCCTCGTGTCGGGAGATTTACTGGCAAGTAAAATAACTATTGCGGGCCAAAATCTCGGCACCTCAGCGTCTCCGAAAACTGTCAACAGTAGTTGGTGGGACGTAGAAACATTAACATTATTTTTATTACTATTTACTTCTTACTTAGTCTTTATTGTCACTCCGAGTACTCTTCATCAATTATTGTCACCTAGTTATACCAACAACCAATCATTCTCGCTACTTTCATATCTGTTACTTCCAGTTTATGAATAAGATATCTGAAAACCATCTAGCTTTCATTCCCATTCAGCAAAGTCAGTCTAGAAGCAAGCTTGTTTTAATTTTCATTTTTATGTATTAGGCTTATCAGTGGGATTGCATTTAAGAACGATTCCCATAAGACGAAGTGATGTTGGCTAACATGCAAGACTATTGTAAAAAGGTACACGTTTTCAGACAGCAACTATTTGTTTGTGGGAAAGTAAATGACCCAGTAACTATCAATGTAAACAGCAGAAGCTATAAAGGGCACGGTGAAGCCCTACTGGTGTGTAAGCCGTGAACACCTTAGCCTCTTTCATTCTTACGTTATTACTACTGAACCAGTACTACTATGACCAAGAGGAGGAAGCAGTAGGAATGATATAGTACTTTCTCTCGATAACAACGTTTCTATATTTTCTGAAGGGAAAATATTAGATCATTTAAAATACTTGATTCAGATTTAGTAAAGGGACTCAAACGATATTTCGTTAACACAATAGTTTCCTGTCACATTTCTGTACAAATTCTCTCCTTTATAAATTTGTAAGTCATTGTCATTCGATGCTATGTCATTACACAACTGCTAGGTTGCTGGTTGTAACGGAAAGAAATATATATCAGTTCTGTCACTACTTAGGCAGCCCATATCATCAGAAACCTAGAAGAACATATTATTAACAAATACATCGCAATTGGGTAATATCCCGATGATAATAAGGTAAAGTTAAAACATAATTATCCAACAACAACAATAACGACAACAAAAATACAACTAGCAATTCCATGGAAAGAAAATATTAGAAGAAATACTACTAGTTTAACATTCTAAATCCAGCATCATCATATTCAAATTCACACACAGCTTAAGTATTTCCAGTGCTTAACACTATGGCTTACAATACTATAGGTTGAGCTTACTACTAGCTTAACATTACAAGTGATATTGAAGTTAACCCAACAACACCACTGCATCGACTAGAGTACAACAAGCGATTCCATGGAAAGAAAATACGACAAGAAGTACTGCTAGTTCAACATTCTAAATCCAGCATCATCATATACAATTTTACACACAACTGAAGTATTTCCAGTGCTTAATACTACGGTTTACAATACCATAGGTTTAGCTTACTACTATACTGCTAATAATAAGAGTTGGTGTCTGACATTTCTTAGAGGGAGGTCCGTTTACTGCCTGCGATGCGGGATAAAGGGAGTGGCTGTGTGGTTGCCATGGAAACGAGGGTGGGGCGACTGCGGTTGCCATGGAGATAAAACTTCAGGGCAGCTCGTCTTGCTGGGAGTTGCCAAACCTGTCACTGTCACTGATAAGAACCTGATTGTTTGTATAAGAGTGATCGCAAATGGGACGACACCGCCTGGCCAGGTAGTCTACAACAGATCACAGCGGTCAGAATGAAGGAGGGAACAAGTGAGCCGGAAGCGAGGGGTGAGAGTATGTAGAAAGGATTGCTGGAATGTGGCAGCATTGTGAAATGGCACGTGCAGTGCTCCTCCCTCCAACCTTACCTGTCAGACGCCAACTTTAGTTAAGTCTAGTATAGCTTAACATTACAAGTGATAATAAAGTAAAGTTAAAACATAATTACACAACAACAACAACAACAACAACAACAACAACAACGATAACAGCAAGAGTGCAACAAGCAATTCAATGGAGAGAAAATATTACAAGAAATACTACTAGTTTAACATTCTAAATCCAGCATCATCATATACAATTTTACACACAACTGAAGTATTTTCAGTGCTTAAAACTACGACGTACAAAGCTATAGGTTGAGCTTACTACTAACTTAGCATTACAAGTGATGATAAAGTAAAGTTAAAAACATAGGTAATTACCCAAAACAACAACTACAACAACATGGTCCGGACAGTAAAGGAATAATAACTCAACCAATATAGCACGAAGAAGGCCACGTAAGTCTTGTGTGTCTGTTATATATAAAGACCTGTGGCAAACCCAACTAAATCCAGTAATAACCCGGGACAGGAGAAATTGACGAATTCAAACTAGGAGAGTCAACCCCAAATGATATGAAATAAAGGCCAGGACACAGAATAAGATAGGCGCTGGTAGTCTAGTAAAAGTATTATTCTCAAGATCGTGGGTACAATCCAAAGTCAGTTTGAAGATCAGTAAGTTCTTAGCCGTCCATACCGGCACGTAAAAGGTGAAAACTCAGTAAAATTCAAACTCTCAGCATTTTAATCCGTACTCTTAAGAATCCTGAGTGATATGACGTCGAAAGAAGAGCGAAATGTCAAAAATTATGTGTAGTAATACAACAAGAGGTCCAGATTTTATCTCGAAATAATCTACATTAGAGCTCGAGTTGATTATATGTTGACCGAGCTCGATAGCTGCAGTCGCTTAAGTGCGGCCAGCATCCAGTAATCGGGAGATAGTGGGTTCGAGCCCAACTGTCGGCAGCCTTGAAGATGGTTTTCCGTGGTTTCCCATATTCACACCAGGCAAATGCCGGGGCTGTACCTTAATTAAGGCCACGGCCGCTTCCTTCCACTTCCTAGGCCTTTCCTATCCCATCGTCGCCAAAAGACCTATCTGTGTCGGTGCGACGTAAAACAAATAGCAAGAAAAAAAAAAGATTATATGTTGACTGTTTAGCGAATAATTACAAAATTAATTTAGCTATGATAAGCTAACAGTCGGTATTCATGACCTATAAAAATAACAAAACTTTTAACATGAAATTATACTGTTTTATTCTTGAATTTAAACTACAGTATTTGGGCCCGCAGTCTACAAATATGTCGGCAGAATAACATAGTCACGCTGATGTATTACTACAGGCAACTGAAGCATTGTTTCAAAAAAACAAGCTGTAAAGATGTTTGAGTACCTAATTCTGATGAATTTATATTAAAAAACAAGTGCACGTGATCGCGATAATATGGAAGTGGTAATACGCAAATTATAATACTGTAGCGATATTCTGCTGTTGATTGCTTAAGTTATACTAGATTGGTCATTGGAGCCATGAGCTAAATAATCAGTGGAATATCTGCAAGCCGTCCCTAGTCAGAAGAGTTATAAATTGACCACGAAAGTTTTACGCTATTATTATTATTATTATTATTATTATTATTATTATTATTATTATTATTATTATTATTATTAATTGATTCGTTATGCCCTACTGAAGAGCGCGTTTGAACTTATTAGTTTTTTTAAATTTTCTTCTTCTCTTCCCAATTATTCATCATCCCTCTATGTTCCTTTTTACGTTGTTCAGTCCATTCTGTATTTAGTCGGGCGGGCTAAACAGAAAATTTGTATTTGTGAATTAAGGTTCTGAATTTTATTATAACCGGGCGAGTTGGCCGTGCGCGTAGAGGCGCGCGGCTGTGAGCTTGCATCCGGGAGATAGTAGGTTCGAATCCCACTATCGGCAGCCCTGAAAATGGTTTTCCGTGGTTTCCCATTTTCACACCAGGCAAATGCTGGGGCTGTACCTTAATTAAGGCCACGGCCGCTTCCTTCCAACTCCTAGGCCTTTCCTATCCCATCGTCGCCATAAGACCTATCTGTGTCGGTGCGACGTAAAGCCCCTAGCAAAAAAAAAATATTATATCTTGAATGGTTTCTTTATTAATGCCAAATTCATGTAGGTCTTCACCGATTTCTTTTGTGATTTTTCATTGATAAGGCTACGTTTAAAATTTTCTTTGTGAGCCTGTTATTATCCATCACCTTCAAATTATTATTATTATTATTATTATTATTATTATTATTATTATTATTATTATTATTATTATTATTATTATTGTTGTTGTTACGGGGCTTCCCGTGGATCAGCAGAGGTGAAAGAAGGTGCCGGGGTGAATGGGTCTAACTACAAATTCATGAATGGATTTAAAACTTTAACAAAGGTTATATTTCTTTGGAATTTCAAAAATCAACAACAAAATCTTAACAACTTTTCACTTAGTGAAATAACAATGACATTTCAGGTACCATGACAAAGTTTATACAAGGCAAGAACATCCAAAATTTAGTGACTGTTTAGTAATCCGGGCTTCCAGCCCCTCGCTTCACAATTCGTGAGCACACAGCTCAAAATTTACAAAGGTACAAATTTAGACAAGGGCAGAAATCCCTCAATGCAATGGAGCACTAGCTCCGTACTCACAATATAAAGCCTCCTTGAGGCACTTTTACAACACTTGAAAAAGAGCTAACGTGCTCTCCGTTTTCCACGCCTATACAAGGCGACACCAAAAATATATTACACCCTTTTGGCCTTCCATGGCCCAACTTACAAAATTTGAAACAGGGGTATACCTATTGGGCCGTAGCGGAAAAGAATTGGTTAAGTAAATGGCCCGAAACACAAATGAAAGGAGGCGAATGCTTGCGCTCCTAGATATTAACACTTAAAACCTAAAGGGCACGAGTCCGATGAAACAGGGGCTATTCCCAAACTATGGAGAATAGTTTAAGACATTACGGAAAGGAAGAAAACCAGTTATAAAACGCTGTCACCTCAGACCAATATGAAGGGGAGCTAGAGAGGGTAAATCACTCTCTATCCCCGAATTACAGTTACAGATTTTATGAAATTTTCACATTAGCCGACATAACTTACATTTTAGAGAAGTTGGTTACATATTAAAGTTTCGGACCTATCCCTCGGGTTAAACTGCCGAGCTAGCAAGAAATAAAGATGTTAAACGGCCATTACCTTGCTGAAGAACTGCTGCCTGGGAAAGAGGCGCCTCCTGCTTGACACACACACACACACACACTTAGATGTTGATCAAATGGCCAAGAGGCGTGAAAATCCGTAGTTTATAAACCCTCGGGGAAAGTTCGAGACCTTTCATGAATAATCAAGACACACCCACAGAATTTTATTGGTCAGATTTAAAAGTGGCCCTCAGAATCGAAGAAGAAATACAGGATTGGTTGGAAATTAATTACAAAAATTAAGTATTGGCTGGATTCAAAACTGGCGGAAAGAAAAGATAAATATTGCCAACCCAAAAATAAATGAACATCAATTAGTAAAAAAAAACTTATGAATACAAAACTTCTTCAAAAAAGTTCTCTCACTTCGCACCAGGGTGCATGATTATAGTTTTTTAGCAGCGACATCTATGAGATAATGTTCGAACTTCTTGATAAATGGTAAACAAAACACGTAGAATTTCATACAGTACTGGAAACTTCACAATAACAAAATTACGGTAGTGACATCTTCTGAGTAAAGGTTTGAATAGGTCTAGTTTCAAGTTCAGTGTTTCTCCTGTAGAGGAGTTCTTTTAGGCGCAAGATTTAAATGTGCGGCGTAGAGGTGTACCTCCCGGTACAATTATTATTATTATTATTATTATTATTATTATTATTATTATTATTATTATTATTATTATTATTATTATTTCTTTCTGTCTTTCTTACTGTTTACCTTCCAGGGTTGGTTTTCCCTCGGACTCAGCGAGGCATCCCACCTCTACCATCTCAAGGGCAGTGTCTCGGAGCATGACACTTTGGGTAGGGGTATAAAACTGGGGAGGAGGACCAGTACCTCGCCCCGATGGCCACACCTGATATGCTGAACAGGGGTCTTGTGGGGGATGGGAGAATCGGAAGGGATAGACAAGGAAGAGGGAAAGAAGCGGTCGTGGCCTTAAGTTAGGTACCATACCAGCATTTGCCTGGAGGAGTAGGAAACCACGGAGAACCACTTCGAGCATGGCTGAGGTGCGAATCGAACCCGGGCATCCGGGGGTAGCAGCTAATCACGCTAACCTGTACACCACAGAGGCGGATATTATTATTATTATTATTATTATTATTATTATTATTATTATTATTATTATTATTATTATTGATCCTCCGTGGCTCAGGCGGCAGCGGGCCGGCCTCTTACCGCTGGGTCCCGTGGTTTAAATCCCGGTCACTCCATGTGAGATTTGTGCTGGTAAAAACGCGGAGGCGGGATAGGTTTTCCCCCGGATACTCCGATTTTCCCTGTCATCTTTCATTCCAGTAACACTCTCCAATATCCTTTCACTTCATTTGTCAGCCATTAATCATTGCCCCAGAAGAGTGTGACAGGCTTCGGAAGCCGGCACAATTCCTGTCCTCGCCGCTAGATGGGGCTTCATTTATCCAATTCCTGATCCGGTCGAATTACTGGAAACAGGGTGAGGATTTTTCGTTCTTTGCTATTATTATTATTATTATTATTATTATTATTATTATTATTATTATTATTATTATTATTACGATTTTGGGATAGTGTCTCTGCCTCCAGTACCCGGAAGCTGTGAGTTCGATGTTCGATTCTTGGTTCATCCTAGGATTTCAATTCTGCTCTAAGAGTTTGAACGGGTTTTACTCAGGCGAACCCAGAGTAAACTGGTTATACGACTGAGAACTTTTTCACGCTGGCAGCGTGACGCTCGAATATCTGCAAGTCACCTGACTAGACAACAGACCTCTTAGAAAAACAAGTTTCCTAATAGGTTTCATGGGTCACGGGTTTAGTATAACCGACCTGGTTTGGAAACTCGGTCATCTGGGTGGAATTCCTTCAGCAATTGTACTGCGCTAATCAGTTTAATTAGCCTATAAACCATATTGATAACTTCAGTAATAGAACTAGTTCTCTTGCGGTAGAGTATCGGCCTTCGGATACCTAGATCGCGGGTTCAGAGGCAGTCGGATTTTTAAAGGAAGGAAAAATGTCCTTTCGGCACTCCTTGTCGTTCGATGTTGGCATGTAAAGTATCTCTGGTGACACAATCGGTGTTGCCCAACAAAATTAATGACATTGTTTTTTCAATATGTAGCCCAAGAAAGTTCTAGTACCCCTGCCATTTGGTGAAAGTAAAAAGGAACGTCGAAAATGACGTCATATCATATTGCCTACATGCGGTAGTTGAGGCCATATGACTGGTATAAGTTACTGTGTATGCATTTACTATTATGTTAACAGATGAGCAATTAGTTATTTACAAACTCTCTATAACTCTTCCTTGGCAAGACGAGGAGTAAGCCACAGTAGTTTTCCACTGGGCCAGAAAGAGCTATTGCTGCACGATTGGCCGTAGGAATAACATTGTTCACAACACTCAGACGCAGTACTCGTGCTCTGAATGTTATTACTCAGCACTACCCATACCTCGGCAGATTCCATAGTGCCATTGCCATTGATGAGACCAGCGGCGGTGTAAGGGGGAGGCGGATATATACCCCCCCCCCTCACCTCATGAGGCGCTTATACTCCGTATTATGAGTATATACTAAAACATAATAAAACATATATTTTCAAAGACACCCCTTTAAAGAGTGATTTATTATTTGTATTCTTATTATAATTCATATACGCCCCCCCCCTCCCCTGCTCAGGTGTCAGTGCTCCAGCCTGTCATAGCTGGGTTCCTTGGTTCGAATCCTGGTCACTCCAAATGAGATTTGTGCTGGACAAAGCTTGGCGAAACAGGTTTTTCTCCGGGTATTCTGGTTTTCCCTTGTTCTCTTTAATTCCAGCGACACTCTCCAATATTATTTCATTTCTTCTGTCAGCCATTAATCATTGTTCCAGAGGAGTTTGACAGGCTTTGGTAGCCGGCACAATTCCTATCCTCGCCACTAGATTGGGGCTTCATTCATTCCATTCCTGACCCGGTTGAAATTGGAAACAGGCTCTGCATTTTCATTTTTCTTCCCCCTTCCGTAAATTGTATTTAAATGGACCCCTGCGCATTTAAAATGTGTTAATAATAATAATAATAATAATAATAATAATAATAATAATAATAATAATCTTCCCCCTCCTCCCAAGGGAAAGTCGTATCTACGCCACCAATGAGACTGGGATTTCGGTAGTAGCTACATTTTTCTCTGACGTGTGCCAAGAGACAGGTGTACAAGTACTGCATCAGGCGCGCCGACTTCGGGTATTTATTGGGGGGGGGGGGGGCATAATTAACATGAACACAGGCATGTGAAATGAGGAACAACTATTAATGCAAACATTCCTACATAATAACAATATTCACAAACAAACAGAAAAAAAATAGAATAATAATAGAGCTTGTTTCTCAAATACATTTTCGAACCAGTCTTATGTATGGGATTTTCAATAATATCCACAAGTAAACAGAAAAGTAGAATATGATTCATAAATAAATATTGTGAAGGAAAATGAAATGGCGTATGGCTTTTAGTGCCGGGAGTGTCCCAGGACATGTTCGGCTCGCCAGGTGGAGGTCTTTTGTTTTGACACCCGTAGGTGACCTGCGCGTCGTGATGATGAAATGATGATGAAGACGACACATACACCCAGCCCCAGTGCCAGTGAAATTAACCAATCATGGTTAAAATTCCCGACCCTGCCGGGAATCGAACCCGGGACCCCTATGACCAAAGGCCAGCACGCTAACCATTTAGCTATGGAGCCGGACATTGTGAAGGAATATTTTATGTATGAAGCTATCAAAAATAATCACAAGTTAAAAAAAACGTGCTTTATAAATAGGCTACATTTTCTTAATAAGTATCCTATTACCGTACTCTATATTGTGCATTTCATGATACGAAATGTGAAAAGCTCTACCACCACTAAATGTACCGCCTGAACAGTCTCCATTGTGAAATGTAGTTCTATGAAGGAATGCCCGCTTTCTAGTCTCATTTCTTGATATAAAACCATCTACCACCTTCTCCATATTTAAGTTTTACCAGCCACCGAAAACTCCATGTTTTACAGAAAGGTGTCTTAACATCTATGGGGAGAACTTTTTGGAGGGGAGGGGGGTGCAAAATATGACTCTACTACCTGAAGATCATTTTGCGGGTGAGGGCAGAAAGAGCCCCCCCCCCCCCGCAAAGTCGGCGCCACTCTACTGCATCCACCAAGAAAGGGCAACAGGCGAGCCATCTAGAGGTGGCTACGGTAAATCTAACACCAAGTGGGAATAGTGTGTTCTTTTCAGAAATTAATATGGTACCGGTACTCATATATGGTGTAGGCTGTGTGAAGCTCATGGCCTTACACCTCTCTGGAAGTAGAAATCTCTCTTTCCTAAATTTTTCGATTTCATGGTAGGCAATCAGACCCACGTCCTTCGAGTGAAACAAGTATGCCTTTACCACCTCGGCTTGGCAGTCCCTGTAAATAAATAAGGTAGTGAGATTTAGTTACTTTATGCTGTGTTTGTCAGTTGTTCCGCCTCCCTGCCGCTTCCCGCAAAGTTGAAGCACTCGTATTGGCAGCTGTGGAGTCGTTGTTTTGATATGTATTTTTTATTTGGCTTTAGATAATTGACAGACCAAACAGTCATCTGGATATTACAAATCAATACTATTCATTGACACTGATTGGATTATATAACAAATTTTACATATTAGGTATAGCGCACAATTTTCACAGTAGGCCCTATATTACATAAGGATCCATACAAAAACATTCAAATTTGTAATACGTTTTCTTTAATTCTTAACAATAGAATATACGTTGTTTTCTTTAGACGCCAGTAGTTGCATTGTGACTGTTGTTTGACGTGGATGCGTGATTTAATCAACACGTTTTGTTGTTCGTGGTAATGAGCACATTAAAAAAAACAGATGATTTAGGTCCTGTATCGACTGGCCATCACATGTACAATATGGCGTGTCCACCACATGGGTATGATAAAGGTGGCTTCTAAAACTTCCTTGATTGAGTCGCACTCGAGTGATTGTTGTGATATCCACCTCAATACTCATATTTGAGGACATCTATTTTTTGGTACATGTATGAATAAATTATAACCTGTTTTGCCATAGTAGCATTTGAATGAGGAAAAGAGCGAAAAATATATGGCAGCTTTTTGGTTGGAAATGTTTGATAACGATAATATTGATAAGAGAAGCTTCACAACTGCATTCGATAAACAGTACAATAATTATAGTTATTACCCGACCAAGGCGAGTGGAGTCCTGCACAGCACAGCGCCACTAGCAACGTCATCATGACGTCATCGCAGTGCAGTCAGCCATGAAGAACAACTGGGGCACTAACCAATACCAGATCTTAAGACAGGTTTCGATTAGCGGCAATATGGCCGCGAACGCGGGTCATGCAAAGGTTGTATGTGATCGCGGTTGCGAGTTTAAAGTATTAATTGTGAAATAATTATTTCGAGTCTGGTTGTGATCGTACTTCGTGATTTTTCAATAGCCTGCTGATAACATCGTATTTGAGGTATTTGAATCGCTGGGTGCTTTTATGTGGAAGCTCAAAATACCTGGAAGTTAATTATTTCGTGTTTGCACGTAGTGCCATACGGGTTAAGTATTTGTTTATCATTGCGTTTGAATGATGGTGTTAGAGAATATAGTTAACATGGATCGATAGCTTTGTGTAACTCTCTGTAAGTCAAAAATGCGCAATGCCTGCTCTTTCAAATAAACAGATTCACGGGGGTTTAGCTAAATCATTCTCAGAGTTCTCAAGCATGTCAAAGAACGTCGCAATGTACAGTAAGTGTTGAGGCAGCATATTATCTAACCGGATCAGCGAGCTAACGGTCTTTAATTTTGCACCAGCGATTCTATAATGCATATTTTCAATATTTTTAGTCATTCGACAGTCACACCCCCTTGCTTCTGTGACCACTGGAAACATGGCGGATGTTTGTTCAATTAACTTCAGCCAGGCAGCGCTTGCGCCTCTCTATGTAATTCTAGTTCGTTGAACCTGACTATACGGTATTTCGGTGCGCTGAGCCAACGTCACAGCACTAGTTCACATTCTTTCCGCGGATCCACTCGCCTTGGTGAGAGTTTATCTACGAGTGTTGACAAAATAAAAGCAATAATAGAGTTCTAAATTAAACTTATGAAGTTGTTCCTACTTTTTGAAATTCTCTGAAATTGTAGCTAAAATTAATAAAGCCTTAATGTGACTTGCTTTCCCGAAGAGCGCGATAAACGATATATTACCATTCTAACTACCCACCTAGTTTTCAGAGACATCAGAGATGTCTGGATATTGTTCATTGCTTCCTAGTTCAGATTTTGGTGACTGCATGTAACATTACTGCTAAATATGTTGTAGATGGAACGGATTCTCATCAAGATCATCTCATTCCTATAATCTTCCAAAATACTTCAATTGTTATCGCTCTGGAGGTCTGCTGCTGACCTTATCAGCTGACACTTCCCTGTGTTAAATAGGGCCCTGATGAAGCATTCAGCTACGGTGAGGTGAAGATTTATATGGTATTCTGCTTATTGCTTGGAATCCGTGGAAGTTTTTTAGACGATTGCTGTACGTAGGCTGAATGTAGCGGGTTCAGCTTCAAAGGGCCTGGTTTTGATTCCCGGCTCGGTCGGAGAATTTAACCATGTCTGGTTAATCCCTCTTGCTTGGTGACTGAATGTGTTCATCTTAATACACACAACGCACCAAACTTTAAAAAAAAAATATACAATTTGCTTTACGTCGAGCCGACACAGGTATGTCATGTGGCGACGATGGCATAGAAAAGGTCTGGGAGTAGGAAGGAAGCGTCCATGGCCTTGATTAAGGTACAGCACCGGCATTTGTCTGGAGTGAAAATGGGAAACCACGGAAAATCACAATCAAGGTTGTCGATATTGGGGTTAGAACCCACTAACTCCCGAATCCAAGCTCACAGCTACGTCACTCAACCGCGCAGACATTCGCTCACACCACACTATGCAAACCAAATTCCATGGCAATTATGGCGCTACATCTCTGGTTGGCCTTGGTCTATCAAGCGACCCCTGCTCAGCCCAAATACCGGCAGATTACGAAGTGATGCGTGGTCAGTGGCCACGTGGTCAGCACGACAGTTCCTCTCGGTCGTTATTCATGGCCTTCTAGACTGGCGCCATAATCTCACAGTTAGGTCGCTCATCAGTTGTTCTCACGTAGGGAGAGTGGACCTTGAACCAGCCTCATATCTAGGTAAAATTTCCTGTTCTGGCCGGGAATCGAACCTGGGCCTTCGGGGAAGAGGCAGGCTCGTTACTGCTAGACTGCAGGGCCGGTACACACCGCATACATGCATTAGTGTACACATTTCTCCATATAGAATTAGCATCAGGAAGGGCATCTGGCCGTAAAATTTGGCTTAATCTACATCTTCATTAGTGCCAACCTAAAGAAATTGAGAGAAGGCCAAGAAAGGAAAAATAGACCTAGATATTCTTTGCGACTACGATACACTAACAGATATTATGAACGAACTATCCTGGGACTATTTTGGGGTATTAAGATGATATTGAGACATTTTAGTATCATCAGCCTCTAAGGAGCCAGCGAGGATGTTATTAAACAAATATAATATAGACCAGACTTCGGACCAAGTCTCTTTTTGTGCAGGACTTCTCGAGTGTCTGAGAGCGGCAGTTCTGGCCCCAAAATATGCTGCTTGTAATTATGGTGATCTTCAGGAACCGATGATGATACAGCAAATTACAGTACTAGCATTGTCTGCACTACAAGCATTTTATGAGTATATTCTCCTACTAAAATAAATAAATAAATAAATAAATAAATAAATAAATAAATAAATAAATAAATAAATAAATAAATAAATGTGTGCTACCATCCATCGTCAGGTGGTGCTCAATGTGTTGGTGATGTAGGCAGATTGCATTATTGAGGGTGGTTGAATACATCCACGGTATCCTCTGTCTGTCATAAAATGCTACTAAAAGGGGAACCTCCAGGGGCTCTCAGCTTGAGAGCATTGGTTGGTGACCACGGAACTCTTAGCTCAGCATGACTTGCTTCCACTTACTTGTGCCAGACTCCTCACTTTCATCCTCCCTATCCGACCTCCATTGGCCAATTCTTCTTCTTCTTCTTCTTCTTCTTCTTCTTCTTCTTCTCCGACCCCGAGGCATTAGGTTTGCTAGACCTGCGGAGTATTTCACGCCCTTCGCGGCCCTTCCCTTTTGTTTGCAGATACTTTCATTCTTCGAAGGGTCAGATCTCTTCCATTTTTTCCCTCTGATTAATGTTAAGAGGGGATGCTTGCCCAGTTGTACCCTCTTGAGCAGTAATCATCACCACTTTTTAGTTGTACGTGACTGTTGATATTGGGATCACAGCCAAGAGGAAACTTCCCTTAGCGCTAGAAGTTACCGTTTGCTGGTGATGAATACATCTTTGTCTAGAATCCCATCTTGTACTAACTTGTTATTCTCTCCTGATATATATATATATATATATTTGCTAGTTGCTTTACGTCGCACCGACACAGATAGGTCTTATGGCGACGATGGGACAGGAAAGGGCTAGGAGTGGGAAGGAAGTGGCCGTGGCCTTAATTAAGGTACAGCCCCAGCATTTGCCTGGTGTGAAAATGAGAAACCACGGAAAACCATTTTCAGGGCTGCCGACAGTGGGGTTCGAACCTGCTATCTCCCGAGTACTGGATACTGGCCGCACTTAAACGACTGCAGCTATCGAGCTCGGTCCTGATATCATTCGTGGCCCAACAGTCCATTAGGGCCTTAGCCTGCCATGACGACTGCTGCCTAGAAAGAAGGCCTGCAGATATTATAGTTCCGCATGGTCAGAGTGATGACCTATTCAGTATTCACTGCCTCTCGTGTCAGGTAGTTGTCTCACGAGGCTGAATGAACTCAGTTCCAGCACTCATTTCAGAATCAAAATTCCTGAACTGGTCGGAATTTGAATTCAGAACCTCCAGGTATGCGGTATATAAGGGTTGTTATAGCAGAAAAGTTATTTTTAACAATAAAAGGAGAAAATCCCTTCCATTTTATGAGTTTGGTCACTTTATCAGTGGTGGCTTCAATATTGTTGTCCGCTGCATAGGTCAGTCTTCGGTGCTCAAAACTGCAGAATGAATCGCGAATGGTTGGCATTTAAGAGTCCTGAGTTACGAGAGACTCATGTAAGTGGATTTACTAAGGGTAACGTTCCATCACTCCGAGAAATTATGAACAGGTAAGTTTAATAACATTACGGGAGATAAGTTATCAACACAGCGACATCCTTGGTCGCTGACGTTGCCTTGTCGCATATAGTGCTATTTCTTGGGTGAATGATCCTCCTAATTCTCCTCAGAAGCTGAGTGAAACTTAACTCGAGATATCTTATCGGTTTTTATTGTTTTTCCTAGTCTAGGTATCATAAGTTAGATTACTGGGATAGCAGTCCATAGTGCTAATTGCATTGAATTACTGGACCGTTAAGCCTGTACCAACACTCATACCTCACCTACTTTCAGATTTCCTAACCCATTCCAGAAGACATTGTGTATTATAAACACTGTATCTCATCATAGAAAGCCAGGATACGATAGTGGATTCTGCAGCTTCCATTTATCCAAGGCATGCCATGGCCAGTACCTTTGTATATTTTTAAATGTGGCAGTTTCAGTTCAGCTTCATGTCCATGAATAAAATCTATTCATGAATTTTTCATGGTCTACTTGAATAGCTGAGAACGTGTTATATTGTACGTTCGTGTTCTTTTTATGAAAGGACTATTGACCAATATTTAATGTTGGAGTGAGGAAGTGCTAATCCTGGCTTTCTTGTTTTAAAGCTGTCGTATGCTGGCTGATGTACTGGCTGCCAATTCTATAGATATTTCAAAGTATTTATAATGAGTGCTTTTCCGATTACCTCGTCTGTATACGTCATTACGTCAGGTTGCTTAAGAATTACCTTTTAAGTTATCATCATTATTGTATTAGCGTTTTCTAAGGAGTATCTTGGGACACATTCATTTACACAAGATAAGAACGTAATTGCTGGTTTTATGTGTAATCTGGGTGGAGAAGATGAGTTGTTTGTATGAGCATTCGCAGACTCTAACAAGGATTAGTGTACGAGAGTCTATAAATGGAAACTCGAGATATGGTGATGTTAGTCACAATATGATCTAGAAAAACGTGAAACTTTGTATTAAAGATCAAATTTTTAAGCTGATAGAAAAAATAGTTGAAATGTGGTGGCAGATAATTTGACAGGCTGCCATCTTTCATCAAGAGAGCACCGTGCTGCACTCTTTAGTTGAAATATGGTGGCGGATAATTTCAAAAATGCTTTTTTGTCATCCGCCATCTGTTTGAGTTGGACAGAAACTTGCTAGGATGGACAATTAGGACATAATAAAAGTAATAGTAATAATCATTCTGCCGTAAGATAATTAGATTTTGCTGCAGTTTTAAATGGAACATGGTGTATTGAAGGCATCGATTGCAATGGAACTTTGTAGGATGATCACTGAAGGCAAACGTCGCCGCACTCCTGTCGTTGTTACATAGGCTGTCCAGCATAACATAATGAGTGATTCTGAACAGGAATCCGGCAGTGGTGGTGATTGTTATTTTAACAGGAAGTACAACTAGGCAACCATCTCCTATTTAATGAGAGGGAAAAGCAGAAGAGGTCCGAAACTTCGAAGAATGAAGATATCGGCCAAAGAAATGCAAGGGCCAGGAAACGCGTTGAAAATGGTGGACTTCCCTAGGTCTCGAACACACTAGTTCCGTGTAGGCCGGAAAATAACAATAATTGATCAAGGAAGGTCGGAAATGATAAATGAAGGTGAAGAGCCTGCAGCAAGTAAATGGAAGCAATGCCAGGACTCAGCTAATGGCCCCGTGGTCGCCAACCCACGACCCGAAGTTGAGAGCCCCTGCGGCCGCTTTTAGTCGCCTCTTACGGCAGGCAGCGGATACCGTGGATGTATTCTACCGCCGCCACCCACCGTGGGACAGGAATCCCGAATTTTCCTCGTTTGTGCAAATAAGATACTATATTAATAGCATGCACGTTTATACTGCAATGTGTATATCCAGGATTGCATGCTACATGCTTCTTTAGCTTCCGTTATAAACGATACGGAGGTATTAAAGTCCTAGGCTAATATTTTGACATGTTCACTGTACGTGTTAGTGAAATAGGCTTGTAGAGCGTAAAATTTTGGTCGTGCTATCAAAATCATTTTCGGTATAAAGGGATTTATGTAAATTTAAAATAGAACGATCAGCATATATCTACAGTGTATACGCAACGTCATTCTTCGCTATCATTAACGAATTGCTGCTATTTTTCAGTAATTAATTATAATACTGCTGTTGGTTTTACGTAAAAATGCTTATTACCATTAAATTTTGGTTATATTAATAAAGATAATCATTCACCCAAGTGCCATTGAAATCTCAGCCCCCTTGTGAGTGTATTTGGAATACATTGCTTCCTGTGAACTGGTGATACATGATACCAAAGAAACCAAATCAAAAGCTGTGGCACGTAGGAAACTTGGCCTGTCAAAAATGACTGCATCCCAGCCTGACGGTTTTCAGATATTGGAGTAACGTGATCAGCAAGACGACAATATTTATGCTGTGTTGGTTGGCTTTCTTGGTTAGATCCGCTCCTTCTCGCATAAACCTTCTTCAGTTGGACTCTCGAGTACAAGTAAACTTCGTTTCAGCCTTTAGTCAAGGATCAAAGTCCTTGGACGAACTAGGGCTCGAACCTGAGACCTCTGAGAAAGAAGCAGACACACTACTCGTACAATAAGGAACTGGTGATAGAAGATGTCATTCTGCCGGAATTACTTCTACTACTTACTTCTACTATTCTAGGTATTTAAATGAGAAATTACTCCTTTCGTGGATCAGTTAAAGTGTCTGCCTCTAGAAGCCAAGGCTGCGGCTCCAAATATGGCAGAGGTAGTCGGATTTTAGAAGGGCTGAAAGAAAGTTCATTCGACGCTCCATGACATACGATATCAGCATGTAAAAGATCTTTGGCGAAACATTTGGTGCTGACCCTTGAAACTCAGCCATAGGTCACCCGAATAGAATTCTGGTTTCTGCGCCATTCGGTAGAGTAAAACGGAACGTCGAAATTGACACACAAGCAGCCTAAATGGCATCAAATAAAAATATCTTCACTCGGTAGCTGAGGTCATACGATCATCATTATCATCATCATCATCATCATCATAATCCAGAATACCACTCACTGAATCAATCAATCAATCAATCAATCAATCAATCAATCAATCAATCAATCGTTTGTTACGTTATCTATGGAACCACCAAACTGTTGGGAATGACATTTGGCATAGAGGTTCCTCCTTGACCATAACCAACAGCTAAGGGACATTTTTGAAAAATTCAACCCCTAAAGGGTAAAAAGAAGGGATTAAACTCGAAAAAATGGGCAGTGTTTCGGGCTGTTATGATGGTTAATTTGATGCCGCTTGACAGGGTTTATAGGTTGCGGGCTACTATACTAAGAAGTAAACACAGTACTCGAACAGCAAGGAAATGGTGATAGCAGATAGCCATTCTGCCGGGATTACCTTTTGGTATTGACTTCTACTATTCTAGGTATTTAAATGCAAAATTACTCCTTTTGTAGATCATTTGTAGAGTATTGCCTCTGAAAAAGAGGAAGATCCTTGGCCTAATCGCCAGCGCCCCCCCCCCCCCCTTTACACACACACACACACACACACACACACAGAGAGAGAGAGAGAGAGAGAGAGAGAGAGAGAGAGAGAAAACATTTTTGGTTCCGAAAGTTGCCGTGTGAGGAAATAACTTGAAAACACAAGTAATTGTTAGGATGCGTAGTAAATCAACGTAACATGTCCGCAGTAGTTTTTGAGTTATGTTCGTAGCTCCGTCTATAGGAATGAGGTCGGCGGTTGCACAGTGGGCTTCGGCCTACAGGTAGTCACGGCTGGTCCGTGGTTCAACGGCTCTGATCTCCGACCGACCAACCGAGCAGAGGAGGGGTGACTCTACGCCTCTGTATTCGAAAAACGAAGAGGGGCTGGTTCCCACTGTCAACTGTCCTGAGAATGGTTTACCGTGGATTTCCATTCTCCTGCAGTAAGGCGAATGCCAGGACAGTTCCTAGCTTAGGCTACGGCCGCCAACCCTCTCACATTCTCCGCACTACACGGCTCGAATCGTGTAGTCAACTCGCTCAGTCAGCTGAGAATCGTCTTCCATATGAGCCCCCCTTCATCTTTGTTTAACTGTAGGACTTACTGTTTACGTTCACTCCAAGGAAAACCGGGCGAGTTGGCCGTGCTGTTAGGAGCGCGCAGCTGTGAGCTCGCATCCGGGAGATAGTGGGTTCGAATCCCATTGTCGGCAGCCCTGAAGATGGTTTACCGTGGTTTCCCATTTTCACACCAGGCAAATGGCGGGACTGTACTTTAATTAAGGCCACGGCCGCTTCCTTCCCATTCCTAGGCCTTTCCTGTCCCAACGTCGCCAAAAGACCTATCTGTGTCGGTGCGACGTAAAACAAATAGAAAAAAAATCCAAGGAAACTCTCATTTCAAGACAGGCTGCAATTGTCGCTGTCATTGTTATCATTGTCGACAAGTTTTAGGGGTTAGGGATATTTCCGTTAGCTGCCTCGTGTACTTACTGTATCTTGAAAAATATCTTATTGTGCTAGGCTGTAGAAAATCAGGTGTGAGTATGCATTTGGGAGATAATGGGTTTGAATCCCAGCGTCGACAGCCTTGGAAATGGTTTCCCGCGCCACCATTTTCACACTAGACAAATGCTGAGCTGTACCTTAATTGCATCTACGGCCGCTACCTTCCTAATCGTAGCCTTTTCCTATCCTTGTGTCACCGAAAAGACGTTAAACTCCTAGCGAAAGAAAGAATGAAAGGAAGGTATAGATGACTACATAAATAAAATAAGACGTCCCCATTGAACTTCTTTAAAAGGTTGTTGTTATAATGAGCATACCGGTGAAAATGTTAGTAAACAATAGCCAGCTCGCAGTAAAGGGACGTCACTGAATGAAGGGAAGGGAAAATGATCACAGGCATCCCTGAAACGTTCTCAGTAAAAAATAGGTGGTCGTGGGATATAAGAATTATTTAAGAATTTTGAGTAGTCAAATGAGAAATCTGCAAGAAAATCGCATATCTGTATCCAGTAGGAGAATCGAACTCATTTGAAATCAGATGCAATGGCTGTCGTAAACCTCCACGCTTCCTGTGCCAACCTCATCAGTATTATTTTTCCACAATTTTTAACATAAAATTTTACAAGCTTGTGTTTGCACATGGGTGTGAGAAAACGGACTGAGAGAGAAAGAGGAGAAGAGTCTAGTTTTAAAGGAATGGTTTATTTGGACGGTTTTATAGACAAATTGACGTATTAAGCCCACCCAGTGCTGAGAGGTTTATTTACATTCCAGAATAGAAAACTCAAGGACATAGACTTGTTGCTGTACAATTTGAAGAAAAAAAAAAGTCTGTTCCAAGAGTTGACCATGAAATGTTCGTTGGTTAAAGCAATACTGGATTGTGAGTAACATTGCTGCATTGCTTGAGAGGATGTAGTGTATCTGGAATTAAAATGAAGATGACCGAGCTCGATAGCTGCAGTCGCTTAAGTGCGGCCAGTATCCAGTATTCGGGAGATAGTAGGTTCGAACCCCACTGTCGGCAGCCCTGAAGATGGTTTTCCGTGGCTTCCCATTTTCACACCAGAAAAATGTTGGGGCTGTACCTTAATTATGGCCACGGCTGCTTCCTTCCCACTCCTAGCGCCTTCCTATCCCATCGTCGCCATAAGACCTATCTGTGCCGGTGCGACGTAAAGCATCTTGTAAGATGCAGATGAAAGGAATAGGATTGTTCGTCAGTCCGGTAGAATTATTATATTCGTTGTCGTGTGCATGCGTTCGTTTGAGCTTTTCTTTCAACCCTGGAACGGAAGTCACTAAATCCTTTTATACCACCCTTGCGGAATTGAGTGACTCAGACGGTAAATTGCTTGCTTTCTGAGCCCAGGTTGGTGGGTTCATTCCCGCTCAGTCGGTGGGGTGTTTTAGGGTGCTCAAATATGTCAGCCTCTTGTCGGTAGATGTACCGCTAGTCAGTTAGTTTGGAACAATGTCTTATATCGTATCAGGCAAGCAAGACTATCTCCATACAGGCCATGAAGGGAGGTTAAGGCTTCCTCTGTCTGTAAACTCGGCACTAAGTGGGGTGTATTGGTTCCGACCGCCTTAGCTCCGAGGGATTAACCTGGTACTCATTTTCGGTGTAGGCTGAGTGAACCTCAGGGCCATTTGCGCTTCTTGAAGTGGAAATATTGTTTCTTTAAATTTTCGACTTCCTGACGGAGAATCGAATCCACGTCCTTCTGAGTGAATCAGGTACGCCTTAACCGTCCCATTCTTGGCAGCCTCTAATTCCGTATCATACCTTAATTATTACTCTGTGGAAAACTGTTTTGATATAGAGTACGTGTGTGTGTCTTCTATAATGGCCTTCATTTCTCTTTAATTTTTCTTACTGTTGGTTTTTTATTGCATCGACTCAGACAGATCTTACAGCGGCGATGGGACTAAACGGGGCTAGAACTGGGAAAGAAGCGACCGTGGCCTTAATCGAGGAACAACCCCAACATTTACCTAGTGTGAAAATTGGAAACCACGGAAAACCATCTTCAGGGATACCGAGAGTGGGGTTCGAACCCACCATCTCCCGAACGAAGCTCACAGCTACTTGACGCGAACCTCGCAGCCAGCGCATTCGTTTTTTTTAACATTTCTTGGTATAGTTGAATCCTGTGCGATAAAGCGAAAAAGGTATGATTATTGTAGTACAGTTAAAGTGTGAACTCTAAGATAGGGAGTCAAAATTTACATCTAGGGGAGAATGTGGTCATGTAATATTCGATGTTTAGCTTTTCTTACCGATTATTTGAATGCAAGAAGGCAATTTTTCAACAAGTTCGTCCCACTCCGCAACTGAAAATTTCCACCAAAATGAAACCTTATGCTCAGCATTTTAATGTTAATTTACGTGCCCTCCACATAATATGGTTATTCGATTGCTCTTCCATTAACAAATTACCTACAGTATGTCTGTCTGTTAGGTCATCAGCCCAGAGGCTGGTTGGATCCTCAAATAGCACCACCAAAGGCTATGCAGTTATAGGGAAACCGCAAAAACCAATGGCAGAGCCCAAATGAGGAGTACTAGGCAAGATAAGGAGTGAGGTAGTTTGCCATTGCTTTCCTCACTGGGCCAGAATGTGCCACTGCAGCACGACTGACCCCATGAGCAACACCTTTCATAACACTCGGACACTATTTGTGCTCCGAGTGTCATTACTCAGCACCACCCATACCCCAGCAGCTTCCATATTGTCTCAGCCATGGATGAGACTGGGACTTCAGTGGAAGCTACACTTTGCTCTGGCCTGTGCCAAGAGACGGATACAAAAGTACTGCATCCATCAAGGAATGGCAATAGGCGGATACAGTATGTTATTGGTCTTTTATTATTTTTTCGCATGATCGAAGCATGTGGAATGAAAAATGAAAATCCACAGCCTGTTTCCAGTCATTCGACCGGGTCAGGAATGGAATGAATGAAGCCCCATCTAGCGGCGAGGATAGGAAATGTGCCGGCTGCCGAAGCCTGTCGCACTCCCCTGGGGCAATGATAAATGACTGATAGATGAAATGAAATGTTAATGGAGTGTGTGCTGGAATTAAATATGACAGGGAAAACCGGAGTACCCGGAGAAAAACCTGTCCCCCCTCCGCTTTGTCCAGCACAAATCTCACATGGAGTGACCAGGATTTGAACCACGGTATCTAGCGGTGAGAGGCCGATGCGTCTGAGCCACGGAGGCTATTCATGGAATGAGTATTATTTTCACCAAGAAACTGACTTTGTGTCTTCCAAAAATGACCTACTGAAATCTGCATACAATATAAGTTTTACCCATACCTTTTAAATACAGTAATACCAAATATTGATCGAGATCAACAAGTACCTAACAAAAACAGTTTGAGATACATACGAAATACAAGACAGGCACCATATTAATGAGAATATTGTGGTTTCATGATATCTATCAGGCCTTCAAGTCTTATACTGTGACAAGGCCAGTCTCGTGGAACTTCCCATACACAGATCCTTTTAATTTGAACGATGTTTTGTCTTCCAGCAACACTCTCCGTTATCACTTCATCGCATTTATCAGTCATTAACAAACACCTTGGGAGTGGCGACCCCTTGTAATAATAGCCTATATATGGTTCATTCATTACATCCCTGATCCAGTCAAAGACTGGAAAACGGATTGTAGGTTTTCATTCACTCATTTCATGAAATAGATGGACCTGGTTATTTTACAAGGAAATAAGTCTGCCCTTTCTTTCACGATAAAACCAGCTGAATTTAATGTTCATTGTTGAAGAGAACTAAATTACTGCCATTCATTGCCTTCCGTGTTATTAGATATCCGTTGTTGCATGGCCTTACTGAACGCAGTGGCCGCGCGTACTAACGCGCTAGGGCTATAGTGTCAAGCTCTGCCTTTGGGAGACGAATGGATTTGAACCCCCACCGTTGGCTGTCCTGAGAATGCCGGGACAGTTCCTATTCATAGGCCATAGCCGATTTTTTTGCACCTCCTTAATCGAAATTCATTCACCATCATTCATTTGATCTCCGTTATCTCCTAAACTGAGGTTGGTGAAGGAATGGTATCCGGTCGTAAAAACATGCCATGTAATGTCATCTCATTGTTCGAAAAAACTAAGAAATTTTCCTTTCTTTTTCAAATGCATTGCTTCCACTTACTTGTGCCAGGCTCTTGACTTTCATCTGTTCTATCTGACCTCCCTTGGTCAACTCTTGTTCTTTCCGACCCCGACGGTATTAGTTTTACGAGGCCAAGGGAGTCCTTCATTTTCACGCCCTTCATGGCCCTTGTCTTTCTTTGGCCGATACCTTCATATTTCGAAGTTTCGGATCCCTTCCATTCTTCCACTCTGATTAGTGTAAATAGAGGATGGTTGGCCAGTTGTACTTCCTGTTAAAGCAACACTCACCACCATCTTTTTCAATTTCAAGAAGGATCGAACCAAATAAGTACACCTTTCTAAAATACTATTATCATAGCAAGTAAAGCTTACAGAGGACAGCAATAAAAACTACTATAAAAACATCGATAAGACTATTTTTTGTTTATCTCGATGATATGGGTGCCTTTTAACAATGACCGATTCATTTGTGTTTCTGACAAGGAGATTCAATAAATAGACGTAGTCGTTCGCGTCTAGTCTTAACGGGAGAAGGAAGATCACACTATAAAGCAAGTCGGGCAAGGATGGCATATAATGATGTTTAAAATTTACCAGAAAACCAGGTTCCTTACGAAGGGGTTACATTTAAAGTGACGCTATCTTATGCCATTTTTTACCCTAAAATTAAATTTTAATAAAATTCTACCATACGCCGAGAATTGTTTCCTGTGTTTGGGATTATGATAAATGATGTCGTGGAATCCGTTCCAAGCCTTTGTCGCTATAGAAGAGGTGCATATCTGCATTGTGCAGTGCTGTTATAGGCGTGCCTGTGTCCTCTTGTTTGGTTTGAATGTTGGGTGGAGTGGTCTATCTGATGCGTCTTATTTCGACCACGCCCTGTTCGTCGTACGTCAACTGGGATGTAGCTGTCGTGGAAATGATCAGTAGAACTAACGATGCAGCATTCATTTCCAGCATGCTTCTGCATATAATTTTGAAACGTTAAACTTAAGGGTTGAAGTTCTCGAACTTACATTGGATGTGGACTGTCTGATATCAATATTAGTTAGGTTTTATTTTAACTCATGCTTATTTTTGGACTGAAAGTTCTTTGCATATACTAGACTATACTGAAATTGAACTCAAGAGCTTAGGAAAAGTATCCTTCCGCACGTGATCACGTCCCCTGTTCCCCCTTCCCGTCTCTGTTCTCCATCTCCGCCACAACTAGCTTATTATTAACGCCGTGAGTCTATCTGACAAGTACTTCATTCTGTAATAATGAAACATCAAACGAAATCACATCCTTTCACATAGCTGTACTTTGATTACGTACCATACCTATTTATTCCTTTATTGACCATGTAAAACCTACAGATTACTGACGAATACCGAGGCAGGAGAAGCAAGGTTTATTTTTATATCATAATGCAATTTGTGTGAGGTACAGTACATGGGGACTTAAAACGTAAATATACGATTCCGCTCTCGTGCAACGACTGTCAGTGGCAGTTTCTCACAGTTCAAAAAGCTGAAAAGAGAAAAAGAAAAAAAACACCTGTGAGTGGGATTGCAAAATGCAATGTTTTCAGGAATGTTGTAAATATTGTAGTCGCGTCATTCGGAAGGTAAAAATGAACTCATGATCCCCTCATGACAACATTTCTGCAGGTAGAGGGCGGTTACGAATATAATGCAAAGTACAAATTATTATTATTATTATTATTATTATTATTATTATTATTATTATTATTATCGAGTACGCCAAGGATCCTATTCCCATACCGTGTTAAGGCCCTTTCTGTTTTATTTACGGTGAGTGCTGAGCTGACACGTCGACCTTTCGCTGGAGATTTGGATTTTCCGTGGAGTTTAAATTCCACGCGAGCGGCGTAAACACGCTGCACAGAAACGCCGGTCAGCTGCGCGGTGTTTTTCACCACGTCTTCCAGAGTCCACAGCGGATTGTCATCTCGTAGGCTACTGTAAACGTTTAAAACAATCTGGTTTAGATTTCCTACTGAATTCTTCTCCACTGTTGTTAGCTTTAAAGTATTTCACGGGGGACTCAAGCGCCACAGCATCGCACACGTGTTGCTCACAACTGACAGCCATTATGAATACTGAACACGCTGTTGCAACCAGTATTGTCAACAGTTTTCTTGGATCCATCTTCAATGTCGCACATTTTATGCGAACTTATCAGCAATGGCATGAACTCGAACAACGCTTATTAAGTACACAGTGCAATAAGATATCAATATCATGTTAAATAATTATTATTTTGCTACATGCACCACTGAGAACAATAACTATTCATAGCCATCTACGTATGAAATATAAGAGTTGGTAACGAACCCGAGTAACATACAACCTGTGGTATATTTTCCATATTTATACAGGGCAAAAAAATTTTATTCGTCAAGTCATTTCACCAGAATATCTAACCAAACTGAAGGAAGCTCCTGACTTCAGGAACAAGTAACAAACCTAGGGAACTATTTGGCGCTGCGGAAGCCTTTTCACCGACCAGAAGTCTGACTAACATCAAAGGGACCGCTAAGGTCTTGAGTTGACTCTCAGTATAGTGGCTGTACTCGCCGTTGATGGGTTAGCTACTGTACTGTACAATTAATTGCAGTATTGTTGTCATCGAGCAGAAATGAGTGGTTACAGAAGAAACAGAACACATCTCAACTAACAACAGTCATTCACTCACTAACTCACTCACTTAGTGCCCGTGCTAGAAATACCTACAGTATGCATGCGGATGCAAATCTCTTCCCATCAGTCGGCTTGTACTTCCCTCCGTTGCTGACTCAGGGCTGTACATGCCTGTCGATGACAGGCTCCAGTTACATGTTGTGGTTTACAAGAAATGGCTGAAACAAACAGCTACATAGGTTGTGGCTAGGATTGACACAGTAATTTGTTAGTGTGTGTGTGTGTATTTTATACGTTTGTATTAATATGGTTGTTTGAGGAGATGCTACTTTAATCGAAGCCGTGGTTTCTTTGCAGGGGGGTGACACTTCATAGGGAGCGTCCGAAGCAGTTCTGAGATGGGCCAATCGATCTCCGCCAACTAATGAAAACTAAAATTATCTTTTAGAGGGTTAATTTAGAAGGCAGAGGTTGGCATTACACATTCAGTTGCGTGGTACAGCAAATTCAAAACACAACACCGTTATCGTTGCGCGCGAAGGGACCTTGGTCGTACGGTATGTAATAGTGCTTGTTAGACGAAAATCTGTTGAGATTCTTTCGCATTGAACGAGATTTTTGATCCAGTTTTTTGAGAGTATGGTGTGAAATTATAATTATGCGCGCGTTCTTAGTGTGAAGAAATAGTATTATGATCATGAACGTACTTCACATTGAAGTTGCTAGTAAACGTCTGTGTGATTGTGCTTCTTACCTGCTGTTTGGAATAAATAAATTCAAAATATAAACTGTGTGCATTATGCTGTGTTTTACTTTCATCCTTTCCTTCTCGTGTTTCCATTCCCATACATAAAAGTCGTGGGAAGGGTTCAACGAACGAACGAAAGAATGACTTTATGTTAGATCGTGATTTAGGCAAGTATGGGCTTTTGGGGTTTTATATGAATTTCATTAACATTTTCAGTAATCAATGTTGCATTTATCACTTAATAGATGTAAATTTACATTAAAATACGAATGGTGAAACAACGATACAAGCTAGCGTTATAACAGTATTGCCAACAAACAAATACGGTAATTGCAATTTACTTTTCAAGTAAAAGACACGAGAGAAGCTTTAGATACAACTTTCCTACCGAAATACAATCATTATCTCTATCACAATTAAAATTTTAACAAAGTAACAACTATCATCATCGTTTTTACTACGAGGTACTATCGTGGGATTTATTTCCTTATGTTGGCAGAGAGAAAGTGGCCACTGTAGCTTCCATGACCTGTTTTCTCAGCCAACTTTATTATACAGGAGTGACGGATCTATTTCTCTTATATGATCCTTGTTTCTTTGTTTAAGACCGGGCGAGTTGGTCGTGCGGTTAGGGGCGCGCAACTGTAAACTTGCATCCGGGAGATAGTGGGTTCAAACCCCACTGTCGGCAGCATTGAAAATGTTTTCCGTGGTTTTCCATTTTCACACCAGGCAAATGCTGGGGCTGTACCTTAATTAAGGCCACGGCCGATTCCTTCGCACCTCTAGCCCTTTCCTATCCCATCATCGCTATAAGACCTATATGTGTCGGTGCGACATAAAACAAATTCTAAAAAAAAATAAAAAAATCTTTGTTTAAGTTTTGTTACAGAAGCGATATAGTATTCGGCATTATTCTGCTTCATACTTGTTCTTAGGAGAATTGAGTATTGCAAGAGACCATTCTCATGATTGATTCGTATTGAAACTGACTAAAAGCAAGTTAAAACAAAAATAATTTGTTCTATTATCACCACCTATTCAGTACAAGCCACGTGCTACGTGGATGAAATTTACATAATACTATACACACTTCTCAGGGACATGTTTCGCCCCTTATTAAGGGCATCATCAGCCTGTAGGTAACCTTAAGGTCAAATGTCTGAAACATATTTATATTCATACATGGATTACAATGAAAAAATACGTTACCCATTAAAAACATCTTAAAGTTAACATGCTACAATTATAATATAAAAAAATGCCACATTACACACTAAGAGTATCGAGAATTGATAGTGTCTATACTCGTGGAAATTTAAAATGAAAATGAAAACCAAAAAGTTTTAATCATGAAAATTAAAAATTTGCAGATCATTGGGATAGTAACAGTCTTGAGTAAAGAGTGTAATCTTCTTTGGGTACATTAATCCCAAATGTTCTGTACCTGAACTTCGGTTCAGAAGGTCCCGGGTTCGATTCCCGGCCGGGACGGGGATTTTAACCTTAATTGGTTAATTCCTACGTCACGGGGGCTGGGTGTATGTATTGTCTTAATCCTCATTTCATCCTCATCACGACGCGCAGGTCGCCTACGGGAGTCAAATAGAAAGACCTGCACCTGGCGAGCCGAACCCGTCCTGTGATATCCCGGCACTCAAAGCCATACGCCATTCCATTCCATACCGAGCGCCGCTCATTTGAGTGGTTAAGGTCGGAAAACTTAATTTGTGTGATGGGTAGATGCAGAGTGGCTCTCGGCTCACAAGTGGCCACGGCTCTACCGTGTCTCTGCGCCTCTGTATTCGGGAGACGGGAAAGGGTTGAACCTTACGGCTGTTCCCACCGTCGGCTGTCCTGAGAATGGTTTTCCATTCTCCTGCACCAAGGCGAATGCCGGGACAGTTCTCCGACTATGTCCTTCGCCGTATGAAATCTGCCGGTCTGAGAGACGGCGTTAGTCTAAGAGGCCTACCTCCCCATTCAGGGGAGGAATGAAAACATGTTATTAGTAGTTATTTGTGTCCATTAGTGATGAAAGTCCAACAATCGTTATACGTTTTCACTCTGTGAGAGAAAGTTTGAGGCGGAAGGTAAGGGCAGTGGAAAGAAATTGGGAACAAAGCCACTGGAAATGTATGTCTGGGACCATTCTTTCCAGTTGCTCTCAACGATTTATAACATCCCCACCAGAGTTGCAGCTAACCTATCTCTCAAAATACCGAGTCACAGATCCACTCTCTACAATCATTCTTTTGTTGCCAGTACAATTTGAACATGGAATTCGTTACCCAATGACCTAAGGGACACCCTATCTGAACCAATATTTATAAACAGATGTTGGCAGCGGTACTTGGACGGATCAGTCTGAGTGTAAATACAAGAATTCTTTTTTCCTGTTTCGTTATTTCATTTCCTCAGCTTTACGGAATTTGTTTTTATTGATGCATTAGGACAATTTTCTTTATTTACGGTTATTTTATATAGGCTACGTTTCTTTTTTTCTTTACTTTAATGTGTTTTTTAAACTATGGGTAAAGTTTAGTACGATAGTGTATGAAATAAGTAATAAGTTGTGTGTAATATTTGTTAAACTGTATGTACATTGTAATACATGGTTTGGCATAATAGCAGGTTTTATAGCCTGAGTCACGCTTTGTAAATAAAGGAATAATAATAATAATAATAATAATAAATATTGCCCTCTGGCCTCCGGAAAGGCCTGGTGCAAGTCTTTTTGATTTGACGCCCGTAGCTGACCTGCGCGTCGTGATGAGGATGAAATGATGATGAATACGGCGCATTCCCCGTCCTAGGGGAATTAACCAATTATGGTTAAAATTCCGGGCCCTGCCGGGAATCGAACCTGGGACCCCTTTGACCAAAGGTCAGCACGCTAACCATTTAGCCGTGGAGCCGAATATAATAATAATAATAATAATAATAATAATAATAATAATAATAATAATAATAATGCTTAATAATGTTACAAGTTGTGGAAAAAGTAACATTTCCTGGCCATGACACGTCAAAAACTGATATACAGGGCCAGTAGAGAAATGTAGTTTTACAGGGAGGGTGATTAGGGTTAAATTAAATTATTGTTGGACTGTGCAGACTGTGCACACATAGTCTGACTTCAAAGCGTCCAAAGCCGCGGAAACTGCTAGTAAAAGTTATAAACTCATGTACAGGAACCATATCAGTTACACGTGGAACATCAAAATTACGCCTACGGGGAGGAAGGAGCGAAGAAACTAACGAGATGACATAGGAATGGCGTACACTGGGAAAGAAATCTGTCAGGGGATGATAGGATTGTGCAAAATGATCGAAATGGAACGAAGTAGAAAGACAGGTAAACAGAACAGAATGTATTGATTTATTCGTGTCAGAAGCTACATCAGTCTTATAAAGTACGAGATTAACATAATAAGAACAGTATCTTCTTCTTAATATGTGTTACGCTGAACATGGGAAGATTGGAAGGGATAGACAAGGAAATGGGAAGGAAGCGGCCGTGGCCTTAAGTTAGTTACCATCCCGGCATTTGCCTGGGGGAGAAGTGGGAAACAACGGAAAACCACTTCGAGGATGGCTGAGGTGGGAATCGAACCAACCTTTATTCAGTTGACCTCCCGAGGCTTAGTGGACCCAGTTCCAGCCCTCGTACCACTTTTCAAATTTTGTGGCGGAGCCGGGAATCGAACCCGGGCCTCCGGGGGTAACAGCTAATCACGCTAATCACTACACCACGGAGGTGGACAAGTACAATATAACAAGTAAATATATCACTGGTACTATAAACTGTCACATCATAACCATCAGTGATAGGTTATAAAAACTCTATACAGATAACCTCGAATTCTTCCCTCCCTGTCTCTATTTCGATCGGCCCCAGGGGCTTTGAACTTTGGAGCGTGGGTTGGCGACCACGGGGCCCCTAGCTGAGTCCTGGCATTGTTTCCACTTACTTGAGCCAGGCTCCTCGCTTTCACCTATCCTATCCGACCTCCCTTGGTCAACTCTTGTTCTTTTCCGACCCCGACGCTATTAGGTTTGCGAGGGCTAGGGAGTCTTTCATTTTCACGCCCTTCGTGGCCCTTGTCTTTCTTTGACCGATATCTTCATTTTTCGAAGTGTCAGATCCCTTCTATTTTCCTCTCTGATTAGTATTATGTAGAGGATGGTTACCCAGTTGTACTTCCTCTTAAAACAATAATCACCACCACCACCACCACATCTATTTCGATCGCTGCTGTATTTCCTATCACTACTCGAAAAGAAATGATTTCGTTTCCTCGTTTCATGGTAACGCACAGAAGAGTGCTGTGATTCGGAAACGTGTTGTTAATGTCAAACAGTGCCATGATAAAATCGGTATACAGTTCATTCAACTCACCTGGACAGGGATCTTTCGTGAAGCGAAGTAGAAACTTTTCCCTGAAAACACAGACTCATTTCTCGAATTTGTTGCATATGTGCATTCACCGAACTGCTGTTTCGCAAAGAAGGAATCCTGTTACATTTAAATGGATCTGTTCTTACATCTAAGTAAATGATGCAGTCATCTTGTTCGTGATTACCTATATGACTTCATTATTCGCCTAGGAAGGCACTAAAGAGATTTTTGTGGCTTCTCTCATTTCCTCTGATCTTTTTTGTAAGGCTGCGCTGTTCGCAGCTAATAGCCATCTAGTTAACCGAGTTTCCAGTTGGTCTTAAATTAATTTTATTTTGCAGAGGCGTCGTAAAACAGAAAGATGGTAAGTTCTTCCTAAATTAAGTTCAAGAGATTTCTGACCCAGTTTCATAACCAATGCTGGTAAGATGGGTTACATGGAACTTGGAAACGAAGGTTTTCACCCGGTCACAGTGACTTTTGGAAATTGACTTGTGTGTGTCTTTCTCCCAGAGTACTCTGTATGCTGTGACATTAACTTCTTTCCAGCCCTGTCACTCTTTCTTGATATTGGTGTTTCTTTCGGGGGCTTCTGATTTCGTGGTCAACATCTATATGTATTTCTTTTAATATTTTTTATTTTTCCTGGCTCTTTCCCCAGTAAGTTGGGAGTCGCCACTGTGCGTAAATTAAGCCTACTTTTAAAGCCAGAGGCCCCGCGGTGTGGGGGTAGCGTGCGTGCCTCTTACCCTGGCCAGGTCAGGGATTTTTACCTGGACCTGAGGGCTGGTTCGAAGTCCACTCAGCTTTTGTGATAACAATTGAGGAGCTCTCTGACGGTGATCACACGACACCTCGTAATCTGCAGGTCTTCAGACTGAGCAGCGGTTGCTTTGTAGATCATGGCCCTTCGGGGTTGTTGTGCCATGATGCTTTTTTTGGTTTGGTTTAAAAACCAGGTGTGTTTCCTGATGGTAGTCTTATATGGATGGATGTGTTCACTATGGCGTGTTGTTGTGATGGTTGGTAGTGTGGTGATTATAGTTTTAGGAGTGAGTGCAACTGGACAACCATCCTCTCTTAACACCAATCAGAAGAAAAACCAATCGAAAAGGGCATACCCACTAGGCTTCACAAACTCAATAGCATTGGGACGAGAAAAGAATTAGAATTGACCGAGGAAGGTCGGGTAGGAAAAATGGAAGTGAGGATCTTGACAAAAGTAAGTGAAACAATGTTAGACGTAGTTACGGGCCCCGTTGCTGTCAACCCGCAGTCCTAAGATGAGAGCCCTTGGGGGTTTCTCCTTTTTGTTGCCTTTTACGACAGAGGATGCCGTGGTTGTATTGTACCACTCTCGCCACCAGGGGGGCAAGCGTGTTTCTTGTGCGGTTGCTTGTGCTAAGTGTAGTGTATATATTAAGATGTATTAAGACGAGCTCAAACACCCAACCCTTAAACCAGAGGAATTAACCAGACAATAATAATAATAATAATAATAATAATAATAATAATAATAATAATAATAATAATAATAATAATAATAATAATAATAATAATAATAATAAAATCAGGCCCGGTCGGGAATCGAACCCGGAGCTCTCTGAACTGAAGGGCAGAACGCTGACCATTCAGCCAAGGAGCCAAACCAGCAACATCCGTGTATACTTATTCGACATGAAATCTATCTGTACGTTCTGGTGCGTGTAATTAACTGAATATGGAACTGAGAAGGAATTAACCATGATCTTCAGAAAAGTACCATTCTAGCAATTGGCTGGAGTTGATAATCGCGGAAAATAATTTGAAGGAAGGTTAGTATAAGGATTCAAGTCCATGTGCCTCCGAGTTCAGGATAGGTCCTACTCGTCACACTACTACTACTACTACTACTACTACTACTACTACTACTACTAAGCAAGTTGTAAAAATCGTGATTTAAAAATAAAATCGGTGATTTGTAAACATCAGATATTGTATTTCAGTAAGCATGTTACTTGTCCGCCTCGGAGGCCCGGGTTTGATTTCCGGATCTGCCACGAAATTTGAAAAGTGGTACGAGGGCTGGAAGGGGTCCATTCAGCCTTAGGAGGTCAACTGAGTAGAGGGGAGTTCAAATCTCACATCAGTCATCCTCGAAGTGGTTTTCCGTGGTTTCCCACTTCTCCTCCAGGCAAATGACGGGATGGTACCTAACTTAAGGCCACGGCTGCTTCCCCCTTCCTTGTATATCCCTTCCGATCTTCCCATCCTCCGACAAGGTCCCTGTTCAGCATAGCAGGTAAGGCCGCCTGGGCGAGGTACTGGTAATTCTCCCCAGTTGTATCCCCGACCCAGAGTCTGAAGCTCCAGGACACTGCCCTTGAGGCAGTAGAGGTGGGATCCCTCGCTGAGTTCGAGGGGAAAACCAACCCTGGAGGGTAAACATATTAAGAAAGAAAGAAAGGAAGAAAGAAAGAAAGAGATTTCATTCTTGCTACTAACCTTACACCTCTAAACCAGATATTTTACATTTTTATTTGGAACTTATGCCACTGTTTGTTCAACGTTTTATAAAATCTCCCCATACAGAATCTTGTATCCTCTCTACATTAGTCATTGCATCAACAACAACAACAAAAAAAACTAAAATTGTGTGAATTTAAAGCACAGCATACATGATATAACCTTGCCGGTTCATTTATAAGATCAAACCACTAGCAATTATTGTAGTACGTGTAACTGACAATAACCAAACAGTGGTCTCTAATATATCGTCGTTGCCGGGACAAATCCTCCCATATGATAATATTTTTGGAGATATACTGACCCGCAGCACATACATTATGAAGAGCGAGAATGCCTTGACAATATTCACACAATTACACCTTAGATGACAGAACCTTACCCGCCAAAGTTCTAAGCTAATAAATTTCACATAGGAGGTTTTGTACCGGCAGCGACCATATTTTAAAATGTGTAAATTCCAATGGTATAACATAGACCTCACAGAATAAATTGTTATAATGTATATTGAAAATACTAATGTAAAAACTTTTTAAAAAATTCTAATTATATTGTTTGTAAGTCAGTTGATTAAAATGTTTATTCAGATTTGATCAAAATGTGATTTGAATCACTTTGATTTAAATCAGTACACCCTGACATTAATATTGGGGATGACTGTTGTTCTAAGAAGCCCAATATTGAGGTCATTAGCCCACATTTTATAGGGTTAGGATTGAGGACCTTGAATATAAGCCTCATAAATCTCAACAGATGTATAGTTATTACCCTAATATACTACATCGAGGGGGTACATTCGATCTCTTGGCTATGGTAAGGAAGTAGGTCATGGCGTGACGTAACACCTTTGGTCACGTGAGAACAATTATGGAGCACTTGCCTGATTGAATTCTAAACGATGGAATGGAACAAACTGGCATCCTACAAACAAGGAGATCAAGAAAATGATTGGTGAAGCCCCTGTACTGGACCAAATCGGAGATAATCCCTCTGAGAAATCCCGTTGATAGAACTGTGCTCAGCATCTCTTCTCCAGGGCACCGATCAAGAGAACGTCTAAAAAACAGTGATTGGACGTTGTCAAAGAGGATATGATCAGATCCATGGTGGTGAGGATTGCACTGATTTATGTTTCTAAATGTGAAAACTACAAGCGTCGTCTAAATGATACGAAGAGGAAGATGCTTATAATGTCAGCAGGAGTTTCGAAGAAGGATCACATCCGAAATGAGTGCATCAGAAGCACGTCACATGGAGATTGTTCGGCGAGAATGGTTTTTTCGAGGAGATAGACGAACAGGATGAGAGTTAAGGAGCCAAGAGAACCATTGACCTTAAGCTATTCGGGGTGCGAAGAAGAGGAAGGTCTAAAAATAGCTGGTCCCAGATACGACAATGGACAACAGCGAATTTTCGGCTCCACTTACATTGAAACACAAGCAGCTGCCAGCAACAAAATACAACTGTGTTCATCTAACTCTGGAGGATCTGCTGCAGCTCCACAACCAAGACGTCATCATTGAAGTACATCGATGGCAATGAAGAAGATACATTGAAATTAAGTAGGAAAACGATGTGTTCTCTCTTCTGCCTTCCTTCCGTTTCGTTTGCATTACTTTTTCTTTCTCTCTCATCGCGAGAACAAGGAAGGGACCTAAAGTTCCCAATATGTGAAGCATGTTTCGCCGCAGAGATATTTTAGGCACTGTATTTTAACTCATTCTACAATATCTTATCAGCACTGTCTGCTGGTAGTGGTAGTGATGATAACTGTCTTCAGGGGATGTACAACTACACAGCCATCCTCTCCTTGTCTGCTCTGAGCAACCGACTGACTCTGCGTCAGGCACGTCGTAAGCGCAGTGTCCGTGCTAGAAATACTGTGCACGAGGGCACAAGTCGCTTCCCCTCAGTCCGCTTGTACTTCCCCACGTTGCTGACTCTGGGCTGTGCACACCTATCGGTGACAGGCTCCAGTAGGCTATTTTGTGGTCTACAAGAAATGGTTGAAACATATAGCTACATAGGCTGTGGCTTAAGGATTAACACAGCAGTTTGTTAGTACATGTTTGTGTACTTCTATATCAACATGGTTGTTTGAAGAGATGCTACATTTATCATAGCCTATTTTATAATGTTTAGATGTATTTGATTTTAAATGTCAAATGAAATACGATGTCTCATTGTGAGCGTACATCATTCTCAGCTGCTCTCCTTTTCTCACACGAATTATACTATTTTTAAGAACGTGTTATTAGGCAGTGGATTTGATGTTGGTCTTAATCCAAAACGATGGACAAGAATAATTAGAAGACCATTCTTTTCGTAATTTGATGGAAGAAAAATGCATATAATTGGTTGTAAGAGGATCGTTATCTACGGCTGCCGACTCATTTTGAGGAACAAGAAAAGTGTTCGAGGGGCCAATGACCTCGATGATAGGCCCCTTTAAACAACAAGCAGAAAAGTGTTCGATGACTGTTTGCTGTTTGCTATTACATGAAACAGGACATAACATCGAGCATGCCGCAAGAATTTCTACTTCCTAACTCCATAGAGTGAGCGAGGATATATTCACGACATGCTGCTATGTAATAACAGATTTTCGGAATCTACTTCAAAGAAATTCAGTGCCTAACGTATTATTGACCAGGGCAATCATCCCGCGGGAACCTTGGAAGATAATATGTGTATTTCAGTAGAGAGACTTGGCTAGAAACTAGTTACAATGTATAATGGAGATTCTATACTTTCGTGATCCTGAAGGAAAAGAAAACGACCTGTTCAATAATGTGCCGAGCATGAGACAGAGGTACATCATAACGCCAAGGGGAAAGTACATTACTCTGCTGGAGTAATTCAAGCAAGCAAGCAAGCAAGCAAGCAAGCAAGCAAACAAACAAGTAATAAACCGATCAGTCAGTCACTCACTAAATCAAACGAGCGAGCAAGTAAATTTGCAGTTTTACGTGATAATTGATATAGGTTTTTATTTATTTTAGTCTTAGAATTTCTTACGATCATGCACTGCATACTTTTATTTATTGCAGAATTTTGTTATGTTATTGCGTTTATGCTTGTTCATAAAGATTGGACTGATTTTTCTTTAATGTTTACATATTTCTCATTACTTAACTTTAATGATCTTGATTGTTTGATTATTTCTATGTCGATGTTGTGGTTCGTTGTGTTGGTTACTGTACTCAGGTCCTAGTTCGTGAACCGTGGGTAACGGCTGAGTGGCCTAGTAAGTAGTCCTGAGAGTCGGGATACCAGTTGCTATGGAATAAGAGTGGGCATCCCGCGCATATTCTTAGTCATGGCCCTCCTTGTGCTCAGGCGGGTAGGACTATACAATCCATCGGGAGTCTCTAATCTGTTAGAGGAGATAGTTTCACTGGGACTGTGTGTAAAATGGGTAGCATCCTGCTTCACAGAATTTACCGAGCTCAGAATATTTTAAACAAACCTCGGACCTATGAGAACAACGGAGTCTCACTTCCATCTGCCAGGCGAGGAAACAACTTAGCGAACACATAGCGAGAGAAAACTGCTTTCCTTTAAACTCTCAGTTGGGTATGGATAAGTTTCTGATTAAAAAGAGAAAAACTGAATTGAATGAATAAATATTAACTACGTGTACAGTTTTTGTCTTCAGTTTAATCTCAAACTAACGTTTGTGTAAGAAGGAGTAAGCTCGAATTTATCATAATAAATATTTTATCGTAAGACGTATGATAACATGTCTCCATGTAAAGTGATAGCAAGGTGATAGCAAACACTCGTAATCGAGTAGGTTTGTCTTCCAGGTAGGATGTCTCTTCATCTGTGTGTTCGGAGGTGACTATACAGTCCAATGCGGGAGTTACACAATTTGCCACAGTGATGACAGGTAGTCCCAGGTGGAGCAGTCATGTTATTTCTATGTCTTCTCAGCACTTTTTTTCTTTCCTACGTACATATGTTTTATCTCTTGACAGTGTTTGTCTTGGTCGGCTTTTAAAATAAATGTGGAGTCTAACAATTTATTCGGCAATATAACAAAGGCTCGGAAGTTTCACGGCACACGTAGGAAATCCTGCGGCTCCGTTCGGAATCGCTAATCTAGTACATCAGCACCAACGACGTACTATTGAACTACTACGAATTATCGAAATAGCGAAGAATCGTGTGATTAATTCTAGTTGGAGAGAAGTCGGGGACCAAAAGTTTCGAGTAATTGAACTCATTCACAAGAACCAATTATCTCGCGCGAATTAAACTCCACTCCTGTCTCTCGCTGGTCCATTGTTAAGCTACTCGGAAAGTAATCTATGAGTGCCACAACCGGTGAACATCGTATTTTTTCCTCATCGGATTTTCTGCCTGCAAGAAAGCTTAGCTCGCTCGCACGCTGGTCGGCTCCATAAGTTCTCCTTATGGGAGAGGGCCTGGGATTGGACCGTATAAAATATATTCCCGCGATCTTGAGAGCTCATGGTTGGCCGCAGCTGTCCGAACTGACGTAGCAGAAAGACAAATCGTCCGCTCAAATTAACCCGTCCTCATCTCGCTACATCCATTATTTGCTTATAAATCTCGCATGTTTAAGGAGATTATATATCCCTAGAGTGCTGTGCGAGGACTCACCGCACCTGTGTCCCGTACGGGAAAAAGGCTTTCTTTCGGTGTTGAGCTTAGCTAATGTATTCTGCTCCCTTGTTCTCCGAAGAACCTTATGAGTATTAAATAACCATTGCCATTGTTTATAAAACATGAGAACACTTCCGTAATAAGATATTTATGGGTGCCCTTAATCGTGTCTGAGACTTAGTAATTTTACAGACGCATAGGATTTTCCATACCGTAAAGTTTCATCATGAATCGTGGTCTTGAAACATTATTCAATAGTTCTCTCTGAATGTCACAAACTGATTTGCACAAATCTATTCGTCATTTCTGTGAAGAAGGTTATGTGAGATCACATAGTGCCTACCGCTCTTGTGTTTGTCATGAACATCGATTCTGCCTTAGAGAATTAACATGGAGCAGGCGGACACAATATGATTCTGAATGACCCGTCGAATTCGTACCAAACTTTGACAATATGCAGCAGCATATCGCCGTGTCTGGACGTCAACGATAATTACAGTATAACCTAAGTAGCTATAACTTAAAGGTATTAACATACTCGACAACTTTAAAATCAGTAACAGTGCTCGTTTTGACAGGGTCAGCTCTTATAAAAGTGAACATTTTCGTCTTTGACTTTGATTTTTAATTGTTGAGCAATATATCTCTAGAAATGTACACTAAATATATTGGACAATATACACTATGTCACATAGCATACGGATGATAGTTTGAGACCGAGCTCGATAGCTGCAGTCGCTTAAGTGCGGCCAGTATCCAGTATTCGGGAGATAGTAGGTTCGAACCCCACTGTCGGCAGCCCTGAAAATGTTTTTCCGTGGTTTCCCATTTACACACCAGGCAAATGCTGGAGCTGTACCTTAATTAAAGCCACGACCGCTTCCTTCCCACTCCTAGCCCTTCCCTGTCCCATCGTCGCCATAAGACCTATCTGTGTCGGTGCGACGTAAAGCAACTAGCAAAAAAAATAAAAATAAAAATAAAAGATAGTTTGAGAGAGTCTACCGATAATCACCCCCACCGATCAGACACTTATCCTAACGCTGGACAAGTTTCTTTACACCTTACACAATGAAAGCTACCGATGACTGGTTGCTACTCCTCCAGTGTCATTAATCGTTTGGTCGGTGGGGAAACGCTTGCTCTTCATGTTTTTCTTCAACAAATCAAAGAAGTGACTTTCGAAGGGTTGATGTCTTAGCTGCTATGCGGGTGATCCGTTAAACCCCAGTGAAAACAGCGCAGACAGTCCACTGTTGGGTTGGCAGCTTATTGGTGTGCGTTACCGTGGAACACAAGCGCACTTCGTGACGATTTTCCCTATCATAGCACCGTCTTTGCACAAGAATTGAATCATCCCACATTGTATTTGTTTGGATGTAACATCAAATACGAATATTGCTTCGACGTGTACCCTACTTAGGCGCGTGTCTCAGGCTGTCTACGTTCCATATAGTGCTACCGGGTGGATCATTGTACGATAGATCTTGGATTTCGATCGGACTGGCATTATCTTGTGACACAGGGCTCGTGTGACTTCTTTCCATCGTAGCCAGGTCACGGTGAGTGTCGCTCGCACTTTACCGTCAATATCTTCGTCACATTGTAGTTTGAATCCCAAGTACCGGAAATGAGTGGCCTTCATGAGTTTCTTACTGTTTACTATGATGGTACCTGCGCTGGGACTGGGTACCTGCGCTGGGACTGATTTCCAGGTATTCAGTTTTAGAGATGTTCAGACGGAGACTGAACTGGCTGAGACGGCCATGTCAGGTCTGGACTTGTTAAGATTCCTCTCATATATCAACTTCCAATCAATCAATCAATCAATCAATCAATCAATCAAGCAAGCAAGCAAGCAAGCAAGCAACCAAGCAAGCAAGCAAGCAAGCAAGCAAACAATCATCATTATCGATCTGCATATAGGACTGTCGCCCAGGTGGCAGATTCCCTATCAGTTGTTTACGTAATCTTTTCTTAAGCGATTTCAAAGAACTTGGAAATGTATAGAACATTTCCCTTGGTGAACAATTTCTTTTCCTGCATTAACATATTCGGCGTAGTTCAGGGTCTCTGGAAGTCTGTGCTGTAGGTCTCTCTTGATGGTGTATACGATCAAGAAGAGCAGTGGTAAGAGTGTTGAGCATTGGTGTGCTCTTACATTTACAGGAACATTGTCGGACGTTCCAGCTGCTCATCTCACTCTGCTGCTGGTATTGATATAAACATCCATGCCTAGAGTATGTGCAGTTCAGGAACACCGTGGTCATATCAGATGAGCTGATGGGGCACGTGACCAAATACCTTCACTAGATCGAGGAAGGTTATTTGCATCGGAGGTCTCTTTTCACGATGTTTCTTCAGCAACTGTCGAGCGATAAAAATTGCATCGGCAATTCCGCAGTCTTTTACAAAACCACATTAGTCGGTGCGCAACTGGACGATTTCACAGATGTGCTGGTTAGAGGCCAGCACTACATCGTCAGCATAGAGTAGAGTCCAAGGAGCATTTTTCTGCAGGTCTCTTGTGAGGATATCGATTATTGTGATGAAGAGGCGAGGCGAGAGAGCAGATCCCTGACGTACTCCCACAGAAACACGAAAATCACCCAACAGTCCAGCAGCTGATTGTATCCGACTTTTCGGATCATGGTAGAAAAATGTAGCCTATTCTATTAGTTTTCAGATATTCCTTGCTGTTAAAATAACACTCGACAATCCGAGAAACCCAAACGTGCTTCTGCGGCCTCGGTTAGGCAGCTTCACGTTCAGAACTTTTACAAGTTTCTAAACTTCTTATTTTGCTATAGTTTTTGGACATTGCCACAACCTCACAGTATTATAAACTGTTCGTTTTAAATCCCTTTTTAACCATTTTATTACTATGGTTTAGTTTTAGAGTTCACTTGGTTTTAACCCAATGTGCCTATGGTTCCATTTTTGGAAGTTTAGATTTACCATCCATAATTTTAATATGCCTGTTTGCATCACAGGAAATTATGTTATTCATGTATTATGTTTGTAATCATAGCGTACTTCAGCTAGAGTACTAACCGTTCTTGCTGAAATTTTCGCGACACGTTACTCCATCAAAGGCACGAAAGTGCTTGTCAATGGAAGATTAAAAGATGTAACTTGTGTATTCCAAATTTTCCTAAAACATAATGATATTTCTAAGTTTATTTGCAGTTTCTCAACGTATTTAATACAGCTTTGACCACAAGACTATTTATGCTAATCTAGAATGGGAAGGTAACATTTTTTGTTTGTTTCTAAATGTATATAATTTAATCTGATACTAAAATGTGCTCTTCATGGGACACAGAATAATTCACAAGTGATTTACTTGCATTTGTAATAAATTTTGATCCAAAAATTCCTAGCAAATTTTCATGTGCTGTGACGTCCGTACAGATGGTTTCTGATAACTGAAAATTTTATACTAGTTGTTACAAGCTGATCTTAAAGCTGTTTATCCAATTTATATGTTTCTTTCCACGATACAAATCCTTTGAAAATCGTTCCTCTGGCTCCAAAGAATACGCCTTTTACGGTGATTCTGTCGACACTGTATGTTCTTTGAAAGAATGGAATTACTAACTTATACGTATATATATCTTTTTAAACTTTAACAATCTGCAATAAAGAGATACAGGATAATAACTGTAATAACAGCATTCCGGATATTTTCTCAACCTTTCCCCTTCTATGACAATTCGTATGCACAATGAAGAGCAAAATATTTAAAATTACACTGATTTACAAGGTGGGGGGGGGGGTAGATATCTGACGTGATGTTTACTGTTTTTAGTGAAGATTTTCATGCTGATTTCAAATCTGAAAACCGTTTTGCTCTATCACGTCTGATTTTGAAGATGCTGATAATGTTTTATTTTTCATGGAACAGCGTTCATCAAGAATTGTTTTCATAGTTTTTCGTTACTTTTCATGCAAAGCCGAATATTTTCATTTGCTTCCTCTTTATCGTCAGAGACAGTGGACATTATTTAGTCCAGAGGTTGCATAAATTCACCTAATCTGTTTTGCTACGTGTGTGGCTATGTAACAAACAAATCCAATACGTGCCATGTGGTGCATTTGCACTAATCTTAGCTAAAGCTGTGTTCATTAATACTCCATGTAACAATCAATGCTCTAGTGAAACTTCTGTCTGCGAGTTGGTTTCCTTGATACAATGTTAAACATACGTAAATGGTTGATGTCGTATATCTCAAAAACAGTGGGTGATAGAAAAGGTTTGCAAATGTTGAATCAACATGTTTCAGTTGTCTTACAACGCGTGTTGAATACCAAGATATCCACCGAAAGTCATTTTTCGTTGATCAGTGTTTTCTTTCTTGTAGTTACTGAAGTGTTAAAGATGCGCAAACAGAAAAAAAAACTTGAGAATATGCGGGTTAAAACATTTAATATCATAATATGTATCTAGTAGTTGTACCTTTTCAAATTCTCTCACACCTCTATTTAAACATGGATGAGATGCCTTCACTTGTATTCACTGTATGGTAAATTAAGCGTAACTACTTTTCGAGGCACATTGGTATCATTTGTTATGTGCAGTGTGTAGAATTAAGGTAGTTTTCATTGGGACCAGTGCTCTCCCCCTTCGTAGTTGTGGAGGAACCCTATCGATCGATATGGAGCGGAAGAGTGAAAAACCTGCCTGCCCGCGTTAGTTAAAGCAGAACGTGCATTGTCTTCTAAAGGAGAAGAGTGGCGACTGAGATTGGAGGATATGTGACAGATCAAGGAATGTTGCGCCCCAATACCAGCTCTGGGCACCTTCTTAATTCCACGAATAGATCCCTCTTTACCAACATTTGACCCTTCAAAGAGCGGTATTGACGGCGTAAGTACAACGTAGACAAATTAAATAAGTCACTGCTTGGGACTAAAGGAACCGTGTGTACTGTGTTGAGTTAAAATACCAACTGGAAATAAAGCTATCTAGTAACACTCACGTTTTCAACCCATATCTGCTAGTTATTTCATTTTTGGAACATTGTTATTGCCACTGTATTAATTTGCTGTATTTATTTTTACCGCGGGATGGTTTAATCTTTAGCGCTCACGCTCGGCTTTTCGTCCCACAGGCACAGAGCATATAAGTAGAACCCTGCGCGAATATACAAAATAATATCCGCATCCGCATCCGCGAATGGTTATCCGCATCCGCAAAATTGTTATCCACGGATTAAATATTTAACTTCAGTATACCACACCCAAGTTAATGAAACTGATAGATCTGTTAACATAATACAAAAGGCCTGACACTTGGCACCAGAATCCCTACAGTCGCAGGTTTATGAGGGATTTTCTCTTGCGACAGCTACCGACGTATTGACCTTTGTTCCTTCCTTCCATTAATTGCGGGCGGGAGCCAGTTAGTCTTGGGTCAGATTTACGGCTTTATGGTTTCAAGGGTCTATTCTCCCATACCAATGTCAAGGGTCGCCTAACCACAAGCAAAAATAATAGTATACCTGAGTGAAAACCAATCAACGTCATTATTTAGAAATTATCAGCAAAATTATCCGCACTGCTATACAGTTTGTACCCGCCAAGACAATAACTTCGCGGATATCCGCGGATCCGCATCCGTGCAGGGCTCTACATAAAGTTGGCCGGTGGGTGACCACTGTACGTACTTGAGTCACAGTGACGTAGAGGTTACGTCACTGGTCTTGAAAGACAATGCCGGGAGGAGGTCTGCCAGTCATACTCGATCATTGCGGCGATACCTGGATTCGAAATGAGAGGGCTTCGCCGAATCTAACTGCAAAAAGCCAGTGCTAGGAGTGGACCGTGCAAAATGCTTATCATGTGGGCAGTGTGTTATTTCGAAAACAAAATATGGTCATTGGCATGATACTGTTTTAGGAGATGATCGAATAAAAATGGCTGAATGTAGGTTTTAAACGAACAGGGAAAGTCAAGAATATTAGAACACTGCGCAAAATCAAGCATTTTTTAAAAATATAGCCACGTGTTATGTAGGCGTTGCCTGTGACTGTGAATTAATTCTTAATGAATGATTAAAACTGTTACCAGTCTCAATTTTTATTAAATATTGTATTCCACAACGTGTTTCAGGGTCTAGGCTCCATCATCAGGTGGTGAAATGATGACTTTAACTGTTGCTCTGCTTGATACAGAATTGTTTTCATTGTCATTTAAGTGTAGGGGCTATGTGCATTATAAATTTACAACATATGTAACATTTTAAAAAAATATTAAACTTTAGAAGCAACTGTATATTTCTGAGACGACACACACTTAAATTGACCCAACATAGATGTTACACATTCTGTTCCTAGTTGCTAAGCTGAAACCAGCGGGGTCTCGTAGTTATTTGTCCGTTTTCGTCGTAAAAAGTTGAGCTAAGTTACGGAGAGTATAAAACAGGCAGTAGTGTGTAGTAAAGAATTATATGGATCATTGTGTTGCATTTTATGTAGGAAAGTGAACACATTGAGACAACCCCCAATGACGTAAAACTGCACTCTGTAGCGACATTACACATTTAGTATTTTTTATATGTCCGAACAACAGCGTCAGTTATATTTGCACAAGAAAAGGGTTGAGCTGCGTTGTCAGTGTTTGAATCCTTCATGAAATACTGCGGACGCCGCTTATTGTAATCGGCGATATTATCAGTCGGGAAGGTATCATTTCTATGAAGTCCCATACGTAGTGATACATTGGAAAACGCTGTTCATTATACTCAGAGAATCAGTTTATGTTATCAGTAGACATCGGATTTATATGCTGTATAAATCACTACTATAAACATACGCAACTATGCTGCAAAAAGTAGTGAAATATGCACTTAAGTATGCACTTATTTTCATGCTATTAAACATTTTTATGAAATGCAGACGTAAGATACCTTTACTAGACTCACGCGATTCACCCACACCAATACATAAAATCGTTATCATGAATAAACAACTGAACGAAAAACAAAAATCCCACTATACTTACAACTGCCACTGGGACAAACAATCCTTGCATAGTTTGTGAGACGTATCAATCTATCAGTGTTCACTGCTAAAACATATCATGCGTCTCCTAGATAAGACACAGTGTGTTAATCAATACACATACTAATTCATAATGATTAAGGCCGTAAGAAAACCGTGTAAGAAAACACAAAGTGAAGGAATACACATTCCTCTTTAATTTTACACTGCACAACATACTTTTCTTGTCTATAATTTGCTTTGCAGTACACTACAGCAACCTTCTCCAAGCTTTCTGGTATAAATCTGTGGCGTTTCTGTTAAAATTAGCTTCAGTGCGGGGAATGCTCTCTTTACATTCACAGATGTGACAGGACAGCACTTGAATTCGGGAGCGTACGCTGTGTTCTTGTCTTGATTTTTCCTTGGAATCTTACCACGGTTGTAATGTTCATTCAGAACAAGGCCACTCATTCCGCAAGAGTTCACGGCATTAATTACATTTCCTTGAATACTGCTTGTAAAACATGTTAAAACATGCGTAATAAAAGACTAAAACATGTATGTATGCACTAATCTCAAGTATATGCAAATATGCATAGGCCTATATATATACACTATAAAAATTAATAATTCATCCAATTTTACCTTCAATCGCACTTCCTTGTCGGTTTTGGAGGCCTCCATATCGGAACAAAATATGCATTTGCATACATATCCGATGTCTAGTTATCACACACACACACATGTTTTTCATGATACGGCTTTACGGCTTTTTTTGCTAGTACTGTACCTACCGCGCTATATTGGAAGTAACGGTACTCTTCTCTGGAGAAAAGGATGGCCAGTTGTAGAGTCTCTTTTATACAGTACAAAATATTTAATGCGATGAGGTATCTAGCACAAGTCAGTAGCGTTCCAAAAGCTGTAAGAATACGAACAATTTATTGACGGACTACTAAGGGAAAGTCAGAAGCAAACAACAATGAAAGACTTTTTCTAATGATTTACAATGCAGCCTAATACATTAGTCATATGGTTGATTCATTACTTCAATCCGAGCATGTCGTAGATGACTCCAGAAATGCATTCATCTTCTCACCAACTCTTGAAAGAAGGACAATCCACAACCACTCACAAATTAAAGAAACCATGGTACGCTGTTTTGAAAACTTGTACGGAGATGAACCCAATTCACCTACTGATTACAAAGAGCAGTTTTTCATGGCATACGAGGACGAGGACGCCATCGCAATCCAGACAGCCTGTGTATAGCATTCTCAGAAGAAGTGGACGTAGATTACTACCTGATGGCACAAACCTACGCGGAGCCGAGAGCTTGGTGGGGAACGGAGGGGAAGGAAGGTAGTGGAGGGCGTAACTACTGCTGTGCTGCTCACTTGAGATCTTAACCCGCAATTCAGTTACAGTTACGGAGAGCCGACATGAACACTTCCACAGCAACCAGCAACTCCCTCTCATGCTACTGCACATGTACTCGCCCGCATACGGAACACATTTTGTGAGCAGCTAAGGTTTTATGCCATCCTATAGTAGTCAACATCTACCAAGGTATCATAAACACTGTGCCAAATAGATGTCCAGGAACAAATGGATTGGGAAAGGAACTCTATACTGTGATGTGCCCAGTCATCAAGAATTGAACCCATTGACGGTTTAAGCAATACACTGGAATTTACATTTTATTGTTATTCCTTAGAACGCTTTTTACAAAGTTTAAAAAAACTGCGAACATCTAAGCCAAGCCAAGCACAGCTGTCTCAACAGTCCGCTCGCACTACCGCAGTACAGCTTCTCCAACGAGCTGGATTTCCTTGCCGGCGCGAAATTTAAGTCGCTTGGTTGAAGCATGCAAATGAAGCTTCCTTCTCCTGGGAGCGGGCCGGGTCTGTAGGTCCTATTTACGGTGGCAGGCCAGCTACCTCGAAGTGTTCAGCGCCACACACTAGAGACTACAAGAAAAATATCAACATCTTGACAGCATAGCCACTTGCACATCGTCTTGCTAATAAAAAGAGTGCCAGTTTATGAAATCAATTTAATATAGAAGAACATATTTTATTTTTGGATTTCGGTATAATTTTTTTAGAGCAATTCATTGATGGCTCGTGTAGGAGCATGTTTTCCGATAGCCGCAGAAAAATATTTAGGTTGCCCAGCATGAACACAGAGCTAAGTGCGAAGTAAAAGAATTTTGTATAGTGGTATATAGTGAAGTTTTATAGTGTTCCTCTTGGATTACAGGTGAAGTTTTCGTGAGTTCTGCGTCATTCTTCTTCATGAATATAACGTGTGTTATACGTCGTGACGAATATTTTTCCTCGTTTGTCGTTGATGCACGTATACTCAGTAAACGAGTGAAACTATATAACTTTGGCGACGGTAATAATAATAATAATAATAATAATAATAATAATAATAAATGCCTTTGATGGCAAGATGTAGTGTTTACAGTGCACTATGTCTTCTGGTATGGGCTATATCAAATTTGTTACTTTCATTGACCTGTCTCAGTCTCATCCTTGGCTTTGACAATATGAAAGTGACTGAGGTATGAGTGATTCTAGTTATACCATTGCTTATACAGCCAGTCCCTGTTATGAATGGTGTCCGACTCGTTAGCTGAACGGTCAGCGTATTGGTCTTCGGTTCAGAGGGTCCCGGGTTCGATCCCCGCCGGGTCGGGGACTTTAACCTTAATTGGTTAGCCCGGGGACTAGGTGTATGTGTTGTCTTCATCATCATTTTATCCTCATCACGACGCGCAGGTCACCTACAGGCGTCAAATAGAAAGACCTGCACCTGGCGAGCCGAACCCGTCCTGGGATATCCCGGCACTAAAAAAGTCATACGACATTTCATGGTGTGAAAATGTCGCTCATAGGGTCGGTTGGTGCATGCATTTCAGTGGGCTCGGCAGACTGATATGTAATAGCAACGGCTCGCTTAGTCAGGAAAGCAACGGGAAACTACATCACTCCTCATTTCTCTAGTATGCCTCTTCAGTGACGCCTAGGCTATTTATGACAGCTGTTCGCGGAGCTGCAGAGGATCAAACTAGCCTTCGGGCTGAATACCCAACATACAACATACAATAATAATAATAATAATAATAATAATAATAATAATAATAATAATAATAATAATAATAATACTCAGTTAAATTTTGCTGATTCAGTTTAGGTTAGGCTTTTTAAGTTAAAAACAAATATTTAGTCCCAGTGTATTTTTTGTGAAAACAATGACTCTACTATCACGAAACGTCACCGGGTGAAACTAAGTACATTGTTTAAAATCTGCTCTAGATTAAGTTATGATGGTGTCATCACTGACGTGAATATCAATTTGAAAATATGCGCGAGTGTGTGGTTGAAAATATTCTTGAAAGACCTTTCTCAGGTAGACCTTTCCACGAAAAATGCAGCCTTATAAAATGGTAATGTTGACTTTAGAGAGCATAGTGGTGCTACGATTGCTTATATTAAAAAAAAAAACATATCTGCAGCTGGGGTAACGAATGTGTTCACCGCACGCCACTGGGAGTAACATTTCTCAACAGTGAACAGAAGATATGTAATTCAGAAGAACTTGTCCCACGCCCTCATGTCTGTGAAAGGCGTTCTGCAGCAAGTGAAATAATTGCCAATCCTACAACAAATAATCCATTATGTTAACATATGTAAAACAAACCATACCAAACCAAACTCCGTATCGCAACAGTCTCGAAGGGCCTTGGCCTACCTACCAAACACCGCTGCTCAGCCTGAAGGGCTGCTAATTCCGAAGTGTCTTGTGGTCGACACGATGAATCCTCTCGGTCGTTATTCTGAGCTTTCCTGACTGGGACAGCTATCTCACCATCATATAGCTTCTCAGTTGTTATCAAGTAGGCTGAGTCGACCTGGAACTACCCCTCATATCCAGGTACAAATCCTTGACCTGGCTGAGAATCGAGCCCGAAGCGTCCGTGTAAGAAGCAGGCACGCTACCCCGACATCACGGGGCCGGTCGTTAACATATATGTGCTCAGTAAAATCTGGTATCCGCCAAATCTTGCTCATGCCACGAATGATAGGCATCCGGATAGCTTCAGCAATAGGATGGTGCATATAGCATGGTTCAGTATTTCGGATCAGTAGACCTATACTTCCACTAGCAAAATCTGAAGGAAGACTTGCACTTGTTGACGTGCATACAACAACCAAAGCGTTCTTTCTAAAACGAAATGTGACATTGATGCAAATCCCGGACAGCCCACGTCAGTGGTGCAGTCCCAGCGAAAGTAGGAATCCGTCCGCAGTCTATGAGGCCGCATACACGATCCTTAACATGAGAACTGACTCATTTCCCCCGAGACCTGCTTACATCTACAGAAATAAGAACAAGAAATAAGATTCACCCACATCTTCAAACTTCGTAGCTCCAGTAACCATGAAATCGAGTTTTTGAGTATATCAATGAAAAATACAGATTATCAGATGTCTGCGGAACCTCATGATGGACTAAATATCTGTGTTCGGCCAATATGCAACACGAAGAATATAGAAATGCTCATAAACTATATTATTATTTTCATACAAACCCTCGCAAATTGGACATACAAGGTCTTGATGTTTTAATGCGTTAACACCAAACCTCGTAAATGTATGACTTGGACATAAAGTTATTCACAAAACCTCGTGTCTCCAAATGAGCCAACAATGAATTAACATCGATACCTCGTAAATCCATATTCTGTTATTTCATTTTCAATTTTTAATTATTTGCATCACAATAGAACTCTATATGTGTATTAACATGGCATTAATTAATTTTGTTCTAATTCCATCGAAAAGTTAAGTTCTACCAGTATTTTTATCCTTCCTTGAAAGTTTAGATTTCTGGAGATGCGAGGTTTTAGATTAACAGTGACGATATGCTCCGGGAACAATACCAATCCCCTAACATCGTGAAGACAACACTGATTTCCAACTGGTACCGCGTACGGAGGAATGGATCGAATCGTGCCGTTCGCGAAACACGTCGTGATACCTGGTACAGATATACGATGTACGATAACATACCCACAAACAGTAAGTTTCACTGCATTCATATGAAAGAAAACGACCTGTGTACGTTATGTAGGAACTACATCACAGACTTGCTCAGTGTGAAGTCATTGAGCGGTATCGAGAGCGTTTAAGGAAGTACTACAGGCCATTATAAATCAGTCAGACATCTACATTGCGTCTGACTGGCTCATCCGTCCGACGTTCCGTTAGATGCCATCTGAAATGAACAGTGCAGTAGTGTTGCTACTAGGGTGTTATGTGCACAGCGTGTTTCACGCTAAAAGCATAGAAGTGAAGAAGAGATCTTCTCCGATATCAGTGTCTGGTTACAGAAAGCTCTCATTTGTCCCAAGAAGAAGAAGTGCGTCGAAATAAAGTGAACTGGCTGGACTATGTTAACCAAGTGCAAGTGCGTTTTCACACAGTGAGTGTGGACGTGAACTCTCTTGGATGTGCTTAATTTATGTGGAATTAATGTGGAACTTTTTTCAAATTTGTAGAGTGTAGTTATTTGATAAGTTAGTGTTTTCTGTTCACAACTCTTGCGGTGGGTTATGCTGCGTTTCAACATCACTTGAATAAGCTTTATTTCAACATGATTATTTATAATATGTGAGCATATTTATTGTTATATTTCTGAAAAAAAATGATTTAAAGAACAAAACCAAAAACTTTGTCATATGTTTGTTCCTCATTTTCTGTTAATTTCATGTTTACATCATAATTCTAAAACTAAAGCTTTGTTCTGCGTTCTTTCTATGGTGATTAGCAGTATAATATGTTGTGAGTGAATAAAGAGGTGTGTACACAAACACAAACACCCAGTCTTCAAGCCAGAAGAACTAACCAGACGCAGTTCAAATCCTCGACCTGGCCGGGATTCGACATTTAGAAAATAATTAGTAGCCTACATATTAAGAAATTAAGAAAAAAATGCTATGCAAGGTGGCAATAATGAAGAAGAGGCATAATTTTATGAATGAATGAATGAATGAATGAATGAATGAATGAATGAATGAATGAATGAATGAATGAATGAATATATATATTAAGGCACCGAGCAAGTGGCCGCGCGGTTTGGTCACGTAGCTATCGGCTTCCATCCGGGAGATAATGGATTCGAACCCTAAAGATGGTTTTCCGTGGTTTCCCACATGTTCACTCCAGGCAGATGCTGGGGCTGTACTTTAATTAGGGCTACGGTCGCTTCCTTCCCACTCCAAACCCTCTCCTCTTCCATCGTCACCATCTGTCCTATCTGTGTCGATGCGACGTAAAGCAAATTGTTTTAAATATATCTATCTTAGGGATTCTAGAGTCTTCTTCCACCGCTTTTCCCACATCCTGGCGGGGTCACGGATGCGAACTCTGTCGTACATGTGAATTTGGTCCTGTTATACGGCTGGATGACCGTCCTGAGCCAACTCTACGTCATAGGATATATTCACTACTGCATGTTTCTGTGGTGGTGGTATGTTGTGAGTGAATGAAGATTTGTGTATTCTGACAAATGCCCAGTCCCCGAGTCAGGGAAATTAATTAGGCGTGGCTAAAATCACCGACTTGTCGGGAATCGAACCCGGGACCCTCTGGACCGAAGACCACGACGCTGAACATTCAGCCAAGAAGCTGAACTCAAAGATTCTAGATTATTGCGTTGATACAAGTCTTGGAATCATTCTTAAAAAAAGAATCGTGGTAATATTCAGTGAATTGTAGAATTTTAAGTGCAGTTTATGTGTTAAGCATGCAGCGTTGTGTTCAAGTAGCATTTGTATTGTATTTGCTACGTATAAATGATTGAATTTTATAAAATTGGAGCTGGCGAAAGGAGTACCTCTCCCATTTATATATCCGTACCATCCCAGTCTTTTACTTTAATCCATTTTCCCCCGTATTTCTTTCTATGTGTTTTCATTTCCCCCCCTCTCTCTCTCTCTCTCTCTCTCTCTCTCTCTCTCTCTCTCTCTCTTTCCCTGTACATTTTTGCAACTTTCTTTCCTGAAATTTTTATCCTGCTGCCTGCAATTAATTTTTGTCTTTGATTGTTACCCATCAGGTCTCAGCCGCATATATCATATTATCATGATTTTCAATATGCCATACATACTATCTTTCATTGGTTCATCTCCGTTCGATAGTAAATACCGTACCGCAGGATGATAACACTCCCAAGTTGTTTTCTTGCTATTTCCATATTCAGTTCTTGAAATCTGCATTATTGATTTCCTTTCATCTTGGTCGAGAGAACTTTCTGCTACTCTCTCCAAGCTTTGTTATCTTTGACTGGTAACGTAGCGTATTTGGTGGAACATTTACTTCCTATGGTATAGTTAGTAGGATCACAGCTCGGCATTTTCATTTGACATTTAACACTATACAGAATAATATTATGTCGTATACATGATTATTACAATAATTGCTGTCGCTGCAAACCACAGTTAGATTAGGTTATAATATGAACAAATTGAGGGTATGGTATTATTGCACTGCTGAACATTTTTTTGGAATTTATAACTGTTCGGTTCTTCAGTCTGCCAAACTAATTTTGAATAAATACATTTATAAACTACTCGAAAAAGAAAGTGAATGATAACAGAATTATACCTGAAAAAGAAACAACTTAATTTTTAGGTATAATTCTGTTATACTTGAGGACAAAACATGATGACCTCACCTCACACCACTACTCTCAAGCGGCAGTTCCGTGTCTGAGCAGTTTATAGGATTTACTACGTCTACTGAAGCCGGAGTTGCCAAATCGTCTACCGCACTCAACACGAGGAAACGGTAATGACTGAAGATGTTGAAGAAAGTAGTTTGGCAGCCTCGCCATACCCAAGAAGGAACTCCTTAACTCAGCAGGGTGCAGGGTGTGTGATTGATTGTTGGCTTCAGCTCGCTTCCAGGAACTGAGGCTGTCATGTTTTGTCCCCAAGTTTACCATATGTTTTCTTTTTCAGGTAGTTTATAAATTTATTCATTCAAAATTAATTTCAGCAGACTGAGAACTTAACAGCTATACATTAACTTCAAGTCAAAACTGAAAGTAGATGTCTTCAGTATAACAAAAACAAAAAAAAAACAAAAAAAATCATGGATGTCAAAACATGACATCCAGTATATTCAGTGAGCTAACAGCTTCCTTGGTAACCCTGTGCAGATCTTGGGTGGATACTTCAAACCTATTCATTGGGTCCATGGCTACATGCTGGATAGTCTGTAGTATGATGTCAGTCACATAAGGGACTCTCAACTTTCCCCCACTTGTTCAGCCAAAACTTGTATCTTTCGTGATTTGTTCGCACCGTGTTCAGATCTTCCCATACGGCTATTCCCTTTGTGGTAAGTTGAAAGCAAGTGCTCACTGCAAATATCGGAGATTACTCTTAGGTGCTCAGGATTTGAAGCAGCCCGTTCTTCACGCCAAGCCTGATCTATGTGGAAGTGATCTTTAATCAGGTTCTCGCCTAGTTTCCATGAGGTAGAGTTTATCTGGTAGTGTGTTTTGAAGGTAATCTTGAAACAACAACAAGCCATGAATCTACAAAATATGCCTTAATACATGTAATGCAGGTAACGCCCCTTTTTCTCCACTGTTTGAGACGAGACTTCTTACGGAATGTCTCTTATAATGTCTTCTTTTCTAGCTCGATTTTTTTTTACTTTGAGCTTGGCATACAGTTTATTTACTTTTTTCTTGAGGCGTGTTTTCTTTTGAATGTGAAGACTTCGTTCAGAGTCCTTACGATGAAAGGAAGTCATTGATTACTAAGCTGCCACCAGGAGCTCACTAAATGAGCCTTGTTGACTTTGCTTATTTCTAGACATTCCTCTTGCCAAGTTCTGTGTCATTTCGCCAAGAACAGGACGTGCTCTTCATGCAGATGTTTTGGCGTGGGCTAGAATTTACGATAATTTAGAAATATTACAGTATATATCTGTTTATAGAGATGCTCTGCGAAACCCCGTTACTTCTTGTGAGACTCGGGCTAAGGGCACTCATTATTCAATAAATGGCGAATCATTTACTGCAACTGACCATCACAGTTTTTACATCAGTCACCGTCACTTCATTGTGTTCGGGACCTCCGTAGCTAAAGCTGCCCTGATGCTGAATACACATCAGGACTAACAATAAGATGATGATTATTTAGTTATTTTTTCCGGGTTTAACCGTGTTATTGTTTTCTGTACATTACGTACAATGTGCCGACGTTTCGAATATATCGCAGTATTCTTTGTCAAGGCGACTGAAATACCCATACTCGATTCGAGGTAATCAGTCAGTAGTGTGATTGCTGCCTGGGAGACTGAGTACCTCGGATCGAGAAGGGGTATTTCAGTCACCTTGACAAAGAATACTGCAATGTATTCGAAACGACGGTAAACTGTACGTAATGTACGGAAAACAACAACACGGTTCGACCCGGAAAAGATCTAAACAATTCTACACACCGTGGAAACTTCACTTCTAAAATAAGATGATGATAATAATAATAATAATAATAATTTCTTTCCATGGAGTGCCTTGTTGTACTCTTGTTGTTATAGTTGTTGTTGGGTAATTATGTTTTAACTTTACTTCGTTATCACGCTACATTAAGTTATCATTGCCACCTGAATATTTCCCAATTGCGTTGTATTTGTTAATAATAATAATAATAATAATAATAATAATAATAATAATAATTTCTTTCTTAATCCGTTTACTCTCTAAGGTTGGTTTTCCCACGGACTCAGAGAGGGATCCCATCTCTACCGCTTCAAGAGCAATGTCCTGGAGCGTGAGACTTCAGACCATGGGGATACAACGGGGGAGGAAGACCAGTACCTCGCCCAGGCGGCCTCACCTGCTATGCCGAACAGGGGCTTTGTGGGGGGATGGGAAGATCGGAAGGGATAGACAAGGAAGAAGAAAGGAAGTGGCCGTGGCCTTACGTTGGGTACCATCCCGGCATTTGCTTGGAAGAGAAGTGGGAAGCCACAGAAAAGCACTTCGAGGATGCATGAGGTGGGAATCGAAAACCCCTGTACTCAGTTGACCTGCCGAGGCCGAATGGACCCCGTTCCACCCATCGTACCACTTTTCAAATTTCGTGGCCGAGCAGGTAATCGAACCCGGGTCTCCAGGGGTGGCATCTAATCATGCTAACCACTGCACCACAACAATAAAATGAAATGTCGTATGGCTTTTAGTGCCGGGATCTGTCCGAGGACTTCGGCTCGCCAGGTTCAGGTCTTTTGATTTGACTCCCGTAGGCGACCTGCGCGTCGTCATGAAGGTGAAATGATGATGAAGACGACACATACACTCCCGTGTCAGGGGAATTAACCCATTATGGTCAAAATTCCCGACCCTGCCGGGAATCGAACCCGGGACCCTGTGACCAAAGGCCAGCACACTAACCATTTAGTCATGGAGCTGGACAATAATAATAATAATAATAATAATAATAATAATAATAATAATAATAATAATACATTGAAAATATTGAGAAGATAGAACGCAAATCTTGGTCCGGAATTTACAGGTGAACAATAAAGACTCTGAAACAAATAGGAAATCAAACAATATACAGACAATAACAATCATCATTATCATCGAATCCTGATCAGTCCCCTTTTGGAGCAGAGGACTCTTCCATTGCCTTTCATGTTCCTCTGGCTTGGACAGTTCTTACCAACTTTGGCCCACGTCTTCTGAGTTGTCCATCTCTCAGATACTACTCCATCCATTTTGTGGATCAGATCTTGCTACATGTTTAGCCCAGCTCCACTTCTTCTATCACACCTCTTTTTGTAAGTCCTTCAATTTAAATTTGAGCATGATGATAGTGTTACGGAGACGATCCCTCAGAGAGACACCAGGTAAGCTTCTTTTCAGCCTTCACTGACAGATTACATTACATGTTAGTTGGGTGTCTTTATCTTCTAAAATGTCTCACCACCGTATGTGAATACGGTCAGCGAAAATTTACTTCATTCTTGCGAATGAAGCTTAATGACTTCCTTATCTCACTAACCAGCCTGCTACGAAATGACGTCTGGCCTAAATGATCATATTCTTCGACGTATTCTGTTGTATTTCCATTCACATTTATCGGTTCCTCAAGGGTGTTCGTCATTGACATGATTTTGGCTTGGTTCATCAGTAATCCCACTGGCTTGCTGTGCTCATACAGGTCGCTGAACATAAACTGAAGCTCTGAGTGTTTCTCTGAAAAATAGGACGACTTGAACATTGATTTTAGAAAACTGAGATAACACTTTACAGGTACATAAAAAAATGAACCCTGATAGATTCGCAAAACAAATAGTCGAATTCTATGAAAACAGGAGTAAAGTAAAAAACAGACACTATTGAATGGATCGGCGAAATCTAATACGACCTTAAATTGGCTGGAATCACACAAGAATACATCCAAAATAGGGAGGTCGTTAGATCCAAGTTTCATAATTGTGAAACTTATTTTCAAAAAGTACCAAATTCAAAAGTAACTTTTTACAGGAGAGAGGAAAAACGCTCAGAGTGTAAAATTTCAATTGAACATTCATTTTAGCACTTTTATTTTGTTCAGACAGAATTAATGCATCATTATACAAATTATTTGAATTAAAACTTCTGCAATTTAAGAAATAGTCATTAAAATAATGGATTTGATACATTTTCGCACTGCAGCTCTAAATTCTTCCATCTGAAAGGAATAAATTTCACTGCAGTCATCAGAAAACTGGCTATATACCTTGAACAAAATTAAGTTATTTAAAGTGAAGACACAGATTAGTTAAATAATAGTACATTAAATCAACGAACCCAACAATGTAAATTAAACAAAGTGTTCTGTTGCTGCTGGTCACGTGCCTGCGAAATGGCTCCTTATTGGGTGCATGGATACGTTATGTTTTGGCCAATTCACCTCGGGAGATTTCGTACTTTTTGGGGTCAAACGTGATTTTTTAACGCCCTGGCTGACTTGGATTTGGGCAGTTTTGTCAATTTCTTTTCTTTGATATTATTGAGCTTCCTACTAACGTATGTTCTCCATCATCTCAAATTTGATTTTTTTTTTGATTTGCTACCTTTTGTAAATAAGATTCTCAATTGACCTAGAGGACAAATGGAAGAAAATAACGGTAACAACTTGGACTAAAGAGATAGAAACCACAGCAGAAGAATGAAAGAAATATGAGGACAAAGGAAGGCAAATAATTGCCTCTAAGTACGTTCCGTAGTTCTAAGTGGGATCATTTTCAAATAATAATAATAATAATAATAATAATAATAATAATAATAATAATAATAATAATAATAATAATAATAATATCTATCAGACAGTAGACATCACAATGATTCTAGAGGAAACAACTTCAGTTTCTATGTTTACGCAGACGACATGGTCCTGGGTTCCCCAAACCGGCAAGAGCTACAGAAAGTCCTAAACAACCTTCACAATTGGGCAGTTGATAACGATCTCAACATAAACCAGAGAAAGACAGTGTACATGGCTTTCCGAAAAGGGGGAAAACTAGCAGCGGAAAACAAAATGACTCTCGGCAAAGAAGAACTCACGTCGGTCAATACCTACAAATACCTTGGCGTCACCCTGCAAACAAAGTGCCACTCTTTCAGACACCACATAAAGGAACGAGCAACAGCTGCCATCAGAGGAATATAGGATCTGAAGAACATAACCAAACTCTCACTGCGAACAGCAATGACACTCTTCCACGCCAAAATAACTCCCACTATCTCATACGCCCTAGAGATGATATGGGAAAGGCTAACCACAACAGACCTCACCACGATAGAAAAAGTGAAAGCATGATTCCGTAAGAGAGCAATGGGCGTGGCAAGATCGTCACCTTCGGAACTAATCTGTGAATTAGCAAGGGGACTTTTCTATATAGAAGACCTCCGATTCAAATTACACCTGCCATCTACCCTGCAAATGGAGAAGGTACTTGAGCAGAAGCATCTGAAGCAACAGGACATACCACTGGAGTTTTACGCAACGAAAGCAATGACCGATAGACGAGGGACACAGGAAAATCAGGAACTAAGAAACGTAATCACTAGACTCGCCGTACACGGCTTCCATCACAACATTTGCAAAATACATGAAATATCATGAACCGAACACAGAATGTATATGTTCTCTGTGTGAGAATCCATGCGACAAATACCACATAACACTGTGTAGTAGAAGGGAAAAGAGCATAGTTGACTATAGCAAAGACTAAACCGCCTCGAGCATCTGTAAATCACAGTATGTTGTGTGACAATATTTTTATCCTTGCTTTGTAACCTTGAAACCTATTGTTGTATCCCATTATATGGCTACCTGGCTGCAATAAATTCTTATATATTCTGATATAATATCTATCAGTGGCTTCAGCTACTGATTATAAATGCTTCGATTCCAGTTCCTTCGAGTTAGTTAGATTCGACGTTCACACCATCGCTCTGCAATCCATGGTTTGTGCTCCCAATAGGGAAACCAGGAACTCTAGGTGGACGGATTGGAATGGCGAGATTTTTATAATAATAATAATAATAATAATAATAATAATAATAATAATAATAATAATGCCAAAGACATCTCTGATGGCACAGAAACAGATAGCTATCCTGGAAGAGAAAGCAGCAAAAGTAGGACATATCTCATATGAAAAATCTAAATTTATGACAAATATCAAAACTGCTCCACCTAAACTTACCATTGATATGAATAAAATTGCAAGAATAAAGAAATTTAAATACTTAGGTGAATGGGTCACTGAAAATGGCAATGAAAATCAGTCAGTAGCTTCAAGTATTCATGAAATGAAAATTGCTTTTCTACACACAAAGAAAGTTTATAAAAAAACTGCTTGTCGTGGAACAGTAAAACTCGTCATTACTGAACAGTGATCAAACCTGAAGCTCTTTATGTTTCATAAACACTCAGTTTACATCATAAAAAGTTAAAGGAACAATTAGAGATTAAAGAAAGGAAAATCATGAGAAAAGTCTTAGGGCAAGAATTAAAAAATGGAATACATGACCCCAAAACCAACTCGGAAATATATTTAAAAATATCTAAACTTACTGATACAATGAGACTCCGATGAATTCAATTTTTAAGCCGTTTGGAAAAGATGAATAACAACAGACTTACTTATAAAATACACATTTTTTTACAAATCAAACGTACGAGATCAAAATGGTATAATAATGAATTAGGATCACCAAACCTGCAGGACAGAAATGTAATCAGGAAAATTGTTCACACAAGGGGGTTTGAGGAAGATGAGAAGAAACCTACACGACGTACTTGGTCAGAGGAATAGAAATTACAACAGTCGATGGAAATGAAGAATTAATGGGTAAGGAGGAAAGCTCAACACATGTTGATTCCGCGTGGTCCTAAGTGACCCATTCGCGCAGAAAAAGAAGAAGAAGACGAAGAAGGAGAAGAAGAAGATTTAACATTAAACACAATATGTACATGATTTGAAATATTAGAAATGATTGTACACTCCAGTTAATGATCAACATCATGGAAGGGAATGTAATAAACATCAGTGATGGTTTTCTTCAGTCAAGAGATATCATACAAATGAATTGCATACTACAAGGTGACCCCCTGAGTCCCATAATTTTTAACATGATCAAACATGACCAGACCTCGGATTTAGGCGAAAACTTAATTTGTTCCTGAAAATGAAGTATTTACATGTTTAGTGTGTTTAAGAGGTTAACAACAGTGGTCCTATAGTGCCTGCCTAAAGTGACGTTAGAACCTATATTTGTCTATATTCCTATACTTCTTATTTTTATTCTATTAAAAAGGTGTTCAAATTGATGTTATTTATTGCGAGAATCTAAAATATTTGCCGAACTCTTTTCAAAATCTTGAACAGCATATTCTTGAAATACTTTTCAAACAAAATTTTAATATCGGGAAGCTGTAAACTACACTCCTCGGAAGTCCTTAAGAATCTCCCGTAGTCTGTGTTACAAGTGAAAACAAGAAAGTGTCAACTTCCACGTCGTCTTTAATTAAAAGTTTACAGGAGTTTCCCCATTTCACATCGGTTGGTAAAATTATATTCTTTGACGTTTGTAGCTAAGAGGTGAGTGATAAGTGTTTTATATTTCCCCCTAAAGAGTTATTATCGATTTGGCAAAATAAAAATGGCATTTCTATTGATCAACGCCTATTAAAATAATTAAGATTGAAGCTCCCTAAAGTACAGTTTTAGGACCTATTTTTTCACATTTGACAGCCTATTTTAGGCACTTGCAATAAACATCTTAGCACCTAAAATTCCGAGGTCTGCACATGACATAGTACAAAAGGTAGTTACCGGAGATGTGAATATGTACTTGTATGCAGATGATATGGTAATATTGAGCAACAACAAGACCTTATTACAGGAAGCGCTTAATAGACTAGAGGAATGGTCTCAAAAGAATGGCATGCATATAAACTAGAGTGAGACGAATGGCATGAAGTTGCGAAAATGAGGGAAATTGTCATCAACAGATACATTTTACCTGCGGAAACCAAACAGTTGAAATAGTAACTTTTTTCAAATATTCAGGAGTGACTCTACAAGTCACTGGATTCACTTTCACGAGGCACGTTGAAGATAGAACAGTGGCTGCGATAAAGGCTGCAATGGAGATTCGCAGTCTCAAATCCAATTCCGTAAAAACAGCAATGCTGTTATTCAAGCTGAATGTTACACCAGTAGCATCTGGAATATGGCTGTACCTTTCATACACAAATCTGAAATCTTTAGACAGAACTAAAGTCAGACAAAAAGAGCACTCTGCATCTCAAAGTTTTCACCAAATCGACTTGTATACCAGCTAGCAAGAAACATCTTTCGTGCAAGTATTTTTACCTTTTGTTACTTGATTAACGTCGAACTAACACATCGAAGATTTTCGGCGACGGAAGGATTGGGAAGGTAGTAGGCGGTGACCTAAATTAAGGTACGGTACAGCATTTACCTGGCATGAAAATGGGAAACCACGTAAAACCATCTTCAGGAATGTCACGGTAGGATTCGAACCCACTATCTCCCGAATGCAAACTCACATCTGGGTGACCCTAACCGCACGGCCAACTCGCTCGTGCGAATGTTATATATACTGCAACAAAAAGTTCGGAATATCAAAGATACAATGCAATAATAAAGTTCCAGAATCTTATTTATTGTATCACAGAGACACACAGTCTTGAAGGGTAAACTTTTACAAACACAGATGTTTTCTTCCAATATCTTACGCTGCATTGACAGCTCGCAACATACCGCTTAGTGGAGCAGCAAGGTTCCCACAAGGTTCCCAGTCCTTTGCAACATTTTGGTAACTCTACTCTTTTCATATTATTTTTCATTAAACTATAGCCGTTGCGAATTCAGTTCTAAAAGTTTATTAACCATCGAACCAGTAGTTGATTTTAATTTAACCAAGACAGTACATTGGTCTTCCAAGGGAATGTAAGAAATCATTCACTTTCTTTCTTTCTTTCTTTCTTTCTTTCTTTCTTTCTTTCTTTCTTTCTTTCTTATGGTTTTCCGTGGTTTCCCATTTTCACACCAGGCAAATGCCGGGGCTGTACCTTAATTGAGGTCACGGCTGCTTCCTTCCACTTACTCGACCTTTCCTATCCCATCGTCGCCATAAGATATATCTGTGTCGGTGCGACGTTAAGCAAATAGCAAATATATATATATATATATTTCTTTCTTTCTTTCTCCCTTCTTCTCTCTCTCTCTTTCTTGTTTTCTTTCTTTAATTTGTGGCGAGCTATAAGTCGATCTGGATTGCCTCTTCATTGGTTTAGTTCTTGATAAAGTCCATATTTGTTAAATTAATCTCATTTTCTGTAACACAATATTTAATTACGATTGCAGTATCACAGTAGTGAATCAATAGGGGTTTAAACTTCGTTAAATGATTCTCATGAAACGGTAAAATAACTTTTACCTTACAGCATCTCCTTGGAATGGCTGCGATATGTTAATCTGAAGTTTATTGAATTCAGTGTATTGAGGTTTTTCATTACTCCAATATTATTATTTTGTCCTCCCTCCTCTTGTCTCTATCCTTTATCTGAGAGGGAACAGGAAGGAGGAGATTGATACCGGACCCGGTGCATGATGTGCCCCCTTTTATCCGGTTTGGAGTATGAAGTTGTATATGTTCCCGACGTCGACTATTTTTAGTGTCGGTACCGCAGGATCTCTCATCCAGGCAGTGACTTTCACCGTGAGTGGTCACCCATCCATTGTGTGTTCACGGTGAATGTTGGTTAACTGCGAATATGCACTCTTGTTACTTTTGATTCAGTACCTTTGTTATTTTCGTGTCACGAACTTTAGTTGTGTTTCAGCACTTATGTCAGATGTGTGAGTGATCATCCGTTCAGGGGGAGTCCACGGCGAATATTGCTCGACTGAGAGTATGTGTTCTTGTAACTTTTGGTGAGTGCTCGTGTTATTGTGATTTAAAAAAAATGTATTTGAGGTTTTACATCAGTAGAGATACTGACCTAGATGGAAAGCACTCTTTTTTATAATTTAACGTATAACTTTTTCTACTTTCTTTCTAGTACGTTAGACAGTACAATCACAGTCGTTTGAAAGATAACTAACCTGAATTTCACCGTACCAAATTGCAGACTGGCGTCTTTCTCACGAACTTTATAAATTATGCTCTTGGATCGGAGCTTCGATTAAGAGAGTAGGGCATTCTATTCTTGACCTGGCTACCGTTATGAGTTCGAAGTTGAGGCGTTCTCCAGAGCTTGGTGACAAGTTTGATGTTTTGTTAAAGTTATTACTATTACAACTCACCTGCGACGGAATACGAACGGTAAAATGAAACAGTAAAAACGTGGCTACGGAAAGGAATGACCATGAACAAGCTATCGGAAAGGAACCGTGCATACATTGAACACAATGACAAAGAAAATAAGTACCGGTTTGTCATGATTATGATGTTTAATTAAATCCATTTTTGTTGGCAGTTAAACATTATACTAACGCAGATAGTTTCCATCGCCATAGTTTTTATTGAAAGGAACCAAACACAATGTCATGAACTTTTCTTCGGCCGTTCAAAAATCCGACTCCCTCTGCCGCGTTTGAAACCCGCGATTTTGGGATTCAGAGCCCGACATTCTACCATTGATTCACACAGTGTTCGATTCATGATCCCAAGTATCCGGGTTCGATTTTGACTCAAAAGGGCGCTCAAAAATCTTGGCACTCCATTTCACTGTTGTTGGCATGTTAAGGATCTCTGGTGACACATTCAGTGCGACCTGACAAAATTAGATTAGTTCAGCCGTAGGAGCCGTCCAGTGGAATCAGCTTTCACTGCTGGACAGCAAGCAGATCGCTACATATCAACACTATAGAAGGCCTGCAACTAGGTTGCCGAGGCCATTAGATTATTATTGTTATTATTATTATTATTATTATTATTATTATTATTATTATTATTATTTCGGATTACCTGAGTGTGTTAACGCTCTGCGGCTATGGAGCCTAGCTCTGAATTCGGGAGACGCTTGGGTTCGAGCCCCACCGTCCGCTGTTCTGAGAATGGTTTTCTGTGGTTTCCCATTTTCACTTCCAGGTAAATGTCGGGACAGTTCCTGTTCATAAGCCACAGCCTATTCCTTCGACGTCCTCATCCAATTTCATTCACTATCGTTCATTTTCATCTTCATTCGCTCGTTAACTAAAGTTGGCGTCAGAAAGGGCATACAGCCGTAAAACATACCATATAAATTCATCTCACCTCATTCCCGACCCTGTATCAAGAAACGGGACCAAGGAGTTCACATTATTATTATTATTATTATTATTATTATTATTATTATTATTATTATTATTATTATTATTATTATTATTAATTAATTAATTAATTTATTTATTTATTTATTTATTTAGTTATTATGGTTAAAGGATACAATTAAATACAACCACTAGTACTACAATGTACAAAATGAAGAAAAGCAGCTGTCAGCACTTCCAGTGAATATACGAGAGTAGTGACTCTATCAAAACTGAGATGTCAACCAGCGGAAGGCTTCTTCGGTGACCACATGCAAGTCATAAATGTTTCCCTCAAACCTCGTCAGCGAGCATTCCATGACTGTATGTCGAATGGTTTAGGTTTGTCACCACAGTCACAGGAAGGGTGAATATTGCTTAACTGTGGATATGTGTTCTTCTTACTTTTGGTGCAGTGCTTGTGTAATTGTGATGTTTTGAAGTCTCTGATCTAGATGGATAGCTTCTTAAACGCGAACATGAACCAAAACTATAAAAATGATAACGATTTTTATACTGCCAGAACCTGCATCTACCGTGATTGGTACGTACTCGATTCAGTATTGTCCAATCCTTTTGTGGTAAGTTTAAAGCAGGGCTTTATTTACAAGGGTCAGATATGAACCCTAGTTGGTCAGGGTTTGAAGTAGCCCAATCTTCACGCCCACGGCTGAACTGGAATTCAAACATCTCTTGCCTAACACACTTACCTAACTGCAAGCATCTATTTGTGACATTCTCAACAAATCATGTTTTATTTATGCCTAGTGTTTGTCCGCGGCTCCTCAAGTGCAGAATTCCTCCGGTTTAATATGAATTTCAACCTATAATAGCTCGCATCTTGTTTCATTGTTACGACCGTCAACGACATTGTTTCAGCGCTCCATGAGAACATTATGTGAAGCTTGTTATTGTGAGCGTAGCCGGCGGAAGTGACACGTATGACAGTCACTCGTGCAGATAGCTGAGAAAAATCTGAGAAAGTCCGGACCTTGTGCTTCCCTCTTTTCTCACCTCCTTAGGCGAATGCAAGCGAACTCAATGTGCCACAGAAGCGCGTATGGTTTCTGAACCACTTCCTAAAGCGACACCTGCTATTGCTCGAAAATACATATTACATTCTGTTGTTTAATGTTCAGTTTCTAAAGATTTAAGAGGTTTTTATAACATCGGTACAAGCATTTTACGTACAATTTTGCAGGCCGCGCGCTGGACGCGTGAGCTTCCTGGTTCGCGTGCTCGAATTATTCTTTTAACTCATAAAAGTATAATTTTCTGGAAAACCATTGGAGTAACGAAGAAATTACATATGGACATTTTCATAGGAGAATCAATTCTAAATCATGCACGTACGCTCCAAGACTGATAGTTTTCCGGTTATTTTGTATTTACTCGGACAAAGCACGAGCCAAAACACAGAAGCAGTTTCCGTGGAAAACTGATTTGGGTAGGTAGAAAGTGCATATGAACTTCTTTTTGTATAAAATTGCATTGTAATTGGGTTCCATTCTTGATAGGACTAACTGCTCAGGCAGCGTTTCCATTTCTAAGCTTTCTAATAATGAAGGAATTACTGAAATCAGATGAGTTGTTCCAGAGATTAGCCCCCTCCCCCCCACACACACACATTCTCTCTTTATAATAACTAGCCTATGGATGTGTAAGGATGTCGTATATTCAATTACTGTTGTTTTGAATGGTGTAGCTACTGACTTTTACATAGGATAATCGGGGAAAGTCCATGAACGCTATACGAAACATGGCCCCGATTTGGATGTCAGCGATTGAATTCTTCTTCCACACCCACTTACTAATATAAAAGGTGATCAAAAAGTTTCCGTTCGACGGTCGTACTGTCTCGAAGCGGGATACCAATCAAGCAAAATCGCCGTGAGCACAGAGGCACTCATCCCACCGATGCACCAGGTTGAAGATCCCCGTGTGGTAAAACATTGTGTCCTGCTGCGTGAAGAAGTCCGTAACCGCCTGCTGCACATCCTCGTCCGACAGGAGACGTCGACCCTTTAAGGGCTGTTTTAAGGGACCGAAGGTGTGATAACCTCAAGGGGAGAGATCAGGACTATAGGACGGGTGCGCGAGTGTCTCCCAGTTGAGTTGTCCGTAATGGATGAGGCTGGCCTCCCAGATCGACCGGCGTCTTGTGTCGAAACGCAACCCGCACGGAACTTGGTGCACCATTCCGCAACGGTGGTTTTAGACAAACATGCTGCCCCATACACAGCCTTCATTCTCCGATGGATGTTCACTGGTGTTTGTCCTTCGGCAGCCAACAACAGAATAGCAGCACGTTGGTCCGCTTTGGACGCATTTGATAATAACGTCGCCATAGTTCACGTGGCCGCATTTATCGCACGCACGACTGCCACACTAATCCCTTTGCCTACATGTCCGTATTTATATACCCGCATCGGAGTCGCGCTGCGTTGCATGTCCGCTGCAGCAAAGCCCTCAAACGGAAACTTTTTGATCACGCCTTATAAAGGCCTATATATCTGTGTTTTTCCAAACCCGTGACAAACTACAGACAATGAAAAGTATTTTCCCTGTAGTGTCTGTGATTTGGAGAACAGGATGTAGATTAATAGCCACAAAATTTCTGAATCGTCAAGAGTAAAGCTATTCTTCGTGCTATCCCTCTCGGTTCTGAAACGTAACTATCCATTCTAGAACCGATAATTATACGTACGCAAAGATAGACCTTCTAAAAGCAAAAGAAAAAAATACTTGACTAAAGTGTTCGAGCTGCCGTGGAAACAAGACTGATGTAAGAACACTGGTACTCTATGTGTACCACGTATTGAAGTGGTTTGCAATGAACGCTCGAGCTTGGATTGCTCTGGTCTACCTGTTGCACTCTACCCCACTTTGCTCAGGGCTAAACTCTGTCAACGAGGTTATTTCGTTCCACTGAATATAATTTAGTACTCGCCTTACGTCTACTACGGGCTTGAACTTCACTCTTCAGCCATCGATCGTTTTACTGCTGCGTTGTGGCATGAAATGGAATTGTAAATTCTCCAATAGGCCTACCGTTTATTGATAATTTTGTTGGCTTCTCTCTCCGTGTAGCAGTCGAGAAAAGCAGTATTTATTGCAATCGAAACCGACTTTCAACCTATTAGATAGTGTTACGTACACTTAGTACGTGATGAAGAGATGTACAGAACAAAAATGACCAACCGGACACCAGTGTGATCCGAACGTACAACCTCCCGATTTCGCGTCGGCTGCTCTATCAGTTGAGCTATGGTGGCCTAGGCCATCTTCGTTCTGTTGGAAAGGATATAAGCTACAGGTCTGGCACTACCGCCATCACACTGTAGAGTGCGTTTAAGTCGCCCGTTGAGGGCCAAGTCAATGGATATTGAATTTTCACGACCGCATTGTAATCGAAACCGACTTTCAACCTATTGGGCGTGTTTCGTACATGTAGTACGTGTTGAAGAGATGTTAAGTACAGAACAAAAATGGCCAACCGGACACCAGTGGGATCCGAACCCACAACCTCCCTATTTCAATTGGTATACCATCACTAAAATGATCAGTGATAGCTTTCCATAAAATGAATAAAGCACATCCACTAGTGAAGCTGAACCATCACTAGGCCCGGTTGGTGGATGTGTACAGTAGCAGATTATTAATTAACATGCCGTCCTAGTAGCATCCAACAATGGTACCAGGAACAGCATGAATTTAATTGTCGTCAGTTTGTTATTCTTATAGTAGTAGCAGCCGTCTAATTGGAGGAGACAGGGCCTGCTCCGTGAGGATTTTAGCCCGTCAGCCTCATTCAAGGGCTTTGAGTGCAATTTTTTGATGTCTTCTTTCCAGCGATGACGTACTGTTACGTGGTGGCCGAATAGATCTTCCATTCATGACTGGACAGGATGTGCCCTGCGCCCTAAAGGGCGGGTTGAGAGGAAGAGAAGAAGAAGAAAAGAGAGATGCAGTGCAGGACGAAGGTAGGAGGAGATGGTGTGTGAAGGGGAAGGTGTGGTGAGTGGGCAAGGCAGGTACAGGGCTGGAATGTCTTCTTGCGGCCACCCATCCAAACGATGGCCACGGCCGATGTTGCTGCACTTCCGGGTAACATACGCTGATGTTTTAGTGCTTCGGCATGGGGGGGGGGGAGTTCTTGAGAAATGAGCGTGGTGCAGTTGGCTGGGTGAGGAGTGTTTCTGGGTGGGATGGGGGGGTTTGCTGGGGGTATTTGGTGGGGCTAGTTGACTAGTAGCTGTCTGGTGGGCATGGAGGGCGTGTTAAGGGACGTGAGTAACTTGATGAGGAGTAAGTTAAGTAGCGAGGGGTTGTCATGACTTGGCTGGGCAGGATGGTCTTGGGTGGAGGGTCCGGGGTTCGGGGGGGGGGGTGCAGGGACTTGGAGACTTAATAGGGGGGAGGGTGTGTGTAAGTGTTGTGAGCGTCTGTAATGTGCTCTTATTGCCTTTTTTAAGAAGGGAAAATCAGGAAAGGAGGCTGCGTGACTGCATTCGCAGTTCGCGCACCTCGCCTGATCCCTTGGCACCGTGCATACAGAGTGGCGGTGGGGACCACCACATCTGTTACAGCGGGTAGCATTAGGGCAGGAAGCCGCTGAATGGTTTAACATTAGGCAATTGTAGCACTGTGTTACAAGGGCGGGTTGGGTGAGGGGGCGGGTTCGAGTCTCTGTATTAGCAGTGTGACGTGTTGGTGTTGAATGAGACTTTGGAGCAGGTTTTCGACGTCTACTCCTAGTCAGAGTGTACTTGGGTAGGGGAGGTTTCTGAATTGGGTGATATAGTGATGGTGGTTTGTGTTTCTTGTGGTGTTGAGTGAGGGGGAGGAGGAGGGGGGGGGGGGGAGTGGTAAGAGAACAGTCGGAGTCAGGAGAGAGCGTGATGTTGGTTTGGGTGGCTGAGTCATGAGTTACGATATCATCCGCACAGATTTTGTAGAACACGTTGTGGAGTTCTAGATGGTCTCTGATCTTCTCATAGCTAAGCTTGTCACGTGCAAAGATGATGACATAGCCGTTATCAATTTCCTGAAGGAGCTGTATGTGGTGCTGGATGGAAGAGGTGGCTGTGGAGATGAGTTTACGATGGTCATGAAGGGCTTGGAGTTGCTGGAGGGCGTCTAATTGCTGGGAGGGAATGAAGGGTACGATAAAGGGGGTAAACCTGGAATCTGGTAGAGTGGTACGATAAAGAATTGGAAGGTGGTGGGAGGAGTCCGGTAATAGGAGCTCACAGCAGTGCAGCTAAGGTTCAATCAGTGAAGTTCTACAACTATCTTAGAATGGAACGGGGAAACGCCAATTATAATTGTGTCTTCATGGACAGAGAAAAGTACGGGTCACGTATCATCAAGGTTAAATCACTGAAATCTGGACGAAAGAGTGACGGCCAACGACTACAAGCTTTTGAAGATACATGAAGTGCTCGAGGTAAATGGAATAATGAAATGAATACAACCTGTTACTTACGAAGGCAAGATTAAGTACATTGTTTATGATGAAGAACTGAATGATATTCTGCATGATGTTCAATTCTGTTCTTTTTAAAAAATAAACTTTCAGTGCAGCAAATTATTTCTTTTCTGTTCATACATTGTCATGCTATTTTATGTAATGTGACTATATTTTCGAATTACAGCTCATAAAATGCAACTTTCAAAATGTGACTATGTTTTGTTATTGCAGCACCATGGTTAACATTCGTTACCTCTTCATAGTGAAAGTGTACCAGCACTAGCGATGGTGCACTATCCCTAGTTGATTGTGTATTGTTTGGCAAAGCTGGTATTAATAATCCACTTTCACTAAAGGGGTCAGTGAAGATGCACGATCACTAGTGATGGTATAACTTCACCGAAACTTCCACTTCCACTATAGCATATACTGTACATAATTATAGTCACTGTAGGAATTGTACCCTTGGCGCGAATCTTTGCGAATGCTGGGCATTTGAAGTTGTCATGACCTCGATGCGATGTGCATCGATTACTAAAAATATAACAATAACGATTTATTTTATTTTCAGAAGTAAATTGCAAGTAAAAATGGCATTTTTTAAAAAGTACGATTGTGAGTGACTAATTACAAGGAATACTTTTACTCAATTAGGCCTACTTACCAACTCGGCTTGTATCTTTTTTTAAAAAACAATTTGCAAGGGCACAGGTAGGTCTTATGGCGACGATGGGATAGGAAAGGCCTGGTAGTGGAAAGGAAGTGACCGTGGCCTTAATTAAGGCACATCCCCAGCATTTACCTTGTGTGAAAATGAGAAACCACGGAAAACCATCTTTAGGGTTGCCGACAGTGGGGTTCGAACCCACTATCTCCCGGATGCAAGCTCACAGCTGCGCGCCCCTATCCGCACGGCCAACTCGCCCGGTGCTTGTATCTAAAAAGTGTACATAAAATATGGAAAATCTGATTTCCAATCATTTATATCTGATAGATAATAATGGATAATTCACGAATTCAGATTCTTGTTACCTATCCATCAGCGGCGAACGTCGCTTACGTCGAAATACTGTTACCAAAATTATCGTAATACACTGACTATTGTTGTTAGTTGAGTTGTGCCCTGTTTCTTCTGCTACCAGTCGCCTCCGCTAGATGGCATTACTGCCGCAAATATAGAAACAAACCAAAAAACGATGGGTTCAGAACAGCTAATAGATACAGCAAGTGGCAGTTTATTCACTGTTGGCTGGTCCTGTCCTACCTACGTAATTACCTGCCTTCACACTTCTGTCTGGGACCTTACTTTTAGTACTTAGGAACAGATCTTAGGGGTTACGATACCCCAAATACAGTACACTCAGGGGTTACGACACCTCAAATACTGTACAGTAGTTTAATGAGTTCAACGTATCTTCTTCAAGATTTATGTTAATAGTCTTTGTTTGCTATTTTTATCTGTGGCTCCGTAGTTAAACAGTAGATTTTTTCCTCGGCCTGCAGCACACTACTTCGCAGTGCTAAAAGTAAGCAGCTTTGTTCGTCTGTCGCCTTATAATCTATTGTACATGCCAGTTTTATTGCCCTACGTTGCCTTGCTCGTGCTGTTAGTGTGATCATCTACTCTCTTGTCTCTAATTATTCCACTATCACCAGTTTAAGTAAAGAGGTTTATGGCTCTAGTACACTGACTGACAGAGCAAATGCAACACCAAGATGGAGTGGTCAGAACTTTATGCCAGTTGCAGGGTAGACTGACGTCACTGAGGTATGCTCATGATGTGAAATGCGCCGCTGTGCTGCGCACGTAGCGAACGATAAATGGGACACGGCGTTGGCGAATGGCCCACTTCGTACCGTGATTTCTCAGCCGACAGTCATTGTAGAAGGTGTTGTCGTGTGCCACAGGACACGTGTATAGCTAAGAATGCCAGGCCGCCGTCAACGGAGGCATTTCATTTCCAGCAGACAGACGACTTTACGAGGGGTATGGTGATCGGGCTGAGAAGGGCAGGTTGGTCGCTTCGTCAAATCGCAGCCGGTACCCATAGGGATGTGTCCACGGTGCAGCACCTGTGGCGAAGATGGTTGGCGCAGGGACATGTGGCACGTGCGAGGGGTCCAGGCGCAGCCCGAGTGACGTCAGCACGCGAGGATCGGCGCATCCGCCGCCAAGCGGTGGCAGCCCCGCACGCCACGTCAACCGCCATTCTTCAGCATGTGCAAGACACCCTGGCTGTTCCAATATCGACCAGAACAATTTCCCGTCGATTGGTTGAAGGAGGCCTGCACTCCCGGCGTCCGCTCAGAAGACTACCATTGACTCCACAGCATAGACGTGCACGCCTGGCATGGTGCCGGGCTAGAGCGACTTGGATGAGGGAATGGCGGAACGTCGTGTTCTCCGATGAGTCACGCTTCTGTTCTGTCAGTGATAGTCACCGCAGACGAGTGTGGCGTCGGCGTGGAGAAAGGTCAAATCCGGCAGTAATTGTGGAGCGCCCTACCGCTAGACAACGCGGCATCATGGTTTGGGGCGCTATTGCGTATGATTCCACGTCACCTCTAGTGCGTATTCAAGGCACGTTAAATGCCCACCGCTACGTGCAGCATGTGCTGCGGCCGGTGGCACTCCCGTATCTTCAGGGGCTGCCCAATGCTCTGTTTCAGCAGGCACTGCTCGCATCTCCCAACAGGCTCTACGAGGTGTACAGATGCTTCCGCGGCCAGCGTACTCTCCGGATCTCTCACCAATCGAACACGTGTGGGATCTCATTGGACGCCGTTTGCAAACTCTGCCCCAGCCTCGTACGGACGACCAACTGTGGCAAATGGTTGACAAAGAATGGAGAACCATCCCTCAGGACACCATCCGCACTCTCATTGACTCTGTACCTCGACGTGTTTCTGCGTGCATCGCCGCTCGCGGTGGTCCTACATCCTACTGAGTCGATGCCGTGCGCATTGTGTAAACTGAATATCGGTTTGAAATAAACATCAATTATTCGTCCGTGCCGTCTCTGTTTTTTCCCCAACTTTCATCCCTTTCGAACCACTCCTCCTTGGTGTTGCATTTGCTCTGTCAGTCAGTGTATATTGTGTAGTCCAATAGTGCTGTAAGATTTGAAGGAAGATTGGCTTAAAAGGAAAAGACTATTTTTTCGTTTGAATTTGACAAATCGACTTGTATCACATACTCGTAGATGACAGATATTTTCTTTCATTATTGCATGGTGAAATAGTTTTATGGCTTTAACAAATAACATAGCTGTTTCTGTAGAACACTGGTATAGTGTTGGCTCGGATTACGGGCTGAAACATGGTAGGTAGGTAGATTTTTGAAGGGCGAAGAAAAATCGATACTGGCGCGTAAAATACCTCTGGACATATTCAATATTTGCCCAACAACTTTTTTTTAACTGTTTGCTTTACGTGGCGCAGGCACAGGTATGTTTTATGGCGACAATGGAATAAGAAAGGCCTAGGAGTGGGAAGGAAGCGGCCGTGGCCTTAAGTAAGGTACAGCCCCAGCCTTTGCCTGGTGTGAAAACGGGAAACTACAGAAAATCGTCTTCAGGGGTGCCGACAGTAGGGTTCGAACTCACTATCTCCCGGATGCAAGCTCACAGCTGCACGGCCAAATCGCCCGGTCCAACAAACAACATTAATAAAGGATTCAAATCGTAAGTCGCCCAACACAATTCCGTTTTCTCTGCCATCTGGTCAAGTAAAACCGAATCTCAAAACTTAACACGCAAACAGCCCAAATGGCGTGAAATCGAAATGCGTGCATGCTGTAGCTAAGTCCTTACGATTATTATTATTATTATTATTATTATTATTATTATTATTATTATTATTATTATTACGGAGTTTTCCGTGGTAGTTAGAGGTAAAAGAAGGTGCGGGGGGTGAACAGGTCTCAGGCTACGAAATTAAAGTGAATTTAAAATTTAACAAGGTTATATTTTCTTAGCAAAAAACAAGAAATAACAATAATGGCAGGTACAGAGTAGCAAAACCACTAATCGAGAATGTACAATTACAGGATTTGGGCTCCGAGAGCCAGACACACAATTCTGAGCAATTAGCCCAACTTTACGATATACAGCATTCAACAAAGGGGCAGAAGACCTCAATCAAGCCCAGGAGCACTTGCTCCAAATTACACAGTAAAGCCTCCTCGAGGCATACAACACTCAATTTTCGAAAAAGAGCCACTCGCTCTCAACTTTAAGCCTATCAAAGGCCACACCAAACTCCACCTTCAAGTTGTCCTCTAAGGACATGTACACAGGGGTAACACACCCAACCTACTGAGGTCTATTAAGTGAGAAAAAGGTTAATTACCTGACCTCTAAAATAACAATTGAGAGGAGGCGATCTGCACTCCTAATACATTTGTTTAAAACCTACTTGGCACTAGGCCGTTAATGCAAGGACTAATCCCATACTAAAGAGGTGACTTTTAGAAGGAAACAATTTACGTTACATTAGAAGGGAAGAAACGGTTGTGAAAATAAGTTCACCTCAATGCAATATGAGTGGGAGATCGAGAGGGTTAAGCACTCTCTATCCCAATATGTAGTTTTGAAAGAGAATAGAGGCTAAGAGTCTTTACATTTTAGGGAAAGTTACATGGTAGAAACGCTTCGGACCCGCCCCGAGAGTTAAACTGCTGAGCTAGCAAGAAAAGAAGTTATTAAAAGGCCATTACCTTGGTGTTGAACTGCTCCCCGAAGAAAGAGGCGCTTCCCGCCCCCTGCTATGTACTTTACACACTGAAAGATGGTACTGAAGTGGCACCGAGACCCGAAAATCAGCAGTTTATATACTCTCGCGGAAAGTTCGAGGCGTTTTTGGAATGAGAACACCCTCCCACAAGGATTTTATTGGTTCACCAAGAAACCCCCTACACATTACGAAGAAGAAACATATTATTGGTGGAAAATTAATTCGAGAAATTCGGGATTGGCTAAATTCAAAACAAGGAGAAAGAAAGGGTTAATATTGCCAACTTAAACAATGACTGAAAGAAATTTAGCAAAGAACAAACTTTTGAAATTAAATTTTCTCAAAAAAAACAGTTCTTTCACTTCGCACTAGGGTGCACCGTTGTAGTTCTTCAGTAGTGTCCTCTAGAAGAGAATGATCACACTTCTTACTACAAGCAAAACAAAAATACATCGAAAACAACACAGTTCAGAAACTTCAAAATTTCCAAGTAGTGGCATCTTCAGGGTAACTTGAAAATTAACACATAAGACAAAGTTCAGACTTCTTCCAGTAGGGGAGTTTCAACTGGCGCAAAGTTTAAATAAGCGGCGTGGAGGTGTACCGCCCGGTACAATTATTATTATTAGCACGCCTGGTGGTCACGATTGTCAAGTCTCTATAGTCTGACCGCGCGGTTAGCTTGTTCGAGTTCTGTTGATGGAAATAATTTTCGCCATCAGAATGTTGGCTGGCAGTATAAGGGAGGTGGCGGTATACAATGACTAATCATTAGATGGCCTGCCAAAAGCCTGAGTTCAATTCGAAATCTCTTTGCACTGTCCAGACATTGGGTTCCTCCCTTTCCATACCCCATTATCATCATCTCACATTCAAACGTCAGGTCGTTCATGGGCGTCAAAAAGAAAGAGCTGCAGCTGGCGAACCGAGCATGCCCTCGGACATTACCGGTACTGAAAACTGTACGCTAAATAATAATAATAAAGCTCCCTTTGTGGAACAGTGGTAGAGTATGGTACTCCGCATCCCAAGATCGCGTGTTCGAGCCCGGTAGCGGTAGTCGGATTTTTGAAGGGCGCGAAAAATTCCATTCGACACACCATGTCGTACGATATCGGTATGTAAAAGATCTCTGGTGACACGTTTGGTGTTTACCTGGAAAATTGAATTAAAGCTCTGCCATAGATCGCCCAACAGAGATCCATTTTACTCTTTCATCTGGTGGAGTAAAAATGGAACGTCAGTATTGACGGCTCGGCGGCTTAGAGGGTGTCAAATTACATTTCCTGCACACATGGTAGCTCTGGCCGTAGATTTATTATTATGATTATTATTTATCATTTGGGCCATTTCTGTGGTATTAAACACGAAATGTTGATTTTTCAGAAGGCGCTTTTGTTAGTTGGCGAGGTCGTTGAAATTCGTATTGTATTTCAATGACCTCTAAATTGAGACGGCATATATTTGCGAATGTAATAAAAAGAGGGACCAAATGTTATTCGCATTTCATCCGCAAGCTTAGGGAACAACTGACTTGCTTGCCTCGATATCTGTAGGGGAGAGTCCTACAGTACCGGCCACCTTAACTCTTTCTCTTATAAAAAGTAAAATACTGTACGGTATGAGATTTTCATACAATAATCTTGTACTTTACTAAATGCTTTTTCAATGTAAGGGTGTGATTTCCATAAAGTCTTACCAAAAGTTAATAAAATTTAAAAATACAATAAAGCTTAATTTCCAAGGACTACAAAAATCTTCTTCCAGTACCGGCCAGTTACAATTTTCTAAGATATATATGTCTAATACATTACTAATATTAAACAAACACAGAAAGAACTCGACAACACATAATTATTGGAATTGACATCCACTAATTTCAAGTTTGGTTTATTTTTTGCAATAATTACAAATAAAATACAAAATATTATCTTAATCTACACATCCAACATGCGCCCAGTCTTCGCATTTGGTACACTGCACCCATTCTTGATCCAATGACTCACAACAAATAATGCATGCTGTGTCTTCTTCCATTTCCTTAGTATTTACATAATAATCATAATAAAACTGCTTTCCGGCAGTTTTGTTTTCTTTGTTGAATTGGTGAGGTACTTTTGAATGCTCGGCCAAAGCGAATGCTAATTGTACTGGTTTTTTTTTTTTTTGCCCAGGGACATGAAGATTTTCTAGATCCTTCATATAAGTAACCAACTGATTTTACATATCGTAATAAAAGGATTTTTTAATTCCTCCCATTTGAGAAGTTAGACCCACAGCCACCACCCACTCTAAGTGCTCTCGGACGATCTCCTAACGTACTTCTTGGCGCACAAAAAGCCTCAGCAGCTTGCCTTGCAGTCATTTTGTTAGAAATAATTTAGTTCAGTGTCATCTTCATCCCGTCCTCGATCCACTTTCATTTTATTTTACCCCCTTTCTCTGTCATTTCACTATAGAAAGTGATAAGAAGTGGATATCATTTTATTTCTTTAAAAGTCCTATTGGCCGGTACTGGAAGACATATGGTTGGCCGGTACTGTACGACACTCACGTGAAGGAACTTCCCCAACTGGATATTGTTTAATAGACGATATCGTGAAACACTTACCAGCTATAGCGTCCTCAAGGAATGTATATAATATATAAGTAAAAACAAAATCAACAGCTTACCTGGAAGTAGAGTACCTGGGGCTTGAAAATAACTTTTCGCGCGCGATCGTAAGCCGGCCAATGTACAACACTCACAACTCACACCAAGACTTAACGCTAAACGAAACCCCCAAAGTATGACACGCGGGAATGTAGCATCCTTCATATGCCACCTGTAAGCTACTGCCATATAGCACCTAAAATGAGAACCAGCAATGGCCGGTACTGTAGGACTCTCCCCTACTGAACATACCGGAATCTTTATTTTGTGAACAGCGTATTCTACGGGCACGAAAATCATACCGGGCTTTGCCATCAAACTCTTAGTCACAAAATCTACCATATGGGAATTAAAATCGAAAATTTTATTTTTTTGACTGGTCGGGTTTTGCCTTTGTACCACAGATTTAAGACGACAATCAGCCTTTCTGGTTTTACAGTACTCCATCTTGGCGGAGAATGCAGTTCTTCGCTTCTCAGACCACTTACGTCAGTTCTTGTTCTCACTCTTTCTGGAGGATACTTTATTCCATGTACCCAAGTTTTTAACTTGCTTCCCACTTGAACCAGTCTCTCAGATGACCCGTCATATGCTCCTTCACAACATTTGACCATGGGGTCGTGCATTTCGAAGTTATGAGAAAATCAATAATGTTGCATTGGTGTCAGGTATTCGAGGAAGATGACCGTTAAACATGAGAAGGCACTTCTTCGTAACAAGTGAGAGCATTACATGTTATAATTCTCATGTTTTGGTCCGTATTGAAATGTACAATGAAGTCAAATAAATATTGAAATTTATTTATTCCACCTATTCAATACATAAATAGAGATTTTAATTAAGAAATTAAATCTTGAATAAAATTATAGGGACATGTTTCACCCTTTAATTAAGGGCATCTTCAGCCTTAATCTCAATCTGAAAGGTAATTAATCAGGTACCTGATTGTATTAAAATTACATATGAATGTGAGGAGGATGTTGGAAATGTGCTTCAAAAGGTGAGCAAATGGTTAACAATAGTTATGATATTCTTAAAATGAAGTCTTAATAAAGTCTTAAAAAAATAGTCGTAAATTTATACACTTTCTTGAATGTCCTTGTTTAAAAATTGGTTTTTTTTTTTTTTTTTTGCTAGTTGCTTTACGTCGCACCGACACAGATAGGTCTTATGGCGACGATGGGACAGGGAAGGGCTAGGAGTGGGAAGTAAGCGGCCGTGGCCTTAATTAAGGTACAGCCCCAGCATTTGCCTGATGTGAAAATGGGAAACCACGGAAAACCATTTTCAGAGCTGCCGACAGTGGGGTTCGAACCTACTATCTCCCGAATACTGGATACTGGCCGCACTTAAGCGACTGCAGCTGTCGAGCTCGGTATTTTTTTTAATTTAGCGTATGGCTTATACAGACATAATCAGTAATATATATATAAACAGCTGAGAAACTAAGAAATTTGTGCTTCACAATTGAATATCTAATTCTTCAATCCAGCGTGCAGCATCTGGAGTTAGCAGCAGGTCTTCATCACTGTGATAGGCTCGAATCTTACATTCCCTGACGATATGACGAACAGTCTGGAGTGGAGCTCCGCAGTCACAGTCTGGATTAGATAGCTTTTTCCACTTATGGAGAGCGGCTCTGCACCGACCATGCCCTGTTCTGATTCTATTCAGGGCAGTCCAGGTCTTGCGTGGTAGGTGGGATCCACTTGGAAGTCTGGGACCTGAGAAGAAGGTATGAAGGCGCACATCCGTTGCTGCTTCCCATCTACTTTTCCACTTATCAAGAGATTTAAAATCCTTAGCATCCATGTTAGAGGCATCACACAGAGTTGGATGGCGTGATTTTAGTCTGTTAAGATTCAGAAGTGGCAGGTCACTATTCACGGGTAGACTAGGATTTCTTGAGATCTTGTGGAATTCCTTCATAAGGGCGTTAGATCGGCATAGATCAGGTGGCATTATACGAGTTAGCAGTGGAAGCCAATGAACAGGAGTAGATGTAATTGCACCAGATATGATGCGCATTGTGGTATTAAGCTGGGTGTCAACAAGCCTTGTATGATGACTGTTCATCCAAACAGGTGCACAATACTCAGCACTTGAATATACCAAACCCAGGGCTGAAGACCGCAAAGTGGTTGCTGAAGATCCCCAGGTAGTTCCACACAGTTTATGAAGGGTGTTATTTCGAGACTTCAACTTTTGTTCTAAGTTCAGGTGTTGTTTGAAGGATAGTGTACGGTCCAAGATGACACCAAGGTATTTTGGGTTCCAATTATGACGAAGAATTCTCCCTCTGAAACTAACATTCAGTTTCACGTTCGCCAAACGATTAAAAATTGGTAACAAATTGTATACTGGTAATTTTATAAGAACGTAAATTGTTACGTTAAACCTTGTAAAGTGGCGCCCTCAACATCCACAGGTCGTTGTTTATATGAACATTTAACATAATACATCCAGAATTTCCAACATACGGACATACATTGTTTTGACGGTATATTTCAGCCTACAAAAAGGAATTTATTGTTTTTATTTCAAAAATTGTTTCCTATTTCATTCTGAAATTCTTGTTAGAGGCCGTTTCTAAATCATCGATAAAAGAATTACAGTTTTAATTGTAATTAGAGCGGGTTTAATAGCCTTCAATGAGTTTTTTTTTAAGTTCTGAAGAAGTCTCGTTTTATATCGTAAGAATTCTCAAATTGGCAGATATTTTGTAAATTATTTCTATAATTTAAACATGTTTTGTTGTTCTCATATCATGAACTTACACTGGACTATACATTCAATGAAGTGTGCGCGTGAATTATGGCAATGATTTTAAGCGACTGTAAACAGTTTATTATTATAACCTGAAGAGTATCAACATGATATAGTGAGCTTTGTTCTTACTCAAACTCGAAACGCTTTAGTTTTCATACGTCTGCAGAAATTGTTTCTTTGATTACGTGGGAGGTGACCATGTTGCTTGATGTTGGGAGTAAGCCTACGTCACGTCGTTCTATGTTGGCTTCTTGCATGTCCACATGGGCTTAATCGATATGTATTGCAAAAGACAAGCCCAGCCATTCTCCTCCTAGCTGCGAGAGTTCCTCTGGTAGCAAGTCCACAAACAGGACAGATTTTTTCTCCTAGTTGTTATTGCGCGTAACATGAAGTTGAGCTACGCGTTTAGCTTGTGAAGTACATGCCTATGCTACTACTATTACTACTACCTCAGCTAACGAGTACATACATTTTAATTATTCTAGATAGACACATGTCTTCGAAGAATTACGTTAATATTATGTTTGTAAAACGTTAACGTCTGGAATATGTTTACTAAAACTTTTTCATTTCTCCCCTGAAGGGGGAGGCGGGCCTCTTAGACGGTGACGCCGTCTCTCAGGCCGGCAGATTTGTTACGGTTAAAGAGATGTTCGGAGAAGGTGAGGGGGTTGGTTGCCATGGCCTATACTAGGAACTGTCCCGACATTCGCCTTAGTGCAGCCGAATGGAAAACCACGGAAAACCATTCTCAGGACAGCCGACGATTGGGGCCAGCCGTAAGGTCCAGCCCTGTCCCGTCTCTCGAATGCAGAGGCGTAGAGCCATGGTAGAGCCGTGGCCACCCCTGCTCTGCCTGGTTGGCTGGTCAGAGTGCAGAGCTGTTGGACCACGGACTAGCCGTGGTCACTTATGGGCCGAGACCCACTCTGCATCTACCGACGCATGTTTGTTACGTAGGCTGTCAAAAATAGTAGATACAAATGTATTACTAAAAAGTGCGTTATGGAATAATATACCCTCATTTGAGCTATGTAATAGTCGTTTAGGGATGTTTGGTAAATGCATATTTAAAAAAAAAACGTTTTATTCTACAAAAGAAAGCTCTAAGGATCATCTTTTACTTTCCCAATCGAAGTACTTGCAAACATTCATAACTCATAATATTATGGCACTTTCTTCCATATGTATCTATACATTGTTTATTAAACACAACAATAGAAACTATACGTAACAGTGAGATCCACAATATCTGGCCTCTTCTATTTTTCTTCTGATTAGTGTTAATTAGAGGATGGCTGCCCAGTTGTTCTTACTTTTACAACAATAATCACCTCCACACCATTATTTAAACTTGTCATTGTACATGACTTGTCTCCTTGTTTACCGTATTCTTCGAGGATCACAAATCTTAATCTTTCTCGTAAACTTTCCTTGCGAAGTGATGGCAATCTCAGTGTTTTCAACTTTTAAATCACTGCCGCCACCCTCACCACCACCACCACTACCACCACCAAGAGGTTGCATTCTGTGTAAATGGTCTGTTATGTGTACGTTTAGAATTAGAAACGCTAAACACATTTGATTCAGTTCAATGCATTCGTGAAATGCTCCAACGAGCAAAGCTCGCTTTAAGTGCTGTATACATTGGACATCAGCATGTGATAACGTTGGAATAATTTCAAGATGTGCGGGAAATCAATAAGATACATTGGAATTTAAAATAAAAACTACTACAACACTGCTCAAAATGTAAACAAAACTCTAGAACAACACTGCAACAAATGAAATTAAATGGCGTATGGCTTTTAGTGCCGAGAGTGTTCGAGGACATTTTCGGCTCGCCAGGTGTAGATCTTTTGATTTGACTCCCGTAGGCGACCTGCGTGCCGTGACGAGGATGAAATGATGATGAAGATGACACACACACCCAGCCCCCATGCCTGCGAAATTAACCAATGATGGTTAAAATTTCCGACCCTGCCGGGAATCGAACTCGGGACCCCTGTGACTAAAAGCCAGCACGCTAACCATTTAGCCATGGAGCCGGTCACTGACACAAAATTATAGCCCAACTAATGACAAGTAGTTACAGGGTTTTTCGTGAACATTGTGAGGCAGTGCCAAACATTGCTTGTGCCGTGCTGATGCTCGGAAGATTACGCATTACTTCTTTTAAGTGACTTACATTCCACTTCGTCTGAATTTAACAGTGTCTACCCCCGTCATTTTTATATCTTCTCTTCTTCTCTTGTACATTGTTGGATGCGCTTGAGAACGGTTGGCTGTTGAGAGAGCTCTTGCATTATTGTAGTGATAAAGTAGTGAAAACCTATTGAAATAGCTTAATTTTGTGTATATCTGATTCATTTAGTGCTATTTATATAGTGGTGTTTAGTGCTTGTTGGTAGAAATTGGGAGTAGTGATATTTATTTAAATTTTGTAACAAGTAATTCAGTTGGTCTTCAGTAAATTACGTTTTCTAGGTTAAGTAGGTTAGCTAGGTGTACCTTGTTTCGAATTTAGGTTTAGGAAATACTTTAGGTAATAATATTAACTGTAAAAATATTTGTAAATATCTGTAGGTTCGTTGGTTGTACTTACAAAGGCAGATTATCATAAGGAATAGTACCGTAACTTCTGCAGCAACTTCTCCGGTATTTCGTATAGATATCCGTTCAAACTATCGCGAAGGTAATAATTTACTACATTAAAAAACACGATACGCCTGTAAACTTCCATTTAAAAAGAAGTTAAAGAGATTACACCGTAATAGTTAACAGTTGTTGTATTGTTATTGATTATTGTCGCTCCTCATATTCAAATATTGCATTGTTGGCTACTGTCGTGAACAAAGGGTGTAGTATAGTCAAGTTAATATAAATAAAAATCAGCTGACCTTGTATTCCATTCATTTGTACTTCTGAGTGGGTAGTTAGTATCCGTAATTTATATTTCGCTCCCTCGAACTTTCAGTATTTATGAGCGGTTAGCTAATAATAATGAAGTTCATATATCCCGGTAATTGCAGTTAAGGGACACTGGGACTGAAATTTCTAATTCCTGTAAATATGAAGTCAGCATCTTAATATTTTATGTGCTCGAAGTATGTAATAGTATAAATATCTGTACCAAATTTGAACAATATAGCTTTAATAGTTTCATAGATATTAATTATTTTCTAATATTTATATGCAAATTATTGAAATGTTCTAAATGTCAAGCATAACAAACCGAGCCAGATTCCGCGATTTTTTAATAATTATCTACTGCCTTATTATTATACAAATGAAACTGTGCATCGTTTTTGATATTGTATTATCCACTATCAAGATATATCTTTTTCCCACATCGACCTTTATTTATTGTAAAATTCTTGAAATTTTAAGGTTTGAATTTCTTTTGCAGGCAAACCTGAGCTGCAATCCTAAAAGTAATGCACACGTTTGTGGACAAAGTACTAAGGAACAAGTATGAGAATTTACAAGATAATAGCATCAGATCTGTAATGTGTAGTAGATTTTACACATCTGAAAATGTGAAACTGAGAAAATTGTATTTTTCTAAAAACATGCACATTTTTTAATATTTCCACTTCAACTTACCCATTAAAACTGTCCTGCAGCATACGTCACCCCCTCCTTCTTCCGTTTTTCAGCCTCCTTGTTCATCTTTGTGACCTTCATCTTCCGTCGAGTTGCTTTCTTCTTCTCAGAGGACGATCGCTGACTTTCATACTTCCTGCGAGCATCAAGCCTAAGGACTGCCTGTTCTGTCACATGAGCAACTGAAGTTCTTTCGCTGTCCAGCTTCAGGTCTATTGCTACACTACATCCCATATTGAGCTCTGCCACAGCATTACATACACAAATTTCAAGTCTCTTTCTTGATACAAAAGTTTCTTTTGGACACTTTTTCCAGATGCTAGAATGCAGACATTCATTCTGATTCTGCGTGATGCCACGGACACATCGGGATAGTAGTTCATCAGAGGCCAGCGTCTGATATACAGGCATAATTTTGCACACTTATGGTTCAGAAAGCTTGACAGCCATTTTGTCATGACTGAGGCACCTTACCTTCCGCTATGCTTTTGTTGTAGAAGCACCAAGAATCTAAGCCTTGGGGGCATTTCTTATGTTGGGGCTTACTGTTAGTTGACATGTAGTGGCAGAGAGTGGTATAGATAGCATTTTTCATATTGGCAACATTAGGTGTGCTTTGTATAATAGCATTCCTATAATAGCTGGTAAGCTTGGTAATAGTAGCATTAGTAAGCCTACCTGAACGACCACCTAACTGCACACCCTTTATTTTCCAAGTCTGTACCATCTGTCGCAAACCTGATCCCATTCTTTTAGAAATGTGGTTTACACATTCCTCCTTCTTCAGTAATTTGTTGGTACCATACACATTTTTGCTGACCAAATGGCTGAAAGTTTTAAAGTCACCATCAGAGAGGATAGTTGTGTAGCGCATCTGACAGTTTGTAATGGAACGATCCCATAAAATTCCAGCAGCAAACATTTCCATTGCTACAGAACTACCCTCATAATTTCGCTGACATTCCCTACACTTCTTACGATTCACATACCACACAAATTCTGGAGACCCTGAACCAAGCTCAGCAGAGGTCATGACACACATTGGGCAGTATTTATTTATTTTCAAACATTTGAAAGATTTATTTAATTTATTTTCCGGGTTGAACCGTGTTGTACTTGTACGCATATCACGTACAGTTTGCCGACGTTTCGAATACATTGCAGTATTCATTGTCAAGGCGACTGAAATACCCCTACTCGATTCTGCCTGGGAGACTGATTATCTCGGATCGAGTAGGGGTATTTCAGTCGCCTTGACAATGAATACTGCAATGTATTCGAAACGTCGGCAAACTGTACGTGATATGCGTACAAGTACAACACGGTTCAACCCGGAAAATAAATTAAATAATTCTTCACACCGTGGAAGCTTCACTTCTAAGATTTGAAAGATTTGTATGGTTTACGTAGTAATAGTGTCGATATTCAACGCTAGATAGAAGCACAATGCAGAGCCATTAGTACAGCGGGCATTTCAAGTGCAAGATTCAAAATTACCCGATGAAAAATGCATAAATTCTTGTACAGTTTAATAATCTGTAAGGAACCAAGAGAAAGGGGCGTTTAAATGGCTGTGCGGCAGGCATTTAAATCTCTCGCTGTGCCTTTAAAAATGGTGGAACATGGAAAATCATACCACTACTTGATCCGCAATGGTCAGGGGTTCAATAATATGCGTAAATCGAAAAATCGAATTATTTGACAAAATATGCCTAAAACTCAGTCCCAGTGTCCCTTAAAGTCCCTGGAGTAGTAGTAGTAGTTTTGATAGAAATATTTGAGAAATTATTGTAGACAACCTCGTATGTTTCAGTAGGCCTAATTAAGAACACTTTTATTCTCCGTCCCGTGGAGTAGGGAAAATAATAGTAATCCACCAGCTGTAATAATCACATAACCACATTTCAGTAGAATTGTAGTGAAGATAAGGTATAATATATTAGATAGTATCTTGCCAGTTATATTCGTGTTTTTCTTCGTGTACGGCAATCCCTTCGATACTTAAGCATTTAACCAAACGCAGTGTAGTGTAGTGTAGATACATTGTAGTATAGATACAGTACATTTAGATAGTGCCGTATCTTGCCTGCTATATTCGTGTGTTATCTTTCGTGTGTATCTATTAGACCGTAATACTAATAATAATTTGTCTAAGCATTTAGCTTCGTTGGTAATCTTTGAGTACAGTAGTTCTTGGAAATTTCATTTCTGTTGTGCTTAGTAGTGACATACGGTACGGTACCGGTATCGTAATTAGGATACGTCTGAAAGTAGTTTAAAAATTACTGTAGTGTACTGTACAGTAGTATACGAGTAATATCCTATTAGAATTTAGTGTGCTTATTTTATTATTGAAAAATATTTGTGTAGTACTGGTGTAGTAGACGTATCCGTAGAAACTCTTACTAAAATACTGTTGTTGTAATTAGGATAGGCTTAATTTCAGTTTGGAATTGTGTAGTTCTTGTGTATTACTTTCGATATTCAGTAATTAACAGCAGTTTTTATCCTGTTAGGGGTTGTAGGATAAAAAAAATAGAGCACGTCTAACTAGTATTGTAGTGTAGTCGTATATTAATTACCTTATTGTTGTGTACTATCCCAGACAATATATCCCTCCGTTCATTTTTTTTTTGCAAATAAGTTATTTTATTTTTAATTTAACTTCCCCCCCCCCCCCGTAAAGAATGGCTAAGGAGTGCGAGTGTACTTACTGTGGGTGTGGCGAGGCATTGAGGGGTATGAGGGAGGAGTTGGAAAGTTTGAGAGAGATAATTAGGATTCTCACAGAAGACAGGAAGGAAGATAGGACTCCCTCAAACAATGTACAGGTTACAGTAGGTGTATAAGAGGGAGGGGAAGGAAAGGGAGGAGTTGTAGAAGACAGGTGGTCTAATGTTCTAAGGGGAAGGAGATTGCAGGCTAAGGGCTCAATTCAGGATCAGAATTCAGAACAGGTGTCTGTGCGAAATCGGTACGAGTCACTCCAGGTAGAACAACAGAGGGAAGATGAGGGACAGGGAACTGTTGCTGAAATGCGTGGAAGTAGGAGGAAGGGAAAAGGTAGGAAAGGGAAATGTAGAGTAGAGGATAGGAAAAGACAGGTGGAACAGGGTCATGGGAAGGAGAAAAGGGAGGAGGAAGTAGCTTCTGCAGCTATCAGGAAAGATAGGGCTGACCAGGAGGGGAGGGGATCAAATGAGGTGGGTAGGGTTGAGGCTCTGGTCATGGGGGATTCCATCGTTAGACACGTGGGGAAAGTGTGTGGAGGAAAGGGAACCAGGGTAGAATGTTATCCAGGAATTAGGTTGAGGCAGATGTTGAGGAAAGTAGAAGAGAGGGAGGAGGGGAAGGAGAAGGTGGTAGTGTTTCATGTTGGTACCAACAACGTAAGGCAAGCTGATATAAGTACCAACATAGTTGGAGATGTGTGGGATCTGGTAAATGAAGCACGGGTGAAGTTTAAGAAAGCGGAGATTGTTATTAGTGGAATACTGTGTAGAAGGGATACTGACTGGAGGGTGATTGGGGATTTAAATGAGACTATGGAGTGGGTATGTGGGAAACTGGGAGTGAAATTTCTAGATCCTAATGGGTGGGTAGGAGATAGGGATCTGCGCTCGGATGGCCTTCATTTAAACCGCAGTGGTACGTATAAGTTAGGAAATTTGTTTGGAAGGGTAATAGGGAGGTACATTCAGGGAAACGGGATGGCCTAGGGAGCGGTGATAAGGGAACAGGGAACTGGAAATCAAGTAGGGATGACATAAAATTGTTAGTGTTGAACTGTAGAAGTATTGTAAAGAAAGGAATAGAATTAAGTAATTTAATAGATATATATTTACCAGATATTGTAATAGGAGTTGAATCATGGCTGAGAAATGATATAATGGATGCAGAAATTTTCTCACGGCACTGGAGTGTGTATCGTAGAGATAGGATAGGAATGGTGGGAGGGGGAGTGTTCATTCTGGTGAAAGAAGAATTTGTAAGCTACGGAAAAGTTAAAGATGAGACACATGAAATTCTAGGTGTAAGGCTCATTTCTAAAGATAATAGGCAACTTGATATATTTGGAGTGTACAGATCGGGAAAGGGTAGCACTGATGCGGATGCGGAATTATTTGATAGGATAGTCAGCTATGTGGGAAACGACGTGGAAAGAAATGTGATTGTAGCGGGAGATCTGAATTTGCCGGATGTAAATTGGGAAGGAAATTCGAACGACAGGAAGCATGACCAACAAATGGCAAATAAGTTAATATGGGAAGGACAGCTGATTCAGAAAGTGATGGAACCAACCAGAGGGAAAAATATCCTGGATGTCGTGCTGATAAAACCAGATGAGCTCTATAGGGAAACTGAAGTAATAGGTGGTATTAGTAATCATGAAGCTGTTTTTGTGGTAGTTAAAAATGAATGTGATAGAAAGGAAGGTCTTAAAAGTAGGACTGTTAGGCAGTACCATATGGCTGATAAAGCAGGCATGAGGCAGTTTCTAAAAAGTAACTATGATCGGTGGAAAACGGTAAATAAAAATGTAAACAGACTCTGGGATGGGTTTAATGAAATAGTTGAGGAATGCGAAAACAGGTTTGTACCTTTAAGGGCGATAAGGAATGGTAAAGACCCACCTTATTATAATAGAGAAATAAAGAGACTAAGAAGGAGGTGCAGACTGGAAAGAAATAGTTAGAAATGGCTGTGAAAGTAAGGAGAAATTGAAGGAACTTACTAGAAAATTGAATCTAGCAAAGAAGGCAGCTAAGGATAACATGATGGCAAGCATAATTGGCAGTCATACAAATTTTAGTGAAAAATGGAAGGGTATGTATAGGTATTTTAAGGCAGAAACAGGTTCCAAGCAGGACATTCCAGGAAGAATTAATGAACAAGGGGAGTGTGTATGTGAGGATCTTCAAAAGGCAGAAGTATTCAGTCAGCAGTATGTAAAGATTGTTGGTTACAAGGATAATGTCCAGGTAGAGGAGGAGACTAAGGCCAAAGAAGTAATAAAATTTACATATGATAACAATGACATTTACAATAAGATACAAAAGTTGAAAACTAGAAAAGCGGCTGGAATTGATCAGATTTCTGGGGATATACTAAAGACAATGGGTTGGGATATAGTAACATATCTGAAGTACTTAATTTATTTATTTATTTTATTTATTTATTAGCTGAGGCACCTGAGCTAAAGCTCGCTGTGGTGCAGTACATTCTAATATTATGGCTTCAGAGTATTTATAAAGTAAATTAATACACTCCAGTAATACAAGTTTGATACATCAAATCAGTTAATAGTAATTTTGGTTACATGAATAGAGCTAAGTACTACATATCACACATATGTTACGTTAGTTTCATAAAATATTAATATATCCTATAAAATAATCATATGTACCGGTATATGTTTTGTTTTATATAATTGAATTGTTTCATAATGATACACTGTAAGATTAAACAAGCAGTCACACCAACTACTAAATATACAAGAAAGAAAATGTAAAAGTCAGTTTCAAAATTCGTTAAATTTACATTTTTTTCTACTTAAGATAATTATTTAACTTCTTTTTGAACATTTTTATTGAAGAGGCGTTCTTTATATCTTCCGGCAGTTTATTGTAGAGACTAACAGAATAATGCCATATGGAATTAATTCCATATTTATTTCAATGGATGACAGTGCAGTGGATATTATTAGCATTCCTTGTATTATAATTGTGAATTACTGAATTTGTTTTACATGATGTATTTGAGTGTGCCAAATTACGAATAATTTTATATATCATAACTAGTGAAGATTTCTGTCGTAGGCTATCAAGTGAGAGAACATTACACAGTCTGTACAATTGTTCAGTGGGATTATTGTTTGGTCGGAGGAGCTATACCAGATGAATGGAGAGTTGCTATAGTAGCCCCTGTGTATAAAGGAAAGGGTGATAGACATAAAGCTGAAAATTACAGGCCAGTAAGTTTGACATGCATTGTATGTAAGCTTTGGGAAGGCATTCTTTCTGATTATATTAGACATGTTTGTGAAATTAATAACTGGTTCGATAGAAGGCAATTCGGTTTTAGGAAAGGTTATTCCACTGAAGCTCAACTTGCAGGATTTCAGCAAGATATAGCAGATATCTTGGATTCTGGAGGTCAAATGGACTGTATCGCGATTGACCTGTCTAAAGCATTTGATAGGGTGGATCATGGGAGACTACTGGCAAACATGAGTGCAATTGGACTAGACAAAAGAGTGACTGAATGGGTTGCTATATTTCTAGAAAATAGATCTCGGAGAGTTAGAATAGGTGAAGCTTTGTCTGACCCTGTAATAGTTGAGAGGGGAGTTCCTCAGGGCAGTGTTATCGGACCTTTATGTTTTCTTATATATATAAATGATATATGTAAAGGAGTGGAATCGGAGGTAAGGCTTTTTGCGGATGATGTTATTCTCTATAGAGTGATAATTAAGTTACAAGATTGTGAGCAACTGCAACGTGACCTCGAAAATGTTGTGAGATGGACAGCAGGCAATGGTATGTTGATAAACGGGGTTAAAAGTCAGGTTGCGAGTTTCACAAATAGGAAAAGTCCTCTCAGTTTTAATTACTGCGTTGATGGGGTGAAAGTTCCTTTTGGGGATCATTGTAAGTATCTAGGTGTTAATATAAGGAGAGATGTTCATTGGGGTAATCACATAAGTGGGATTGTAAATAAAGGGTACCGATCTCTGCACATGGTTAAGAGGGTGTTTAGGGGTTGTAGTAAGGATGTAAAGGAGAGTGCATATAAGTCTCTGGTAAGACCCCAACTAGAGTATGGTTCCAGTGTATGGGACCCTCACCAGGATTACCTGATTCAAGAACTGGAAAAAATCCAAAGAAAAACAGCTCGATTTGTTCTGAGTGATTTCCGACAAAAGAGTAGCGTTACAAAAATGTTGCAATGTTTGGGTTGGGAAGAACTGAGAGAAAGAAGAAGAGCTGCTCGACTAAGTGGTATGTTCCGAGCTGTCAACGGAGAGATGGCGTGGAATGACATTATACTCCGCACGGCCTTACTTCTAAATTGAAGTTTCGCAAAACAAATGAGCATCGCCTTCCCTCTGTTGCCAGCGCGCTACGCCTGCGAGAACAGCTGATGCAATATGACCGCGGTAAACAGCCCTTTTAAATTGTAATACAGTACTGAGAAAAACGAATGAATATGGATTGAAAACAAATTCACATGAACTACACTTTCTAACAATATCTGGCACTAAAAGAGAATATATTATTAACAATAAAAGAGTATGAGGAAATAATACATCACTAACGACTAATGGGCTGGCACAGGTAGGAGGTTATGACCTACAAAGGGAACACTCTACTGATCTCAGAGTCACTGAAACCCTTCAACAATATGAAAAACACACTAAATATTGAAGGAAAAGGCAAAAGATCGCGAACCGTACCGAATATCATACACGCTGAACGAGATAGGTTAACCACGTGGCGAATGTAAATATTAGAGTTGGCAACTGGGTTTCGAGATCGTGCTCTGCCGATATAAATCGATATGAATGGCAGCTTGGGATTGGTTGGATGTCTATGCTTCAGCGCATAACAACCAGACAGAGCCAAAATCTGCTAAAACGTCAATTTAGAAGTAGAGCCGTACGGAGTATAGTAGACGAATAAGTTTAAATGGCGTTTATAAAAGTAGGAAAGATCACAATATGAAGATAAAGTTGGAATTCAAGAGGACAAACTGGGGCAAATATTCATTTATAGGAAGGGGAGTTAGGGATTGGAATAACTTACCAAGGGAGATGTTCAATAAATTCCCAATTTCTTTGAAATCATTTAGGAAAAGGCTAGGAAAGCAACAGATAGGGAATCTGCCACCTGGGCAACTGCCCTAAATGCAGATCAGTATTGATTGATTGATTGATTGATTGATTGATTGATTGATTGATTGATTGATTGATTGATTGATTGGGTTTTAGTTAATAATTTCCAAAAAGTGATGTTTTAAATCGGGTAGGACTGAAACAAGAATTTCCCTTCATTTATTAATAATTGAAATATACTTTACTTTATTTGACAAGGCAGATCGTTACATATTTTAGAGAATCCTTTCTCGTCAACTGTCGGTATGAAGGAATAATAATGTTTTCAACTTAAATCATCACAACCACAGATGATGTACATAAATTGAAATTAGAGAAAGAAAACTAGGTGCTATCAATACGCTGTCAGCGTCAGAGTCATTTGCACACAAACACTTTACTGTCATTGCCAGTCACTCCATGTCCGTAACTGAGTTTTACATTGCTTCCATTTGTGCTAGATTCCTCACATTCTCCTTCTTTTCCGACCTTCGTTGGTCAACACCTGTTCACTTGCGGCTCCTAAACTAACAAGTTTGCGAGGCCTAGAAAGTATTTAATCAGGACCTTCTCTTTCTTTAATCGATACCTTAATTCCTTTCTCTTCTCACCTGTATTTAGAGCTAAGAGGGGATGGTTGACTAATTGTAATTCCCCGCACAGCAATAATAACCACCAATAGCCACTCCATATTAGTTTTATAATTGGTAACACCCTATTGTTTATCGTTGCCTCCACTTAGTGTTTTATAACGACTTTCAAGTCATTCATCTCACAAGGAAATATACAGGGGTACATCTAAATTTCTATTTAACCCTTGGAGGGGTTGTAGGGAGTGTCCGAGTAGGTGATATTTTGAATAGGAACCCACGTCCGAAAACGTACCATTTTTCCGCTACAAGCATTTTAATACTGAGATAATACGAAATGAAGCATATCAATTGCCGTGGAATGACATTCTACTGACTAATGACATTGATGATAAGGTTGACAGACTGAACTCTTTAATATTAGGACTGTATGACAAACACGCTCCGAAGAAGCAAATTCGAGTTTCTCACCCTTCGTCTCCTTGGCTAACAAATGAAATTAAGTCGGTCATGGCAAATCGTGATGCTTGGTATAGGCGATTTAGGCGAACTGAAAGCACTAGTGATTTCGAAAATTACCGTATTCTCCGAAATCAAGTTAAGAAATTAATTCGTAACAGCAAGTATAAATATATTCAAGAGATAACAAACAGACGAAATTCAGCACTAATATGGAAACATTTGCATCAGATGGGTATAGGTCGCAGCCTAACCATGCAGACACCCAGTATACCACTTGATGATCTAAATTCTCATTTTACGAAAGCAGCATACACTAATAATGATATTACTGACAATAATGACTATGATGCTAACTATCATAATAATGATAATAATAATAATCATCATCATCATCAACCAGTTGATGACCTAACTGATGATGATATTAACGCCATAAATGCTCATTCCCGAGTAAATCAAGTAAAATTCACTTTCAAAAAAGTTGGGGCGAACGATGTGAAGCGTGTAATTTACTCCCTCAAGTCTGATGCTCCGGGTAATGACGACATACCATTATCTTTCATAAAAAATATTATTGGTGCCATATTACCTATTCTGACGCATATATTTAATCATTGCCTTATTCAGGGAGTATTCCCAACTGTGTAGAAGCACGGTATCGTCATGCCTATTCCTAAGAAGAATTCTCCTAGTTTACCATCAGATTATCGCCCTATATCCATTCTCCCACCCCTTTCCAAAGTATTAGAACACTTGGTACACGAACAAGTCCTCACTTACTTGACTAATTTCTCACTGCTTGACCCTTACCAATCTGGTTTCAAGAAAGGACACAGCACAACGACTGCCCTACTGAAAGTAACTGATGATATCCGACAGGCAATGGACACTCGACAAGTGACTGTACTGGTTCTACTTGATTTTTCTAGTGCTTTTGATACTGTTGTTCCTCAACTGCTACTTTCAAAATTGGATTCATTAAATTTCAGCAAGACGGCAATAAACTTTTTCAGTTCGTACCTCAAAAATCGCCGTCAGTGTGTCAAAGTAAATAATAGCAGATCTGAGTGCCTTAACAAACCCCTCGGTGTCCCCCAAGGGTCTGTACTTGGACCATTGCTGTTTGCAATTTACTTACACGATGTTGCCAAATCGATTACACATTGCAAGTATCATCTTTATGCTGATGATCTGCAGATCTACTACCACTCAAGAACTGATAAAATTCAGAGTGCTGTAGAAAAAGTTAATGCTGATTTAAGTCTCATAAGTAATTTTGCATTGAGTAACAATCTCAAAATTAATCCTCTTAAAACGCAAGCAATAATCATTGGTACTTCAAAAAACTTACACGTCTTAAAACAATACGAAATTCCTCCTGTAGCACTAAACAATACCATTATTCCATTTTGTGAAACAGTTATGAATCTTGGTGTGGCTATAAGCGAAACATTGAACTGGTCGCAACATGTGATGAAAGTGTGCCAAAAGGTATATCAAAGCCTGCATCCTCTGAAGCGGTTTAAAAATATATTTCCTCGGTCCTTGAAAATAAAGCTCATTCAATCACTCTTGTTTCCAATTCTCGAATACTGTGATACAGTTTTTATTGATATCAATAACGAGCAAAGCATGAGACTGCAACGTGCCCAAAATGCATGCATCAGGTATGCATTCGACATACAACCATACGCCCATGTATCCCCATTCTATACACAATTATCTTGGTTACGACTGAATGACAGACGTAGACTCCACGCAACTACTTTGCTGTATCAAGTGCTTTCTGAAAACACTCCTCCTTACCTATCCACCAGATTTCGCTACCTTAGTTCCCTGCACCTGTTCAATACCCGGTCAGGCTGTACGCTAGAAATTCCTGTGCATCGAACCGCAACCTACAACAGATCGTTCACAATCTCCGCCACGAGCTGGTGGAATGAACTCCCCAATGACATCAAGGAAGCTAAATCTAAGACAAAATTTAAAATCCTTTGCCAGCGTCATCTTTTAAGCACTTCCAGTCTTTCTTGAGTGTGAATGGGATGCATGAATGAGAGTGAATATGGTTGTTATTGCAATGTGTTCCTGTATATAATTTAGTTATACTTTACTCACCTTAGTTTAGTTAGTGATACTTTAGTTGCTTTAATTATACTTTAGGTTGTAAAGATTTCATATGTTTAAATTTTATGTAAAATATACATTGTATATACATGAAGTGGTTAAGTGTAAGAAAGGGCCGGGAGCCCTAACTTCGCCACAATAAAGACGCTTTAATAATAATAATAAACACTGCCACGTGTTGAAATGTCACATTTCTCTTGCGTCAGTGAGCGGAGCGGAGTGTGTACGTTGTCGTTTTTATTGCAGTCCTTCTTCTGGATATGGGTTCCTATACAAAATGTTACCCCTCCCCACAAGCCCTCAAAGTTTGTAACAGGAATTTCGATACGTTCTGCATATTTCATATAATATCGCTGACTTATAGGCCTATTGTTAATTGGACTAAGCTATTTAAAATTCTTAAGATGATTGATTGGGATCAAGGATTATCTACAATCTATTCAATCAAACTGCAGTAATCAGAATCGAGGGCTATGAAAAAGAAGAAAATACTATCCAGGAAGGAGTGAGGTAAGGCTATATTATGCCCCTCCCCGTTTCAGTGTTTATATAAAACGAACGGTAAAGGAAAACACTAAGAATTGGGAATGGAATGGCAGTTCAAACAGAAGAAATGAAATCTCTGAGATTTTCCGGCTGTGATCGAACTGATAACTGAGATGGTTTTAATTGGTTTTAACCACCTCACTGCTCATACCTTCGCCGCAGATATTTTTAAAAGTAAAGATTTGTTTGATGTGGCGAGTTACGTTCATTAACTAATTGCTTTCAGAACATATTTCAAAGCTTCGTTTCATATTGAAGATCTGAAGTTTACTTGAAAGAACAACTGTATCGACTTTATAGCACAGACTCATTAAGTTCGTTAGCTCTCTTCGTGGAGCAGCGATAGAGTATCGGCCTCCGCATCCCAAGAACACAGGTTTAAACACAGCAGAGGTAGTCGGATTGGGCGAATTAATTAGTCTGTTCGGTAATCCATATCGTTCAATGTCGACAACTAAGATATCTCTGGTGATGAGCTTAGTGTTGAACGGTCAACATTAATTAAAACTCAGTGATAGATCGTCCAACAAAGATCTGTTTCTCTGCTATCTGATAGAGTAACACAGAACGTCAAAATTGACACGCAGGCAGCCTAAATGCCGTTAGATTAATTTTTTTTTCATCAATCAGTCGGTCACCACTGATCTGCATTTAGTGCTATCTTCCAGGTGGCAGATTTCCTAACATTTCTTTCTTCTCTTAAATGCTTTCAAAGAAGTTGGAAAATTATCGCGTGAAATTATTCCAATTCCTCTTCCTGTTAACGAATATTTTCCCCAATTTGTCCTCTTGAATTCCAAGTTTATCTTCATACTATGATCCTTCCTACTTTAAAAACTTAATTCGAGCTTATTTGTCTGCTAATGTCATTTCACACCATCTCTCAGCTGACAACTGGGAACATACCGCTTAGTCGACCTGCTCGTCACCTTACTCCCGAGTCCTCCCAACGCAAAGTTCGCAACATTTTTGTAACGCTACTCTTTTGTCGGAACACACACTTTTAATGCTTTCTTTCTTTCTTTCTTTCTTTCTTTCTTTAATTTATTTATTTATCTATTTATTTATCTATTTATTTATCTATTTATTTATTTTTCCTTTGGATCTTTTCCAGTTCTCGAATCAAAGTAATCCTGGTGAGGGTCCCATTCACTGGAACCATACTTCAATTAGGGTCTTACCCGTGCCTTATACGCCCTCTCCTTTATCTCCTTACTACAACCCCTAAATGAAGAGATCTATAGCCTTTATTTACAACGCTGTTAATGTGCTTGCCCCAATGAAGATATTTCCTTATACAGGTATTAACACCTAAGTACTTCCAGTGGTAGAGCCTCCGTGGTTCAGGCGGCAGCGCGCCGGCCTCTCACCGCTGGGTTCCGTGGTTCAAATCCCGGTCACTCCATCCGAGATTTGTGCTGCGCAAAGCGGAGGTGGGACAGGTTTTTCTCCGGGTACTCCCTGTTCCCTGCAAGTTTGGTCACCCCTTGCTTCCAGTATGGTTAGGGTGCTTGAAGTTAACTTTCACCTTGTAAAGATCGGGAGGGCAAAGAAGAAAATAAATTTATTGCTCAGTTTCCCTAAAATTGGTTCGATTGTGTGCTGAGAAGAAGCTATTGATAACACACTTTTAATGCTTTCTTTCTTTCTTTCTTTCTTTCTTTCTTTCTTTCTTTAATTTATTTATTTATTTATTTATTTATTTATTTATTTATTTATTTATTTATTTATTTATTTATCGTATGATGTATACATGACAACCTCTTACAAACAGTTTCATACATTCGATAACTACTAATATATTAAAGTAAGCTTAATTGAAGTTACACTGACATATTTATTATGCCCTTTAGGTTATATGTAATTGTAAACTTGGCATAGCGTGTAATTTAGACTGCTCAGGAATGTGAAATTTAGACAGTTAAAAATATTTCGTTGTTGAATTTCTATCTAATTTTATTTGTTTTTCTAACTGGTTTAGAATTCGAGCTTTTTTTAAACTCTCACAAGAAGTCTGTCCCTTAGGATGTACAGGGTGTTCAGAACAAAAATATAGTATGTACTATCATTTTTCTGTATGCATGGTTCGGATGATGTAGTGTGAAGGAAAATTGCTTCTATTTTGGAGCCATACTTTACTTACATTTTTGGTGGTGAAAGTAGATAAAGGTGGTCTAGACCACCAAGAATATCGGTGGACAATATTTGTCGCACTGACCAGGCGTCACCTCGTAACCTTCAAGCCTCCGCGCTAAGCAGTGATCGCTGAGTACGGCACGCCCATCAGGGCTATAGCGCCACGGGCTTTGTTTAGATTTTTGGTAGATGAAGGTAGGTATTTGTTATGTCATCTGTAAATGGAGAAGTATTGACTCTATTGATGATATATAAACAAAGAAAAACAATCTGGTCTGTGTGGACACAAAGATCAGTTGCGAAGTATGTATTTGTGGTTGTTATATTTGCTTGGAAATCAGTAATGAATATTTCTGTTATTGCGCCACAGAAGTGTTCATTTATTATGTTTAGATGAAGTATCGTCGAAATAAATAGTTTTTAATGCTAATATATTATATCCACAGATCAAAAGAGAGAAAGTCCTGTTTCGTCTTTGGTCTACAGGTCCTACCAAAAGTCTAAGGACACCTGCATATTTTATGAACATGATTCCTGTTCTTAAACGTTTGATCTTAGGCATACAGGGAAAAGTACATATTTAGAGGAACATTTGCTGAAATTTTTGTTAAAATATCCCTCTTTTTTAAGTAACTACAGCTTTTGTTTATAATAGTTCGAAAGGAAATAGCTATTTTTTATAATACTTGAGGAGATCTGGACAGTACAGTATGGGGATTACACTAATATTTTTTTTTGTTACGGAGTAACACAAATACCTGTAGAATATTTATAATTGTAATAGAGCAGCAGAATATGTTTCCATTAAACGTATACTCCCGTTTTATAGCCCACAGCAGAACCACAGAAAGGGGTCATAAAACAAACATTCGATTGCGAGCTATAAAACGAGTGATTTTTAATGAAAACTTATTTTGTTGTTCTATTACAATTATAGATATTCTACAGATATCTGTGTTTGTCCCTAACAAAAAATTATTAACTTAGTTTCCATATTACACTGTCCAGATCTCCTCAAGTATTCAAAAGTAGATATTTTTTCCCAATTATTATAAAGAAAAAATGTAGTAACTTCAAAAGAAAGAGTGCTATTTTAATGACAATTTCAGCAAATATTCGTCAAAATATGTAAGTTACTAGTTTCTGTAAAAAAAATCGTATGCCTGAGACCGAAAGTTTAAGGACAGGATCATGTTCATGAAATATACAGGTGTCCTTTAACTTTTGGTAGGACCTGTAGGATGCTGAAGAGTAAGAGCCTACCAATTCACGAGGATGTCAAACAGCAAGGCATGCTTCATAAGTCTCGACAACCTGCCTTGAAGACTGCCATGAAGATAACATCTATCTGCGTCAACTCCACTGTCAACTGGTTAAAAGAGTGATCCATATCTCCACTACGAAGAACAGTGGATATTAAAAATCCATCCACAAAACTTACTGGCTTCAACCTTCCACGCCAAACCTCCCTCGCATTAGATATGGAGTGGGTAGAACTGCATTTACTGTACACACCTGGGGAAATGTCAGATTCTCCTTGTTGTGACGGGGGTGGGCTTCACCAGAGAGTGAGGCATATAGTAAAAGAATGCCCATATCGAGTTTTCTCAGGCAACACAGAAGACAACACCCGAGGCAGTGGAGTGGCTATTCACCTGTAGTTCAGCATGCAGTGCAAATACTCACTATGCAAATATATTTCTACTGATCAGTTTAAATTGATTGATTTGTATTTCTCTTGAAGTGTTGTTGTTGTTATGTTTCACATTAGCTGTATAATTAGTTGTAAGAGGTTGTTATATATACACAACATACGCAAATAAATAAATAATGCATTTAAAGCCAGGAAGCGGCGTCTGACCTTCTATGGACATGTCACGAGGATGAACCCAACTCGGATGACCTACCGGCTTCTCACCTACTGGGCAAACAGAAAGATAGGAACACCATGGCTTACAGAAGTGAAGAAAGACATGCAGGAACTGGGAGTAACTGGAAACGACATCAGAAACCGAGCACCTCTCAAAGAATAATCAAACAAAAGAGGTTTCAGGACAGATCATCATGTAAAAAAAAAGAGGCGCCCTTTGGACAAAGGAAAGAAGAGAGAAGCATAGCCAGATAATGCGCGAGTATTGGGCAAATATCAACTCCCTCTCCAAGCAGAAAAGTTGAACATCGTGGTCCTTAGTTGGCCCATTCGAAGAAAGAAGAAGAATGCATTAAAAGTGTTTTAATGTACAAGTCCAAAGTACGCAATTTTCCAGTCCCAGTCCAAATTACAGCAAATGCATTTTGCTGTGGAAATCATATTTAAACCATTTATGAACGCGAGAGTCGACTGCGATGGTTTGGACATGTACTAAGGACAAGGGCTGACACTATCCCGAGAACGGGTTACATGTTAGAAGTCACCGGTAGGAGACCAAAGGGATGACCAAAACAGCTATGGGCCGATACCTTACACAAAGATCTGAAGAGCGTTACTCTTCACCCTTACATTGCCCAGGACAGAACTAAATGGAGACAACGAATCCATGTAGTGGACCCCGCCAGCAGGAGGAACAAATGCTGAAGGAAAAGAATATGAAAATTATAGAGGGTGTTCGCAAACATGTGGGAAATAATCGGGGGATGGAGAGTACATCCCAAAATAACACAAGAAGTCCCTAAGAGCATATCGTCATTCCTATGCCAAAACCACGAATGTGATGATGATGATGATGATGATGCTTGTTTAAAGGGGCCTAACATCGAAGGTCATCGGCCCCAAACCACGAATGTGACATAGCTCTTCCTGTCCATGATTTCTCTTAAGACTGGTCACGCCTCCCAGCCACATATTGATATACAGTCCATCAGAACAATTTTCGTTACGTTCATTATCCTATGCGTGTGTGTGTAAAGGAAAATAAACCTTAAGTGCATCATACTCTATGAGTGGGTAAATATGTAATGCAAACATACTGTACGTTCCTATTGTACAATACGGGAAGGTTCATTTTCCTAACACGCGCATAGGAAAATGAACTCAACGACATTTGTTCTGGGAGGTGTGACCAGTCTTAAGTCAAATAATGAATAGGAAGAATATTGTCACATTTTGGCATAGGGGCGACAATATGTCTTACGGTCGATCGTTCACGAGCTAAGCCTGTTTTAGTTGTTACCTAGAATGGGTGGGGAGAGTTCATATGAAGTTTGGAGTCAGGCATGCCGTTACGGACATAGTAGTTCTTCGCAAGCGTATGGAACAAGATTGCCATAGAATACGTGCAATGTCTGGAGTATTCAAACGTGTCCGGCAATCAGTTAGGTGGCGTATTCAGGCGCGCATTCAGGTGCATGGCGGACGTTTGGAGCACTTCTTGTATCAGAATGAACTATCCCTATAGATACACCAGCCCACCAGGTTACCATGATCGTTCAGGCGTGAAATCACTTTTCCGGTTTGAGTCCCGTTCTTTGAAAAATATTTCACCATCAGAATGTTGGCCGGCAGGCTAGATGAGATGGTGGTATAGAATTTCTAATCATTAGATCGCGTGCCAAAAGCCTGGGTTAAATTCCAAACCTCTCCGCAGTAATCATATGGCGTGAGGGAATATGACGCTGTTGATGGTGATTTGTCCGTCGGATGGTGACGTGAACACTGTAAACACTACCTGCTGCTCTGGAGTTAGATTACAACACCTTGAGCACAAACAACAAACGTCTAACTAACTGTGCTGCATGCTGAATAATACAAGATTAGCACACCTCACTTGCGTTTGCCAGTCAAATCCCTTAATTTGCGCTTTCGAACCATCTGAATTGAATATTACCAGCTGACAACTGTCCATAAGAGGGAGTATAAATTATTTCCATCAAAACAGATATTTATAACCGTAGTTTCTCCCTTAACAACCTGTACTTTTCGCGTAAAGAAAGTATTTTTCATCATTTCAGAAGAATTTTGAGACTTGTGCTTGTGAATAGCAACAGATTCGTAAATGGCACTGTGCTGGCTGGGTCTTATTGATCTCTGGTTTCCACTCCCATCGGATGACGCACAACGAACATCCTTATCGCGAGAACTTCTTTCTGATTCATTGCTCTTCCTCCCCCTTTATTGACTGTATCGGCTTTTGCATACTTATACTACTACGGACCGTAAACTAGTTTCACAAGCTCGCAGTCCGGCTCCACGCATTTGGACACAGGGGTCCCGGGTTCGATTTTAACCATCATTGGTTAATTTCTCTGGCACGGGGGCTGGGTGTATGTGTCGCCTTCATAATTATTTCATCCTCATCACGACGCGCAGGTCGCCTACGGTGTCACATCCTCGGACACTCCCAGCACTAAAAGCCATACGCCATTTCATTTTCATTTACAAGCTCGCAATGAAACATTCCGTTAATGCAATTTCCCTGAACAATGGTCTAGGCATACAAGTATGGATCGGCCAGTTCTCATCCTTTAAAACGTCTCAGCCAGGAAGTATAAAGTTATCTTCTTTGAATATAAGCAGAGACAGAAAATTATGCAGACACGATGTAGAATGTTATGGAATGTAGTTAATTAGGATGAACTTCTGGTCTAAACTCTCACACCTGGAATATTATTGTAGACATTTGTCGTTATCTTTCAATTATTAAGAATGTCACAGAATAACTTTTGTGGTGCAACGGTTTAGTTTAATAAATCAACAAATTCAAATAATGTGTACCATGTATTTACATAAAATGAGGCCGGGCTGAGTGGCTGAGACTGTTGAGGCGGCTGGCCTTCTGACCCCAACTTGGCAGGTTCGATCCTGGCTCAGTCCGGTGGTATTTGAACTTTTACGGTTTTCGGAGACGCCGAGGCGGCGGAATTTTGTCTCGCATGAGTTCTTTAACGAGGTTGACATATTTGAGCACCAAATACCACCTTACTCAGCGAGGATCGAACCTGGCAAGTGGTGCTGAGAAAGCCAGCGCTCTACCGTCTGAGCTACTCAACCCGGCTCAATCAATTAAGAAAGGACCTTCAATAGTAGGCGTATACAAGATTCGAACAAATCCCTGATGACATCTATTACACAGGTCTGCAGTGTAGAAACTGTTTGAAAAGTCAAAGTAATATTATACTGATTTTAAAATACAAAATTTAGAAAAAGAAGACCGCTGATTAGAAAGCGGTTATTTTCATTTATGTCTACGGAAACCCTGAATATTATTAACGCAGCAGAATGTTAATTATAGCCATGTAATGTACCTGTACTTTATTATCTTTCCATGACGAACCCAGTTATAATTAGAATTTTGACTGATATGGTAGTCTCTGGCTAATTACACGGGGAGAAGTATCAGGGAGAGATTTGAGTGAAAGCGAAGAAATGTTATTTTACCAAAAATGTAGACATGAAACAATTTCTGTCTGCCTCTGTGCTGTAATGGTTTGTGTGATTAGCTGCCACCCTCGGAGGACCGTGTTCGATTCCCGGCTCTGCCACGAAATTTGAAAAGTGGTACGAGGGCTGGAACGGGGTCCACTCAGCCTCGGGAGGTCAACTGAGTAGAGGTGGGTTCAATTCCCACCTCAGCCATCCTGGAAGTGGTTTTCCGTGGTTTTCCACTTCTCCTTCAGGCAAATGTCGGGATGGTACCTAACTTAAAGTCACGACCGCTTCCTTCCCTCTTCCTTGCCTATCCCTCCTAATCTTCCCATCCCCCCGCAAGGAACCTGTTCAGCATAGCAGGTGAGGCCGTCTGGGCGAGGTACTGGTCATTCTCCCCACTTGTATCCCCGACCCAGAGTCTGAAACTCTAGGAAATTGCCCTTGAGGTGGTAGAGGTGGGATCCCTCGCTGAGTCCGAGGGAAAAACCTACCCTGGAGAGTAAACAGAGATAAAGAAGAAGAAGAAGAAACAATTTTGAATTTGCTTTTGAAAATATAAATTTTCACATTTATATTGTGAAAATCCTTACGGGATGTGGAGGAAAATGATGGTCGCCTTCCAGATCAACACACCAAGTTCTGTGTAAATCAGTTGAAATGTTTCAAACAATTTTCAGTGACCTCAATTTTGCAGGCCTTTGTTACTCGTTGTACTCGCGTCGTTTGATCGTTTCTACTGACCTGATCCTTGCAAATGTTGTACTAAAATTAGTTTAGGTACTCTGTTCATCCGTTGATGCAGGTAGATTGTTTTCAAAGTGCAAAATGATTGTCGATAACCAGAGACGACTAATGAAGGAGAAGTCCATTGCTATAGCACTCGGCACGCGAGACTATACACTACAAAGCAAATATCGCCGCCTTATTTTTTTTATTTTTTATTGGCTCATCATTGCTGCCAACTTGACTAGTTACATATTGAAATCACGAGACATAACCATTAACAAACTAACCTCAGTAATGGAGGTTCCCTTACCCAAGTAAATGATCAATCAAGATATTCATAATTAAGTCGGTGTTGAAGTTTATGAAGCCTTCGTGGCTCAGGCGGCAGCGCGCCGGCTTCTCATCGCTGGATATCATGGTTCAAATCCCGGTCACTCCATGTGAGATTTGTGCTGGACAAAGCGGAAGCAGGGCAGGTTTTTCTCCGGATACTCCGATTTCCCCTGTCATCTTTCATTCCAGCAACACTCTCCAAGTAACATTCCATTTCACCTGTCAGTGATTTATCATTGCCCCAGAGGAGTGCGACAGGCTTCGGCAGCCGGCACATCTGCTATCGTCGCCGATAGGGGCTTCATTCATTCCATTCCTGATCCGGTCGAATGACTGGAAACAGGTTGTGGATTTTCATTTCCAAGTTCAATGAGGATTTAAGGAACCTTGAAAATGCTGTACTAAAATTAGTTTAGGTTCTTTGTTCATCCGTTGATGCAGGTAGATTGTTTTCAAAGTGCAAAATGATTGTCGACAACCAGAGACGACTCTCTCTCACCCTCACTCAGTTTTATGTTATGTATTTCTGCCTTTATTTTGATATACGCTGTACCGTTCCCAAGGGTAAATACCCTCTAGGACGATGCCTCCATGTTTGTATGAACATCCGACTAACTCAGGGTTGGGTAGAGTGTGGGTTGGTTGTCGGTTGGGTCAGGATAAAAAGTCGGAAGTTCTACACTAAAATATCAATCAATGACAGGAAATGGAGGTATAACACGAATGAGAAACAATCATAGGGGGTAAGATGGATTTATTGATAAATATCCCCAATCATATTACGAGAAAAAAATTAAATCAAGGAAAAATAATATGTCAAAATGAACTCAAAAATATAGAAAATAAATGGAAATTAAAACGTTACTTGAATGATAATACAAAATTTGATATCAAAATCAAGTTCAACAAAGAACACTCGTATACATCAAGACTGAGCTTCTTCTTATAGTCCATTGTTTATATTGTATGGCAACAAGTGTACGCAAACACTGACATGTGGTATTTCCGTATGGAGTTACACACTATCGCATCACAACGATACGGTTTCCAAAGTTAAGTTAAATCCGAGAGTCGCCGAAATGTTACCGTTAAATAAATGTTACATTATAAAGAAAAGTTACGACGAAAAGAAAAAATAATTAAGACGCAATGGACGCTATGTAAGTTATGCAAAATACTAGGGGCATATCCTATTCTATATTTACAACAATTCAAATAATCAAACTAAACACACATATATATACATCGGATATCGAGTAAAATCTTAAATGCTACACAGATTCTAATGTGAATCCCGGTTCACTGCAAAAGATCTAGACAGAACTAGATAAACCACCAATACTTCAGCACTCGGGCTGTTCCCTTTTAAAAACAACGAGACGAGGTATACAACCACAAATAACAATGTAAAACATCATCCTGTAAGGGAAAACGTATAAATAACCCTTGATATCACGAAGAAAGCAATGGGCAACATTGCCTCCTTCTGCTGCATTTGAGCGCTCAACAGCGCGGTCATCCGTCATGTACTTCCGGGTAAATTACGAGCTGAAAAGAAATGTTGAACTCAACACTATGCTAAAGTTTGGATTCTGTCTCCCGAGGCTGCCACAAGGAAATATCGTCTCATTCACGCCTACAGATAAACACAAGGCCAGTAATCAGTTTGCCATGAGATAACGCCTTTCGCCGGCTACACGGAAACTCACGTATATTCATTCCTTCTTAGCATGCTTGTGCCATTTAACAACATCAGACTCAATAGTCTGGAATTAATACTGTCCATTCTGATCACAATATACACTCAGAAGACACTTGGCAGGCACACACATCTGCACAATATTCTTTCTCTTGTCAGGCATACAATCAGCCTGCACCAATACATTATAATTCAGCATGCAATCTTTATCTCTTATTTCTCATAAATTCCATTGGCCTTCCACATTGTGAGACTCAGATCATGTCCTTTGCAGACCATCAGACTAAACAGAATCCAACTTAACTTCAAAAGATCTTATTCTAACAACGACGTTCTGCAGCTCCTTCAGTCAGCTTCCGTAAAATCATGCATCATGCAGAATAACTATACCTGTCTCTCTGAATAACCGAAATAAAATGAAATGATACGTATTTAACGTTGTATAAAGATGAACCTGTCAATCTAGCCCTTCTAGCATATATATAAGGAAAACTCGGAATATCCTACACTAAGTAACATGCATAAATAAACAACAACTAATCCTATCAATCCCTCATTTTCCCAATCATCTAATCATAAAGCAAAATGAAAATAAAATAAACATGCATTATTCTCGTATCCGAATCGATCATAGTAACAAAATTAAACAAACACATGCCGTCAGGCTTACTTTACATAAAATTAAAAATCCTATCTACACTGCCCTAGTACCTTAACATAATTTACATATCATGCCATAAGTAACACATGCGTCTTAACTGAATTTCATCCGACGACTCTCGAGATACCAGGATCGCAGCTTACATCCCCGCTGATTGAGAGATTTACTCCATGTTAATCACAGCATTAACATGTGGGAATGCACTTCCTTCTTCTGCATACATAGCCATCATCTTGCTGGAAAATAATTCACTGGAACACAGAAAACTTTGGTTGACAATATCTTCGCTGCTTAATGCTACGAGCCGAAATACCCTTTCTCTTTACAAGATCAGCTAAACACACTGATACATTTATAATAAACTTCACTTAAAGGGTGAGAATACAGATTTAAAAGCAGCACACGGTTCGCTACGAAAGTTCCTCGCGAAACGCGCCCGTCGCGAAGTAGTGAAACAACAGCACGTCTCCTCTACACTTGCTACACAGCGGTCAGTAAGCACCGTCTTTATGTATTGAAAGTAAACTCTGCCAAAATATACTATTCCATTTACTCAAGAACAGTAAAATCTTCCAACTGCACAATTTAAAATATCATTAAGAACCAGTTACTGTTACTGGAATAACACTACACTACAAACACCAATTCAGAGTTTGTGCTTCCGCACTATCCAAGCATTTAACACAGAGTGACGCTCTCCAGAGCTTGGGTTACTGAGGAGGCTTCGGTGACGCCATTTCAATACTGGGGTTCCCGGGTGTCTGAACCAACCACCAATCAGAAAATTCGTTGTATATGATGACACAATATTTATTGTGATATATTTACAAAACACAGCTCAAACACCAGCAAATCGCTTCCACCAATTTTTATATTACATTTCCAAATATATCTGACTTTTGAAACTGTGGAAAACCGATAAACGACAGAAACTGACTTTAGCAACTGAGCACGTTGGTTATACTGGAATTAAGATTTGGCGCGGTGTAGCCTCCATGTTTGCCAAGTCCTGAAGTTCCCATTGGCTGAAATATTTTGCTTGGTCAGCATCTAATACACGTGTCGATCCTTGCCAACGCTTGGTTACGCCACCCTTTCTCACGGTCATACGGAAATATGAAGCAATATCCAGCGACTTACTGTCTTGCTCAACATCCGGTATCAACTATCTTGGGATACGATGCTTTAACATATTAGGCTGTAACTTGTATGAATAAATTTTACATATTGGGTCAAATAATACTCTAATTATTATTATGGGCCGGCAGGATACGGCTCAACGCATTACTATAACCGCATTCTTCCGGTGTTTGCCTGGTGTGAATAATTCAACCCCATTCTTGAAATTTGCTATTACTTGTCGGACTGAAGAGAAATCACGCTATAATAATAGACACAAGGAAATATATTACATGACATATGCCGTAAGTCAACAAGAATACACAAAAGCTACCAAACCCTACCAAACTCGTGACAAAACAAGGTTAGGTTACTTTGATAACGAAATTTCCTTCCATTTCAGCTGAACTGATCTTTTCGGAAGAGTTCTTGCAGATGTTTCTTGTATCTTATTTATGTATTTATTTATTTATTTATTTATTTATTTATTTATTTATTTATTTATTTATTTATTTATTTATTTATTTATTCCTGACTTACATTTGTGGCGAAGTTAGGGCTCATGGCCCTCTCTTACACTTAACCACTATAAACAATAAAATTTTAAAATGTAAACATAATAGTAAGACTTAGATATTCTAAAAAGAAATAATACTACGGACAGATAATTCTAAGACTAAGTTAGGCCTACATATCAGTACAGCAATTAATGTGACAATACTACTACTACTACTACTACTACTAATAATAATAATAATAATAATAATAATAATAATAATAATAATAAATGAAGAAAACCCATTCACACAATGACACACAACTCAGTTGTATGTTCCCAGGAAAAACTTTCGGCAGGCAGATTTGAATTTATGAGACGAAGTAAGGTGCCGAATGTCCAGTCTCGACGCAGTAACTAAAAAAGGAATGATTGTAGGAATTCGTTGGACTTAGTGGAATTTCAAGTAGGGAACCAGAACGAGTACTAATTTCATGGAATGAGGAAAGGAAACGAAAATTAGAAGAGAGGTAGGTAGGAGTGTTCGTCGAGAGCACTTGGTAAACAAGTGTCATTAGGTGAAAATTCCTTCGTTCATTTATGCGTAGCCATCCCAATGTTTTGAAATATGGTGTAACATGAGCGTCATGTCGCAGGTGGAAGGCATATTGTATGCATGAGTTTTGTGCTCGCTGAAGTCTCAAAGCTTGTTCAGCATTTAGATTGACTAGTACCGTAACACAGTAGTCTAAAATTGGGAATAGTAGTGCTTGGATTAATTTTAATTTAAGTTTTTGAGGAAAAGAATTCTTGTGACATTTCAGGGGATATAGAGCTGCATGAACCTTTCTACATACATTTGTTACGTGTTCATTCCAGGTCAGATTCTCATTGATGGAGATTCCAAGATTAGTTACATTTTTAAGGTACAGCACAGCAATGTCGTTGATTATGATTGGAGGAGGATTAATATTGCTTATTACATGTAATAATTTAGAGTTTCCTATGATAATACTTTGTGTTTTACAAGGATTTAGGAGTAAGTGGTTGTTTTTAGCATAGGCGGTAAGCCTTTCAATATCCGAATTAATATGCTGAACTGTTTCATGTAAATTGTTTGTAGTGGTGTGTTTGTATATCTGCATATCATCAGCATATTAGTGGTAGTTGCAATACTGAAGTGTGGAAGATATGTCATTAATATGCAAGACGAACAGTAAAGGCCCTAATTGAATTCTATACACACGAATTGGAGAAAATAAGACCGTATTTATAAAATGCTGCGTCCCATTTAACACCAACTACCGGTATGTTATTAAGTGCATTATTCGAACTCTACTTACCTGGTACTACCCAAACAGATTTACAATCCGACAGAAAAAGAAAATATGTTTTACTTATGCCCACAAATGTAACACTAATGATTTTCATAGTACGGCAGTTGCAGTACATATAATCTCGCAAATCACGAAGAAATCATGACTACATAGTGCCAACCTGCAAGATTTACAGTAACTGTAAGCCGTCGTATCGGCATGTAGGGTCCCTAAACTGTATGGTTAGTGACACTGAATCGAACGCAACAGTTAGAAAATAGCTATAAGTCACTATTTTCACTATTAACAGAGGAGAAAGAGTAAGATTGTACCCTTAGCCCCCTGTCACACAGAGCATCGAACGATCAAGAGCAACCAACTGCCATCGAGTACTAACGATTAAATTCATTTACCTTGTCACACTCATCATCGATCGAGAGGGATCGACTAAACGGAAACAGCTGATACTCCCGCCCAATACCGTACAGGCTACAGACGTATTAATATTCACGAGCGGAAAATAATGTGTTGTGAAAGCGATAATTCAGGAGAAGATATTATTCTAATGTATGAATATATTAGGAGAAAGAAAAGAAAGATACGATCGCAGTGGACAAAGCAAAATTTCCTTATATGTGAGAGCTCTGGAGAATTCCACCAAATGCCTTCGTTGTGTAATGACGAAGAGGAATTCAGGAACTAGTACCGAGTGTCCATCAATTCTTATAAGGAATCAGTGGAGAAGTGAAGCCACTAATAGAATTCAGGCAAACAAATTACAGGAAAAGTATGTTTCGAGGAAAGGCTGACAGTATCGTTGAGGTGAACATTTTAAATTATTCACAACGATTTTTTAAGGTTTAAAGTTAATAATAATAATAATAATAATAATAATAATAATAATAATAATAATAATAATAATGTTATTTGTTTTACGTCCCACTAACTACTCTTTTACGGTTTTCGGAGACGCCGAGGTGCCGGAATTTAGTCCCACAGGAGTTCTTTTACGTGCCAGTAAATCTACCGACACGAGGCTGACGTATTTGAGCACCTTCAAATACCACCGGACTGAGCCAGGATCGAACCTGCCAAGTTGGGGTCAGAAGGCCAGCGCCTTAACCGTCTGAGCCACTCAGCCCGGCAAGGTTTAAAGTTAGAATTGATGTTCACCTCCAAAACAACTACATCCATGGCAAAATATAAAAAATAAAAAAATTAGTGGCAGGTACATTTCGTTGCATTCTACAGGTTGGTAATAAAGTATTGATAAAAATACTGAAAACAATGGATGCATTTATGTACATCAGTTTTAATTCATAATTTGAAGATACTACAATTAACAGTGGAAATTTATTTAGCTTTCTGGCGACTCGTACATGTCTGCATCTTATAGATTTAGGATTGCACACAATAAATCAGTGGATTTGTTCCTGTTACATGTGATGCCATTCAAAGAGCATAACAGCCAGAATTCTTGACTTCCCCAAGACTGGGTGAAAATTGCAACAAAAGCGTCACAACAGTGGCTCATTGCACTTCAATTATAAGACTTCATTACAATTTATGCTTATTCTTTAATGATGCTGGTTCCTGGGACATAATTACTGTATTTTCAAACGATATTTTGAGATGTTTATTAGATGGAGTTTAACAGCTTTTACATTTCCTTCTTTTTTCTTCTTCTTCATACCTCTTGCTGAGACCCCACCTACCAAAATAATAGACATATCAAGAAATGCTTTCAGTCAAAATTTACATTACCTAATGTAGAAATAGGGTGTCAAGTTTCATTACAATCCTGTAAATAATTCTGAAAGAAAGAAAAATGCATGTATGTTCTGAATATTGTGAAACTGAGAAAAACAAAGAAAAGCAGTGGAGTTCCTTTCATTGTTTACTATCCCCCATAACTGTATTCTTTCTGTCCCTCATGATCTTCTGCAAATCTCTTGCTGCCGTTCCTTTCTTTGTTATTGTGCCATGTTTAGAATAGTAGCATCTCGCTTTCATGACAAGCACGTTGCTGAATTTCTGTAGTGTCTTCTGTGCAAAGAATCCAGGTCCAAATTCATACTTTGCAAGAATGACAATCCTGTCTTTAGTTACATCATTGAAGACTACAGCAGTTCAAAAGCAGCTAATTTTACCAAATGGCTGTGAAGAAAGGTTGTCTATGGACATCTCTTCTAAAGTAGAAAGTTAAATTCTCGTTAGTATTCTGTGTATTCGCATATGTGTACATTTCTTGAGGAGTTCAGGTGAGGCTAGTTCCCTGTACACTAGCATAATAACTAAAAAGAAAAGCTTCTGGAATATTGTTCTTATGAGTAAATTGGCAGTGAAATAGACTGTTACTTGTCACAACTACAAATAAGTTACACACAAGGTCTTGTTTATTACCCTCATCACTAATGTATTAACTACTGTCTCCCTAAACTGTGTACTGGTAAGCTGATCTAATTGCTCACTTGGCAATAATAAACCTATTAATCTAAATCCTGCTCTTCCATCCAAAATACTGGTAAACTTCTTGGTACAGAGTGACAATGTTTTCCACAAAGCACTGGTAGGACTCTCTTTCTTACCTCAACGTTGATTTTGCTTTTCTGTGTATTGTTCATATGTAGCTTCTTTACTGATGTGAACACTACCAAGCCTATCCATCCTGAAATACTTTCCTTATGAATCAATTGAAGGAAAATCAAAACTTGGCCTTCAGTTTCACCAAAAATGAGTACCAAACACTGAAAAACAATAATAGGTGCTAATAACAAGCACATAGACTTCTATTTCAGAAGTGAAGAGTATGCTTCTCCAACAACTAAATACTATAGTCCTCTACAGTAGAATGTTATTTAGGGCTGTTGCTCAGGTAGAAAATTTCCTATCACCTAGTCTTTTCTTAAATAATTTCAACTTGTTATGTCTTACACTGCCTGTCATAAGTGTTTGTAAATACTGATTATATAAAATAACGTTTGACAGAGAAGGGTGCTTGGCTCTTGTAAGATCTCGGATTAACTTACAGGGTAATTAATCGAATCAGTCTTTTATTACAAGCATGTAACTGTCATAACTTTATTTTTAATAAATACATTTTCCGCCGTCATATTCCCTTAATATCACGCCACATAAAATGCAGTTTTTTATTTATTTTGTAGATTAAAATCTACAACACATTGGTAGAAACAACTGGCAAAATAATTACAAATTAATTTTTTACCTTTGTTTTTCATTGTTTACATGGATCTACAGCACAAGAAATAAAAGAATGGGTCTACCTTGATGCCCTCAGTATATGTTGTTGTTATTATTAATAAGTTATTAGTAACAGACATGAAAGTAGTGAGAATGATTGCTGCTGCAAACAGGTATGATCAATGGCAGGAGAGTACTTGGAATGAGGAGATAAAGGCTAAGTTACACAAAGGTATAAGGTGTTAGGGAGGGATTCAGTTAGGTAGAATTGTAGTAAGCAGTTTGTCCTATGCAGACGACTTGGTGTACTGAAATCATGCAATCTAATACCTTGCAACTTGAAAAAAAGTGTAATGAGTAGGCCTATGACATGAAAATTGGTCTTCTCAAGACTGAAATAATGGCAGTAGGAAAGACACCTAAAAGAGAATGGAATGTCAGGTTGGGAATACAAAACTGGAACAAGTAGATAATTTCAAGTAGGTATTTAGGATGTGTATTCTCCCAGGATGGCAGTATAGTAAAGCAAGATTGAATATAGGTGCAGCAAACCAAGTGCAGTGAGTTCTCAGATCAACAGTATTCTCTAAGAAAGAAGTCAGCTCCTGGACAAAACTATCAATATACCGGTCTGATTTCAGACCACCTGTGCTGTACAAACCTAGTGCAATGAGCTTGCAGTTGCGATCAATAGTATTCTGTAAGAAGGAATTCAGTTCCTGGACAAAACCATCAGTACACCAGTCTGATTTTGCTGTACAACTGCTTACTACATACACACAGTAAGGACCTACTACCAGTATTTCAAAATACTCCTTTTTTGTTTGTTAACCATACATGTTCTACCACATAAAATATACACATTAAGATATTGTAATAATGCCATTACCTCACAATTAATAAAAAATGGAGTTTGGTTACTTCCCCATTCATTCATATCTTAAAGGCAAGGCCTTGTCGCTGCAACCACATTTGTCTCTCCTCTGCTGAGCGTTTCAGGTCAACATATTTTTTTCATATTCAGCCTGTCCATCATGGAAGCCAGATACTTCTTACTCGGTCTTCCTCTTCCCTTCTTTCCCAGAACTTTTCCTTCCAGCATAGTGGCGAGGAGTGTGTAATGTCGAAGTGTGTGGCCAAGGAATTTGGTTTTCCTCTTTTCTACATTGTTGATCAAATTCCTTGTTTCATCTATTTCTTGAAGGACCCTATTGTTTGACTTTTTCTCTGTCCAACTAATTTTCAGCATCCTCCTCCATATCCACATTTCCATTGCTTCCAGGCGTTTTATATCCTGTTTTCTAAGACCCATGTTTCACAACCATACAACAAAACACTCCACGCAAACATTTAATCAAATTCTTTCCTAATTTTAATGTTAATGTTCCTACTTGTCAGAAGCTGTTTCTTGTTACTGAAGGCTTGTTTAGCTAGAGCAATCCTCGTCCTGATTTCTGAGGTGTACTTATTGTCCTGAGTGATAATGCTTCCCAAGTAGCAAAATCGACGTACTTGTTGTACAGTTTCATCACTTATCTTAATGTTTATTGGTATCTCCTCAGTGGATTTCTTGACAACTAATACTTTTGTTTTCGTGGTGTTTAGTTTTAGTTTTAGTGCTGCTGTTAAAACTCGTAACATTTTACTTTTTTCCCTCTCTGAATCTGCAATTAATGCAATGTCATCGGCAAGCCTTATGCAGTGGATTTCTTGTCCGTTACTTTTAATTCCTTTGGTTTTTTGCTTAAGTTTTGATATGACCTTCTCATTGAAAATGTTGAACAAAAATTGAGATAGCGCACAACCTTGTCTCACTCCCCTTATAGTGGATGGTGTCTTAGCACATTACCATTGATTTCTATTGTTGTGTTTTGATTTTTGTACAGGAGTAAAATGAGTCCCTCCAGTCCAGTCCTATATTCTTCATGTTCCTAAAGAGTTGTTTTCAGTTTACTTTGTCAAAAGCTTTCTCTATATCCACAAATGTATGTTTTCCTGTTAACACTAAGTTTTCTTTCTAGTGTAGTTCTTAATGCTAGAAGAGAAACTCTTCCCTGTTGTAAAACCAAACTGATCCTGCGATGTATATTGTTCAGTTTTCTTTTTAATCCTGTTCTTAATTACATTGAGCAATATTTTGGATGTGTGCGATAGCAGTGTTAGTGTCCTATAGTTGGAACAGTCAGTAGCATTTCCTTTCTTTGGTAGGTAGCTGTCCTACTTTTAGTAAAGTCTCCAGGAATTTCGCCATTTTACTACCACCTTGCAATGATATTATATATATGTTGTTTCATTATTTCTCCTATTCCCTTGAGAAGTTCTGCTGTTTTCTTGTCCTTTAATTGTTTTAGTGCTAGGTCACATTCTTCACATGTGATTAGTGGGCCTATATTGTCTTCTTCCACCATCTGTTCAGGTTCAAGATAGTCTGGAATTGCCATTACTTCTTCATCCCAGTACAGGTCTTCAATATATTCCTTCCAGCGTTCTGCGATATCTTCACTATCAATAAGTAGTTGCCCATTCATAACCTTTATAACTGAACTTCTTGTTTTGGGTTTATATTGGAGTGCTTTGATCATGCCATATGCTCTATCTGTTTTTCCTCCTGTTATATCATTCTCTATAGTCTGCGTAATTTCATTTATCCATACGTCTTTTGCCTCTCTACATTTTGTCACAATGAGATTCTTTGTTTTTCTGTACTCATCTTGGCTCAATGCTGTGTTTATCTTCTTATACTAGTTTCGTTTGTGAATGAGGTCTTTCCCATCAGGTACTACTATACTTAACTCACTGAGAATGCGCATTGAGACGAACACACTTTCTTCTATCCAGCCGAATAGCCAGAGGCGGTTAAAATCTCCAGCCGACAGGGAATCGAACCCGTGTCTTGTGAACCAAAGGCCACTATGTTGGCCATTCAGCAAGGAGTCAGACAAGGCTTTTTATGAATAATTTTAGAAAATTATTATAAAGTCAAATTAAAGCGATAATGCAGGGGCAATTTCGCGAAATAAAGCGATACTTTGTTTCCTTATCGCGAAATCGCTCATAAATAACTGAGAATAAAACATATCTCTACGACTCTACTTATGCAATCTTGGTGACAAAACTGAGGAGTTGGACATGTTACATTCATCATCATTATGCGTCATTATAAGCATAGCCATATCATGCCAAAATATCTTTAATCCATCAGAACGACTGATTATAGAGTGGGAGCAATAGTTATATTGATCCTCTCCCTCCAGACAGCGGTCAACTAGATATCACATTTTTCAATCCGAACATTATTTTGTATACCTATAATTTACTGTGAATTTCTTCGATGTCCTTGGCAACAGTTTTTCTGGGCTCTTCTTCAATCATTAATACACTTGATCGAAGATGCTGAATTTTGTACGAGCTCTTTGAATACCAGCGATATTGTATTGATCTTTTAGTATCGACACGTAAAGGTATACATTGACACGGGAGCGGAAGGTAACTCCATACAACTTCCGGTTGTAGCTGAATAGTATACTTGGTCTTTGCCGTTAGTTTCTGAATTTTATCAATATTTTACCTTCATTGTCCATTACTAGCAGGCTGATTAAATGTGTCTAATATATAATAAACGACAGACTTTCAAGTAAGGAGCAGTGATTCAACAGCGTACCAATGGGCGTGATAGCCGAGTGAATGGTCATCGGCTTTACACTAAGATGGCATCGCGGTTGTTGTCTGTAGGATTATTGAAATATAAAGTCACGTCCATATGGTTCAAATTCCTCGTAAAATTAGTGGTTCTGTGGCCTCGATCACGATATCACCAATCATGTATAAACACAAGCTTGCTTGAACAACGTACTGGTTCAATTCTAATATATTTATTGCCATAAATGTCATAATATAACATTTTTCAATCCGAAAATTACTTTGTATACTTATAATTTACTGTGAATTGCCAACGGCCGTAGCCGTGTTGAAACACCGGATCCCGTGAGAACTCCGAATTTAAGCAACATTGGGCGTGGTCAGGATTTGGATGGTTTTACCACGCGCTGTTGGTGGGGGGTAAGGGAATGGAGGAGCGGAAAAGAACTGCCCACCCTACCGCACGTAAACTTTGGCTCAGGAACACCTCTTCGGAGGTTCGGACCTGCCTTCGGGCAGAATAACCCTTACCTACTGTGAACTTCTTCGATGTCCTTGCCGATTATTAATTTTATCTCGCCAAAACCTGCGACGCTTTTACTCAATCGTTACATTCCCTTTACCAAGAAGGAATCAGTGGTGTTGGGGATATTTGAATAGGGCCCGGTTTCATCAACACATGTTAAATATATACTAACAAGTAGTTAGTTAATACGGAGTTAAAATTTTAACATCTTGCTAGGTTTCTTGCGTTTCATCAAACTTTTCTTGCGAAATGTTAACTAATCGACTGTTAACTCCCAATATTGCGAACTGGTGCGAATCAAGGAGGCAGTGGTACGAACATGCTGTTTTACAGCGCGCTCCGATGCGCTTTTGTTTGCATACAGCTGTAAAATATGGCGCGAGAAGTGAAATGGAATCGTAGTTCTAATTTTTCCTCCTTCGAAAAAGAGTTGTTAATTGAATTAGTTAGTAAATGTATGTAAGTTATTGAGTGCAAGCGTACGGATGGCTTGACGATAAAACAAAAGGACGAGGCGTGGGAGAAAGTCCGTGATGGTTTCAATGGGGTTAACAGTTTCTTTTAGCGGGTATCCACTGTCACCTAACAAAATCACTTCGTTAATTGTCCAACTTCAAACTGTGTTCCGATATGGAATTTATTAAATATTGTATTGTGTGCAGAACCAGACCACCTAGCAAGTATATCCCTGATTTGGAGGTTAGGCTCACTAATCACCTGAACATTAACATTAACAGAGAAATATCCCTTTCGATTACGATATGTTTCGGCCCAATTGCCTCCAGGTGATTGGATTCTTACATGTGTGCAATCTATTGCACGTAGAACAAACACCAGGAAAACGGCTTATTTCATAGAAGTCGCGGATAATTTGCTGACGCTCTTCTACTGAAGTGAATGTTATATACCTCCTTCTCATGGATGCTATTGCTGCAGACACTCGACAAACAACTCTACTAACAGTGGCTTTAGAAATTCCAGCATTGTCTCCGACCATTATGTGAAAATAACCAGTAGCAAAAAATCGTAATATTATCACTACCTGCAACATTGGAGAAAGAGGTTAAGTTTCTCTTCGTAGGATATTCTAACCTCACTCGAATTTCGTCAACAACCTTAGCAACGACTATTTTCGATAACCTGTATCAATGAAGAAATTCTGCATCCGTCAAATTTCCAAAAGTCATTACGTCGCTGAACTCTTCTTCGATCATGATTGTTTTGTAAAAGATCTAAATAGAGCAATTCCGCATCGAAAGCGAGATTCACAGCAGCCATTTTGGAACAGGTTGCTAAATGCTAATGTTAGCCATTTAACATTGGAAATGGCTGGTGTTAACTTTAATACGCAGTTTAACATTTCTTAATGTTAACAGTTGTTGATGAAACGCAAATTTTCTTAAATCGTATGTTAAAATGATGTAACACCTTGTTAAGTACTAACATGTGTTGATGAAACCGGGCCTAGAACTACTCCGTATCATTCACTTCCAGCACATTGCACAACTCGTGTGAAAACATTTCGATACTCTGGTGTCTGTTACGACCGTTAGCAGTTTAGGTTGGACGTTCCGCTAATTGCTATTTTTACCGACTGGCAATAGATCGTCAAAACACAGGTGAAGAATCTGGACATGAGAAACATACTTTCCTGTAGACCAGAATAGTTGGTCCGGTTTCATTGCCGCCAGGGCATCAGAAAAGTTACCCGATCAGTTAACATTTAACGAACAATGGTCGAAACAGTTGAAGGAGAATCTTATCATGTTCCCAGATTAAACAAGAAGTTTGTATATAAATTATTCGAAATACAATTGTATTCAGGTCAGGCGGCGCTAGTGTTTGTTTATCGCAATGGACAGGGGACAACTGGGCGAGTTGCACGCATGTCAGTGGACCGAGTACCATCATCACCCGAATCTTGCATTATTGACAGGACAAGATGAATTAAAGAAGAACATGTGAGTGCTGCAAATGCGAAAACAGTGGGGTGAATTCAGAATTGAATGCGTATTGCTCATTCAGGAGCTAGCGACGTTAGAGAAAATGGAACTATTGTATCACCAAAGACTGACTGACTTTCTATCTGTCTGAACATGGATTTAGCGCGCTACGGTATCTGGCGACAGAGTTGGATGATAGAGCACCGGACATGAACAAACAGTAGCTCTTGACATGATCGAGTACAATCGCGTATTTTAAACACGTTATACTCACTATATTTGTTTTTCATCACATTCAACATGTTTTACCGGTGGATCAGACCGTTATAATTATTTCGTAACACGATGAATGAAGCGAGACTTTTTTAAGCTCTCTTAAATAAAACACTATACATTTTAGCGTGACTTCGAGCCGTGGCTCTTCAAATATTTTACTCCTACTTCCTCCTCATCAGCCTCCCCCTCTCCACTTTTCCCTCTGGCAAGATAAAATACTGTCAGGCCCCACTCCCAAGCTCTGTTCAAGATTCAAATATCACAATATTAGCCCTAAAATTAGTTTTAACTTTTGTTAAAAAAGAAAACAAAATATATTTAAATAAAACAATATTTAAGTGACACGTAACTATTTTCAGTTCATTGTGACTGATGGGCCTGCTTTTGAGAATAAAGTTGTTCAAAGCGTGGCACAATATCAGAAATGAAAAATCTAAATTATTTTAGACAAAAATTTTCACGAACATTAATATAATGTGCCAAATATTTCGTTGTAACATTTTTGACATTATTCTTGCAGATAGATTTGAAATCCCTCTTTGCTGTGCTAGACGTGCATGACTTCTGTGACAATTCTTCTTTTCTTGAACGATGCTTCGAACTAATTGGTGCCAAAGTAGAAAGCATGTCTCGCGTAAGCTGTTGCGTAAGGAAACAATATCTCCTGTCCTTTTTTGTTCAAAATTAGAAATTTCTTGCCAGTATGTATCCACAGCTCCTACAGTTATCATCATTCCTTAATTTTACTTTTTATCAAAAAATCAATAGTGGGATCATTTCATTAAACATTTATAGATTGTATGTCATAAGCATTCGAACACTAACCAGTACACATTGTTATACGCAGTAGCAATATATTCGCCTTGTTTGCAGAAGATGCTAGTGACGGTGATCATCTAGAACATCACGGAGATTGAGAGGCTACCAAGTGCCTGGACATCTTACACCTCTTACACAAGATGGGACTCCAAGTTTTAGTTGTATAAACTCCTATTTATAAAAATTAATATACGTAATTATGCAATGTATCAGGCTAGCGCGGAGCACTATCTGTCCAAATTAAGGTTAAGGTTCCTACCCAAGAACAGCTCCTAGACCCGAACACTCAATCTCACTAAGTTTGACTTAGAAGAACTCTGAACATCTAACACGTTCAGAGAGAAAATGGTAGAAATGGAACATAACAACTGAGACCACCGGGCGAGTTGGCCGTGCGCGTAGAGGCGCGCGGCTGTGAGCTTGCATCCGGGAGATAGTAGGTTCGAATCCCACTATCGGCAGCCCTGAAAATGAGTTTCCGTGGTTTCCCATTTTCACACCAGGCAAATGCTGGGGCTGTACCTTAATTAAGGCCACGGCCGCTTCCTTCCAACTCCTAGGCCTTTCCTATCCCATCGTCGCCATAAGACCTATCTGTGTCGGTGCGACGTAAAGCCCCTAGCAAAAAAATAACAACTGAGACCAACTCTCCCAGTAATTGGCGTGTATACTTCCTCTACACCATTATTATTTATTGAAGTTAGTTTGGTACGGAAAGAACATCGTAGCCCTGATCTTGCCAGTGTGATTAACAGCGATGTATCGGCGTTTAGTTGGTAGATTTCCTTTCAGGACCGCTGCTTTAGTGGATACTTTTCCAAATGAGACTGACGAAAGGTCGTCTTTAAAGCTATTTGTTACTGTGCCCGATACTTTAATTATTGGCAGATGGCTCTTACCAGTCTGGAGCCAGCTTAAGTATTACATCTCACAGAGGTCAGCGACGTTCGCCTCATCCCAGCACAGGCTGCATTGCTTTCCCACCACTCTTTGTACTTCTCAGTTGTGTTTAAACCTTTTCTTTATATTACATAATCTGATCACGTCGTAATTTTTTTTACACAAAATGAAGTCTTTTCTTTCAATTTGAATTAAAGTCATTAGTTGCTTTTTCAACTGACAACATCAGTACTACTTTTGATAGCCAAAAATCTTTATAGACATCATTTCTGTGAAAATTATATAGGAAGCCTATACAATTTTGCAACGATCATTGAGCTAAATTAAACAGAGTAACAAAAAACGTACTTTTAAAATATGTGTTTCTAAGTCTCTAATATTACGAAAATTTGGTTTCCTTCAAAATATTGGGGTGGCAACTGCCACCCCTTGCCACCCCCGAATTACGCCTATGACCAGTACCTAAAACTGGAGGTTACGTGATCTGCGTCCTCAGCTAAGCGAATGTCACTAACCAGATATACTAATAATAATGTTATTGGCTTTACGTTCCACTAACTACTGTACTTTTACGGTTTTCGGAGACGCCACCAGATATACTAAACCGAAGTTTACTAGGAGTGTGGTAGTTAATTCCTCTTCACTCTTCATGCAGAACCTTAGAGAGTAACCTGTTCTAACGGAAGAAAAATTGACGACATATCGCTCGTACTCACTTTGATAAGAAAGTAGACTGTCTGTAATCATAGATTCATTTATTATTTTGTCCTGCTTGTTAAAAGGTTAAGTGAACGTATAATTTCTTTTAATTTTGATTTGACCTTCAACGTACATTATATTACCGGAACCGATGTTTGGCATGTAAGTGAAATATTTATCGACATTGATCGTGTGGAAGGTGACTGACATTGACTGCTAGCTCATTTTCGAAATTAATGAGACTGGTTATCGAATTATTAATGATTACTGTACAAAGGAAGTATTCCGTTGTGTGGCAGATGAGACAGCAATTGACAATCAATAGTTAGTGTGAAATGTCCTGATAATTGCTTCTTGCCCTTAATGTTGATGTCTAAACCTTGTTTACGGTTGTTCCTATCTGGCTTGCTTTTGCATGCAAAATGAGATTGTTAACGCAGATATCGTAAGAGTATTGAGTGAAAATGTCGGCTAATTAATTTATTGATTCTTGAAGGTTCCTAATGGAAATATAGGGAGACTGATTCCCACGTATCAAATGGTGTTTTTTATCTGTCATTTTTATGTTGAAAAAATTTCTTAGCAGATAAAGTAGGGGTCCCCCATATTACGAAAAAGCAAGTTAAGGAATTTCCTCAATTGTGCCGAAAGTTGAAGGGCTAAAGGGCCAGGAAAGGTTTCAAATTGTGAGTCTGTCAAACTAAAAACACAAATTTCGAAAATCACTTCCGACCTAAATGCAGTTCCGGAAAAACGGCGTAAAATCGCCTGCATCTCTACTCGTTTTCTTTTTTATTCAAATCCGAGCCAACGTAACCTATTTGCATAAAAAAATGTCCACACCGAATGTAGTTATGAGGGCGTAAGTGAAACTCTGCATTGACTCACATTAGCGCTCGTAGTGGTGCTTAAGTGAGACAACGCATTGACGCACATTAGCGCTTTTAGTGGTGCAACTGCTAATCTAATCGACGGGATAACGATGATTAAGAAAAGGATTGTAATATTTAGGAATAAATAAATTATCATAATTATATTTTATTTACCTAAAATTTGTAGCTCAGATCTCTAGGATGTTTTCAACATTGAGCTGCTTGCCTAAAAGGCTACAACTGTGGATTTTTCTCTCCAAACTTCATTTCATCTCAGACTGTGTGTACCAAAATAAAAAGTAGGTTCTGTTGAATTTTTATCTCACTACTAGCTATATACCAGGTGCATACCTGCCAACTTTCCCGATTTAGGCGGGAGACTCCCGATTTTCGACAGTTTTTCCCGCCTCCCGATTATTCTATCATTTCTCCCGATTTTAGCTTATTTTTTGGTGAACTTCAAACATTTATTTTCAAATCCCGCAGTTTCAGCTTTTTTACGCCAGTGGCCGGAAATCCTTCACTCATTGGCCGCTTTCAAACGAAACATCGACGTTTATGAATGCGAGAAATGTTCGCGAATGTACGATGTTTATTGAAACCTTTATATCGCGACGCGTGTATCGATTGTCAATCTCTCGTTCTGGCGTTCTATGTTGGTGTTCGTTCACATCAGTTTAGTCGATTCCATTCTCTTTGGTCGATTCTAGAGACTCGTCGCTAGATATTGAGTGTTTCTTAGTAATTTAGTGACAGAATTTCAATGATAACTACTATAACTACTAGTGACTTTTCTAGAGATTTTACGAGCCATTTGGAGACAATTCAGACTAATTTTTATTTATCTCGATATAAATAAAACAAGAGTTTTGTCCGTACATTGCTCACAATTTAAAAAGAATGATATTTGCATACCGGTCGCGACCATCCATAGTAACAAGGGGATATGCACGTTTTAATTTTCCGTCATTTCTGTCTGTACGTACGTGCGTACGCACGCTCATCACGAGAAAACGGCTGAAGAGAATTTAATGAAAATCGGTATATAACGTCGGGGAATAAGTCGCTACAATCTAGGCCATAAATAATTTTATTCACGCTGAGTGAAATGGTAGTTTAGGGGAAGGCCTAAAATTTAATTCTCAAATATTTATGTTATTATTGGCCCTATCGATAAATACTACATAACTAAAGTTATATATTATAAAATTTCCTATCATTTACGTCTTATACATTTTTACCGTACCGGCTATGTTGATAGAGATATTCATGGACTCGGATTTTTTTGCTAAGTCCATATCAGTGCCGGGGTACGTGAAAATTGGTGAACAGAATTTTATGTAAAGTCGCGGAATAAGGAACTACAGTCTACGCTATAAATAATTTTATTCACTCTGTTCAAAATGGTAGTTCAGGGGAAGGTGCCAAAAATATTTTTAATTACCTATCTTACTGGTCATATTGAAAAGTACTACATAACAAAAGTTACAGAGAATACAATTTCCGATTATTTATGTGTTATTAAGTTTTACCGTACCGACTACAATAATGTTGGTGGTGATGGTGATTAAATTGTGAAGATAATTATAAGAATGAGAAAAAAGTCATGAAGGAACAATTGTTTAAATAACACAAGAGATTGTCGTGAAAGAAAGGAGGATTCACTTGACATTGGATGCTCTAAATCACAGATTTGGAAGAAAACTGAGTGTGAAGGCCTCCAATATAGAAAGCTCATAAAATTGATCAGCAATAACATTACATTGATCATTGTTTGTTGTGATGTGCTTTGTGTATTCTGCTGCCATTTATCTCCGATAGATAGGATTACTGCTGCGTATTGAGTATAACAGCCTGCCTTAATATTGGCGGGAAGTAGCTGGGGAGTAGGGTGTTAGATCTCTCTCTTCTTTAGCATGCCATTCCTCTGGTTCATAAATTTTATGATACTACTGTTACGTAACACACTGGATCAGCATAGTATTCCAGCTATTCAATCCCTACTCTGAGGCAGTGATTGGAATGAGCAGTGTGCACACTTAAACGGAATAATTACACAGGAGTATTCGCGGCTGTCTGCAGCCTGGTCATTCTAGATCTGAAACTTTTGAACTGTTAGATCGACACCGTAGTACATTTCACTAAAAGTGAGAAAATGTGCTGTTTTCATTTTATCGAATATTTCATATGACAACATTGCTTTTTATCGCAACATTCATACTGGCGTCATTGTAATGACCTATGTTGACTTTAGTTGGGAAAACTATAAGGACAGTCTTTCTGACAATTCCGTAGCGAAGCACGGGTTCATCAGCTAGTTATTTGATCCAAATAGCATTGCGCTTTGCATTATCGCACGGGCACTTGGTGCAATATATTAATCTATGCATGCATGCTAAGTAGCCTAATGGCATCTAAGTGCATGACTAATTCTCACATGCGTTCATACTATTTTCAGCAGGCTTATCAGGGACCGATCATCTCACTCACATACTTTCTGTGAGGGAATAGAGATGTGTAATTTTTAGCCTTGTAGTCTCGTATAGCTACAATCGGGCTTTGAGACAATAAGTATTATAAATATATTGTAGTACTGTATTGTGCAAGACATGTAGAATAAGCAGTTTTGATCAATTGTATCTCCTGATTTTTCCTGATTTTCATATCAAAATCTCCTGATTTTTGGTTTTGTAAAGTTGGCAGGTATGCAGGTGGCTCAAGAACGCCGTACTTTCTACTTACAAATGTCCCGTATATACAAATGATGAATGGGGTGTCTACCAACTGATTTTCACAGGCGCACTACTGCCAGCGGGTAGGTTACGTCAGAATATGAAGAGATAAGAACCAGCCTGTCGCTCGCAGCATGTTGCTCAGCTTTACAGGTCTAATGTACCACTTGCAATAGTAAACATCGTTTTCCACCGCATATTTCTAGGCTGATGTATGGTACACCGCACTATATTTGCTGTCAGCATATCGGCAATGGATAGTGTGTTCAGAAGCGACAAATACACAGACATTATTTTAATCTGGACAACCTGGTCGGAATGCAGCCGAAGCTCCAAACAGACGTAGGCCTTCTACACAAGTATTTCACCGAACAGTATTAGTTCTTGTTTCATACAAGCAACTCTATTATCGAGTGGAATTTCTACACGTTTATAAATTAATAAGTTATTAAATTTCCTAAATTCACATAGGCTTGCAGACTGAACGCTGAAAGGCATAACAGTTTATAATGATAATGTATGTATGTATGTATGTATGTATGTATGTATGTATGTATGTATGTATGTATGTATGTATGTATGTATGTATGTTAAATTTCTTTTTCTGCATCTTTGGCGTGTTTACAAACAGTAGTGGTGATTAGGGGGTGGGGCGAGGAGGGACAGTGGCACCCTCCCCCAACTTTTTGGAGTACACATTACTTTTTTTTCCATTTTAGCCAGCTGGAACTAGGAATTATGTAAAAAGAAGCTGTTTGTATAAGCCTTTCTGTCTTACCTGCTAATTATTTCCTTTACTTTCTTTAATTATTAACACAATTATTGGTGGAAATACGCACAAAATGCCGTTCGTCGCGGCTAACCGATTTGTATAGCGCCGCGGCAAGTAGTGGAGACTTTGCATGTGCTGCGAGGAAGGGTAGTAGGGGTACATATTTTTTTGACAAGGTCGTGGACACTGAGTTATAATTCACCCGCTTGCCGCGCGCATCCGTCAGTCTGGCAGTCTCGTTTAGTGTTTGTTATTTTCTTAGTGTGTATTCAAATACTAAATTATTTTAATTACATAATCATGCCGTACTTCTATTTACTTGTACCGGGCGAGCTGGCCGTGTGGTTAGGGGCGCACAAATGTGAGATTGCACCCGGGAGATAGTGGTTTCGAATCCTACTGTCGGCAGGCCTGAAAATGGTTTTCCGTGGTTTCCCATTTTCACACCAGGCAAGTGATAGGGCTGTACCTTAATTAAGGCCACGGCCTCTTCCTTTCCACACGTAGCCCTTTCCTGTCTCATCGTCGCCATAAATCGTATCTGTGTCGGTGCGTCGTAAAGCCAATTCTTCTTAATCTGCTTACACTCCAGGGTTGATTTTTCCTCAGACTCAGCGATGGATCCCACCTCTACTGCCTGAAGGCCAGTGTCTTGGAGGGTGAGACATTAGGTCGGAATACAAGTGGTGAGGATGACCAGTACCTCGCCCAGGCGGCCTCACCTGCCATGCTGAATAGGGGCCTTGGTGGGGGGAATGGGAAGTTTGAAAGGGTTAGACAACTAAGAGGGAAGGAAGCGGCCATGGCCTTAAGTTAGGAACCATCCCGGCGTTTGCCTGGAGGAGAAGTGGGAAACCACAGAAAACCACTTCGAGAAGGGCTGAGATGGCACTCGAACACACCTCTACCCAGTCGACCTCCCGAGGCTGAGTAGACCACGTTCCAGCCCGCGTACCACTTTTCAAAACATCGTGGCAGAGTCGGGAATCGAACCCGGGCCTCCGGGGGTGGCAGCTAATCACACTAACCACTACACCACACAGGCGAATGTAGCTAGTTGCTTTACGTCGCACCGACACAGATAGGTCTCATGGGGACGATGGGACAGGAAAGGGTTAGGAGTGGGAAGGAAGCGGCCGTGGCCTTATTTAAGGTACAGCCCCAGCACTCGCCTGGTGTGAAAATGGGAAACCACGGAAAACCATCTTCAGGGCTGCCGATAGTGGGGTGCGAACCCAGGCGAATGTAAAACCAATTATAAAATAAATTCAATTGTAATTGTAATTTCAACGGGAGATAAAACCAACGTTCCTTTCACCGGGCTAAACTATTTGTTTTGTGTTATGTTATTTATTAAGTAAATCTATTTAACCTGTCCCGTGGTTTGTTTGTGAGACCTGGAGAAAATTTTAGTATAAAGCATTTAATCACAATCTCAATGAAAATCCACAGCCTGTTTCCAGTCATTTGACCGGGTCAGGAATGGAATGAATGAGGCCCTCTTCTAGCGGCGAGGATTGGAATTATGCCGGCTGCCGAGGCCTGTCGCACTCCTCTGGGGCAATGATTAATGAATGATTAATGAAATGAAATGATAGTGGAGAATGTTGCTGGAATGAAAGATGACAGGGAAAACCGGAGTACCCGGAGAAAAACCTGTCCCGCCTCCGCTTTTTCCAGCACAAATCTCACATGGAGTGACCGGGATTTGAACCACGGAACCCAGAGGTGAGAGGCCGGCGCGCTGCCACCTGAGCCACGGAGGCTCTTAATCACAATCTCAAAAAAAGTATTATTACAAATAAACCACGGGGCAGGTTAATTACATTTACATAATAAATAACATAACACAAACGAAAGAATTTATTGCGGAGAAAGTAAAGTTGGTATTAACTCCCGTTGAAATTACAATTAAATATTTTTTTATACAATTGACTTTACTTCGCAACGACACAGATAGGACTTACGGCAACGATGAAACAGGAAAGGGCTACGCGTGGAAAGGAAGAGGCCGTGGCCGTAATTAATGTACAGCCTTTGCCTTTGGTGAAAATGGGAGACCACGGAAATCCATCTTCAGGGCTGCCGACAGTGGGATTCGAAACCACTATCTCCCGGGTGCAGTCTCACATTTGCGTGCGCCCCTAACCACACGGCCAGCTCACCCGGTACAATTAAATAGAAGTACGGCATGATTATGCAATTAAAAATAATTTAGTATTTGAATACACACTAAGAAACTAATTGGCACTAAAAGAGAGTGCCAGACTGATGGATGCGCGCGGCAAGCGGGTGAATTATAACTTAATGTCCACGACCTTGTCAAAAAAAATATGTACCCCTACTACCCTTCCTCACAACACATGCAAAGTCTCCTTTACCTGCCGTAGCGCTATACAAATCGCTTAGCCGCGACGAACGGCATTTTGTGCGTATTTCCGCCAATAATTATGTTAATAATTAAAAAATAAAGGAAAGAATTAGCAGATAAGACAACAAGGCTTGTACAAATAGCTTATTTTTAAATAATTCCTAGTTCCAGCTGGCTAAAGTGGAAAAATGTAATGTTTACTCCGAAAAGTGGTGGGGAGGGGAGGGTGCCACTGTCCCTTCTCGCCCCACCCCCTAATCGCCGCTACTGTTTGTAAACACGCCAAAGATGCAGAAAAGGAAATTTAATAGCTTGTTAATTTATACATGTGTAGACACTCCACTCGATAAAAGAGTTGCTTGAATGAAACAAAAACGATACTGTTCGGTGAAATACTTGTGTAGAAGGCATACGTCTGTTTGGAGCTTCGGCTGCATTCCGACCGGGTTGTCCAGATTAACATAATGTCTGTGCATTCGTCGCTGCTGAACACACTAGCCATTGTCGATATGCAGACAATAAATACAGTGCGGCTGTACCATACACCAGCCTAGAAATATGCGGTTGGAAAACGAGGTTTACTAATGCAAGGGGTGCATTTGACCAGTAGCGCTGAGTAACATGCTGCGAGCGACAATCTAGTTCTTATCTCTTCATATTTTGACGTAAACTGCCCGCTGGCAGTAGTACGCCTGTGAAAATCAGTTGGTAGATACCCCACTCATCACTTATGCATGCGGGACATTTATAAGTAGAAAGTACGGCGTTCGTGAGCCACCTGGCATACATATATATTGCTATTTTGCTTGACGTCGCACCGACACAGATAGGTCTTATGCCGACGATGGTACAGAAAAGGCCTATGAATGGGAAGGAATCGGCCGTGGCCTTAATTAAGGTACAGCCCCAGAATTTGCCTTGTGTGAAAATGGGAAGCCACGGAAAACCATCTTCAGGACTGCCGACAGTGGGATACGAACCCACTATCCCCCGGATGCGAGCTCACAGCTGCTCGTTCCTAACCGCACGGCCAACTCGCCCGGTTCACTACTAGCTGCCGTACCCATCGTCATTAATGCACTCTAACGGAGGTGAGTAGTAGCAGAATTACAAGGATGATTAATTATTCATTGACAGGGAGAAGTAGCGTAATGGCTCATCAAATTTTAGAGCTCCAGTCTGTTTTGTTTTTGATAGTGGGATTTGAACCCAACATTTCCGGAATACAAGCTTACGTCTACGCGACACTAACCACACAGTCAACTTTCTCGGTCACTCTGCTTATCTCATTCGTGACAATTTCGTTGGAAAATGAAATGAGAGTAGGCCAACACAGCCTTTCAGTTACGAGTATCTAAACTTCAATTATCGAAATTAATGAGGCCTGTAGCTTCAACTCACCTTTGCGAAGGATAAAGGAACTATTTATGAGTTTGATAACGTTTGAATATTTTTGGTACCTTTGTTGATCTGTTTATTTGTAGTACTTATTTCTAACAATACAATAGGTCGATATAATGTAGTAAATGGTATAACCTTCAGAATTCCTGCCATTCCCGTTTTTTTTTTTTTTTTTTTTTTACGACGTTGTAAACGATTAACGAGGTGGAACTTACACACATAAAACCTCGAGTTCATTCATTCGCAACCGTTCAAGGAAAACATTTCATTTATTGTAAAATGTGGCCATTCGTGTTTGATTATTCATTTATAGTGAGAAAATGCTCTTGACATTATTTTGCAAATTCTGCAGTATGACGGTCGAACTTATTGTTATAGATGCTGACTTCTTTCGATGACGTAATACTCGTACATATCGTGAAATGTGCGGGATTGTATTTTTCGAGGGATAGTTCTTCCGTATTGAGTACAATGCCTTGAACTGTAAAATAAGACCACCCTGAGCGTCCATTATTTAATGTAGATGTCGTGATAAACAATACCATGAAGTCTGATAACCTGTGTATTTATGGTGTCTGTATGGAAAATAAAGGTTGCAGATCTCGTCATATGATGAATAAATTCAAGTGCATGGGCTCAGTTATTACCACCGATACGACGATTGATGACGACGTGAAGCATCGCATCAACGTTGGATGCAGTGTTGCCAACTCAGCGGATTTTCCGCCAGATTTGGCGGATTTTAAAATGCAACAGCGGATAAATTTTCCATTTAGCGGACAGCGTGTTGTTTGACGGATTTTCGAACTTCTTTTAGCGATTTTCAGCGGTAACAATATCACCTTTCATCACCAGGAGAAAAATAATAATATAGAACTTAGTACGGCATAATAGTCTACTTATTTCTGTTGTATTGAACTAATGTTGCATGCTACCATTCGTTTTCTAAACCAGCTCTAGCCCACAGCCTCAGTCAGTATTTGTTACAATCGTTACTCTACTCTTGATGAGCCGAGTAGTGTCGTGTTTGATAACGTGTTTCTTTTGACACCAGGTTCTATTTGGTACGTCAATATGTCGAAGAAAAGGTTAAAAAGTAGTTAGATATTTCGTAAAGAGTGGTTAAATAATTAAACTTTAAGAGACTAATTGGTCGAGCTTCCCAGTGATCTCAAATACGCTTTTTGCTACTTGCTTTACGTCGCACCGACACAGATAGGTGATCTCAAATACGAACGGTGCGTCTATTGGCAGTGCAATTTAAATGCGAAATTGTTTGACATTAATTCTTTCCGCACTTATCAAAAACAATGAAAACAGTATTGAAAGTGAAAATAACTTTCGAAATATATTTGAAAATTTCCCTGTGGTCTTGGCTGCTGTGAACTGCGAGCATATTCTTTGAAAAAGAATAGTACCATGTGGCTTCATATGAAACCACAGGACCTCAACTCAGCACATCTGCTTCAGATCATATAGTGCGCGGAGGAGAATATGATGAACTCCTGTTCTGAAACTGGTGAATGTTGAGTTAATCTCTTTTATTAAAACAGCTGGCATATGCTATTTTGCTTCAGTTCGAAATTTAGCGGAATTTAGCGGATTTTCAACTAAAATTTAGCGGAGAAAAGATTTGTGGGTTGGCAACACTGGTTGGATGGACCAAATGGCGTTTGCTGACAGGCATAAAGACTGTTCTTAGACCTGCCCTCACTTACTGCTCCGAGTGTTGGGCAAGGCACAAGAATCATGATCAGCAAATGCATAAATAACGGAAATGTGGATGCTGCGATGATCAGCGCCTGTCTCTCTCTCTTGGACCGAGTGCGCAATGAGTATATATGAGGATCATTTAATACGGCTCCTGTCAGTGAGGAATTGGATGAGCGGCAATTGCGCTGGTACGGACACGTACAACGTCGAGATGAAGACCATCCCGTTAAGAGAGCTCTTGGGATCGAGGAACCAAGGAGAGGTGCCCGGAAGCAACATGGTGGCGTACAGTCTAAAAGGCCTTGAATAGAAACGGCATTCCAGAGACATCCAACTGATACTTGACACATAGGCGACCAGGAAAGAAGATCTCTTCATATGGTTATGAGAGTATTTATGGGTTATACTAAGGATGTGAGGGCGTATAAGTCAGTGGGAAGATACCAATTAGAGTATGGTTGCAGTGTATGGGACCCTCATCAGAATTACTTGGTTTGAGAACTGGAAAAACATCCGGAGGAAAGCATCACGGTTTGTTCTGGGTGATTTCCGACAAAAGAGTAGTGTTACGAAAGTGTTGCAAATTTTGGACTGGGAAGACTTAGGAGTAAGGAGACAAGCTGCTCGACTAAAAGGGCCGGTTCTACCATCTGCTGGTAAAGTGGCTGGCAGCTGCCCGGGAGGTAAACTACCTGGGGGTGTAAAGCAGCTGGTACTTTGCGTTGCGTGCAACCACCTCCGCGCAAGCGCTGGGTAGCTATCAGGAGCTAGACACCGATATACGGAGTTGGCTAGACTGATTTTCAGCGACTTCTCGCTTTCGAGTGTGCTGCTATCTATCGTCAGATGTATGAAGCTCATTTCGATTGTCTTATTTCCCTGTGCTTGCATCTGTTGATTATCTTCAAAAAGCTTAATAAGGGGAGTCATAAGAGTTATGGACAACTATTTATGTCAAGCTTTCGTGATTTTAATCTATGAGCTTCAAAATCAATACCTAATTGGGTTTAAAATCTCGAGATTACATTTTCTTATGCCAGTTAACTTATAACCTGTCATGTCAGGCAGCGTTTTTGGAAAGTATTCTCGTAGTAGATTGGTCAAATCGCTCGCTGCGTAATAGAAGGTACGCAGGTTTTCATCGTATTTCTAATTTACATTAACACATAGTTTCGTTCCCTGCCGTTGTTCGTAACTCTTTCACGCTCTTCCATATACGTATATACACCTAACATCTTCTTTACGGACTTAATGCCTTTGAGCATTCTATCTGCAGGCTTCTGTGAATTGATTAAGTATCTCCACGATGCTCTATTTGCAACTAGCTCTGTGACCTCGTTTAGTTCCACATGCTTCCATTTATTTATAATGCATTTCATTCTAATGTTTATGAAGATAAAGTTGGAAGGTACCGCACTGTTAAAGAACTAATCGGGGTAAATATCCATCATAGGAAGTGGAATTAGGGAATGGAATAGTTTCCAATTTCTTCGAAATAATTTACAAGAAGACTATGTAAACAACTGATAGGGAACCTGCTACCTGGGCGACAGTCCTATACGGTATGCTATATTAATCGTATCATCACTATCTATAAGTAGCACACATATAAAGCATTTTCCTAGTAGACATAATATTGTGATTAAACATTTCAATGAAATATGTTATTAACAAAAGAACGTATGAAAAGAGGCATACAGATTAATACAACGCTAATAACGAGGAAAAAAAGGATTCGTCATAATGAAGATTCGAACCTGAAAAACCTCGTATTATGAACTGAGCGCGTTAGCCACTACGCTACGAGGTACCTTGAGGTATTATGGCTACATAGCAACAAGTTATACCTGGAGTTTGAAAACTGAAAAAGTATAACGTTAAATTTCATTTGAAATTATTTCCAAATAGGTTTCGATTTTATATCCTTTTAGAGTTTATTTGCGAAAGCTTGACGTGTAAAATGTGTTCCCTACGCTATCAATGCGAGAGGCTGGTGTGACCGTTGCAACTCTAAGGAAGCATTAATGTTCAAAATCCTGCAATACAATATCGATCACTGTTACAGCATAATGCTTTTTTTCAGTATACTAAGCTAATTTCAGTTGTATGTTACCAGAAATACAGCTAATAATGTTCAGCTCTCAAAACTTGCCCGGCAGGTAAAATCTTACCGGGTCCTCGAAGTGGCCAATAAATTACGCGCCGGGTAACGACGATTTATGCTGCCGATATCGCTACCTGGGAGTGGTCGAACGGAAACAGCCTTTTACGCGGAGGGCAAATTACGCGCTACTTTACCAGTAGGTGGTAGAACCGGCCCTAAGCGGCATGTTCCGAGCTTACCAGTGGAAGAGATGGCGTGGAATGACGTTAGTAGGCGAATACGTTTGAGTGAAGTTTTTAAAAGTAGGAAAGATAATAATGTGAATATAAAATTGGAATTCAAGAGGAGAAATTTGGGACAAATATTCGTGTACAGGAGGAGGAATTAACGACTGGAGTAATTTACCGACAGAGAGATGTTTGATACATTTCCAACTTCTTTCAAAATAATTTAAGGGAAATCTAGGTAAAACTGTTGGGGAATCTGCCACCTGAGTGACAGCCTTAAATGCAGGTTAGTGATGCCTGATTGATTGCTTCATACGGAGCAGAAGTAGGAAAACCACTCTTAAGAAACCTGACAATGGGTTTCAACCGTATTCTCTTCTCATTTATTAAGTAAAGATCAACGTGTTCCAGTTCTTCTACTCAATTATAATTTTTTTACAGAGTTCGGGAATCGAACTCAGACGAACTAGACGTGAAACTAGTATACTAAACCCTAGATCAAGGCGTTGGATACTAATTGGTGGTATAAAACTATACGATCATGATGTCTAGTAGTCTAGGCTACGAAAGAAAAAATCAAAATAGTAGTAGTAGTATTTCTTCTTATTCTTCTTCTTTTCTTGTTTCGTCATGGATTAAATTTTCATCTGTGCCCTCGTTGTGGAGCAACTGTTCCAGATCCTCCAGGTTTAATCAAACGTAGTTGCATTTTCCGTCGTCGGGAACTTCTTTTCTTTCGACATCAGAGGTAAGCTGTTTTTAGGCCTTCCTCTTCTTCATACAGCAGATAGTTAACGGTCAAGAACACTTTCGGCTACATGGCGTTTCTTTTCATTCATCTCCTCCAAATGTGTAACCTTTCCTTACCTGAACCGACGTCTTCATTATTCCTCTCTCCTCTTCAATTAATGTTACGAAACTGATAATCCTAGCACTTTTCCTTTTTAAACGTGAATCACCACATTATCATTCTTATATACAGTATACTTCCGTAAGGAACCAAATTTCAGAAGTTCAATATGTTGTACAACCTTGTGAGAGGCTCATTCTTCAGAACATAATTTCAGGACGTTGATACTACTCTTTTTTTTTTTTGCTAGTGGCTTTACGTCGCACCGACACAGACAGGTCTTATGGCGACGATGGGATAGGAAAGGCCCAGGAATTGGGAGGAAGCGGCCGTGGCCTTAATTAAGGTACAGCCCCAGCATTTGCCTGGTGTGAAAATGGGAAACCACGGAAAACCATCTTCAGGGCTGCCGACAGTGGGATTCGAACCCACTATCTCCCGGATGCAAACTCACAGCCGCGAGCCTCTAACCGCACGGCCAACTCGCCCGGTAGGACCGTGAGAAAAATAAAGTGGTTCCTCTAAATATCATAATTTATTAAATAAATAAATAAATAAATTGTGTGATAACCACTAAACAGATTTCCGTTGTTCATGCCCTAAATTAAAACCTTGAGTTTCAATATCAGTTAATAATTTTAAAATTTGTTTTTAAGAAATCAAATACTGGGTTGTATAAACTGAATAAGAGGTTCTTCCAGTTTTCAATTTAACGGATCAGTAGAGACTTTGAGGCAGTTGAGTGGGAGGGAGAATCACTTGATCGCCTAATGGTTGGCGGGTTCGAATCAGCTTGACTGTTGGCCACTCAGTTCCTGTAGAGCTTCTAGCTTATTCAAATGGAGTTGGTTTGCGTCTATATTACCTGGTGAAGGTTGCATAGCATTTGCTATTACTATAAATGCATCCCAAGGCCATACTTTATAAAAATTGGATTCTATCTGCCAAGACCTGATTTAACTCATGGGCAAAGCTAAGATGATGATACAGGATATACGAGGGCTGTAAATAAAGTATGGCAAAATGGACGGAACATAATATTTAGTAAACTAACAAGTACAATTGCAATACTTTCTTCAGTGTAATCATCCGTAAAGTCTATTACCTTTTGCCAAATGTCGGGAAGTCGTTGGGGACCTTTGGCAAAGCGTTCTCTGTTGATGACAGCGACGGAGCGCCCTACTGCGCGGAGTACAAATGACACGTCAGGAAATCGGCGGCCTTGGATGGGGTTTCTTCAACTTCGGTAACAGATCGAAGTCACAAGGACTCATGTCTGGTGAGTACGGAGGATGTTCCAAGACCACCTCCCAATGCCACCGTTGCAATAATAATAATAATAATAATAATAATAATAATAATAATAATAATAATAATAATAATAATAATGTCATTCGTTTTACGTCCCAGTAACTACTTTTACGGTTTTCGGAGCCGCCGAGGTGCCGGAATTAAATCCCGCAGGAGTTCTTTTACGTGCGACTAAATCTACCAAAACGAGGCTCACGTGTTTCAGCACCTTCAAATACCACGGGACTGAGCCAGGATCGAACCTGCCAAGTTGGGATCAGGAGGTTAGTGGCTCAACCGTTTGAACCACTCAGCCGGGCCCGTTGCAATAAGAGCTTGGCATTGTTTGCGACATGATAGGCGGTAGTATTCAAACTTTATGGCTGGCGTACTCCCAAAATCCAATAGTTTTATCTTCGTACCCCCGAAGTATGATTATATTGCGATACAAGAAATAACAAATGTTTGTTGCTGGATGCCAGCTCATCCCGTTTGCTCAGGGTCCCAGCGCGCACTGAAGCTTGAAAGAGTTGTGGCCGGGATTTAAGGTCGCATGCCCTTCCTGACACCACGTGATTTTCAACTGAAAATCCCACCCCCAAAAAACCACCAGGAATCAAACCACGGTCGCCGGGACGACAGGCAAGCAGCTAAGACGCCACACCACCCTGATCCCCAATAATAACAGCAATGTATTGTATATAATCGTCCCTGGGCAAAAGAAACCTCATAACCCCTTCGGAGTAAAGTTTACAGGAGAAACTCAAAACTGAGCGGTCAGCAACGGCCGGAGAACTGCTCCTGTCATTTTAATTGCTCAATGATAGCCCAGTTATTCCACCATTGGAGTCTTCTGTTCCCTTCTCAGGCAACGCGGCAAGCCTTCACAAGAATGACGGAGAAACATGGTTTTCTCATGAGTGAAATTACGAGGTTTTTCATTGCCTAGCAACGATATATTCGAGTATTACTAATGCAACGTCCGACTCGTTGGCTGAATGATCAGCGTACTGCCTTCGGTTCAGAGAGTCCCGGGTTCGATTCCAGGCCGGGCCGGGGATTTTAACCTTCATTGGTTAATTCCAGTGGCTCGGGGACTGGGTGTTTGTACTATCCCCAACATCCCTGCAACTCACACACACCACACATAACACTATCCTCCACCACAATAACACGCAGTTACCTACACATGGCAGATACCGCCCACCCTCGTCGAAGGGTCTGCCTTATAAGGGCTGCACCCGGCTAGAAATAGCCACACGAAATTATTATTATACTAATGCAACAGTTACTATTTTACTATATACACTGCTACTGGAAAGAAATTAAATGAATGAGTGGATTACGAAACAAAAAAAGAGCAATATAGCATAAGAAAGCAATAAACGTGGACATTTGCGCCGCATCGCCGGACGCAGATGTCGCTCCACAAATTGGCAATTACTGTTGACGGTTTGTCCCTCAGCCAGAGCACATGTAAGAATTTTTTTTTTTTTTTCTATTTGCTTTACGTCGCACCGACACAGATAGGTCTTATGGCGACGATACATGTAAGAATAACGCCCTTGTAGTCGTATGCCACAATCAATGTAAGTTTCACCCGACTGGGTTCCTGTCAACATTTCTGTGGATATGGTGAACCTGGGTGACGCCATTCATTCGATTGACGCTTTAATTCATGCTCGTAGGCTCGTGCCCACGTCTCATCAATGGCGGTATCTGTCCTGGTTGATGCCAGCCAGTGCATACCTGTGCCATTCCTTTTTTTTTCTTTGCTGGTGGCTTTACGTCGCACCGACACAGATAAGTCTAATGCCGACTTTGAGATAGGAAAGGCCTAGGAGTTGGAAGGAAGCAGCCGCGGCCTTAATTAAGGTACAGACCCAGCATTTGCCTGGTGTGAAAATGGAAAACCATCTTCAGGGTTGCCGACAGTGGGATTCGAACCCACTATCTCTCGGTCGCAAGCTCACAGTCACGCGCCCCTAACCGCACGGCCAACTCGCCCGGTGTGCCATTTCAGCACGTCGGTGAGTTGAGTGGAACCCAACGGGAAGCAATTTTCCTCATGTTCAGACATTTTGTCAGTATGTACCACACCGTTTGATGACTAAGACCAACCTCTACGGATAATTCCCGGAGAGTCCATTGATGGTCTACGTAAACGAGACTACTCACGACGTCAATCTCACCTTGAGGAATGGACGGCCGACCTGTGCTGTGCAAATCCGTAGTCTAATTCTGACCCTCACGAAACGCCTTGACCCATCGTGCAACCGTCCTGTACGGTTATGCATTCTCGCCACAGGCTTCAGGTAATCCTCGATAACATTCTAATGCACGGGCAACCTCGATTTTAATCCACGAACGCTGATCACCTCTTTGAAACATGCTTTAGAGCGGTAAAATGAACACTCTTCACTTCAACGCCACACAGCAACAACACTCCCAACTGGATGTCCGTCAGATGCACTCTACACATCGATAACAGCGGCACCTGACCGCTCCCATATCCTCTTCGCGCATGTCCGATCTCCTGCGAGTGTCTGGACTACGTTCCCACTACTTTATTTACAGCCCTCGTACATATAGTATCGTATACACACAAAAGTACTGTTACAGAACGACTCAACCATTTCTGCATATTTGCTTTTTCAATAACAAAAATAAAAAAAAGCTTTCTAACTTTGAAAAATATTAAAACATTCTCAATCAGTTGAGACAGTTGCCTCAAAAAGCCACCAGTATACTGTAAGTCCCCACTTACAGAGACATGTTGTTCACTTACGAGACTAACGAGCGAGTTGGCCGTGCGATTAGGGGTGCGCAGCCGTGATCTTGCACTCGGGAGATAGCGGGGTCGAACTCCACTTTCGGCAGCCCTCAAGATCGTTTTCCTTGGTTTCCCATTTTCACACCAGGCAAATGCTGGGGCTGTACCATAATTAATGCCACGGCCTCTTCCTTTCTACTTCTAACCCTTTCCTATCCCATCGTCGCCATAAGACCTATCTGTGTCGGCGTGACGTAAAGCAACTTATTAAAAAATAAACTTGCGAGACTGGTTGATATTATCCACCTAAGCTGAAATGTGCTTATATATAGAACGAAATGAACTTACATTAATTAAAGATATGTATAGCTTGTAAATGTTTAGTCTTTTATGGAATTAATTATCTTGCTTCCTTTGAACTCTTACTCATGTGAGTAATTCATACGCCTACAATTAGATAAATGTAGCTGGACGAGTCTGTCAGTGAACTCTAAATAATTGGATGTTCTCGTATAAATATTGAGCTAGGAATGTCTTCATCCACACGGGATTGTTATAATTATTTAGAACTAATTTTATAATTACCTTTTAAAAGCCTCTCCGCACACTCTATGAGGGCCCTTGGGGCAGTGGAAGGTAAAGTTTTCTACTATCCTTACCCCTCGGCAGCAAGTGAGATAAAGTGGTTATCTCTATGCCCAGCCGCTTTTACCTCCAGGAATTAACCAGGTACTCATTTTTGGCGTAGGCTGAGAGAACCTGAGGGTCATGAGCCACTTCAGAAATAGAAATTACGTTTCTTAAATTTTTCGATTACCTGAAGGTGAAACGAACCCACGTCCTTTCGGGTGAACAGAATACCCTTTTACCGCCTTGACTATGCAGGCCCCTATCATTGCGTTTTAATATTTGTGTATAGTAACTTCTTCACATACAGAAATGAAATGTCAAAAATTTCAAATGTAGGTCATTCATTCACTTAGAAAATGCCAGACTTTTGATTTAAAACGCAGGACAACATATTTAATCTAATATTTGCGGCACAAGTCAGTTAACGGAAAATGCATGGTATAGTGAAGCGTTAATGGTTTATACAAAAACTGTGGTCCTATAGAAATTGTTCCAAGTAGCCTTCATTGTTTGTAAAGATTAAATATATCGTTCAAATACTGATTTACGTATCTTGCCATACTTGTCCCCATTATTATTATTATTATTATTATTATTATTATTATTATTATTATTATTATTATTATTATTATTATTATTATTATTATTATTATTATTATTATTATTATTATTTTGCAAGTTGCTTTACGTCGCACCGACACAGATAGGTCTTTTGGCGACGATGGGACAGGAAAGGGCTAGGAGTGGGAAGGAAGCGGCCGTGGCCTTGATTAAGGTACAGCCCCAGCATTTGCCTGGTGTGAAAATGGGAAACCACGGAAAACTATCTTCAGGGCTGCCGATAGCGGGGTTCGAACCTACTATCTCCAGAATACTGGATACTGGCCGCACTTAAGCGACTGCAGCTATCGAGCTCGGTGTCCCCATTATTACCAAGCAAATTTTTGTCTTATCAAATCCCTTTAGTGTTGTAGTTTTAGTTGCTTCATAGCGAAAAATTAGCCTTCAGTATCCCTCACATTGAAAAATTACATGGCATGAGGTCCGATGATCTCGGCGCCCAGTCGATTTTATTCCTCATTCCTTTCCATTCTCCAGTAGCCATTCAATAATTCAAAATTCCGTAGCGCGGTAGAGCACTAGAGCACCAGCTTGCGGCCAAATAAGATTGTTTTGCACTGCTTCACATACAAGGTTATTATTTAATTCTATCATAACTTCCCTTAACATTCGAAGGTACGGTGCATGTTCGCAGTCACGATTCTATTGAAAAAATATGGATCTATTACTCCTTCGCTGCATATACTTGCCCAACTCGTAACTCCAGGAACATTTAATTTTTGCTCAATTAAATTTTCAGAACCCAGCACACGTAATTATGTTTGTTAACTCTTCCATTTAAATGAAAACATGTTTCATCATCCCACTTTTTTTTTGTTTTGTTTTTTGGTAAAAGAGTTAGGTTCACTTTTATTTTGAATCACGTACCACTCACAAAATTCACTTCTTCGATCAGGATCATCATCATTTATGGCGTGTAGCAATGTAGGGTTATAAGGCTTCAGATGTAATGTTTTTCACATTCTCCTTATACTTATCTTGGAAAGTTTTAGTTCCTTAAAAGTCTTCTTACTGATTTCCTGGGTGATTAAATGAATGCCTGTGCAACGACCTGGAGATTTTCTTCTGTAGCTATTGACTTTTGGCGGCACTCAGCTACAGAACCTGTCCCTTCGAACCTTCCACTTAATTTATAGATAGTTTGTTTGCATGGTAGCTGAATATGTGGGAACTTTTCGACGAACAATTGTCTTACATCTTCAAAATTTCGGTCAAGTTGTCACCACTTCTGTAAAACAAACATATGCTGCTTTGTGGCAAATTATCTCCCGCTAACAGTGAATGCACAAATGAAGCCAGCTTGTCACTGATTACTAAAGAGGCAGTCCTACCAGTACTCTTTAAACAAATTTCCTTCACTACGCATAGGTTCCGCCATTACTTAAATAGTTTAAATTTGACCATTGATAGTGATATGTAATTATGCGCAGCGGTTAACTGACTTACGCTGCGCTCTGCATATACCATTTTTAAAAGTCCTGCTCCTTGGCTGTATGGTCAGAATTATGGTCTAATTTTCAGAGGGCTCCGATTCGATTCCTGGCCGGGTTGTGGATTTTAGGCACGTTTGGTTAATTACTGTGGGTCGGGGATTGGATGTTTGTGTTTATCTCAATGCACACCTCGTCATATCCACACCACACCACACCACACCACACCACATCACACCACACCACAGACCATCGATGAAACACCCACCAGTTAATTCATATATCCAATTATGCCTTTGCTGGCGAGATGTAGTGTTTACAGTGCACTATGTCTTCTGGTATGGGCTATATCAATTTTCTTACTTTCATTGACCTGTCTCAGTCTCTTCCTTGGCTTTGACAATGTGAAAGTGACTGAGGTATGAGTGATGCTAGTAATACCATTGCATATGCAGCCAGTCCCTGTTATGAATGGTGTGAAAATATCGCTCATAGGATCGGTTAGTACATGCATTTCAGTGGGCTTGGCAGACTGATATGTAATAGCAACGTCTGGCTCGGTGAGGAAAGCAACGGGAAACTACCTCACTCCTCATTTCCCTAGCATGCCTCTTCAGTGACGCCTAGGCTATTTATGACAGCTGATGGCAGAGCTGTTGAGGATCCAACCAGCCTTCGGGCTGAATACCCAACATGCATACATAGGATTGGCATTAGGAAAGGGATCCAGGCATAAAACACGTTGCGCCCGCGATTGCACCTGAATGTGACACATGTATTGGAGGAAGAACATTTACAATTTTTAAAACAGCTTACGTTTCTTTAAGATTGTGTGGTTATAGGATGATACTTGTCCAAAACATTATTTTATACTTGCGAGAAGAGATGCATTATTTTTTTGCAACATATATTTTAAAGTTCTTTACACGTCATGTTTATAAAATTGTAATTTACCACAATGATTACAAAAACCCATTATGATTGTGTCAACAAGCGATTTCTTTTTCTTGTTTTCTCAGCAGTGATTACAGAGAAAACACTTTCAGTAACATTCAATGATTTGCTTTTATTACAGATATCAACACAGCCCTAAAATTGTACATATCGAGCCTTACCCTTCTTAGTTCAAGTTGGTGAATTCGATCTTGGCTCTGTACGGCGATATTAGAAGGTGTTTATGTTGGTAGATTTATCGGCATGTAAACGAATTCCTGTGGGACAACATTTCGGCACCTCGGCGTTTCCAAATACCCTAAACCAGGATTTGGAAGTTTTTGATCTAAACAAGTACAAAATATGCAAGCAAACATGCCCTAAAACTAGCAAAACGATCAAAAGTGTAACATTACTAACATTAAATAGACCAAAAATTGATTAGCGATAATACAGCAGAAACACTGTATCACAGCCCTTAGGCGGGGTTCTCACTCTGTTTTTCTGAAGGAAAAAAGAAAAAAAGAAGAAAAAAAAAGGAACCCAAAAACGAAGTATTAGCATCCATTTTGGTATCTGTCGGCGTACGTTCTTACATCATCTCTTTCTCGAAATGTCTTTTAAATCTGCCACTTATCTGCTTCGGGGATAGGAAGGAAAATGTATCTACTACAGGAAGCCTATTTGGAAATTCTGTCTTTGAAAGTCGACGCAGATAACATATACCTTGTTAAAACCGACGCCTCAATTTAAACAAAAGTGCTCAAATTATAGCCAAATATGACGTTATATCACTAAAATCCCCCTGTAGGTGGGGGGTGGTAGAATAACACCCGCGGTATCCCCTGTCTGTCGTAAGAGGCGACTAAAAGGAGCCTCAGGGGCTTTGGACTTTGGAGCGTGGGTTGGCGACCTCGGGGCCCTTAGCTGAGCCCTGGCATTGTTTCCACTTACTTGTGCCAGGCTCCTCACGTTCATCTATCCTACCCAACCTCCCTTGGTCAACTCTTGTTCTTTTCCGACCCCAACGGTAGTAGAGCACTCGAGGCCTAGGGAGTCTTTCATTTTCACGCCCTCTTGTCTTTCTTTGGCTGATATATTCATTTTTCGAAGTGTCGGATCCCTTCCATTTTTTTCTCTCTAATTAGTGTTATATAGAGGATGGTTGCCTAGTTGTACTTCATCTTAAAACAATAATCATCACTACCACCACCACTCTCACTAAAATGAGCAAAGTATGACCTAAACAATTGAAATGGCACCATAAAAATGACTTTAAACGGGGTCAGGTAGGCCTACCCATCATTTAGTCATTTTTTCATATTTTGGGTAAAATGAGCTCAGGAAAGAATATATTATAGACTTTTTCTTAACATCCGAACCTTACTAATAACAGTTTTCTGCATCGTTTAACTCATCTATGGACCACGTTGCTCTCTTGGTTTTATTTATTTATTTATTTATTTATTTATTTATTTATTTATTTATTTATTTATTTATTTATTTATTTATTTATTATCGAGCTATATGATCTATTCCCTGTTAATATTCTTCGTATCATCACATGGTGCGCCAGTTGGCACCGTTGATTACTCGTTAACCTAGTGTGAATGTTGCCTTGACAATCTCTCAACGTGGATGAGATGTCAGCCATTGCTATGTAGGGCATCATTAAGAATGTCATTCAGCAAATTATAACTCGCGATTCCCCCTATTGGGAAATGCGATCATTTGCTTTCCGTAATCAGTGCTACATGCAAACAGTCTGCTGTTATTTCCATAAGAGCGAACAGCTAATGAGGAGCGAAGGTCATGGAGAAACAAAAAGTGAGTGAGGATTATGCAACCGTGTCGTGCACTGTCATGCGGGCTGTGCTTTCTCACGGGGCAGCTAGGGTGGAGGCGCCGTTCGGGTTGCTCATATTCTCCGGGGGGCGGTCGTAGCCTGTTAGCTGTTGCCCTAATTATTGTGGCCTATTTCTTATAAATCAATGGTGTACTTCAGTTTAAAGATGAAACCTCTCTTTTGATGTACATAATTGTACGAGAGAAAAGTGAATACAGAAACTTTATAGTCTACACTCAGAATTTCAAAGAACGGTTGTTGACAGTATTATTCTTTTATAACACATACAAACGGGATATAATTACGTCACATCGGGAAGGAAACCCTGCAAGAAACTTGATTTTTAGGCATTTCGAAAATTGTAAAATACAGCGGATGTAGAAGAGTCTTAAAAATGAAGATTATGTAAAAACAAAATCCTACTGTAATAGCGTTCACTAACAGTCATGAAAATTATAGCATTTTTCCGCAACTTCCGAACACTATATTTAAGTTATCCTTAGAGATTTTCCCACACACATATAATATAGTAGGCTTTCCATGATTTTTTTTACAATTTGTTTTACGTCACACCGACACAGATAGGTCTTATGGTGACGATGGGATGGGAAAGGCCTAGGAGTGTGAAGGAAGCGGCCGTGGTCTTAATTAAGGTACAGCCGCAGCATTTGCCTGATGTGAAAATGGGAAACCACGGAAAACCATCTTCAGGGCTGCTGACAATGGTGTTCGAACCTACTATCTCCCGGATGCAAGCTCACAGCTGCGCGCCCCTAACCGCACGGTCAACTCGCCCGGCTTTTAATGATAGCCTATGTTAATCATGAGGGTTGTTCACATTTAATGAGATAATAATTAAAATGACTTTTATTTCAAAATGCAAAGAATAGTTATGAGTTAGAAAAGGGCGAGGACCGGGAAGAAGGTGACAGTTGCCTTAACCTGCTGTGAAAATGGAAAACCACGGAAAAGTCTACCTCCGAGATTGCTGATAGTGGGCTCGAACCCATCAGATACACGGCCCACACTGCGCAGCTAACTCGCTTGGCCATTGATGGTGATAATAGTAATACTAATAATAATAATAATAATAATAATAATAATAATAATAATAATAATAATAATAATAATAATAATAATAATAATAATAATAATAATGGCGTATTGCCTCCGGAGAGGCCTGTGCAGTCTTTCGACTTGACGCCTGATAGGCGACCTGTACTTTTTTTTTGCTCGGAATTGGTTGAAAGGATTGTACGGCGTGTACCATGGTGAAGGCTGGAAGTGTAGAGACGCACAATATGAACTTTCAGCCTTCACCAATGTTACGCCGTATGGTTCTTTCAGCCAGTTCCGAGAAAGAAAAGACAATTCACCATTTTGTCACTTTCTTTCTTTTCCATTTTTATTCTTTAGTTCTGATGCTGAAAGCGGCACACACACCAATAAAGGTTAAAATCCCCAACCCTGTCAGGAATCGAAGCCGGGGCCCCTTGCCTAACGCGCTAGCTATTCAGCCATGGAGCCGACTCATTCATTGATGAAAGAATGTGGATATGATATACCGTATGTTTCCTTTAATTCGTGAAGTAATTCTCCACTTTACAACAGTTTAATATAGAATCTGCTTTTTCCAGGAAGGAGATTGTATGCACTTTATATGCAAATATTTATATGGAAACCACGTTGAGTTCTGTGTTGATTGCATGTCGTCAGTTTACAGTGAGCTCTGTGATACGATGTAATCTTGTTGAAGAAGAGACAATATTAGTTTCATAGCACTTCATCTGACGCCTCGTTATTGTCACTATGTGCTGTTTGACCAAGTTCTGCGAAATGCCAGCAGCCATCACTTCGATTTCCATGTTCCTTGTGAAAAGACTCCAGACCACTGCTCGTTAAATTGCAGCTTGGTAAGAACTGTTTATTTGTACATTTATTCTGTGTCTACTTTTCAATTAAAGTTCACTGATTTTTCTCGACCATGATTTTAGCGTTACGTATCTTCACTCAATAGAGCAGCCATACGACCATGTTATCACGCTACCATTTCGTACTGCTCGTAGTAATCCCCTTCGATTGAGTTTTATCGCCATTGGTTTTACGTTGTACCGACTCAGACAGGTCTTATGGCGGCTAACGAATAGGACAGGCCTAGGATTGAGACGGGTCTGTGACGTTAATTAAGGTACAGCCCCAGCATACGTTTGGTGTGGAAATGGGAAACCACAGAAAATTACCTTAGGGGTGCCGACAGTGAGGTTCGAATCAACCATCTTCCGAATTCAAGCTCGCAGCTACATGGTACAAACCGCGCTGTCAGCTCGCTCAGTCGCTACGATTGAGGTCTGGTACGACTTTTATCACGAAGTATTAAGTGTTCAACGTACAATTGTACTCGGCCATGCCAAGAACTACGGCTTGTTTATGTTCGATGCTCTGTCATCTGACTCTGTCGCCAGGTACAGCAGCGCGTCAAATATTAGCCTCCTTGGCTAATTGGTCGGCGAACTGGTCTTCGGTTCAGAGAGCCCCAGGTTCGATTCCAGGCCGGGACGAGTTTTTTTCTTTACGTCGCACCGACACAGATAGGTCTTATGGCGACGATGGGACAGGCAAGGGCTGGGAGTGGGAAGGAAGCGGCCGTGGCCTTAATTAAGGTACAGCCCCAGCATTTGCCTGGTGTGAAAATGGGAAACCACGGAAAACCATTTTCAGGGCTGCCGACAGTGGGGTTCGAACCTACTATCTCCCGAATACTGGATACTGGCCGCACTTAAGCGACTGCAGCTATCGAGCTCGGTACGAGGATTTTAACTACGTTTGGTTAATTCCTCTGGTTCGTCTCAATGGACTTCTTTTCATTTATATATTCAACATATTACACTAGTAACCACCACAGAAACATATAGTAATAAAAACACCCGCAAAACTGGGCCAATCCATATCAGGTGCCGACCCTAATAAATTGAGTATAAGACCAGTAAGAAGTTAGTCTTAACTAAAATGCATCTTGTATTGTCGGTAATGCGAGACTCACGTGATTGATGACTGCATTCGGTCCACTGGCGTGCCTGCTGTTCGGCCCGCTATCCTCTACCCATTTCGATAAACAAACTCTAGGACTGGATCTCCCAAGTGCAATCGTCCCGCAGAAGCGATTCACGCACGTAACAGCATTATTCTGATGCCCGGCTCATTGTCTGAATGATCAGCATATAACAGCCTTAGATTCTGAGGGTTCCGGATTCGATTCGATTTAGCCACGTCTAGCTGATTTCTTAGTCTCGGGGCTGGATTTTTGTGTTTGTATTAATACATACCACTTCTTTTACATATACATTGTGACACAGAAGTCAGCTGACTCATGGAAAACATTGGAATATATAATTAATATTCCCCTCAATGTGATTGACGGTTTCGTTTTTATTGTTAGATTGGCAGTACCCATTTGCCTTTTCTACCCTTAGAATTCTCCACATTTTTGTCTCCGTATAAGTAGTAAAACAGAAAATAAATTGTTTATTATTTCGAGTTGTGGTACTGATATTGAGTGTTGAAAATATCACGTGAAGTCTTGAACAGCGAAAGGATCTAGTTGTGCTCTATGGGGACAATCATGGAACAACAAGAGAAGCTGCAGACGAGTTTCAACGTTATGTCGAGGTTCCAAATACCAAAATATAGCCTAAATATTGCATAAATTCAAGACAATTTTCAGCGTACTGGACACGAAACGAATTGGTTGTCCCAAATCTGCTACGTGATTACGAAGTTGACGGCCAGCCGTAAAAGGCCAGTGCGCTATGACTCAAGAAAGTGGTATCAGTAGAGAATTTATTCGCAGAATGCTAAAATCAGCACATTCCACCCCTACAAATGACAGCGTTTACACACAGTTAAAAAGAGGAGGATACACTGAAGAGTCGAACATACTGCAACGGAATAATACCGCGTTTGCGTGCTGATCAATCCTTCCTACAGCACGTTCTGTTCAGTGACGAATGCCTATTTTTTGGATGGGCACGATCATACAGTAATGCACATTTGGCTCAAAGAAAACCCGAGTTGGGTGAGTGAAGCTAACAACTCTGGTGCTCCAAAAGTTAAGGTGTGGTGTAGGATAATTGTAGGATGGTTGTGGGACCACATTTCTTTGGTGGGAGTGTAAACAAGCGTGCGCATGGGGAATTGCTGGACAACATTGTATGATTTGCCGCTGAATCAACGGTTAAGAATGTCATTTCAACAAGATGTAGCTGCTACGGGATATTGTGCTCTGGAAGTTCGCCAGAAACTACATGAGATGTTCGGTGAGTACTGGGTTGGACGTGGTGGACCTTAGTCATAGCCCCACAGTCACCAGACCTCATGCCACTTGATTTCATTCTGTGAGGGTATGTGAAACAGAGCCTAGATCTGTAGATCTATAAAGGACGTGAAACAAAGGATCACCTATTTTATTCAGTACATCCCACCCGGACAGCTTTAAAGAGTGACGTGTATGTCGAAACTAATTCAAGATTAATAAACACTAGAGAAGTAAGTAAACGATATAGTCTGAGTTTGTTATTCTGTTGTCGTTCTCCTTTGTTCTAGTCGAAGTCTCTAAGCTATAGGTAAGAACACAGTCTTATAGATCTGGAGCTTGGACTTCTTTGACACTTCTTTCTTCCTGACTAAGCTCTGACTTATATTTTTATAGATGACTTCGGCTTTCTGAATTCTGTTGTTGATTTCATGTCCAATCTTAGCAACCTCAGAAATTACTGTGTGCTATTTAGGTGTAAAAATTTACTTACTCCAGTTGTTCCTTCTTCCAGTTGATGTTGATAACTTCTTCCTTGCCCCCAACCTTCATTAATTGCTCTTAGAGGTATTGACTTTCGTACCTAGTTCTTCGAGAGTAACCGCTCTGCAGGTATTCAGGTCGTAACTACCAGTTGCCCACTTTAAATTTCTTTGTTCTTCTTGTACTTTGCTATATCATTTGATCCATAAAAAGCATAAATAACAAAGGACTCAGACTATCTCCTTGTTTCATGCGCTTTTTCATCCTGAAGGTCTTACTTTTCTGCCCATTAATCCTGATCATTCCAAACGCATCGTTATAGATGCTCTGAAATTGTTCTAATAATCATATCTGGAGATTGAAGTTTTCGAAGGGCTTTCCGCACTTCTTCCTTAGGCAGAGAATCAAATGCAGGTAGATCTAAGAATGATACTTCCCTTCCTTGACTGTTCATCTTCTGAGTCAACATTCGGATGAAACTGATACGGTATTGCGTTTGTTGCCCAGTTCGTAAAGCAGCTTGTTCTTTCTCTAGCTCTTATTCAACATCTGTCGCAGACGCTTTCAACAATATTATTCTTGTACATAGTTTAAACGCTTCACAACATTGGTACTCGTATATGGCACGATCATTTTGACACTTATAGTACTTGTGCTTTCCTTCTTGTGTAGCTCTTAGCCATTTCAAGGTTTTCTCTCCACCGCGTTTGAAACAACTTCGTCAAAACGTGGCACTTTCCCCATTCTCATACTGTAAACAGCCTCTGGTCCTTCATCTTCTTCTTCTTCTTCTTAATAATAATAATAATAATAATAATAATAATAATAATAATAATTTCGTGGGGCTATTACTAGCCGGGTGCAACCCTTGTAAGACAGACCCTCCGACGAAGATGGGCGGCATCGGCCATTTGTAGGTAACTGCGCGTTATTGTGGTGGAGGATAGTGTTACGTGTGGTGTGTGAGTTGCAGGGATGTTGAGGATTCCCAGCCCCCGAGCCATTGGAATTAACCAACGAAGGTTAAAATCCCCGACCAGGACGAGAATCAAACCCGGGACCCTCTGAACCGAAGGCCTGTACACTGACCATTCAGCCAACGAGTCGGACCTTCATCTTCTTGATATCATAACTTTCATCAGGTCTTCCAGTGTTGCCCCCCTCCCCCTGTGGGTGGAGGCGGTAGAATAACACCCACGGTATCTCCTGCCTGTCGTAAGAGGCAACTAAAAGGAGCCCTAGGGGCTCTGAACTTTGGAGCGTGGGTTGGCGACCACGGGGCCTTCAGCTGAGTCCTGGCATTGTTTCCACTTACCTGTGCCTGGCTCCTCATTTTGATCTATCTTATCCGACCTCCCTTGGTCAACTCTTGTTCTTTTCCGACCCCGACGGTATTAGAGCACTCGAGGCCCAGGGAGTGTTTCATTTTCACGCCGTTCTTGGCTCTTGTCCTCCTTTGGCCGATATCTTCATTTTTCGAAGTGTCGGATCCCTTCCATTTTTTCTCTCTGATTAGTGTTATGTAGAGGATGATTGCCTAGTTGTACTTCGTCTTCCTCTTAAAACAATAATCACCACCACCACCACCTTCCAGTGTTATTATCCGAACACTCAGCTTTTCCACTTTTAAATGCAGGGTAGTGCAACAACTGGCCCGTGTATAGACGGATGCTGTCTCATTGTTACTGTCATTGTCATTGTTGCCGCCTATTGGTACCCATTGTTGAGAAGTTGTTGCGACTATATTTACCATTATCAGCAAGGTTCTTAAACACTACTAAAGGCTGGGCCCAACGCGAGCCGAACTGCTATTGGTTAACGAAATGACGTCAAAGTAGGAGCAAAGCAGCCGAGCCCAGAGCGCGCAAATCAGTAGGAATCTTATAATATCAGCAAACATTACAGTTTCTCAGAACTAATTGCAGACCAGACATAAAGATTACTGCTGTTATAAGATTGAAAAAGAGTGCAGCATAGTAACTTATCATTATTTCCATTACGAATAAGGCGTAAATGTAACGTGACGGTACACTGGCCAACGCTTGAAATTTATTAACATTTCCAAATATTTAGAGATATGAAATCTTTGTCATATTAAATCCTTACAGCAGAAATTCCGTGATGGAACTAGCGTATGTTAACATACGATATACTGACTCACTTCCGCAGGTATCGAGTTTAAAGCTTAACACATATTATAACAGCAGCAGAAGTAAGTTCATATTCGAAACCATGCATAGATAGTCCTGGAAAACCTACAACCTGTTTTCCAGTCTTTGACCGGGTCAAAGATGAAGTGAATGAACCATATATAGGCTATTATTACAATGGAGTCGCCACTCCCAAAGTGATTTATTCATGACTGATAAATGCTATGAAATGATAATGGAGAGTGTTGCTGTAATGAAAGTTGACAGGGAAAACCGGAGTACCCGGAGAAAAAGCCTGTCCTGCCTCCGCTTTGACTAGCACAAATTTCACATGGAGTGACCGGGATTTGAACCACGGTATCCAGTGGTGAGAAGCCGACGCGCTGCCGTCTGAGCCACGGAGGCTCCGCATAGATAGTCTACTTTTTAAAAATTAAACAATAAGAAAGAACAGGAAAAGCACTTCATTGGAACACAGTTCTACCTGTGAGACTAGATGTCATGGAGTGGTTGCTTTTGAAGATGAAATCCACTGTCGTGCCTTTCGCCGACGAGCTGCTATGGATTTTTCAGTTCTTGTCCGAATGTTCATTTGTCGTATGCGTACAAATATTCTCGTTCTAACATACATTTTTAATATTTCTGGTGGTACAGCGGGGGATTTACTGCTAATTATTTGACACACTTTGCGTATAATATTAGGTATGCGTCACAGTTAAGCACGTTCGTGAGCCCTGAAAATTAACTCAAATTACTTTATTTGGTTTACCATTCTAACGATGGAACGAGTAGACCTCCCCGAGATAACATTTCTATCCATCCCACAGGGGCTGTACCAGAAGAAATGGAAAGCATTTCCCCAGTGGGACTTCGCATTGACTTGTCATATTTTCTTTCACGGTCGGCGATGTAGCCGGAGAGGTACCGAAATCCCTCTGCTGAACAATCAGGTGTCGCTGTAGATTGCAGTGATTTTTTTTTTTTTTGCTTTACGTCGCGCCGACACAGATAGGTCTTATGGCGACGATGGGACAGGAAAGGCCTAGGAATGGGAAGGAAGCGTCCGTGGCCTTAAGGTACAGCCCCAGCATTTGCCTGGTGTGAAAATGGGAACCCACGGAAACCCATCTTCAGGGCTGCCGACAGTGGGGTTCGAACACACTATCTCCCGATTACTAGATACTGGCGCACTTAAGCGACTGCAGCTATCGAGCTCGGTCGGTGAATCATCAACGGCACAGTTTTCTATCGCAATGATACTGTACAACGAACACATAAATTTCACTCCAACTACTATTACACTGTTCACGCAACTAACGAAAACAAAATAAGTGTACCTCACTGCACGAAACACAGCAACTTCACAGAGATCTCAAAGAAACGAACTACGACACACACTACGCAAAATACAGTAGGCCACTATATAAACCAACAGCAATATACGAAAAGAAATTGCGTATAGTTTTTACATGGAAATCCTTTCTTTGTAAGACAGATATATATAAACAACGAAATGAGATACACGTGCGGTTGTATGCTACACAGTCATGGTGCTCCTGTGATGACGTCACGAGCAGGACGAGGGAAAACTAACATCTACTGCGCAACCAATCTGGGCCACCCGTGCCCATTATCAGTACGAAAGCCGTAAAGACTTGGTTCAGGCGTATGGAGTGCTCAGCGAGATGTATTATCTTCAAAAAAGAATTGTAATAGTGGAGGAGTACGTGCCTATCGGTTCATGTAAGGAAATGCGGTTCATTTTTCCAGCAAGTTTCCTCGCATTTCCATATCAGCAAAGAGGATATAGGATTTGATGAAAAAGTGGCGTACTACAGGGTCAGTTGCAACCACAAAAATGGATCGAGTCCCGTCCGTTCGTCCACCTGCTGTAATTGCGGGTATTCGAACACGAATGATCCAAAGTCCTTTTTTGCTAGGGGCTTTACGTCGCACCGACACAGATAGGTCTTATGGTGACGATGGGATAGGAAAGGCCTAGGAGTTGGAAGGAAGCGGCCGTGGCCTTAATTAAGGTACAGCCCCAGCATTTGCCTGGTGTGAAAATGGTAAACCACGGAAAACCATCTTCAGGGCTGCCGATAGTGGGATTCGAACCTACTATTTCCCGGATGCAAGCTCACAGCCGCGCGCCTCTACGCGCACGGCCAACTCGCCCGGTGATCCAAAGTCCTAAGGAGTCGACACGTACATTGTCGCAACAGGTGAACGATTCACGTAGATTTTATAAACGTGTTTTATACAAAATATAGTTGAAGCCGTAATGACAATCATGTGCCCAAGAACTGAAGGAGGACGACAAGGCAAAACGTGTGAATTATTGCACATGGCTGCTTCAAACTGTTGTGAGTAGATTTTTGGGTCCGCTGCTGAATTTCATGAATGAAGCCTGGTTCCATCTGACAGCTGCATTATCATTCAACCTATTGTTGTCTCACATTGCGGGCATTTCCAATAATAATTTATCTTTATATGCGACCCACGCGTTCAACGTAAAAGCTCCATCATTCTGTTTCTTCTCAATGCCAATACTGTTGGATTAGGTTGACATCCCTGCTATCAAGCAGAAAACTTGTTGGACGTTCAGGGATCGAGTGAGTTTGAGTGTCCTGACAGACCACACAATCTGCACAATCGAAGCAGCATTATCAATAAAGTTTAAGTCAAATCAGTCCAACACTGATTTGACGGAGTGATATTTGCTATACAAAGAAGAAACGAGTATACAGTCAGCAGTACAAGGGGAGAGTACCTGGGAATTAAGAGGCGCTGAGATTCGCATGCATATTACAAATTGAGACTTAAACTCTGTGCTCCTAAACATTCGTTCATTTGTCTGTAGGATTGTGAATACGTAACATTTATATCCCTCCAGTCCACTTCTTTGTAAAATGTTATTGAATAGCTTTTGCAGATTATTTTTGATGTGATTAGCAAAGCTGAGGAATTCGCTTGTGAATATCTATTAGCTGATTAAGAAGTTAAGGCAAAGTTCAGCTAGTACAATAATCTGCCAGGTTGATAGCTTTCCTAGTTCTCTTCGCACATTTTAACAGAACATAGTTTAAGACAAAATCCACTTTTAAAAATCTGCGTCATCGATTACGGGATTCGAAGCCACGTGTACCGAACATATTAGATTAGCAGTCCAACACCTTAACCACTCGTCCACCTTGCTATACAGTACTGATCGAACTCTGTGCTGCATAGTAATCTAACAATGCATTCCGTGTATTAATAGGGCGTGAGATATATATTTCTAAGAAATATTTATTTTATTTTGTTACCATTTAAATATATTTTATATTTTACGTTGATATTGTAAAGGTTTCGAATTCCTCATTTGGTTGCGAATTCGAAGTAGGTAACAAATGGAAAAATTATGATAAGTGTTTAAATAACATATTTCCCTACTTTATAAATAATTCGTATTTCTCACAAACGTGACACATCACCATTCTTTAACAAATTACTGTTAAAAATTAGTAGACAGCAAGTTACACACAGTGAACTCAGAAATATCCGTGCTTGTCGGGTACACGAGTAGAGGATTTGCTACATCAGAACCTCTGAGGTTGGATTTTATACTCATTTGGAACCTTAATTCATGTCAACGCGTACCTAATGTGTTTCAGGTAACTATAGGTACACGGACTGCCACATGTAGCACATATACTCAGTTCATTGATTATGATTGTTGTATTAAGGGGTATAATATCGAGGTAATGTCACTGACAAAATCGTAATGCGAAGGGATAAAAATCATCACGTATCTTGCCGCTAAAATGAAATTTCCTGTCCCAGAAAGAATACATTCCTAAAATACATTATGGAATAAAATGCACGGCTAGATAACTATTATATCAGGACGTCCCATATTCGAATGCATGCTAACTTGGGTCTTTTGTGATACAGTGTGTGCAGTTTTTAAATACAGACGCTAGGTTGTTCAGACATGTTACTGCATATGCTAGTACTGTACTTTGATCCAGAATTGGACTAGAAATCACTGTTTATGTTCTAAACATAAATTTACTACCTATGGTTCAAACTCTCGCGTTAACCACTAGGACATCCTCTTTTCAATGTGCACACAGTTCATCGTGTTTTAGACAAGCTTATGTAGTTTCCATTCATTTTCTTCTTTCATGAGATAGTATCTAAATTTAATGAAACGCTCCTACTCTCACTTATAGTTTGCATATCTCCTTTTTTAAACATTGAAATCAGAATGAAATACAGTATTAACACTGAGTTAGTGCAATGAAAGAACTAGTATATTTATAGCTCTCTAGTCTCGCTCAGTAAACTTTACGGTAGTAGTTTGAGTATTTATACTCGCCGGCAGGTATAGAGAAACTCTTTCATGAAAGGCCAGTATGAATTGAAGATTTAAAATTAATGATAAAACCTGGTCTTTGCCGGAACAGCGGTTTAACACTGTAATGCCCAAACTCGAATTATAGTAGATTGATATTCATTACAAAAAAAAAAAAAAAAAAAACTATAATATTTACTAACTCCCTTACTTTCAGTTTACACTCTTTCAAATTAATGTTTCACTCGTTCATTTTTAATGTGATATATTTGTAATAATAAGTAGCAAATACTGTACTATAAGAATTAGTTTATTTAATGATGACGTTTATTTAATGATGACGTTCATTTAATGATGTCCTAATCAGAAACATGAATATTCAGCACATTGTTTCAAAATTAGTTTGAAGCTAATTATTAAAAAAGTCTGAAAAATATCGAAATTCGTTACAAACTAATGAAAACAAGGCGTCGCGAATATTAGTTGTAGAGTCTTACAAGTTCGATCGTGAAACCTTATCTTTTATCTAAAGTAGGCTTTTAATGGCAAATGTCAACTGACATCAAGAAATTGGTTGGAAGTTTTTGAATGATCCATCTGAGACTGCTTAAGTTTCTATGACAAATGTGTCTCAGTAGGTAGTAAGGAAGTGAAATGGTATCCTTTAGAATGCTGTTGACAGAACGGTTATTATTATTATTTTATTATTATATATTCTCCAAGGAAGAGAGCCCGATTTTACCTGAAAGTATGTTAGGGCTATAGTTTATAAGAATACAATATTAAATGTTATTAGTACATTACCTAGTAGAACAAAATACTGCAAAGAATATTACAATGAGTTAAAAACATTATCTAGGAAAGTGATAAAAGCTGAAATGCAATACCTTTCCAGAAATATATCAGAAACTGGCGGGAAAAGTTTACTTTGCAGTAACTCAGGTGTCCTAACAAACTGTTCCTTTTGATCGCATGTAGCGGAGAATAGATCATTAAGTGAGCTACTATTTGTTCTTGTTGGCACTTACAAAGTTATTCCTCTGGTGATTGTATCTTAAACTGTTGAAAATAACTTCTATATTTACCATGTCCAGTAATAAACTGTGTAAGTATAAAAGTGGGTTCGAGGAATTTTGAAGTTAAACGTTGATGAACGGTTGGAAAGAACACCTCCCGCGGGACATGTCCATTCATGCTTTTTGTCGATAGAGAGTTCCAACTCTCTTCCATTTCACTTCTTGCTGATGCTTATGCTTGTTGTTTTAAGGGGCCTAACATCGAATGTCATCGGCCCCATTTCACTTCTTAATATCTTCTTCATATGAGATACGGGACACGTGGAGAAGCTGAAATCTGTATCCAATCGAGCTGAGGATCTTGCTAACATGTCCACCCTCTCATTTCCAACAGTTACAGCATGACATTTTACCCAATTAAAACAGATATGTAAGTTGTTGGATAAGATTGAATTCCTTATGTCTGAGGCCTATGGGTGTAGATTATATTTGTCACCTATGGCGGTAATGAAATGGCATATGGCTTTTAGTGCCGGGAGTGTCCGAGGACATGTTCGGCTCACCAGACGCAGGTCTTTTGATTTGACTTCCGTGGGCGACCTGCGCGTCGTGATGAGGATGAAATGATCATGAAGACGACACATACACCTAGCCCCCGTGCCAGCGAAATTAACCAATGATGGTTAAAATTCCCGACCCTGCCGGGAATCGAACGCGGGACCCCTGTGGCCAAAGTCCAGCACGCTAACCACTTATCCATGAAGCAGGACTCCTATGACGGTGATGGAAGATTGAAGATTACTGGATATTTGAGCACTATAATTACTTTGTATAGGTGTCCTCGTTTAGCAGTTGCTGGTTATGGCGATATTATTATCACGTAGACTGAACCACGTATCTTTGGACGGTCTTTAGAAGAAATATTGTCTTATGAATATTAATATTAACGCTAGGTGGCTGACGGCTAAACATGTACTTTTTCGAGTAATATAATAACACGATAAGTCATCAATATACATATAAAAGGGTAAGGCTTCTAACATTAACGCTTATTTCTAGAGTAGTAATGAGCCGATTTAAACTGTTTATATCCTTGGAAAGCTCTTGTTGAGCGAATTCTGGAAGAAAAAAAAAATCTTTGAAGGGTAGGTTTCTCAGAATAACCGACTGGAGAAGTGTAAAGATGGAATTTATGGAGAGAAATCTATAAGCTCGGCTGGCACTCAAAGTATTATATTTCTGATTTATTGCCACAGCAGATATCAGCAATCTTACAACATATTAACGATATGAAGGACGTGATTTCTTCTGGGTTATTGTGGTAACTTCATGTAACTGAAGTTTAGTAAAATCTTACGAACTGTGATTCTGTCGCGTTCATCACTATTATACACAGTTCAAAAAAATTAGGGAAACATGTTTTTGAACGTATGCCATGCTCCACAAAACAATACCTCACACCCAGGTATATTACCAACTAAACCTTTATTCTTTACCGTCGAAGTATACAAAAGAACATCGATGGATTCGCGTTCATTTTCAGAACACAAACAGAAATGCCCAAATAGGGGCGAAAACAAAGTGATAACAGTCCTCCAGGGTGGATTTTATCACAGTTGGAGAGCTTCAGTATGGTGTATGTCCTCCACGAGCATTTATCACAGCTTGGCACCTACGTGGTATGCTCCGTGTAAGTCGACGGAGGTCACGTTGCGGTATCAGGTCCCATTCTTCAATGAGAGCGTGTTCGAGGTCTTGAAGAGTCTTTGGTGGGACAGGACGCCCACGCACACTTATATCAAGCCTGTCCCACACATGCTCGATGGGATTAAGGTCGGGACTCACTGCTGGCCATTCCATCTCTTGAATGTCTAGTTCTCGCAAGACAGGTCTGGTGATGCGCGCTACATGAGCCCTGGCATTGTCGTGCATGAGTACGAATTCAGGGCCAACACCGTATGCATCAACCAACACATGATGTAACAGTATATGCTCGATGTACCCCGCAGCGGTAAGATTACCGCGGACGACGACAAGATCCGTACGGCCATCAATACGGATGCCACCCCACACTATCACAGAACCTTGTCCGAATCGGTCGCCTTCCTGGACAACATTTGGCATGTACTGCTTACCGCGGCGTCTCCATACACGTTGACGTCCATCACGCTGTGTCAGGGGAAATCTGGGCTCGTCTGTGAACAACACGTCTCCATTGGCGAAGTTGCAAGTTGACGTGGGTACGGGCAAACAGAAGGAGAGCTGCGCGATGTTGCTGCGTTAAACGGGGCACTGGAACAGTATCTGTTCTTTACTGTCTGGTCAGACACCGTGCCTCCAGTGACCGTCCTGAGGTCTTATTGCAGTTCTCTGGCAGTTGCTGACCGACGCTGCAACGCACAGAAGGTCAGATATCGGTCATCCTGTGGGGTTGTAATGCGTCCACGATCTTGTCCTACCCTCCTTGTAAACTGGACTGTCTCGGTGTAGCGATTCCATAAACGTTGAATAACTGACGGAGAGACATTGAGATCCACAGCAACACGACGAAAAGTCCATCCTTCCTGGATCCAAGTGACGGTCCTTGCGACTTAAACCTCGTGAAGATGTCTCGTGGGATGTGCTGGTTTACGTACAACGTATTCAAATGACCGCAGTAGCCTTTGTACCTCACAACGACACACGGACGCACCGCTATTCACTTTGTTTTGACGGGTCATGTGACATTTTAATGCATGGCTACGCCTATAGAAGGAGTATAACTTCGATTTGACATACCCTGAGTGGCTAAGGTCTCAAGGTATGCTGTACGACCATTGGAACCCCATCTACCAAATTAACGTTCACATCAGACGTTACAAAACATGTTCTCCTAATTTTTTTAAACTGTGTAGTTACTTTCGCACAGAGCAACGTCTACAGTTTGTGAGAACACTACCGCTGAGTACGGAGGATTCTTGAATTGTGGAGAAAGTTTCACTTGTGAGTTTTTGAACAGTGGTTTGCTCAGTTCCAAGTTCCGACGTAACAAATCTTTGGAGCATGTGATTACCTTGGAGCGAGTCTTGTAAAGCAGACAAAAGGACCCATAGGGAAGGAAATGTTTGCGAACTTTGTTTGAAGTTTGAGCCTGTTAATTGCTGTTCCGCGTGGTATAATAGCAGTGTTTGTACCTGTTTACTGCACTGCTTGAGGAACGCTTTACGTGCTAAAAATAGAGTTGGAGATAACTTGCCTGGATTGCAACTCAGCTAGGTAGGTTTACTTTTGTGTGTTTAACTCATGAGTTGTAGTCGATGTGAGTTCAGAGCGTATATCAATCAATGATCCGTGCTGTTGAAAAGAACTAGGATATTCCTTGTTATGCCTCTCATTTGCCTACTATGCTATCACTGCAATGCGCTTTAAGAAAAATGTCGAACAGTAAATGCCCATTACGAAAGGTGTGCACCATGATAAATATATGAGCCAGGTCTATTTCGCTTTGGTCATGTAGCTGTTAGCATTCAGGAGATGGTGGGATGAACCCCACTGATGGCAGACCTGAAGATGGTTTCCAATTTTCGCACCAGGTAAATGTTGGGGCTGTACCTTAATTGAGGCCTCGGTCGCTTCGTTCACAGTCCTAGCCCTGCCCTGCCCCATTGTTGCCGTAAGACCCCTCTGGGACGTAACACCAACGACAAACAGAAAACAACCATTTCGTTCTTCAAATTAAAGGGCGAAGATACATTCAGTAAGACGTTTATATATGGTATATTGTTTCTTTCCTGTAGATTTATTTTGCGTTTGTAGTGTAAATGCATGTGTTTTTATCCTAAGTATATGGTTTCAGTAAACCTTATACCTTTGGAGACCGAGCTCGATAGCTGCAGTCGCTTAAGTGCGGCCAGTATCCAGTATTCGGGAGATAGTAGATTCGAACCCCACTGTCGGCAGCCCTGAAAATGGTTTTCCGTGGTTTCCCATTTTCACACCAGGCAAATGCTGGGGCTGTACCTTAATTAAGGCCACGGCCGCTTCCTTCCCACTCCTAGCTCTTTCCTGTCCCATCGTCGCCGTAAGACCTATCTGTGTCGGTGCGACGTAAAACAACTAGCAAAAAAAAAAACCTTTGAAGAGAACTTTCCGACTGGGTGAAAAAAATGCGTACACTTGCATAGTTGTACTGTTCGGCTTCTGAGAATGAATTTCGAACCTTCCACTCTTCTCCCTCAGCTCAGCCCTCTTAGGAAGTTTTGGGAATTTTAGAGTTTTCTAGGGATCCTCGGAGTATCGAGTTCTCTGGTACTACGTTTTAAGTTTCTATGGTGCCTGAAAGTATCTTATTAATTCATGCCTTATTTTCATTGTTATACTTGCCTTTATACATCGCTGCATTTCGTCTTCTGTTTATTAGTATAGAAACTATACTAGCTGAATGACTACTTGCTGTATTTGAAGCTCACATTGCGACCTATAGATAAGTCTCGATATCCTTAGTTCATTAGCAAATAGGCTGGTTGGTTCCTCACACAGCACCATCAGAAATTATGGAGTTACAGCGAAACCGCAGAAATCGGTGGCGGGTAGGCAAGATGAGGAGTGAGGAAGTTTGCCATTTCTGTTCTCACTGGGCCAGAAAGTTCTATCACGACATGACTGACCCTACGAGTAATACTTTTCATAACACTCAGACACACTAGTTGTGATACGAATGTCATTACTCAGCACTACCCATACCCCAGTAAGTTCCATATTGTCACATCCTTTATGAGACTGGGACTTCGGTGGAAGCGACACTTTGCTTCGGTCTGTGCCAAGAGACATACGCAAAGTCCTGCATCCATCCATAAATGGCAAGATATATTATTTTTTGTATATATTATGCTCAGTAGGTGATAGTGTTTATTTCTATTATTCATTATACCAATTACAACTTAAAATGATCAGTCAATCCCTAATCTATGCGTAGCTTATAATTCACCGACTTCCTACCTAGTTTCTATCGTTAAAGCAAGTTAATGAGATAAAATACGAATGTCAATGTCGTTTGCTTCATTTGATTGCGACGGTATCGTAGTCATTAGCCGCTTGTAGGCTACTGTACGTGTGTGTGTGGATTATGTCTGAGAACTTGGCGTTTTTTTAGAATTTGTTTTACGTCGCTCCGACACAGGTAGGTCATATGGCGACGATGGGATTAGAAAGGGCTAGGACTGGGAAAGAATCGACTGTGGCCTTTATTAAGGTACAGCCCCAGCATTTGCATGGTGTGAAAATGGGAAACCACATAATTGCTACCTCACCTAGCATACAGACCACATTTTGTACCTGTGACTATGGTTTGTTCGGTCTGTGGCATCAACTCACCGGAGAAAAGCGTTCGGTAGCCTGTAAGACGTCAGAAATGCGTGTGCGAAGATTTTCAATCTCCAAATCCAGGATCGATATTGGCAACAAGATCAGATGCTGGCTGGGAAGCGAAACGTACTGAAAATGGGGAATACATAACACTTTGATAATCCACTTGTGGTATTAAAATGAAAAAAGAACCCTTTCTCACTTTTGATATCCTGAGAATTCACTGGAGTAGGATAAGAGGTAAAGTAAGACACCTCTTGAACAGAGTAACTCTCTCTCTCTCTCGGAAACACGGGGATAAACGAAAATTTCATTCTGAGAAGAGTCCACTGATAATCTTACGTTCTCCTGAGATCAGCTCGAATACAAGTAGTTTCACTGCTGTACAAATTACCTTTTAAACGATAGTATGATTGTTGCTTTTCACTAAAATAAATCATTTTTATTTAGCCTTTGTGTTAGTCAACACTGACGTTCAAAGAATTCTCTGCGCTTCGGGTGAGGACTTTATCAAGATTCAGAGAACATTCTCACAACTTCAAGTTCTTCTCTTAGAAATTGACCGTTGAGATCATAATGTCGATTTGCTTTACATCGCATCAACACAGATAGGTCTTATGGTGATGTTGTGATAAGAAAGGGCTAGGAGTGGCAAGGAAGCCCTTTGAGATCACATGGAGACTAACCATGGGGTGAAATAGCCTTACAATTATATATTACGATAATAAGTATCTTAATCACTGTAATTTGAAGCACACAGGATTAGAACAGATACTCACTGTCGTCTCACTCCCCCGTTATGATTATACCATATTTTCGTAAATTATTTCTAGTTCCAGTTTTCGCTATCCAGAGCTTTATAAAATAGTATACGACGTATGGAAATAATAATAATAATAATAATAATAATAATAATAATAATAATAATAATAATAATAATAATAATAATACCGGGCGAGTTGGCCGTGCGGTTAGGAGCGCGCGGCTGTGAGTTTGCATACGGGAGATAGTGGGTTCGAATCCCACTGTCGGCAGGCCTGAAGATGGTTTTCCGTGCTTTCCCATTTTCACACCAGGCAAATGCTGGGGCTGTACCTTAATTAAGGCCACGGCCGCTTCCTTCCAACTCCTAGGCCTTCCCTATCCCATCGTCGCCATAAGACCTATCTGTGTCGGTGCGACGTAAAGCCCCTAGGAAAAAAAAAAAGTTTCACGCCCCTCTAAACGATCGGAATTGATGACTTGACTGACAAGGAACATTCACCAACTTGACTTCTCGAATTTTGAAATAACATGGAGACAATCGCTGAATTGAATTAACATCTGATAACTGATTTACGTGTTTGTGGCAGTCCTACTGACGTTTAGACTAAAGACAAGTAATTTCACTGAGTAGATTAAGGAGCAGTGACAGTACAGTAACTGTGCTATTAGGATTACTACCCCCAGTGGATGGGGGCGGTAGAATACATCCACGCTATCGCCTGACTGTCGTAAGAGGCGACTAAGAGGGCCCCCAGGAGCTCTTAACTTGGGAGCGTGCGTTGGAGACCACGGGTCCCTTAGCTGAGTCCTGGCATTGCTTGCCCTTGATTGCGCTAGGCTCCTCCATTTAATCTATCTTATCCGAATTCCATTGGTCAACTTTTGTTCTTTTCCGAGCCCGACGGTATTAGGTTGCGAGGCCTAGGGAGTCTTTCATATTCACGCCCTTCGTGGCCCTTATCTTCCTTTGGCCGATACCTTCATTTTTCGAAGTGTCGGACTCCTTCAAATTTTTCCTCTCTGATTGGTGTTAACAACTGTCCTACTTTTACTTCTTTCTTAAAATATTGATCGCCACCACTACCACCTCCGGAGAGGCCTTGTACAGGTCTTTCTATTTGACTCCCATGGGTGACTTCTATGGTGGTGGTGGTAAGGAGAAGGAGATAGGGTGAGGCTGAGGCTGAAACCTGGTGTCGGCACATAACGTATTACTGTCGAATAACAGCAAGAGGTCTGCTCAAGTGTTTACGATCCCATCCGACGATCGGAATGACACGAAATCCTTGAGTAGATTGACAACGGAGATCGGACAAGATACAAGAAATTGAAAATCTCAGCTAGGATCCTGATTACCTCACAGGTAAGGACCAAGGGGGATGTTTTCATTCCCCTCCCCGAAGGGGAGGGGCGGGCCACCTAGAAAGTAACGCCTTCTCTCTGGCCAGGAGATTTGGCGGGGTTCGGGGATTTGGAATGGTTTGAAGTTAGAAAGGGGGAGCGTTAGGTTTTAGTGAAGTGGGGGAGTTTGACCTCTTGGCTAAGTGTGCAGCATGTGCCCTTGTGCTTTTTATTAAGAATTTCTTACAATGGTTACATGTGATTACAATAGAATACAATGGTTATACATTAGTTTCTTACTTACTAGTGAGTAGGATGGGAAGGATTTGTTGGTAAAATGCGGTGATATTTGCTAGGGACGTGAGTAGAAGGTGGAGGAGGTTTGTATTATGGTGTGGATTCGGGAGATGGTGTTGGGGACGGGGTTGGTTGCGAGGTGGGTTTGGGCGGTTTTGGGTTTTGGGTGGGGAGCGAGATGGTTCCACACGGTGTTGCTTCCCGAAGAGCTGAATTCCGTGTTGGATGAGGCGCTCTGTCTCTTCGGGAAGCTGGAGATGTAGTCGCACCATGTAGGTCGGCCCGGCTGCATTCTGGATTCTGGTGGCTTTCTTTGGTTGGAGTCCTGTGTTTCTGATTTCCTGCAGGATGAGCTCCGGTGGGATGGCTGGGTTGATGCCTCGGATGACGCAGCTGCTGGTGCTTTCTTGTGTTGGTGGTGATGGTGACTGGGTAGTTCGGTGAGGCCCGGACTCGGACTCGGGAGCTGGTGGTGGTGGTCGTTCTGTTTCCATTGCACTGTTGTGGACTTCTTCTTCTGTTGTTGGTGGCCGGGTAGGGCTGGGGAGGGTTGATGTGGTGGGAGTCATCATGATGGGAGTGGAATGGGCCATGGTTGTAGTAGTTACAGCAGTAAGGGGAGCGGTTCGGGCGGGGGTAGTAGCATGGGTGGTGGTGATGGTAGTTACTGGGGTGGTGAAAGGATGGGTTGACGGTTGGTGTGGTGGGAGGTATGGTGGGGGGTGTAGGGTGGTGGAGGTATCTTCGTTGGCGTTCGAGGTGACTGGGGTGGCTGGGTTCCCGGGTCCGGTCCGAGATCGTTAGCCATGTACGGTGGGCATGGCTCTGCAAGGTGTGGTTTGCCGTGGATATATATGCCATATCTGATGGCTGCGTGTACTGCCCGTTCTGTGGCTAGCTTGATTAGCACTCTGTCAGTGGGGGTGAAGTCAACTTGGATTCTTGAAAGATTAATTGCTGGAACTCCTTCGTTCTTGAGGTAGGCCAGTAGAGCTGCATCGCTGAAGGAGAGATCTACACCGGATAAGATGATGTTTGGCATGATAGGGGAGGCCGGCTTCCTGCTTGGTGCCTGGCCTGATTCTGTTTTATTGGGACGGCTAGGGCACGATAGTAGAGTTGTGGAGTCCCCTAGCCGTAATAAAAACGGTGTAGATCGTTTCTCGCTCACAGGTAAATGAAAGCAATACTAGCTTAAGGTAGAGTGTGTTTACCTCACAAATCACATAAGTTGTGAGCATCTGAGAGAGAAGGAAATGTCACATGAATGAGTAATGGGTGTTTAGGACGTGTTGATACAATCGCTATTCATGCCGACTCAACACAAAGCTTCATCATCGACCTGCTCATTACATTGGAATCGAGCAAACAGTAGCTACCTGAGATGTATTGTGTCAACAGGTGGACAGGAAAACGTAGTTAACTAGACCAGATTATGGAGCATTCTAGAGGTTTGTGTATCGATCTGTTGTAAGAGTCTCCTGGTTCGATCATCCACTCTCCGCGAATTGATGACCAAAAGAGTCACTGCAACAAAGTTAATAGGACCCCATCATTCTCGCTTTTGTCTCTGACGTTTTTTGAGCTCTGTCCTGCGTATCGCTTAGCATTACTCCATGGAAGTGGTAAAAAATGTATGGCAAAGCTGAACTAATCCAGTAATGGGGTCGAAGTCATTGAATTCAGGATCAGTTAATAGTAATTGTAGCAGAAAAAGTTATTCCCGTGGCATAGGAATAGAATGAATCTTCTTCTTCTTCTTCTACCGCTTTTCCCACACCTGCGGGGTCGCGGGTGGGAACTGTGTCGCATATGCGGATTTGGTCCTGTTTTACGGCCGAATGCCCTTTCTGACGCCAACCCTGTATGGAGGGATATAATCACTATTCCGTATCTCCGTGGTGGTTGGTAGTGTAATGTGTTGTCTGAATATGAAAAGGAAAGTGTTGGGACAAACACAATCCCAATAACCCAGTCCCTGGGCCAGATGAATTAATCAGAGGCGATTAAAATCCCCCAGCCAGCCGGGAATCGAACCCGGGACCCTCTGAACAGAAGGCCTCAACGCTGATCATTCAACCAATGAGTCGGACATAGGGATAGAATAAATGTCTGCCTCTTAACTATATGTCTCGGGTCATTTCCAGCCTTGTGGCAGGATTTCAGTTCTAGAGTGAGGGCTGGAACACGAATCACTCAGTCTCGTGAAATCAACTCAGGAATTGTTCACAAGATTTTAATTCTAAACTGAGGACTGGAACATTCTGTCAGTCTTGTGAAATCAACTGAGGAGCTGTTCTCAAGATTTTAATTCTAAACTGAGGGCTGGAACAGAGTTTAATCAGTCTTGTGAAATCAACTAAGGAGTTGTTCACAAGATTTTAATTCTAAACTGAGGACTGGAACATTCTCTCGGTCTTGTGAAATCAACTAAGGAGTTGTTCACAAGATTTTAATTCTAAACTGAGGACTGGAACATTCACTCAGGCTTTTGAATTCAACTGAAGGGCTGTTCTCAAGATTTTAATTCTAAACTGAGGGCTGGAACAGGGTTCACTCTGCATCGTGAGATCAACGGACCTGCTCTCAATATTTTAATCCTAAACTAAGGGACGGAGCTGTTTGGTATGAGAACCCGTAAATCTTGTGAATAATGCCAAGCAGTATGGTTGAGGAAGTCATGACGCTGAATAGTTGCAGGCCATCTAGCTTGGCGCCAGTTGTCCTGACAGACCAAGGGTTTTAGCTGTACCGATTGCTTCAAATATATTATATTCCGTAGTAGAATGAGTAGTCTTGTGACTTCCCCTCTCGGAGAACAATCATCAAATGAGAAATGCAACCATTCAAGCTAAGGGCGCCAATCTTTAAGTTGAAGACTTAAAGATAAAAATTTATAATCAAGCTTGGACGGACTCTTATCACAGGGGTGGGGTGATAGTGCACTAATCATTAAGCAGGAGAATTAAAAATCAAAAGGCTAATTAAGGCAGATTGATTAAAGTGAACTCGAAAAATACTATTTATTAGATTTAATATAAATGACGACGGTTTAACGAGAACTGAATTTAAATTAAAAAATGAATTTAACAGAAAATTGAATGACTCTACTTCGCGAAAACTTGCAATATCTTTAACTCGCTTGCTCACCATGTCGTCTTGTTCTGCTGGTCCTTGGAAAGCTTCCATCCTTGTAGCGGGAACATCACCGTCCGTCTTTGATATCTCTTCATCTGCAGCTCAGTACCATTCCTGCCTTACAAATTGCACCCACCACTAATTGGAAGATGACTTCAAAAACTAACACTCCCTATTATGCTTTATCCCATAGATTGGAGATAAGCCCTATGTCACATTTAGAAGAACCACCTTGGGTTATATGGAGAGGATACTCAATTAAGAATCCTTCCAACTTTACTGATAATGTTCTCTGAAGTTTCATTTCTATCTAGATTAAAACTATCTATTGACTTAGACTGGTTCAAACCGGTCTTGTAGCCGTGCTGTACGTACTTCCTCATGAGAGTGGCTATACACCCCTCATTCAGAATTTCTAAGTATCGAGACGCAGAATCAAGTAGAAAATCAAGTAGAAGCTGTAGGATAACTCGTAGAATAATGTAGAGAGACTCGCAGAAGCGAATAAGACGTTGTAGAGAGAGCCTCCAGGAGCTCCAACACGTCCTTTTATAACCTTCTCTCGCGCTAATTACAGGCCGCTACACGTGGTCCAATCAGATGACACTTCTCTCCCCACTCTAGATTTTAGAGTAGATGGGTCCCACACAAGATATCAACTGTTCTTCTATTCGTCCTTTCACTCAGTATCCATGGCAACATGACGCTCCTTTGAAAATATAGGCGTTGATCAGTTCGAATAATTCTGGTCGAAATACGGTAGCTTACGTTAGGACGCGTGAACACGTGCTCGCTTTCCCAGAACTTGATGTCTAAATTTGTCCTTCCTCCTTCCTCGGTGATGTGGCAATATAGAGGAGATCTACTGCAAGTTAATTTTAAACCAATGTCGCAAGAATCTAAGTGAATATTAGAATATTCAGCCCTCGTTTACAAGTCGTAGTTACAAAGTAATGAAATGATAGTGAGCAAATGATTAAACATGAATTATAATACAATTACATACCAAAATAAATATCATGACGTTAAATTCCTGAATTAATTACACATAATAAAATTAATATAATTACACTGTAACGTCTGGAACGTTACAGTCTTACTGGTCCTTTGCAGGTGCTTTCGTTGTGATACCCGAAACGGCTCTCCGCAACAACATAAAGGCGGACAAGTAGCCCAATATTGTAGGGCGTGCCGCAATTGAGTTCCCGTTCAGTCTTCAGCCTATGCAGCAAAATTAGTTCCCGGTTAGTCTGCAGTCTCTCCAACATTCTGCAACTTGTCCAACTTAACGCTCATGCGGCGCTCTTGCGGGTAGCCGTTTAGGTTTAGTGTGCTGTAATAAAGTACCCGCAAAATAAACCAAGGACACGGTCCAATGCGAACAAAGAACGTAACAGTAGTTCAGCAGATCCCGGAAGCTAAACTCTTAAATAATAATAATAATAATAATAATAATAATAATAATAATAATAATAATAATAATAATAATAATAATAATATGGTTCATGGTGTCACGTAGTCACGTCCTAGTTCGTGAACCACGGACAACGGCTGAGTGGCCTAGTAAGTGGTCCTGAGAGTCGGGATACCAGTTGTTATGTAATGGGAGTGGACATCTCGGACATATTTTGAGTCATGGCCCTCCTTGTGCTCAGGCCTGTGTCTGTCGTAAGATGTGACTGAAAGGGGCCCCAGGGGATCTGAAATTTGGAGCGTAGTTTGGGACCACTGGGCCCTTAGCTGAGTCCTAGCATTGCTTCCACTTGTGCCAGGCTACTCACGTTCATCTATCCTATCCGACCTCCCTTGGTCACCTCTTGTCCTTTTCCGACCCTGACGCTATTCGGTTTGCGAGAACTAGGGTATCTTTCATTTTCACGCCCTTAGTGGCCTTTGTCTTTCTTTGGCCGATATCTTCATTTTTCGAAGTGTCGGATCCCTTCCATTTTTTTCTCTGATCAGTGTTAAACAGAGGATGGTTGCCTAGTTGTACTTCCTCTTAAAACGATAATCACCACCCACCATCAGGCGGCTTGGACTATACAAGCCACCGGTGGTCCATAACCCGTTGGAGCAGAGATCCTCACTTGGACAATGTGTAAATAGGGTAGCATCCTGCTTCATGAATTTACCGAGCTCAAAACATTTTAAGCCTCGGACCTATGGGAGTAACGAAGTCCCACTCCCATTTTACAGGCGAGGGACTCCTTGGGAACAACTTGGCGAACGAAATGGAATTCGATGGGGAGCTATCAATATTAATGGGGCTTATGGAAGAAAGAAAGTAGAACTGGCTGAGTCAGCAAAGAGGATACATCTGGATGTGCTAGGAGTAAGTGATAATCGGGTAAGGGGAGATAACTAGGAAGAGATAGATTATAAAGTGTACGTGACGGGTGTTAGAAAGGGAAGGATAGAGTCTGGGGTAGGGCTGTTTATCAGGAATACCATTGCACGCAACATAGTTTCTGTTAGGCACGTAAATGAGCGAATGATGTGGGTAGATTTGTCAGTTGGAGGAATTAGGACGAGAATTGTGTCTGTGTATTCACCATGTGAGGGTGCAGATGAGGATGAACTTGACAAGTTTTATGAAGCATTGAGAGACAACGTGGTCAGGGTGAACAGCAAGGATAGGATAGTGCTAATGGGCGATTTCATTGCGAGAGTTGGAAATAGAACTGAAGTATACCAAAGGGTGATTGGTAAAAGTGCGGAAGATACTGAGCTAATGGGAATGGGAAGCGTTTGTTGGACTGCTGTCCTAATATGGGTTTAGCAGTTACGAATACATTCTTCAAGCATAAGACTATTCACCGCTACACATGAGAGGCTAGGGGTACCAGATCCATAATAGGTTTTATCTTAACCGACTTCGAATTCAGGAAGTCTGTTTGTAATGTACGGGTTTCTCGGAGATTGTTCGATGATACAGACGACTATCTGATCTGTAGTAAACAAAGTATCTCTAGGCCTAGGACAGAGAAAGTGAAATCTGTCTGGAAACGAATAAGAGTACAAAAACTCCAGAACGTGGAAATTAGACAGAAGTACATCGATATGATTAGTGAGAAGTTTCGAACAGTGGACATTAAGCAGGTTCGGGATATATAAAGAGAATGGGTGGCATACAGGGATGCTATAGTAGAAACAGCAAGGGAATGCCTTGATACGACTCTGTGTAAAGATGGGAAAAAGAGAACATCTTGGTGGAATGATGAAGTAAGAGCAGCTTGTAAACGTAAAAAGAAGCCAAAAAGAAGTCGTGGGAAGATTTTGGTAATAACCTGGAAAGGCTAGGTCAAGCAGCAGGGAAACCTTTCTGGACAGTATTAAAGAATCTTAGGAAGAGAGGGAAAAAGGAAATGAACAGTGTTTCGGGTTATTCAGGTGAACTCATAATAGATCACAGGGAATCACTGAAGAGGTAGAGGGAATATTTTGAAAATCTTCTCAACGTAAAAGGAGATCTTCCTGGTGGTGTCGCGAACACCAAGCTCATGGGGATGAGGAAAATGTTGGTGAAATTACGCTTGAGGAAGTGGAAAGGATGGTAAATAATTCCACTGTCATGAAGCAGCAGGAATAGATGAAATTAGAGCTGAAATGGTGAAGTATAGTGGGAATGCAGGGATGAAATGGCTTCATAGAATAGTAAGATTAGCATGTAGTGTTGGTAAGGTACCTTCAGATTGGGCAAAAAATTGCACCTATCTATAAACATGGGAACAGGAGGGATTGCAACAACTATCGAGGTATCTCATTGATTAGTATACCAGGCAAAGTATTCACTGGCATCTTGGAAGGGTGGGTGCGACCAGTGGTCGAGAGGAATTTGGATGAAAACCAGTGTGGTTTCAAACCACAAAGGGGCTGTGAGGATCAGATTTCTAGTATGCGCCAGATAATTGAAAAATGTTACGAGAGGAATAGACAGTTGTGTTTATGTTTCGTAGATCTAGAGAAAGCATATGACAGGGTACCGAGGGAAAATATGTTCACCATACTGGGGGACTATGGAATTAAGGGTAGATTATTACAAGCTATCAAAGGCATTTATGTTGACAATTGGGCTGCTGTGAGAATTGATAGTAGAATGAGTTCTTGTTTCAGGGTACGTACAGGGGTTAGACAAGGCTGTAATCTTTCACCTCTGCTGTTCGTAGTTTACATGGATCATCTGCTGAAAGGTATAAGGTGGCAGGGATGGATTCAGTTAGGTGGAAATGTAGTAAGCACTCTGGCCTATGCTGACGACTTGGTCTTAATGGCAGATTGTGCCGAAAGCTTGCAGTCTAATATTTTGGAACTAGAAAATAGGTGCAATGAGTATGGTATGATAGTTAGCCTTTCGAAGACAAAATTGATGCCAGTAGGTAAGAAATTAAACAGTTGAATGTCCTATTGGTGATACAAAGCTAGAACAGTTCGATAATTTCAAGTATTTAGGTTGTGTGTTCTCCCAGGATGGTAATATAGTTAGTGAGATTGAATCAAGGTGTAGTAAAGCTAACGCAGTGAGCTCGCAGTTGCGATCAGCAGTATTCTGTAAGAAGTAAGTCAGCTCCCAGACGAAACTATCTTTATATCGGTCTGTTTTCAGACCAACTTTGCTCTACGGGAGCGAAAGCTGGGTGGAGTCAGGATATCTTATTCATAAGTTAGAAGTAACAGACATGACAGTAGCAAGAATGATTGCTGGTACAAACGTGGGAACAATGGCAGGAGGGTACTCGGAATGAAGAGATAAAGTCTAAGTTAGGAATGAACTCGATAGACGAAGCTGTACGTATAAACCGGCTTCGGTGGTTGGTCATGTGAGTCGAATGGAGGGAGACCAAGACGACGATGGTTAAAATAGAGGATTTTGGCGACATTTAGTAAATTCACAGAGGCTTTCGGACTGAACGCTGAAAGGCATAATGGTCTATAATGATGATGTATTTATGGTAAGGTAAGGTTTATTCTGCTCGAAGGCAAGTCCAAACCTCCGCGGAGGTGTGCCTGAGCCGCAGTTTACGTACGGTAGGGTGGCCAATTCCTTTCCGCCCCCTCCATTCCCTTATCTCCACCAACAGTGCGTGGTAACCCATCCAAATCTTGACCACACCCAATGTTGCTTAACTTCGGAGATCTCACGGGATATGTATGTATGCATGTATGTGTGTGTATGTATAGTAATAATAATAATAAGTACAAAATGTCCGACTCGTTGGCTGAACGGTCAGCATACTGGCCTTCGGTTCAAAGGGTCCCGGGTTCGATTCCCGGCCGGGTCAGGGATTTTAACCTTAATTGGTTAATTCCAAAGGCACGGGGGCTGGGTGTATGTGTTGTCTTCATCATCATTTCATCCTCATCACGACGCGCAGGTTGCCTACGGGAGTCAAATAGAAAGACCTGCACCTGGCGAGCCGAACCCGTCCTGGGATATCCCGGCACTAAAAGCCATACGACATTTCATTTCAGTACAAAATAATGAAATCGTCACGGTATATTTACCGGCACATAAAACTACTCCCGCAGGAAAAATAGTCCGACACCTCGGCGTCTCCGGAAGCCGTAAAGGTAGTTAGTTGGACGTTAAACCAATAACATTCTTATTTTAAAGAATTCAATACTGTTAAAATACATTGCTGACTTGATGCTAGCTAACTGAGGCGTGTTTGACTCTTCTGGATTCTTAGGTGAGATTGCCATGAGAAATTTAGAATAGAGATTACCGTCTCTGGGAAGATCAGTAGCCTACGTATTCATTGAGCATTCAAGAGCAATGAGTATGTGAGAATTCCTAGGAGCAAAGGCGTCTGGACACTTCCCTTTTGTCCTATTCGATGTTGAGGTTAATTTCAGTGGAAGCCTCTCACCTTCAACTCCCTATTTCTCTCTCTCTCTCTTACCCTTCCCTCAGTTATGAGGATTCTGATATCTGAAGAGGCTGTTGTTCATTTTTCTCCATCTCTTGCAGTTCTTGACCAGACTTCTGCACAGAGTTTCAATCCAGTTACATTCTTGATAATATTCGACCATCGAGTGGAACTAGTCCGTGATCTCTCTTCCTGGAACCATTTTTAACGGTGATTAGTTTTCTAAGCTGTCATTCATGAGTTACACAGAATGTTCAAAGACGTGCAAACCTCTTTGTTTACACATTGATGATAATCTAATTCTGAGGTTGAGCTGGCCATTGGTACGAAATACTATCTAAGGTATGCGTAAAATTCTTCGCCAGCACCACATTTCAAAATAATGTTTTTTGTCTTGAGGCCTGTAGCGCAGAGAGTCCACATCTCGGCTATATACTACTCTCTTTATCGGTGATAACGAGATAACGAACGATCCTTTCACAAACGGGACAAATTCATTTGACCATAGCCGTTCTTCTCATAATCTCAGAAGCGCAGGTATCTAAATTGGAAACGACTTGATCACGGTATGACATTTCTTAGATGTTTTACAGTTCCTAGGAGATGTCTGCGCTGGCTAATTTCTTGGCCCTTTCAACAATCATTATTTTGGTTTTGGTTTTGTTAATCTGCAATCCAATTCAAGTAGGGACATTTTACCACGAGTAATCGCTCAATCATTTCCATCTCATGATGGCGATGAGTACAGTATTTTCTGCATAACTTAGGGTGGATATGTTCCCACAAACAGGAAGTCCGTCATCCCATTATTCAAGTTTACCTCTCATGATGTAGGCCAGGGCCTCTCAAACGCCCAAACTCTCACGCGTGCAAACCGAGGCGCAGAGGCACTGTGCACTGTGCATCGGTCCGACTCGGCTAAACTCGGCTTGACTCGGACAGTGTAATGTGCTAAGAGCGACGAAGCTTTCGATGATAGACGGCTTGTTTATCAGTGAAATAGATAAGCGCAAGACAACAACATAATAATGGAGCAACCTGTTTCGAAGAAAGCAGACTTCCGAAAATCCATTCCGATCGAATTGGGAACTTTCGTGGGTTTTTTTTGTTCAGTCGTGACAATAAAGCCAAATGCTTAATCTGAGGGTCAATAATTACGTGATCATCAAAATGATCTATTTTTCAATACAAAGACTTTGCTCGAATTCTACCAGAATTTGTCAAAGGAAGATTTTCCTAAGCTGCATCAAGAAGCAGCTAAGATTATTTCTATGTTTGGTTCCACATGCATATGTGAAAGGTTTCTTTTCTGTTTTGACTTTTACGAAAACTGGATTGCGTGCGAGTATTTCTGATTGTAGTTTAAAGAACGTGCTCAGAATTGCTGTCAGCCGATCCCTTGCTCCAGACATTACTGGTATAATTGAAAAAAAAAAAAAAAAAAAGAAAGAAAGAAAAGAAAAGAAGGGCTAGAGAAGATATTGTGTCTGCTCAAACCAAATTGAAGAAAGAGATGTTTAACTCCGGTAACCTTGTCCCATACAACTGAGTATCTCCGCTCACCGCTCGTAAACATCTTGCAGTGAGGGGTGATACAGCGGGGAAAGTGAGAAGGGTGGATACAGGCGAACGGGAGAGACAGATGTAGGGAAAGAGGAGTGGGAGTTTGCCTCTGGTCAACCTAGTGAATTCATCTCTTGCAGCTTGCGCCGTACAGTCCACTGGCGCATGCACCCGGAGAGGCCCTGATGTAGACCTACTCACAGTAGATATTGAAGAGCACCGGTGACAGTAAATACCCTTTGTGAATCTTCAATTTTACACACAGTTATCCATTTTTTTCACAAGTTGTTTTACGTCGCCCCGACACAGATGGGATAGGAAAAAGGGCTAGGAGTGGGAAGGAAGCGGCCGTGGCCTTAATTAAGGTACAGCCCAAGCATTTGCCCGGTGTGAAAATGGGAAAACACAGGAAACGAGCTTCAGGACTGTCGATAATGGGGTTCGAACCCTCTATCTCTCGAATACTGGATACTGGCCGCACTTAAGCGACTGCGCCTATCGAGCTCGGTCCATTTATTTTGACTATAACTGAGTTTACCTTCCACTACTCCTTAAAACTATATGGCCTAGATGGGACAGCGAAAGTACGATGTGTCATTCGTTCAGACGCGGTTGAAGGACAAGGGCGTAACGAATGTGACACGGGCCCGCTTGCTAAAATAGACATTCGGGCCCCCTCAAGATGCAAAACCTACGAAGAACGAATATAAATTTAATTACATCAGGTAGACAATGTGCAATATATTTTCAAATTATCTACCGTAAACAAATGGATTATTCACTATTGTAAGGTTATTTGTTAAAAACATATTTTTTAATAGGTCTTATTTGGCTACCTCCGTGGTTTAACAGTTAAGCTGCTGATATATAATATTATTTTTAGTTTTTTTTTTTTGCGAGGATTCTACGGGGCCCCTTAAAGGCCCAGGCCCGCCTGCATTGCAGGCCCTGCAGGACCTAACGTTACGCTCGTGTTGAAGGAGTATAAATGCTCATGCGTCACTCTCCTCTAACTGGGAGTTAGAGCTGACTCGAGTTCACTGAGCTAGCGAAATGTTGTGGAGAGCTAGACAATTGATTTTCTTACTGCCATCGTTCATGCACGGGCGAATAAGTTTGAAAAGTGGTACATGTTGCTGTTTTTTTGTTGTTGTTGTGTAAGCTTGCGTGCTTGGTGTTTCATTTCATGCCCACCTGTTGTTCGATACATTCAACAGATCTGTCAAACTCAGTGTAATTATACAGTATGTGTAATATCCAGTAGGGATTATATCTTGACATGAAATGAAAACCTGCAACCTGTTTTCCAGTCAATGACCGGGTCGGGGATGGAATAAATGAAGCCCCCATCTTGCGGCGAGGATAGGAATCGTGCCGGCTGCCGAGCCTGTCGTACTCCTCTGGGGCAATGATTAATGGCTGACAGATGAAGTGAAATGATAGTGGAGAGTGTTGCTGGAATGAAAGATGACAGGGAAAACCGAAGTACCTGGAGAAAAACCTGTCCCGCTCCCGCTTTGTCCAGCACAAATCTTACATGGAGTGACCACAAGGATTTGAACCACGGAGACTATTGTATCTTGACACGACATGACATATTTCTGGAAAACCCTCATAGTATGCATATGCAAGGCAGAAATATAAAGTCTGGAAAGTTCTTGTCGACCAGCAAACCTTAAAAATTGCTCCATATGGCAAGGTCGGTGCTTCCAAACAATTAAGCATTTCCATTTCCATCCCCAAACTTTAAGTTATGTCAGTTCTTTTCCCTGTCATCGGTTAAATAAGTTTATCAGTTAAAATATGCGTTTTATTATGCATGGTATTCAATATTATTTATTTATTTATTTATTTATTTATTTATTTATTTATTTATTTATTTATTTATTTATTTATTTATTTATTTATTTATTTATTTATTTATTTAGCGTATAGTTTTACAAATCAGTACATACGTACAGTACATGAACCAGAGGGAGGCGGCCATATGCCAACCCCCACCGACCCTACGTTGATTCGAACCCGGTACCTACGCTGACCTTTCAGCTAAAGGGTCCGCTGGACGTTATGTCGCGTGTATTCGGCGGGAGTAGCTGCCACCATATTTAAATATCGATTTTTATTTTGAATTCAACAAAGCCTTTTCTATTCAGAGAAGTGAAGTAAAATGTGAATTTTCATTACTTTTCACGTCCAGGCGACCAGATATATTTCTCTCCTGGTCAAGATACAATGTTAATAATACTAATAACAATAAATTAAAATGCAGAATTATCAAATGTTAGCACAATATATTGGATATTAACCCTGCAGATATGTAGGGCCCATATTGTCGGCTCTTATTTAAGAAACTGTTTGTTACAAGACTACAAAATTTTACTCACCTTTTAACATGTACTTTGGCTTAGTTAATGTTAAGTATCAACACGTTGTCTCTCTTTGTTCATCAACAGGGATGCAAATAGCATCAAATCACATAAGGTCAAATTTCTGTCACACCTTGAGGTATAATTTTCACGGAGTCACAGCTGTATTTGTACAGATTAATACAAAGACTTAACGAGCGTATCCCAAAGTATTATGTTAAAATAGACCCAGAGAAAGAAAATACTTCTCCATTCAAAATTAGTAGGTAAATTGTGCCATACTTTTATCTTTTAGTGGAAAATATACTTTTTGCCGTTCATCCTTGTAGTTCTTAGGCAATTAAAGAAGTGTACTTAGTTTTTTTGTTCCTATAAAAAATGAAGCTAAAGATTTTAAAATGTCACTTTCGGGAAATGTAATGTTAGCTGGCAGCTGAGGGAGGGGTTGGGTGGGTTTGCAGTGTTACCACCATATTTAAATATCGATTTATATTTTGGAATTCAGGAGAGCTTTTTCTATTCAAAGAAGTGAAGTGAAATGCGAATTTTAATTACTGTTCAAGTTCAGGTGCCCTTAAAGAATGGTGAGTGAAGAGGTAACTTTATATCTATTTTTAATACGTCTATACAAGTACCTACGTCAGTCCACATCCCCAACTCGATTCTGTTCTCTTTTGTAGACTTTGTCTGGCTTTCATTGCTCTTCATTTTATTTGTCATGAATATCCCTCCCTTTATTACAGTATATTAACCTGATGACCTTGTTATTTTCTGTTTTCCTAACTCACAGACGAGAAAAATCAAGAGTAGAAGCAATGATGGTGACATGAACTTCTTAAAATATAATAGCGCGTAGTGAGCCTCCTATTAACGAACGAGAGCATCATTTTATCAACAAAGCATCGGTCAGTTGAATTAAAATCTTTCGAAATTACAAGAACAGTCGTGGTCGCCCGAGGTTCACTTTTGAGGAAGTGAAACAAAGTTTTCGTAAAAGGTAAATTTCCTTGCGGTTTGACTCTTTCACACGGAAAAATCCCAAAGGATATCACAACAACTAATCTGAGCCTTGGAAACATCCGTTTCACCATTTATAGAATTGTTCACATGATTTAGAATTTAATGGTGTTCAACATTAAGATGAGCTGAAAAGAAAGGGGACGGCAAGTTACTGCCCATGTTCATATAAGATGCTGCCTATTGTTCTTCTTGAAATAAGAGGTGTCAGCAGAGCATTACTCAACTGCAACAGATGAAAGTGAAAAAGAAAGCCAACATTCCCTTCCCATTTAGAGGCTATACCAACACAAAATTAAATTATATAATGAATGTTGGTGTTTCTGTATTATTAAATTACATAAGACTACGTTTAAAAAGTATGTCTGTCGTACTTTGGAAGAAAAGAGAACCTCGGTACATGACGTTTCTTGATCTTGAGAAGGCCTTTGATCGGCTCCCTCACCAACTAATCTAGTATGCTGTACCAGAGCAACTAATAATTGGTTCCGATGCTGTACCTGGGCACCAGCAGTCAAATGAGGTGTGTGCCGCTGACGTACCAGACAGCTTTCCCATAAAAGTTGGTTTTCACCAAGGTTCTATGTTGTCACCATTAATTTTCAGATGTGTTATGGATACGGTCACCCGAGATCTTTAGCATGAAGATTTTTGGAACTTGCTTTTGTACTGATGATGTCATGTTTACCACAACAACCACCACCACCACGACCACCACCACCCGCATGATCTACAGCATCAGGTCTAAGCCTGGAATGATAGAATTGGCAGAGTACTTGGTGACATGCGGCTGCCAGAGTGACAGTAACATCCAAATCAATAGTGAATATCTAAAGAAGACAATGTGTTAGAGATACTTGGTTTCTCGTCTGCGGGGTAGTACCGATTTCAGTGAAGAAGCAAGAGTGAGGTTGACTGCTTGGCTAATAACCAAGACAGTAGAACACCAATTTTCATTTTCACCTGTTTTCGTTTAAGTGTCAAAGAATCTTTTTGTAAAATAGCAACTGTTCGCTATGGTACTCTTTATCCTTGTGTTGTAGAAAGTTATCTAATGTACTGTATGTACAGACATGTACAAAAGTATTCATACCCATGGCCATCCAATACAAAATGCTTTATTGCTGGACCAATACGGAGAACAGGTCAAAATTACAAACCCAAACGTATACCTTGTACAGCAGGGGTCATTGACAAAGCATAAAATAAACAGGAAGTCAATAACAGTACATAACAAAGTAACAAATTTGTACTCCATGGCACTACTTGTTTGGACATAAGTATTCATACCTTACGTGTAAAAGTGGGGTTTGAACGAGTAAAGAGGAACCTGTGTTGTTCCGCGGCATTAGTTGTGTAGTAGATGCAGACAGAGACGGACTGATCAGCTGGTCATAGACGGTACTAGTCCAATGACGAGGAAAACCTAGGAAACGTCTGTTGAAGAGAGACGATTTATTCTACGCCTTCACCACCAAGGAAAATCTTACTCCGAGATCGGAAACATCATTGGAAGAAGTAAACCAACTGTGCAAATCATCATGCAAAGGTTAAAACGACAGGATGTTCTTATAAGCAGGAAAAGAAGTAGACGTCCGAAGAAACTGACCGCACGAGAAGAAAGGTCCATAGTAACCACAATTAAAAAACAACCACACACTACATCTTCGGCAATAGCATCGCAGCTGGCAGAATATTTCCATCATGCAGTGTCAAACAAAACAGTAAGGAGGGTTCTTCATCGTGCTGGGTATCGATCTAGAGTCCCAAGAAAGAAACCACAGATAAGGAAAATGAATCGACGGAAGAGACTACAATTTGCAAAAGAATATGTGGCGAAAGATAATGCGTTTCGGTCGACAGCGATGTTTACAGATGAGAGTAAATTTAATATTTTCCGAAGTGATGGACACATTTTAGTGTGGAGGCGTTCTAACACAGAGCTCGATGAGCAGAACCTCGTTACCACTGTGAAGCACAGCGGGGGTGGGGTTATGGTGTGGGGCTCAATGGCCGCTTCAGGTGTCGGGGAGTTGGTATTTATGGACAGATTTCAATATGTGAACACTCTGAAAGAAAACGTTCGCAAAAGCGCCGAAGAGCTTGGGATTGCTAATGAGTTTTACTTCCAACACGACAATGACGCCAAATTGTTGGTTTATGCGTACTCTACAACACGCCGCACACATTAAAAACACCTCCCCAATCGCCGGATACCAACCCCATCGAACATCTATGGAGTGAATTGGAGTCCAGACTAAGAAAACACCACATAACAAGTAAAACACACTTGAAACAGTTACTACAATAAGAATGGGGAACATTTCATATGAACTAACACGGAAACTGGTGTTCTCAATGCCCAGCAGGTTAAAAGAAATAATATACAGGAAAGGCAAACAAGCGTGCTAGTGATCGAGCTGGTAATATCTGTTTCTTCATTGAGTTGTGAACTCTTCTGGCATACGGTATGAATACTTATGTTCAGATAAGTAGTGTCATGGAGTAAGAATTTGTTGCTTTGTTATGTAGTGTTATTTACTTCCAGTTTATTTTGTGATTTTTAATATACACTGCTGTACAAGGTATACGTTTGGGTTTCTAATTTTGACCTGTACTCCGTACTGGTCCAGCAATAAAGAATTTTGTTTTGGATGGGTTGGGTTGGGGTATGAATACTTTTGTCCATGTCTGTACATCATGGAGGTAGGTATGCTGCGGTGTTTAATGGACGTTTCACGCCTTGGTCACATTTCGAATGCTATCATCAGGCAGAAAATTGGCATCGTCCCAATTAATGAGAAAATGCTCGGGAAAAGTCCTCTGTGTCATGGGGATGTCCTGCGTGCTGCACCGAATCCCATAGGTAATGGTGCTTACCATCTACAAGTTGTAGGTCATCATCCGAGAGGCAGACCCAAACAGCGATAGCAGGATACCATTGACGCTGACATTTTTAAAATTTCAATTGAGGCGACGCATTTAATCGAGCAAAATGGCGTTCTAGAATCCAAAAAGCAAACACTACACCAACGGGACAAACGCTTGAATGATGATGATGATGATGATGATGAAGAGTATTTTGTAATCAAACGTAATTCAAAACATTTCTTCAGTTGCAGTTAGAAACAGACATGAATTTGTAAGCAGCGGCCTGTAAAAATTGAGCCTTGTCATATTATTTAATTAAACATTTTTCTTGTAGCCATTTTTCCCCAGTGTTGATTTTTTTATTTCATCTTTATTTCTAAATATGATATATGTTTCCGGCTTTATGTCCAATAAAGTTTGAAGAAGGTGAAATATTTGGGCATGGCTACTACTGAGTACTGAATAAGCTATTCAACTTCCTTTGAAAGGATTCCCAACTGTTGGTCAACACAATAATCACGGAAAGCAATTTCAAGGATAGCCGACAGTGTAATTTTGTAATACCTGGCGAGTTGGCCGTGCTGTTAAGGGCTTGCAGCTATGAGTTTGCATCCGGGAGATAGTGGGTTCGTACCTCACTGCCGGCAGCCCCGAAGATTGTTTTCCGTGGTTTCCCATTTTCACACCAGGCAAATGCTGGGTATGTACCTTAATTAATGCCACGGCCGCTTCCTTCCCACCCCAAGGCCCTTCCTATCCCATCGTCGCCACAAGACCTTTCTGTGTCGGTGCGACCTAAAACAAATTGTAAAACAAAACAAAAATGAAATTTGTCTGTCTCGTGGATAGTGACAACCGTGGCCAGTGCTTAAATGCACTGAGCTATCCTGGTCGGTATTTTGAAATCATTTTAAACTGAAAAATCAAAACAATACAGGAGTCCAGGAGCTCCGCGGTTTTGGGTAGCAAATCTTCCTCACACCACCACCACCACCACCACCACCACCACCACCACCACCACCACCACCACCACCAGCAGCAGCAGCAGCAGCAGCAGCCAATTCAGGCTTGTTCGAGGTCCACTCAGTCTCCGCGAGAAAAATTGAGGAGCTATCTGAAAAGAGATAGCGTCCCCGGTCTAGAAAGCCAAGAACCGCTGCCGAGAGGAGCAGTAGTCGCTTAGTAGACCAAGTACTTGCGCGGTTGTACTGTCGTTTCTTCTTTAACACAGAGAAACGTACCTGTTATTGGCATTTAGAAGTACTTAATTGCGTGAGATTTGTGTTTATGTTTTCATCGGCGCGTAAAATGACCCCGCGGGATAAAATTCTGGTATTGGTATCTATGTCTCTGATCTCCCTGTGGGTGGGGACGGTAGAATAACATCCACGGTATCCCCTGTCTGTCGTAAGAGGGGACTGAAAGAGGCCCCAGGGGCTCTTAACTTGGGGGAGTGGGTCGATGATCTCGGGGCCCTTAGCTGAGTTCTAGCATTGCTTCCACTTGTGTCAGGCTTCTGACTTTCATCTATCCTATCCGACCTCCCCTGGTCAACTCTTGTTATTGTCTAACCCCTACAGTATTACGTGTCGAGGCCTAGGGAGTCTTTCATTTTCACGCCCTTCGTGACCTTTGTCTTTGCTTGACCGATACCTTCAATCTTTCGAAGTGTCGGACCCCTTCCAATGTTTCTCCTATGATTAATAATAATGTTATTGGCTTTATATCTCACTAACTACTTTTACGGTTTTCGGAAATGCAGAGGTACCGGAATTTAGTCCCGTAAGAGTTCTTTTACGTGCCAGTAAATCTACCGACACAAGGGTGACGTATTTGAGCACAGAATCGAACCTACCAAGTTGGGGTCGGAAGGCCAGCGCCTCAACCCACTGGTTAGTGTGTACTTCTTCAAACAACAATCACACCACCATCATCGTGGTCATTAGACCTTCATGCGTCGGTGCGACATAAAGCAAATTGTAAAAATAAATAATAATAATAATAATAATAATAATAATAATAATAATAATAATAATAATAATAATAATAATAATAATAATAATAAAGAAGACATTTTGGGTTAACAATCCTGCTAACTGTATTTTCCTTCTGTGTGTTACAGGTGAGTTCTGAAGGACGAAGTGTTGATAGTTGGCGCAGTTTACGATATCACTATCGGTAAGTTACCTGTTAATATTTAGGAGAAAAGATTACGGAATAATAGTATATTGTAGAGCTACTGAAGAAGTCTCATAAACAGGGTGGAAGTGAACCCAAACCAAACCCCATGGCACCACAGCCCTTGAAGGGCCTTGGCCTACCAAGCGACCGCTGCTCAGCCCGAAGGCCTGCAGGTTACGAGGTGTCATGTGGTCAGCACGACGAATCCTCTCGGCCGTTATTCTTGGCTTTCTAGACCGGGGCCGCTATCTCACCGTCAGATAGCTCCTCAATTCTAATCACGAAGGCTGAGTGGACCTCGAACCAGCCCTCAGGTCCAGGTAAAAATCCCTGACCTGGCCGGGAATCGAACCCGGGGCCTCCGGGTAAGAGGCAGGCACGCTACCCCTACACCACGGGGGCCGGCTAGGGTGGAAGTGAACTCTACCGACAAACCTTCAGAGGATGTAAGCCGAATATTTCGATTAAACGAACCTATGATCGCTGGTTATTCATTACTGAGGAATGACATTTCTTCCTTTTTTTAAGCTCGACTACCTTTGAGTTTGTATACATGTAATTTCTTTCATTTGTCGAAATGGCCTACCTTTGCATACATTTACTGGGTGCAGTATTATTTGACTACTTACCACGGTACTTGCTGTTGAGCGTAATGTTTTCACTGCAATTTGCAATCTCGATTCCCGGCTGGGTCGGAGATTTCAACTTCTTGTAGTTAATTTCTCTGGTTCGGGGCTGGATGTTTGTGTTCTTCAAGTTATAAGTTCAAATCATCAAGTCAATTCATAATAATACGAAAAATATAAAATTGCAGCTGGCTGCATGGTCGATAAGACCGAAAGCCAATTTATTTAAGAAAATTCGCAATCTCTTCACAAATCGAACACAGTGCTCAGCAGCAAGTAGGTCTGTTAAAATGAGTGAAATTGCGCTGAGTAAACGTAATTAACTGTAGTTCGAGAAATACAAGAAATTCCATAATCGAATTTGAGAAATGGAAAGAAATACAGTTACTTGGTGATGAGTTCCTTGTATCAAAATATTTCGTCAACGTCCTTTAACTCTTAACCAAGGACTTGTTCGTCCTGTCACTAACACAGACGACTCGTCTCAGGAACTACTCTACTCTCGGTAAAAATCACACACTGCTCAATCTGGAGAACAAGGGAGAAATAGAGCACCACTGATCACTCTCTCTGCATACACTTCGGAGATTGTAAGAAGGGAATCTTCTGCTGTATGAGCAGGGGCTGAATCTTATTGAAACCACCCATGCGATTTTTCTTATTCCCTTAACTGATAGAAGAACGGCGTCAAAATGTCATCTTGGTACCTCTCTGCATTTACTGTCGTTTCGAGAAAAGTAAGCCCAGTTATTCGTCTTGCACTAACAGCGCACCAAACACCAGTCTTCCTATCATAATGAGGGACTTCAGGATTTTCTGCACACCAATAACGAGAGTTATGACTGTTCACACGACCATTAAGATGAAACCAGAACTTTTACGTACGAAAATACGGTATTCCAATGATAACTGTCTCACCATGTTAACAGCTGAGATTCAGACTGGCGACTGATGCTTGCCAGGTAAAGACCTATGCGCGCGCCTCCTATACTGCAGTTGCCGTAGCCCAGAGTACCAACACCGTGCGCTCGGTCTGGGCTTACATGTGCAACCCTGTATACGGACGTTAACGATCTCTTAGTCCGATTTTCCAACACTAGAAGTCTGAGGAGACACTGACAAAAAATACTTTAAAGCAGACTACTCGTGAACAAACGAGATTTTCTTTTAAAGAAGCGGAGCAAAGTTTTCTGCGAAACGTAAAGAATTTCACTTGTTTTCTGATACGGCAAAATCCTAAAAGCTTATTACCATGTCTACAATTACAGGCCATTGAAAGCATCAGTCTAAATCAGGGTCAGCCAACTGCGTGTACGTGTGATGTCAGGTAACACGTCACACACTCTGCTCGGGCAGCGAAACGAAGCACTTAGTACTGTAACTGAGAAGTGAAGGCTAGAGGGGAGAGGGGAAACACAACGTCATTCGTAGGGGGAGGCCCAAGGGCTGCAGGTACAATGCGGTATATGTAGTACATATTTCTCTCTACATATATTATTGTAACGTAACTTTGTTATGAAGTAGCATAAGAGTTATAAAGCAACTTTATTTCTACACATACACTAAACATTTAGCTGTAGCATTCCTATCATTTTCAACAAATAAATATAGATCTTCCCATAAAGATAAAAAGATCGGAGGTTTAGGTAGCTTGTCGCACCGTGATGTGCCCGGTTCATCCATACTTATGTACCGCACTGTACCACTACCCTACGTTGGACACTGCACGGGTTTACTACAAAGCGAGGCTGTCTCTTCGTCTCACTCTACGACAGCGTCTCCGCACCTTCTGCGCTCATACGTCACATGTGCTCTCCGACGTCACACGGGCCCTCTTACAGCACACGCCAGCCAGTTGGCTGACCCTGGTCTAAATACTCGTCTACTAGACTACTTGTTAGAATGAGCCTAAAATTGTTTCTGAACGGCTAGCTGCCACGCTTGATTGCCTTCTGATGTCTTTTGAATGTACCTGAAGCGGCATGATTGAACTCCTCTCAAAAAGATGCAGAAGTATCAAGGAAAAAACAAGTCTCATTGACGATTGTCTTTGTTTGAGGATTAACAACCTTTTTACTTTGTCAGTACGGTTCACTTCTATTCTGTACAGTTCAGTGATTACTAGGGCCTGTATTCTCACGTAATATCAAAATGCGAAATGTATATAAAATGTAGTAAATATATAGTGTTTAAAAATATGTAGTTAAGTATGTACTATCATTAAATATGTAATAGTAATAATGCACTAAATTTACGAAAATGTTCGTATATTCCTTTTATTTCGGCTTTGTCCAACTGGAGATTGCCCCTGAGAACAGAGTATACAAAAAGACAATTTGAATATTAAAAGTAATTGTGAGTTGGTTTGCGCATTTGACATAATGTATGTTGTTGCATTAAAACGTTTGGGAGATATGTTTCTTCAGGATTTGGACGGAATATTTTAAGGCAGTCACTGCAATTTCTTTCATTAAAGCCTGATTGCGGTTGAATGATTTGCAGAACTGGGCGAAAAAGAGAGGAATGGTTCCTCTAGCGTCAACCATTAATCCTATGACTTCGATATCATCCAGTCGGTATTCTTGTTGATAGAATAGGCTGGTTGGTTCATATGCTGTTTTCTTTTCCTCATGTACCTCAGTGGGTTGTGTTTCGGATGTCTCGAATCTGACTTATGGTTATGAAATGAGACAATAACATTCTTCAAATACCTCCATATTTGATAACAAAGTCATCGTTGTTGCTTTAGATAATTCATACAGTCTACTGTTTTCTAATTTTGACAGTATTAAATGATCAAATTAAAGGCATAATCAAAATACTTCAAATATTTAAAAATAATGTTATGCACTGTAAATCGTGGAGCTGTTACCCTCATGCCCTGGAAATGAAACAAAAAAATGTTAATATAAAGTTAATATAGAATATCTCTTTAAACGCCTATTAAGTAATATAAATAGTACGGTAATTTTCTTATTGTGATGCGCAGTGTGTCACCATCTCCATGCTTTCCATTGTGATGTTTTGGCGGTGATCCGTTGAAATTCTCTTGTATGCTGAGAAGGACCATTCAGCATCGCAGAATGCTACCGGTCCATATTTCGAAATAAAACCAAGCTGGATCGAATACAGAAGAATTCCATTAGTACGGCATCCAACAGTCCGGAACGCCCGATGGTCCGACACCATTCCAGGATTTTTTAAACGTTATTATCTCTTAATAATGATCTCTCGTGAACAATTTAATGCATTATTTGTCGAAATAATCGAAGTGTACTTTTTATTATTTCAAAATTAATAGTGCAAATGTATCTGATACAATCCATTTGTTATTCATTGACTTAAATATCTCTACAGTATCTCTGGAAATATTTAGCCTAAAAGGCTGTGTGCTATACTGAGTAACGGTACTGGAAAGCCAACCATATGATAAGAAAAACAGATTTCAAAAATTGAATGTATGGGCCACGTTCAAAAACGGATGGGAACAAGCCTTCAAAAATTGAAGCGGACAGAAGGAAAAGAGAAGTTGTTGATGGAAAGACTCTAAATGTTACAGGAAGACTTACAGATAAAAACATCGATGAACTCTGGCATTATTATGGAATGGCAATAAGAAACAACACGTTTGAAAAGAGGAGTGTGTTATTAAACTAATGATCCTGCTGATCAACATTGTACCGCAAAACGCCGTATTACAGCTGTTTTCGCAGTACGCCTTAACCTATATCGTAGTAAGAGGTACCGCCCGATAGTCCGGCATTTTCGGTAATCCGGCACCGGGCCGGTCCCGAACGTACCGGACTGTCGGACTTCTACTGTATATTCCACGGGTTCTTGTTGTTCAGCACTGTTCTTTTTTAATTGACCTTTGTTGTAACAACATGTGGTCATTCTTCATATACTATGAACATTCACAGGACACGTAAAAATATGAATTGTCAGCGCAAAGTACTTCTAAGAAATAAAAACCAAATCCTCCACATCCATCAAGTACATAAAACCACACGGAATCTCTTTTCCAGGAGGAGAGGGGAGTACGAACAAAACACAGGCAACAATACGATGAGCACAAAGTCAAATTCTTATATGCGCGGTTCTGAAAAAGTCCATCACAGCATTGAGAACTGAATTGTTTTCACCTTGCAACACGAATGCAGCGCTGGTCGGGCACGTTGTTCGCCACCAACGCTCATGCAAACAGATGGAGTGCTTGAATAAAGATTTCGTTTCAAGTCAGCATGGAGTTTGTTAGGACTCTGATCAATGAAAGGCATCTAGCCATACCAGATTCTGAGAAAGGATTATTGCTGTTGTATGGAGTTGAGGCACTCGGATCTATTTTATTTCACAAAGGGTTAGAAATCCTAATTTTAAAGAAATTTTAAAACCAACTTTAGCAGTTGAAATATATTCTGTATGAGATGAAATTCGCCAATTATTTTACTGTAGTCGAGAAATGAAAGGCCGTGCGCGTAGAGACACGCGGCTGCGAGCTTGCATCCGGGAGATAGTGGGTTCGAATCCCATTGTCGGCAGCCTTGAAGATGGTTTTCCGTGGTTTCCCATTTTCACACCAGGAAAATGCTGGGGCTGTACCTTAACTAAGGCCACGGCCGCTTTATTCCAACTCGTAGGCCTTTCCTATCCCATCGTCGCCATAAGACCTATATGTGTCGGTGCGACGTAAAGCCCCTAGTAAAGAAAAATGAAAGGAGCTGACAGAATTTCTTAGATATGTAAAGAGAATGTTACATTTTTCACATAATATGTAAAAATATATAATATTACAAAGAATATGTAAAATGAAACACATGTATAACCATATCAGAATCCAATTCGCCGACATTTTTTCATTTTAATATTTGTTTACACGTAAAGGAATGGAATATGTAATTACATACACATACGAGCGGTAACGATGACCGTAGTGCCATTGTAAGATGAGCGTAGAATGTACTACTGTCTGAATATCGGAATTTTTACAATACGTCTCATTTGAGTCTAGCCTTATCATGCGGTGAAGTGTACTGCTGTCTGAATACCGTATTTTTTGAGATGTAATTAATTTTATTAGGCCTATATCTTCCACAGAATAGGCATTGTGATTGTACGACTCGAATTCATTCCCATGAAGTAAATAGTTCCCAAGGCCAAGGGCACATTAGTTAAGTAAGATGACAACTAACGAGCTGATGCAGATTGCACAACGTGGCATGATGTCGTATAAGCAAATATCCGCATTCTGAAGTTGTTTATATGATCATCCATAATTCCTGTAATATATTTCAGTACAGCTGTGGACTATAAGTGAAATAGCTGTTCTTTAGCCATTCTTGTGCTCATGTATTGTAGCCTTTGGTGGTGATGACTATTGTTTTAAGAGGAAATACAACTGGGTAACTGTCCATTTCTAATTCTAATCAACCGGGCTGAGTGGCTCAGAAGGTTAAGGCGCTGGCCTTCTCACCCCAACTTGGCAGGTTCGATCCTGGCTCATTCTGGAGGTGCTTGAAGGTGCTTAAATACGTCAGTATCGAGTCAGTAGATTTACTGGCACGTAAAAAAACTCCTGCGGGACTAAGTTCCGGCACCTCGGCGTTACTGAAAACCGTAAAAGTAGTTAGTGGGACGTAAAGTAAATAACATTATTATCGTTGTTATTATTATTATTGTTTATTAATAATATTAATAATAAAATAATAATAAAGTATTATATCATTATTATTATTATTATTATTATTATTAATTCTAATGAGAGAAGAAAAATTGAAGGGCTGCGATCCTTCGAATTATGAAGCTGATCGGCAAAGTAAAGGGAAGGGTAACAAAGGGCGTGAAATGGAAAGACTTCCTAGGAGTCCCAAACTTAATAACTTACCATCAGGGTCCGAAGAGAATAGGAGTTGACCGAGGGAAGTTGGACAGGAAATATAAAAGTGAGGTGTCTACCATAAGTAAGTGGGAGCAATATAAAGCACCCCACTTCCTTTGGGGTGTCCCTTTTAGTCGTCTTTCTTGACACGCAGGAAATACCGTGGGTGTATGCTACCGCTACGCCTCGACCCATAGCGGGTTTGTAGGCTCTAGCTATGGCTTCTTTTGTCGAAGTTTATCTCATACGTGTCCGTTCTGTTATTACAGATTTTCGCTGGAACAACTAGAGAGGTGCTTCATTAATTTATACCTAACGGTGAACTCAGCGGCCGTATCCTTACAAGTTACGGCTATGTCTGGATTTAGTGAGAGCAATATGCTAAATTCCAGGCCGGGCTGAGTGGCTCAGACGGTTGAGGCGCTGGCGTTCTGACCGCAGCTTGGCAGGTTCGATCCTGGCTCAGTCCGGTGGTATTTGAAGGCGCTTAAATACGTCAGCATTGTGTTGGTAGATTTACTGGCACGTAAAGGATCTCCTGCGGGATTAAATTCCGGCTCCTCGGCGTCTCCAAAAACCGGAAAAGTAGTTAGTGCGACGTAAAGCCTATTATTATAAAATTCCAGAAGGGACGATTCCACCCTGTTAACTTTGGTACTGATTGATGTTGTAAGAGTTTTGATTTATGCTTTTCCTAAATCAATCAATCAATCAATCAATCAATCAGTCAACCAATTACCACTGATTTGCATTTAGGGCTATCGCCCAGCTGGCAGATTCAATTGTTTACCTAGTTTTTCTTAAATGATTTCAAAGAAGTTGAAAATTTATCTAATCTGGTAAATCATTCCAATACCTCTTCCTATAAACGAATACAGTCTACACCGTTTATTGCGACATCACTTATTACGACATATCGGATAAAACGACGTATTTTTATTACATTTTCGGAGAAATGTATCGACTATAACGTCTGATGTTTATTTTTGTTTGTTACGTATTTGGGGATTGCTGACAACACTGTAAAGATTATTTTCAAATTCTTGTTTTCAGTAGATTGTAGGTTCAAATCAGTCTGTTAAATAGTCACTAGCAGTTTCCCGCTTCTTCTTTTTTTTTTTTTTTTGCTTTACGTCGCACCGACCCCAGCATTTGCCTGGTGTGAAAATGGTAAACCACGGAAAACCATGTTCAGGGCTGCCGACAGTGGGGTTCGAACCTATTATCTCCCGAATACTGGATACTGGTCGCACTTAAGCGACTGCAGCTATCGAGCTCGGTAGCAGTTTCCCGCTGTCTCCGCTCGCAATGCACAAAGTATGGTGTTGTTCGTTACTATCCTCACGGATGTATTTGCACAGTTTCGAGTTAATGAAATAAAGCACATGATCTGCTGTAATAACTTATTATGTCAACAAAACACCTGAAATTACATCACACAAAGAAATTGAATTAAACGTTCCTTGGAACAACACTATGCGCCGAACTGTTAAAAAGTCCTTCAAAGATCTTCGTCATGGAGACAAATGTACTCATAACTTTTCTCAGAATCGACCAATTTAAGCAGTTATTACCTCAAAAGAAAACGCTTGATCCACTAAGTGTTTTTAGACCAAAACAAACTGTGTACCTCAATTAGAACGAAATATATGATTGCCTCAATGAGAAAAATGTTTGAAGAAATGAGACGTCAAATTGAATGTGTACTCATAACTTTCCTCAGAATCGACCGATTTGAATAGTTAAGAGCTGAAATGAAAGGGCTTGATCCACTGAGTGTTCTTAGGCCAAAACGAACTCCGTACCTCAGTTAGAACAAAATATATGATTGCTCCAAAGAAACAAAAAAATGAAAAATCAAATAATTTGAGGAAGTTAAGTGATTATAGTACCTGATAACAAATCTGTGCACGAATACCTTTCAGTTTAAAAAAATGAAGGAAATCGACCGGATAGAATGGCCGGACTGACTGACTTTAGTTTTCATAATTTTTTTTAAATATATAGATGGCAAGCATCGCTATGAAGATGTCGCACAAGAAAGGAAAAGTGTTTAATATTGAAAGAAAAAAAGTCACACATAATATGGCGATTAGAGAATGGAGAAACAAAACGCCAGTATCCCGCAGAAACTGGGAGCATCACACTCAACGATTTCTACAATGTGGAAGGCCCGAGAGAACATCTCATTTATTAGCCAAGACCATGTGCGTCATTATTGATCAATCTACATTATTGCTACTTCTTTCCTTACTTTATATTTTGCTGGCACATAATTGCTGTACGTACTTTGTAAACATTAGAAGAAAAACTCCTCCCAGTCCCACGTCACAAATACTGTATTGCAAATACAGTACTTACTTCGCGTATGTTTCTTGAAGTTTTAAGGTTATGCTGTTAATTAACTATGTAAGTGTGCAGCCTGAAACATGCAGATATGTCATTTTTAGCAGTAAAAAATAGGACCAGATTGTGCGACTATCGGCTATAACGACCCTTAATTGGCGGTCCCTTCTGAGTCGTCCTCCTGAATTTTAACTTTATCCTCTTGAATTCCAACTTTATATAACTTTATAACTTAATATATACATTTGAAAACTGTATTCAGGCTTATTCATCTACTAATGTCATTCCACGCCGTTTCTCCACTGGTAGCTCGGAACATAAGGCTTAGTCGAGCAGCTTTTCTCCGTACTCCCAGGTCTTCCCAGCCCAAAGTGTGCAAACACTACTCTTTTGTCGGAAATCACCCAGAACAACTCGTGCTGCTTTCCTTTAGATTTTATCCAGATCTCTATTTAAGTCTCATACACTGGAAACAACCAAGGTGACCATGGTTTGAATCCCGGTTAATGCATTTAGCTCTTTTGAAATGAAAAGCCGCGTTTCTGTGGTTCGGATTTCATGTAGAACTGAAGACCTTATTAGGTATGTCCACCAGCCACGTAAAACTGCAATTGTAGTTATTATTAGGCTGTTTTGTTTAGTTCGTTTAGGCCGCCTGAGGACCACGGTGCTTATGCTTTAACTGTGTTGTTGTCGATGTTTGCCTCTTCTGGTGTTCTTGTTGGTGGGTTTAGCTGCTGCTTTCTTCCTGGTACCTTGACCTTTTCTGTTGGCCCTGTAATCCTTCATTTTCTTGCTGAACTCTGTCTTGTGTTCCTCGGACCTTTCTTGGTCTCATTGTAGTTTACTTCTGTGAGGGATGTTAGGAAAGGTCTAGTTTTGATAGTTGAACGTAGTTACTCCTGTTAATTATTATGGCTGTTAGATTATTATTATTATTATTATTATTATTATTATTATTATTATTATTATTATTATTATTATTATTATTATCAGCATCTATATATTTAAAACACTAGGCTAATTTTTGTTACCGCGAGTTTGAGAGAACGGCAGAACCAACTGACGTCGTTAAACATTCTGACGAAAGCTCTTGGCCTATAGATTTGCAGAGTGTCTTTAAGAGCACAAACATTCCTTGCCTATATTTTTAAATCATTAAAGAGAAATGTAGCATTCTGATTGGCTAAAGCACTTGCCAGTACTTCAAGGCTGGACTGTGAGAGCGCTGAGGCACTCGATGCAAGAGGGGAGGTGAAAGGGGACAAGCGTGCATGCGCAGTCGGACGTCTTCCTGGTCAACTGTTCCAGTCTGTGCTGTGCTCCACAGAGAGTCGCTTAATCGAGAAGAAGCTATTCAGCGCAATGTTCCTGTGTGTTTTTAGCTCTCCTTATATCATCTATACATCAAACCAGTAGGGTGTTTGTTGTTACCGCCAGTTTGAGTGAACGGCAGAACCGACTGACAGTTCGCGTGGATTTTATATCACGATCAATAAAACTCAAGGGGAAACACTAGAACGTGCAGGTTTCAATTCACCTCAGCCAGTTTTCACCCATGGCCTATATTGCAATGTCAAGAGTGCGAACTTTTTGACGTTCTGAAATTAGCGATACTGCCAGAAAGTAATAAAATCTTTCACTAAATATTTACCCCATTGACCGTCATGTTTTGACGGCTTTCCGCTAGTTATTATCATTATTATTTGAGAACTGCGTAGAAATTTGGATTTTATATTATTTCAGTCGTTTCTTCGCGAAGGGACTTGCGGTACTTTGGTCAAGAGGCCATTCTCCTAATGTGTATGAAGTCGGTCTGGTACCTTGCATGATTTAGCTGTCTATATGGTGGCGTGCCAGATGCGACCGTGCCGCATGCGACCCGTGCCACTAGCGACCGCATAATCTGTAACCGTGCCGGATGCGACCGGCGTTGACAAACAAATTGTCATTTGATAAGTTGTGTCATCACCCAAGATAAGGTAAGTTAAACGAAGTGCAATGCCATTTCAATAAGTCCTATAAGCAGCTACTACCCCTACTTTACATAACACTTCTGAGGGAAACTCGTTTTACAACACGAAACATGGTGATGCGTTTACGTCTTTTCCCACTGGGCGATTTGGCCATGCGGTTAGAGGCGCGCGGCCCTGAGCTTGCATCCGGGAGATAGTGGGTTCGAATCCCACTGTCAGCAGCCCTGAAAATGGTTTTCCGTGGATTTCCATTTTCACACCAGGCAAATGCTGGGGATGTACTTTAATTAAGACCAGGGCCGCTTCCTTCCCATTCCCATTCCTTGCCTGGTGCAGGTCTTTCTACCTGACTCCCTTGGGCGGCCTGCGCGTCTGGATGTGGGACTATGATAATGAAATAGGGAGAGATGAAACCCGGTTTCGGCACGTAGCCTACTCCTCTCGAATAATACAAGGGGTCTGCTCAATGCTTTACGTCGCCATCCGACGGCCGAATCACCATCAACAGCATCATATCCCCTCACTCCATTTGAACACTGCGAAAAGGTTTGGATTTGAATCCCGGCTTTTGACATGCAATCTAGTGATTAGAAACTGTCTACCACCAACTTTCCTACCCTGCAAGCCAACATTCTGAGGGTGATTTTTTTTTTCATCCAGGCTAAGTGGCTCAGACGGTTGAGATGCTGGTCTTCCGACTCCAACTTGGCAGGTTCGATCCTGGCTCAGTCCGGTGGTATTTGAACGTGCTCAGATACGTCAGCTTTGTGTCGGTGGATTTACTGGCACGTAAAATAAGTCCTGCAGGACTAAATTCCGGCACCTCGGCGTCTCCTTAAACCATAAAAGTAGTTACTGGGACGTAAAGCCAGCAACATTATTATAGTTTTCTTTCGACCAACGGCACTCGAACCTGCTAACAATGGTGTCAGACCTTTATTTTAGAAAAGACCAAGTTAGCTACTTGCAAGCAATCTGCCACTTGGTGACAGCCCTTAATGCAGATCAATTGTAAGTGATTGATGGGTCGCATGCGGCACGAATCTTATCCGCTCGGTTGCTATTGGCACGATAATGACCGGGTCGCATCCGGCAGGGTCGCATCTGGCACGTAACCGTCTATATAACGTCTGGATAAACTCTTTGAAGAAGGCTGGGAACGGGATTTTTCCCAACTTATTTGCTCACAAGGAAACTGTTTGGGTTAGAGTTGACCGGTTGCAATGAAACTTGGTAGCATGATCAGTAAATACCTCATAAACGTAACTGTAATAGTAAGTAAGGTAAGTAAACTCGTGTCATCGTCCTGAGGCGGTGCAGCTCTTTTTAGGCACACCCCCAATGGAGATGAGCTGCACGTGCCATTTGACCACATAACAGCCCTCCTGTCCTTCTTTAAGCTCTGGCACTACCGGGAATTGAACCCGGGCCTCCGAAGCCTGCAGCTAATAGCACTAACCTTTACGCTACGGGCGTCAAAGCATCGCTTTACGCCTGTCGTTATTAGACTGTCCACAGCATGACAAAATCAGTGAGTGATTCTGAACAGGAATGCGACAGTTTCCTCGTTTAAAAAAGCAAAGTCATCTCCGTACAGGCCATGAAGGCCCTTGGAGGAGTGGAAGGTAAAGGCATCCACTATCCGTAATCTCGGCACTTGATGGGGTAGAGTGGTTAGCTCTACGCCCGTCCGCCTTTGCCCCAGGAATGAACCTAATACTCTTTTTTGGTGTAGGCTAAGTGAACCTCAGCGCCATGTGCACCTCCGGAAGTGGAAATCTCGTTTCTTAAATTTTATGACTTCCTGATGGGGATTCGAACCCACGTCCTTCCGAGCGAACCGAGCACGCCTTTACCGCCTCGGCCAGGTAGCCCCTAGTTTCCTCGTTAATGCCAATTAAATGGTGTATTAGTAGTATAGACGTTTATACATAGATGACCCAGTATTAAAACCCAAATTATTTTGATACATACATATACTGTACCTGCTAGTAAAATAGGTTTGTATTATGTTAAACTCTGTTCGTGTTGTCAAAAATCTAATTTCTTTCTTAATCTGCTTACCCTCCAGGGTTGGCTTTTTCCTCGGACTCAGCGAGGGATCCCACCTCTACCGCCTCAAGGGCAGTGTCCTGGAGCGTGAGACAATGGGTTGGGAGATACAACTGGGAAGGATGGCCAGTACCTCGCCCAGGCGGTCTCACCTGCTATGCTGAACAGGGGCCTTGGTGGGGGATGGGATGATTGGCAGGGATGGACAAGGAAGAGGGAAAGAAGCGGCCGTGGCCTTTAGTTAGGTACTATCCCGGCATTTGCCTGGAGGAGAAGTGGGAAACCACGGAAAACCACTTCCAGGATGGCTGAGGTGGGAATCGAACCCACTTCTACTCAGTTGACCTCCCGAGGCTGAGTGGACCCCGTTCCAGCCCTCGTACCACTTTTCAAATTTCGTGGCAGAGCCGGGAATCGAACCCGGGCCTCCGGGGGTGGCAGCTAATCACACTAACCACTACAGCACAGAGGCGGACAAAAGTCGCATTTTCGGTATAAAATGTTTATGTGACTTTAAAATAGAACTATTGGTATATTTCAACAGTGCATAATTTTAGGATATTAATTGATCATTCTACCAAGTTTCATTGGAATCTGTCGTGTCCAACTCAAAACAGAGTCCTTCAGATCAGTATCATGTTCTAGAAAAAGCCGGGAATCGAAAGCACATCGATCGAGATGAATCAGGCGCCTTTGCCGCGCCTGCAAGTGATCTCGTACGAGGCAAATCACAAAGAGGATGTGGTACTCTAGAGGAAATTATTCTTTATTTGAAAAAATGTACTCTGAAAAAGTAACACAGACATTTTTACTTCTTCTTCCTCCTCCTTCTGAGGTGCATTTTCTAGCGAAGGTTGGCGACCATTCTGGCGTTTTAAACTTTGGATTCAACTTCTATTTTAAAAGGAGTGAAATCGTATTTTTGTTGTACGATTCCTGCAGATTTCCAAGCGATGACATACGATGTCTCCCATTTTCCGCTTACTGCAGGAGGTTTTTAAAAATGTTTCTCCTCTCATATGACCGAGATGTTTACAGCCTCGAAGCAAAGGACAACCTCAGTTATTATGTTCATCCTTTCCATAACCTCGGTATTCCTTATTTTATCGGGCCAAAGCATACGCCTTTAACACCACATTTCACAAAACTGCAGTTTTATTTAATCATTCCGTGCAGATCATCCTTCCATTCCATACAACAGCGTTCTAAGGCGGATTCTAAGATCAGGATTGAGTTGTTTGCTGCACAGTAAGTTTTTCATTTTGATGAATGTGCTTTACGTGTGTTCAACTCTAACTTATTTCTTGTTTGAATTCTCATTGCTCATTTAGATAGCATTCAAGATATTTGTCATCGGAAGCGCGTTCTATCCTTTCTTTACCTAGCATTAGTTGTATGTTGGTGTTCTTGTTTCTACTTAATTATAAGCTTGTTCTTCTTTAACATTAATGTTCACCCCCTGTTGTGAACTCCCTCGAGCAATGTCTATCATTTCTGGATACTTGAAATGGTTCTGGGACACTTCGTACCACGGACATTTCGTACCACCGGATATTTCGTACCACTTGACCGGCTGATTACCTGCGAAGTGCCAGTTAATGACTTTAAAATATTTAGGAGAGGACATTCCGTACCACTTGAAAGAGTGGGAAATATTTCGAAGTAAAAGCGATATCCTAATGCATGTATATCCGTTGTCCACTGCTGGCACTACTGATAACTTTCTGTCGGCCATAACTGATCTGTTTGGCACACGTGTTAATTCCAAACCAAACCAACCCCAAGGCACTACAGCCCTTGAAGGGCCTTGGCCTACCAAGCCACCGCTGCTCAGCCTGAAGGCCTGCAGATTACGAGGTGTCGTGTGGTCAGCACGACGAATCCTCTCGGCCGTTATTCTTGGCTTCCTAGACCGGGGCCGCTATCTCACCATGAGATAGCTCATCAATTCTAATCACGTAGGCTGAGTAGACCTCGAACCAGCCCTCAGGTCCAGAGAAAAATCCCTGACCTGGCCGGGAATCGAACCCGGGGCCTCCGGGTAAGAGGCAGGCACGCTACCCCTACACCACGGGGCCGGCACGTGTTAATTCTTATCTCGTATTAGTCATTCGCGAGGATCTAGCTACTTCCACCTTTAAGTAGTTTCCTGTTTCCGCGTGGCCTTCAAGCACATATCAGAATCTTTTAGTTAATATTCACAATAATAGTAATATTATCCATCCTTGTGCTCATCAGGCAAATTGCGTCCGAACACGATGTATATTTCTATTGTATTGTTTCGTTTCAGGATTTATACTTCAAAAAATCGACTTTCTTATGACAATATTTACGTAAACATAAGTGATAAGTATCGTTTAAAGGCCAGTTATTAAAATAATATACAGTAGAAGTTTTCTTCAGCAAATGTTGTAAATTATTTTTGTTTCTGTTTTCTAAAGTGTGCCTTTTAGGGTCATTACGCACGCTGGCGTGGAAATATAATTCCAGTTTGACATCAACTAGTACAGATTGTCCTGGTTTAAATATTTGAAGATTACAGGAAAACCGCTCTCATGTAGATAACGACCTAGGTGGTACGAAATGTCCTCAAAAATCAAGTGGTACGGAATGTCCGTGGTACGAAATGTCTGGACGTCCTTGAAATACACTGAGAAATGTATATATCGGGAGTGCGGTTATATCAGGAGTTGTATCCGGTGTTGACAAGTCACTTCCTGTTGCTATTCCTGATAAATAAGCGGTTTGTAGTATCAGTTGTTTCCATCCGGAAAGGACTCTGAGACTCTGACCTATTACTGTATTTTTTAAGCGGTTAGAGAGTACTGTCCAGTTCAGTCTGCTCTGTCACGGTAGAGACAAGAATATTTCTTAGACCGCCAAAAATAACCACAGGCTGCGAGTCCCTGACGGTAGAGCGCTGGCTTTCTGAACCCTACTTGCCGGGTTCGATCCGAAAACCGTAAGTTTTAGTAGTAGTAGTAGTAATAGTATTAGTAGTAGTAGTAGTAGTAGTAACTTAGTAGTAGTATTTCATTATTCTGGCTCGTTGGTTGGTTTGCGTAGCGGCCATGGGTTGAGAGCACCACATATTCTGTTCCCGGCCGGGCAGGAACCAATCAAATCAAGTATCTCGGCCTAACAATGGACAAAAGTCTTATCTGGAGAGGGAATATAGAACAGGCCCTGCAACGAGTGTGGGAACGTGTGGCCAACCTGAAACCTGAAACATCTCTAATTCCATCAAGAGAAAGCTCTATTTAGCGTGTCAGGCCCATACTGCTTTACGGGTGTGAGGCCTGGGGCTATATTCCAAAGACTCCACTTTCAAAATTAGAAGTTTTCCTAAACAAGGTACTTAGAAAGATGACAAGAGCCTCCATTCTGAGATCTAATAGGAAGATGCGCACTGAAGTCCGAATTCCGACTATTAGAACTCAGATAAATAAGTTTACCAAGATGACCAAGGCTAGAATACTCCAAGCCCAGTCTACTGATGAGGGCATCTCATTGTTGAAACAGGTCATAAAGACCAAGAAGCCGAACACTCGCTTCAAATACCGTGGCCCTTGGCTCATTTATGACCTGTCCTAGAAAAATCATTTCGGACTTTTCCAAATTCTAACACCACCCTCTCATTAAATACCTCTAAATTATACCCTGAAAAGCGCTGTTTGTTAAGAAGGCTCCTTCCTCTTCACCTAGGCCTTATGCCTACAAAACAGATTTCTTTTACCCCCGCCAGTGCATGAATTGAGAATTTCCGACTCATCGGCTATTCCTTGGACACAGATGAGTAAAAGGGCATAGTTTTCGCCCTGGGACTCTCCATTTCTTCGCCCACAACACACACGAAAAAAAGGAAATTTTAACTCCGTCTGATTAATTCGTTTAGTTTGAGGGCTTGTGTTCGTGTTAATACTCGTACATACATTCATTTACATACTAACCACCACAGAAACGTCACTCCATATAGTTTTGGGCATCCGGCCGTAAGAGTGAATATAATCCGCTTACAGTGCCCACCCTAAGTTACTCTGAAAATGCCAAGCAGAGGAGGAGGAATAATTTCTTTAAAAGGTTCCGGGTAGAAATACTCAGAAATATGCACTAAAATTAAAAATTGCGCTACAAAGATCATACGTCTGATGTTAATTTCCTCTATTTATATTGTATAATATTTACAGAAGAATGGAAAGACAAGTTGAAGCTGAGTTGGAAGAAGATCAGTTTGGCTTCAGAAGAAACGTAGGAACACGTGAAGTATTCCTTACTTTACGTCTGATCTTAGAGTATCGCATTAAGGACAATCCCACATACTATACATGGCATTAAATCTAGAAAAGGCATTCGATATTTTTGATAGGACCAAGCTATCTGAGATTCTGAAGGCGATCGGGATCAGATACTGAGAAGATCTGTACAGAAGTCAGTCTGCAGTGATATGATTCGCGGGCTATAAAAAAAGCAACAGTCGAGAAAGGAGTGAAGCACTCAAACTGCGAGCAGGCGTAGCAAACCTGCCCCCCAGTCAAAATCTGCACCAACACCCAACACCCCCAAAACAGTTACATGCCCCCGCCCCTTCTCACTCATCATACAATGCTACAATTGCCTGAAGTTGAACCATTCTGCGGCCTCATGCCCAGAAGCTACCCGCTGCAACAGAGTATTTCTATCCGGAACCTTTTAAAGAACTTATTCCTCCTCCTCTGCTTGGCATTTTCAGAGTAACTTGGGGTGGGCACTGTAAGCGGATTATGTTCACTCTTACGGCCACACTGTCTGTAAGGTACCGAGGGAACAGGCGAGGTGCGCTACCTGCGAAGGCAGTCACGCAGCCTCTTACCCTGGCTGTCCCTTCTTAAAGAAGGCAATTAAGGCTCACTATAAACACGCACAACATCTGAACACCCACTCTAACCACTCCCCTCAGCCTCAATACCACATAGCCGCCACCTCGAACCCAGTACCTACCCCTACCCAACACCCCGCCCTGCCAAGTCTTGATAACTCTACACTTCTTGACTTGCTCCTCATCCAATTACTTTCGTCCCTCAACCAGCCTCCTCTACCTAGCCGACAGCTAATCATTAGCTAATCTTAACCCTACTAATCCCGCCCTGTACCAAGACGTTCAACTCCTCATCTAGCCCTCACCAGACCCCCCCCCCCCCCCTATTGCACCATCACCTACTCTGAGTACCCTAACTTACCTCCCAATAATTATGTACACATCCACAGTTAATAATTATGACAGCAACATTGGGCGTGGTCACCCAATGGATGGGTGATCCTCCACCTGATATCGCTTCTCCCCCTCTTCGTTGGCCTCTGATAACAGAGAACCAATGTCACCCCCCCCCCCCCAACATTCGCCCTACTAAGGGCACCATCCGCCCCGCAAGGGGCGCAGGCCATATACTGGTCAGTTCGATCCCCTACAAGATTCCACTCTTCACCACATCCGTTATGTTACCAACAACTTAGATTTATGAAATAGCACTCAAGGCCTAAACGGTCGACGGGCTATAATCCCTCACTGGTCCCTAGGGACCTCTGAGTATAGTGGTCTCGAAAGGAGTGAAGAAGGTTGCGATTGGCCCCTCTTCTCTTCAGTGTTCATATAGAACAGGTGGTAGAGGAAATCGAAAAGGAATTTGGGAAGGGAACCAGAACTCTGAGATTTTCCGATGATATTGTTATTTTATCTTAGTCTGCAGAAGATCTTGAGAAATTGTTGATTGGTATGGACCTCGTCTTGGAGAAGGAGTACAAGATGAAAATAAATCAATCCAGAACAAAAGTAATGGAACGAAGTCAGGTTACACAGGATAGCGTGGCATGGAGGGCTACATCAAACCAGCCTGTGGATTGATGATCCAAAGAACAACATTATCAAAATTGAATGGTGCACTTAGGACATTACCATATTAACAAACCAGTACATTGCCAAATTAACTCACCTTTACACAACAACAACGCAATGGTTCATTCTCGAAGAAATTAACAAGTCTTGATTACACATAATCGTTCATGATGCAACCTGTAGTAAAACACAAACTTGCACTTATTTTCCACAAAATTGTTTATACTTCTACATCACATGTCACAATTACAGCGATCTTCAGCATAACTTAGCCAATGACATGTCTACATGCTTTACACAGATTTTCGCTAAATTTACGTCGTGTCGATCCAGACTAACTAACGCAATAGTTAAAAGAGGCTGATGTTTTTGTTTCAGATTGATTCATCTCAGTTAATTGTGCTTCGTCGTTTGAAGAAAACAACACGTATACCTTACTTTGGACCAAGAGGAGCCTCTGTGCTCAGGCGGCAGCGCGTCGGCCTCTCACCGCTGGGTCCCGTGGTTCAAATCCCGGTCATTCCATGTGAGATTTGTGCTGGACAAAACGGAGGCAGGACAGTTTTTCTCCGGGTACTCCGGTTTTCCCTGCCATCTTTCATTCCAGCAGCACCCTCCACTATCATTTCATTTCATCTGTCAGTCATTAATCATGACCCCAGAGGAGTGCGACAGGCTTCGGCAGCCGGCAAGATTCTATTTTCGCCACAAGATGGGGTCTTTATTCATTCCATCCTTGAGACGGTCACTGACTAAACAGATTGTAGGTTTTCATTCATTCATATGGACCAAGAACCTGTTCCACCATAACCGCGTTAAGACTGAGAATTAATGGTGCACGGAAGGGAATATTATTGGCGAAATAAATAAAAAATTGACTCTACTATACGTAAAATTACAGGAATCAATGCTTGCCTAATTAGGTTGGAAATAGACAGGGGACGGGGCGCAGGAGTGAATCCCGGAACCACGTGCTTTTCCAGAAATGGAAATACCGTTTCCGAACTTTTCCATGTTCTGATGAAGAATTGAACCTCGTCTTAAACATTTAACGACGTGCACCTTTTCCGTGTTAACAAGACATCTAACTACTAACATATGCATACATCCTTAGCGTATTAATTTCATATTAAAACAGTGATCACCACCACTAAGTACATAACATATTCAGTCACGCTCCATGATAATAAACTATAGCCATAAATCATCGATTTTTGTGTCCGACTCGTTGGGGTCGGGAATTTTAACCTTAATTGGTTAATTCCAATGGCACGGGGGCTGGGTGTATGTGTCGTCTTCATCATCATTTCATCCTCATCACGACGCGCAGGTCGCCTACGGGAGTCAAATAGAAAGACCTGCACCTGGCGAGCCGAACCCGTCCTGGGATATCCCGGCACTAAAAGCCATACGACATTTCATTTCATCGATTTTTGTAATACCATATTTAATATTTAATCTAAGTTTTACTTTATTGCTTTCTATATGTGGCCCACTGCTGATCTCGTCATTCCCTTTATGTATGAGAGTGGATTGATCAAGCGTATATACATTTCAAGCGTTCTGTTACTCAGAGAACTTAAGTTTCCTTTTGATGTGTTTCAATTCATTTTGGCGTAATAAAATAATTTTTGTTTTATTAACACCACCGCCACCACCATCCACGTTGACACGGCATTGTCCAGGCGATTTTTTTATTCTCGCCATACCTTCTAAAACAAATCTTGAGTGGTGTTCCCTATTGCAGTGTTAATGCGCTGTCTTAATTCCGGTAACGCCGCTGGAACGTAAACATTGACCTTGAGAAAACCCACAGGAAGAAATCCGGTGAACGAGGTGGCCATGTGCAGAAGGTGTTATCTTCGGCCGCTTCTGGACCAATCCATCAACCTGTCAGATGTTCATTTAGATAATGCTGGCCGCCCGCGTGCGAATATGGTCGGTATCCGTCTTGCGAAAAAATGAATTCCCCCCTCATCCGCGAGTTGTAGCATTAACCATGTTTCCACCATATCCAGGGACACATGTCTTATGATAGTCTCTTCGGCGAAAGAAAGAGCTACGTATAATGGAAATAGCAAAAATCGCAATCGCTTTGGAGCTATTACATTCCATCAAACAATGAACTACACGCTTCCCGCCAAATAACATATCAAACTCAGATGGCAGTACAAAACTTCTAATATCTCTCTTTCATATGATGGTAATATCATGTCTGTCTGTTCAGCATTACCGATTGTGTAGTAAGACCTGTTGAATAATCCGGACACTGTACTGTACTATGCTATTGCTCTTCAAACTGCACACTAATAGCAGCTATCCTGAGTGTTCTGTTCCCCCAGATCCCTACCCGTACTTATTCAAAAGCAAAGCCGTCTCTGTACAGACTTCGGAGAGCGCTTGCAGGAGTAGACGGTAAAGGATTCCGCTATTCGCAATCTCAACTCTAAATAGAATATAGTGGTTAGTTTTATAGTTACCAACAAAAATTAACCTGGTGTTCAGTTCTGGTATAGGCTGAGTGGACTTTACAATCAGAGGCAGTCCCTTCTCCACATATCCATTTCAAAAACATGCCGGAAACGCGTTTTATTTCAAATTCCAGTGAGCATGTTTCTACGTTAAGGCATGACAGTCCAGATACCACAACATTGTCGGACAAGTTTCAGATACATCAGTCACTACCATGGCCCAGGCCATGAAACAGAACATCAACAATTGATGAGAAAGACGCGCAGTACTTGTAGACCGCATACAGTTAAGTAGCCACCTCTCCAATGTCAAATTGATCTGCCCAGCTGAGTGGGCTGCTGTTTGTTTAGTTACATCGCGAGCTGAATTGTGTCACGTTGTTCCTATTTTTGTTTCAGCCGCCACGCCCGAGTGTATTTTTGAACTCTCGGTCGATATTTGTTTGACTCTCACAGTAATTGTATTTAATGTTCGTACTTCTGTTTTTTTTAAGACAGCCATTGCAAAAGAGTCAGCAGAATCTTCTCCCCCCCACAGTCAGCAGAATCTTCTCCCCCCCACCAGTCACACCTAAATCCAGATCAAAGGTATACATACTGCTGGAAAGACAAGCTATTTGATGGTAAAATCTCAAAAATGCATTCTCGTTTACTTGTAACCTTTACTTTCTCAGCCATAGAAATGTTTTCAAGAATTTCCATCTTTCCAGGTGCGTAGCCAGCGGGGTGGTTACTGGGCGTTAGAAAACATCCCCCCCCCCCACCGCCCCATGGAACTTTTACAAAATAAAATAAACAGAAACTGGCAATAAACAAGTGAAAGTCGATTCAATGGGTTGGCTCTTTTGAACATCCACAGAGACTTAATTGTAAAACCAACAGATCTCTTGAATCTTTTTCTTAGAAGCCTCGAAAGTTGGATATTATATTGTAATCTGAAAATACGATTCGCCCTAAAACTCTTCACCTTGATCATATTGTTCTCGTTCTGTATTTTAATGTAAGATATTGTAGTGTACACCGAGCTCGGTAGCTCCAGTCGTTTAAGTGCGGCCAGTATCCACTATTCGGGAGATAGTGGGCTCGAACCCCACTGTCGGCATCCCTGAAGATGTTTTCCCGTGGTTTCCCATTTTCACACCAGGCATATGCTGGGGATGTACCTTAATTAAGGCCACGGCCACTTCCTTCCCACTCCTAGCCCTTTCCGGGCCCATCGTTGCCATAAGACCTAGCTGTATCGGTGTGACGTAAAGCAACTTGTAAAATAAAAAAAATAAAAAAAGTTGTAGTGTACTGGTACTGCTACCTGAATGAAAATCCATGGCCTGTTTCCAGTCATTCGACCGGGTCAGGAATAGAATGAATTAAGCCCCCATCCAGCGGCGAGGATAGGAATTGTGCCGGCTGCCGAAGGCTGTCGCACTCCTCTGGGGCAATGATTAATGAATGACAGATGAAATGAAATGATATTGGAGAGTGTTGCTGGAATGAAATATGACAGGGAAAACCGGAGTACCCGGAGAAAAACCTGTCCCGCCTCCGCTTTGTCCAGCACAAATCTCACATGGAGTGACCGGGATTTGAACCACGGAATCCCGTGGTGAAAGGCCGACGCGTTGCCGCCTGAGCCACGGAGGCTCTGCCACCTGAATATCAACATAATTTACTTATACCAGTGTCCTTATAATGTCAATCATGCATGCGCGTACGGCACACGCACCGCACACCTTCATAATATTCTATCATCATTTTGTGACTATAACTCCCCCACTATCGATCGATCATAGCTACGCTACGGCAACTCTCGTCAGTCTTTGTGCCAGGAGATTTGTTATTTTCTTAAAGGACTGCATCATTTTGATGGACAATCCTATGTTGATGCTTGGGGGATGTATTTGCCAGCCCAGGGTCGAGGGTCTAGATCACAGATTTTCACCCGAGGATCCTTGCTTCCGCGACACAATGTTAAGGGTTCCGTGAAAACGTATAACTCTTCTTTCTAAAGCTCTGATCTCAGTTCCAGACTCGAGCAAACAAGCATGAAGATGAAATACCACTGATTTGCAGGTGGAATTGCTGGCAGAAAACAAGTACTTCCTTTTGTTATCATCTGACATATGAAACTTGATTAGGAACCCTTTTATGGACTACCCTAGCAGTGTATATAATAATTTATTCATCCTGCAATAAGAGCAATTGGCTGAATTGAAATGTGATTGGCATAAAAACTGAACAGTCTTGTGATATATTAATTTTGGTTATGGACGAAAAAATGCAATCTCACAGAAAGCTGTAAACACATTACTCTAATTCTCCACATCTTATTTATTTGAACAAGCGTTTTCATGTTCGACGAATATTGAAACCGTCTAAGAACGATTTTGTGTTTGCCTATTAAAGTTGCGTCCAAGAATTATGTCAACAGAACTATGCATTTGAAGGCCTTTTTAAACTGAGAATAAATTTTTAAAAATATTTTGCAGGGACAGTATTATTATTTGAATGCTTTCGTATGCATATAAAAATACCGCTTCTGTTAATAACAGATTTTGTTCGTTGTATAATTAAAGTGAATGCTTCTGTGTGAAGAGTATTCATATACTAAATAGGCATACTGTTCTTTTAATACATTCAAATACTATCGCTAAATTTAGCTATACGGAATGCTTTTCAACCCCAAACAATTCCTCCTAACTGACTTACCCAACCCAGCATTCTAAAGGCTGTCGATATAAATAGATACCAAAGAAGAAATCTTTCTTCATTTTATCGCAGATATTTCTGGGGTCGCAGGAGCCACTTCGGCTTATTTCTTAATTTCTTTTTACAATTGGCTTTACGTCGCACCGACACAGATATGTCTTACGGCGACGATGGGACAGAAAAGGGGTGAGAGTGGGAAGGAAGCGGCCGTGGAAATAATAATAATAATAATAATAATAATAATAATAATAATAATAATAATAATAATAATAATAATAATAATAATAATGGCCGAGATTGCAGGGGAGTTAGCGAAAGATAACGACGGCGCAGCGGAGACAATGCGTGCGGGCGAGGGGCAAGCAAAATAATACGGCCGAAGAATTGTTGAGGCCCCCGATTAGGAAGTTCCTGGAATAAACTGGAAGCTGATAAACAATAGGGCAGAATGTTCTGAAAATGAAAACTACGAGAACCTTTCTCTGGCCTCTATAAAGAATGCGATCCGAATGCAACGAATGACAGACAGTAACGCTGTCTCTCAGGCCAGGGAGATGTTCAGAGAAGGTGAGTGGGTTGGCGGCCGTGGTCTATACTAGGAACTGTCCCAGCATTCGCCTTAATGCAGGAGAATGAAAAACCACGGAAAACCATTCTCAGGACAGCCGACGGTGGGGACCAGCCCGTCTCCGTCTCCCGAATGCGGAGGCGTAGAGCCACGGCCACACCTCCTCTGCTTGGTTGGTCGGTCGGTCGGAGTGCAGAGCAGTCGAACCATGGACCAACCGTGGCCACCTATAGGCCGAAGCCCACTCTGCAACCACCGACCTGAATCAGTCGCGAGTGAATGCACGCAGTTACGAGACGGTCGCGAGTCCGTGACGAGTTATTTCAGCATGGAGAGAGTAGCCTTCGTCAGACGGCTACGTGGAGTTCAGTGCAGCTTAGTAGTGAAGTGAACTGCTCTTGAACGACATTTCGCTGTGAAGGCCGTGTTGAGAACAGGTGTTCGACGCGCCGCCGGACTGTGTAGGAAGACAGCGTGAGTAGAAACTGTGTCGAGTGGAAAAGTCAAACGCAAGCAAAGTTGTAAATAACACTAAACAGTACTTTAATAAATTTAGTGGATAGTAGTCTACGCTACGAATATTGGATTTATTTTTAAGGACACTGACAACCTGCCACAATAACATTAACAATAGACAGCCCCTCAGTTGATCTCACGAGACTGATTGAATCTTGTTTCAGTCCTAATTCTATGATTAAAATCCTTGGACAAGACAGGGATCGAATGTGGATAATAAGAGGCATACACTCTTCCTCTAGACCAGTGTTTCCCAACTTTTTTATTGTTGTGTTGGGGAACTCTGTAAATAATTAAATTCAACTTTGGGGAATCCTGCCTGTCTGGTACATATTTTAACCTAGGAAAAGATAGAATAGGGTTGTACAGTAGAAGAGTCAAACAATAATTCATATATTTTTCAATAGCATTTAAAGATAGTATGTGTAGGTGAATAATTAATTGTTACTACTACTACCGCTACTACACAACCACTGGTTTAGTGGTAATTTGTTCCCCCTATGGGTGAGGTTGGTAGAATAACATTCACGGTAACCCTGCCTGCCGTAAGTGGCGGCTGAAATCGGCCCCAGGGGCTCTAAACTTGGGAGCATTGGTTGGCGACCACGGGGCCCTTAGATGAGTCCTGGCTTTGTTTCCACTTACTTGTGGCAGGCTCTTCACTTTCATCTATCCTATCCGACCTCTCTTGAACAGTTCTTGTTCTTTTCCGACCCGACGGTATTACAGCATTCGAAGCCTAGGGAGTAATTTTCACGCCCTCCGTGACCCTTGTCTTTCTTTAGCCGAACTGTCGGCTCCCTTCCATTTTTCTCTCTGATTAGTGTGATATAGAGGATGTTTTCCTAGTTGTACTTCCTCTTAAATTGTCCGGCTCCATGACTAAATGGTTAGCGTACTGGCCTTTGGTCACGGGGTTTCCGGGTTCGATTCCCGGCTGGGTAGGGAATTATAACCATGCTCGGACACTCCCGGCACTAAAAGCCATAGGCCTACGCAATTTAACTTCATTTCATTTCATTTTATCTTAAATTAATCACCACCATCTACGCCTTACTGGTGATTCGTGTGTCAATCACTTTTCAAGAAATCGGGGATAACGCTAATAATTAAATATACCTACAGGCTATTCCGAATCCACGAAATTCAGGCAAAATATCAGCTCATCGACAAATAAGCACGGACAACTGCCATTCTAATAATGGGTACTGTATGTGGTTGACGATTATCACCACAACCACCACTTGACCCGTAGATAACATTATACACAGTGTATTTCTGGAGGTCAGAGGTAAACTATCGTGACATTTCACTAACATTACAGGAGGGCAGAAAGAAGCTGCTGAGGTGTATATTTTGCTACCTTTAAGGTAAGTCGAATCGAAAGTTATGACCATGGTAAACTATTGTAAGAGCCATATGATACGGAGTGCGGCGGACGGCATAAAGCTGAACTGTTGTGTGATCACTTGCCATTCATTATCGTTGAGTTTTCCTTGCACGTACGATAGTATCACATAGCTTATTTTCACCTGTTCCAATAAGACGACACGATCAAAGCAAGTCACATGCGATAATAACCTTAAAATAATCGTTTTTGCATTTACAATATTTTACCTCCGATGTCCAGATTTAGCTCCACCTTAGGCTTGAAACACGTTTAATCTTATGACCAGCAGGAAGGAAAAATTATCATTCTTCTTCCTCTCATTAGTGGTTATCAAACGACCAAGTATGGTGGTAGTATTTAATCACCTTAATTAAGGTAACGATCGTTTCTTTTCCCGTTCTAGCCGTCTCCTACCGCATCGTCGCCATAATACTTTGTGACTTCCTGTGACGTTAAACCACTAGAAAAAAATATGTATGACCGTCTGATTTTTCTTCAGAAGGCAGCTTCTGGAAAAGAAAACCTTGTCGTAAATCATATGACCGAGTGACTCTGTAAACACCTAGCCTAAAGCGTAATTCCACCGGTAAAAGTATCCCCTTAGCTCAAGTTGCAGTGACTGCATAACAAGATAGCCTTGGCCTCCTTCCAAGTAAGGGCCCTGAATGTATAGAGGAAAGTAATTTGAAGTACCGTAACATTCAGAAACGTATAGTATCTCTAGATTATCCACACCCCTTTCTGTATTATTATTATGCCCAACTAAGGAGCGCCATTGAACTTACAGTATTTAGCTGATGCGTTGCCTTTTTTCTTCTCCCAAAATCTCTTCTCGCTGTGGCTTTTCCTGCGATCTTCTGACCAGGTTTTCTTGATGATAGTGCTTGGATGATGTTAAAAGTGGTGATGTCGACTAATTTTCTGAACTTGAATCTGTCTAACACAGTGCCATCTGTGATACCTATTTCCTGAAGATCTTTTCCAACTTCTAGCAGCCAATTGTTTTTTTTCTTTTATTGATAGGGCAAGGTTCAGAATTATTTTGGTCAATCTCTGATTACTCACTCTGAGAATAAATTATTTCCATAAAATTTCTAGTGGCTTTACGTCGTACCGATACAGATAGGTCTTATGGTGACGATGGGGTAGGAAAGGGCTAAGAGTTGGAAGGAAACAGCCGTGGCCTTAATTAAGGTACAGCCACAGCATTTGCCTTGTATGAAAATGGGGAAACTACGGAAAACCATCTTCAGGGCTGCCGACAGTGGGATTCGAACCCACTATCTCCCGGATGCAAGCTCACTGCAGCGCGCCCCTAACCGTACGGCCAACTCGCCCGGTCATAAAATTTCAAACGTCTTTTGGTAAATGCGTCTGAGATTTTCTCTGAGTGTTGGTGCAAGTCATAAGATTCCCTTATCACCCAGTCTCTCTCTGTACAGACTGGGCCAAACAATTTCCTTAAGATTTTTTTACATCTTTAATCAATGATCTGCTCCCAGTGATCAGCGTTTCAGGCTTCATTACAGTGTTATAATGTCTTAACTTTGCATTTCGGAATATAATTGCTGTTTATTATATCTGTTTCAAGTGAGTCTGTATGCTCTTTCTTTGTCTGCTTCAGGATTGAGTCCTGAAAGTTGGATGAATTCTCCCAGGTATTTGAATTTAGACACTCGGGATATTTTGCCATATTGGGTTTTCATTAGTTGTTCATCTAGGTACCGAAGAGATCCTTCTACGTAGTGAGTTTTCTGATGTGAGACCTGGAGTCCTGTTCTGTATGCAATTTCATGGAGTTTTTCAATAGATGCAATCGCTTGTTCTCTGTTATTGTACAATACTGCTAAGTCGTCATCGAAGGCCAAACACAAAAAATTAATTTTGTTTTTACGTAATCTGCGAAGGGTTATTCCTTTAACTTATTTTCCCAAGTCCTAATCACTTTTTCCAAAACAAGATTAAACAATAAAGGGGACAACTCATCTCCTTGTCGGACTCCTGTTTTAACATTAAATGGCTCAGACAGTTCCGCTAAGAATGTAACCTTGGAAGTGGCGTCTGCTAGTGTGTGCATAATTAATTCTCTTGTTTTTCTGTCTACTTTGAATTCTTCCAATGCATGGAAATGTGTCAGTCTGTCTATAAAATCATATGCCTTTTTGAAGTCCACAAAAGTAATCACTGCCTGCTTTTGCGATTTTGTAGGATGGCCCTGAGGTCAAGAATCTGTTCTGAGCACGATCTGCCTTTCCTGAACCTTCCCTGATAATCTCCAATCAAATGATCTGTTTGGATTTTCAAGTCCCTTGAGTAGGAGTTTTGAAAGAATTTTGTAGGTGACTGGTAGTAGGGAAATACCTCTGCAGTTATTTATGTCAGTTTTATCCCCTTTCTCATGTAATGGGTGAATTATTATTATTATTATTATTATTATTATTATTATTATTATTATTATTATTATTCGTTTGACATATACAGTGCGAATTACTTAAAAATTGCACCCTAAATATTTATGAAATGGAAGGAGCTATTGATAATAATTTCGTGTGGCTATTTCTAGCCGAGTGCAGCCCTTGTAAAGCAGACCCTCCGATGAGGGTGGGCGGCATCTACCATGTGTAGGTAACTGCGTGTTATTGTGGTGGAGGATAGTGTTACGTGTGGTGTGTGAGTTGCAGGGATGTTGGGGACAGCACAAACACCCAGCCCCCGGGCCATTAGAATTAACCAATGAAGGTTAAAATCCCCGACCCGGCCGGGAATCGAACCCGGGACCCTCTGAACCGAAGGCCAGTACGCTGACCATTCAGCCAACGAGTCGGACAGAAGTATCTCAACCTCCTAACAGACAAACTTCCACAGATGTTAGAAGACGTTCCATTGCAGAATAGGAGGAACATGTATCAGCATGATGGCTGTCCAGCGCATAGAGCACGATGTATTACAGCTTGACTTCACCGATTGTTTCCAAATCGTTGGATTGGACGAAGGGGACTGTACCTTGGCAGGCCCATTCACCATATGGGACCCCTTTAGATTTTTTTCTTTGGGAAAAGCTAAAAGACAACGACGTACTGACTGCACCAGATTATACGAAACGACGTATTACTGCTGACTGCGCTGAAATTTCTGATTAAATGCACCATTCTTTACATGGCAGACTGGAAGCTAGTATTGAAGCTTCGGGCACATGACCTTTGATGTTAGGCCCCTTTAAACAACAAGCATCATCATCATCAGTACTGAAGCTGGTGACCGTCACATTGAACACAGTCTTTGACGGCCAATTCTTTTTCAGAATCCCAAGAATTTGTTTATTCACTTTTTTCTTAAGGTAGTGCTGACACGTGGAGCAGACAGCTGCCGGTATTTACAATTGTCAAACTACGATAGCTCGTAAATTACTTGTACTAGAACCCGAAAAAACCCACTGATATTTTAATTTTCACTAGTTCTATTTTTTTAATACCAATAGGCATTTGAAAAATGTAAATTTCTAAATTAAATACACATTCTAATAATTACCGAGCTCGATAGTTGCAGTCGCTTAAGTGCGGCCAGTATCCAGTAATCGGGAGATAGTGGGTTCGAACCCCACCGTCGGCAGCTCTGAAGAAGCTTTTCCGTGGTTTCCCATTTTTCACAGCAGGCAAATGCTGGGGCTGTACATTAATTAAGGCCACGGCCGCTTCCTTCCCATTCCTAGCCCTTCCCAATCCCATCGTCGCCATAAGACCTATCTGTGTCTGTGCGACGTAAAGCCAAAAAAAAAAAGCATTCTGATAATTATTAAAATCTGTGTGTGGGATACAATCGAGCCCTTGGTTAAATAAAGTAATGACAGTGTTGATAGAACGCAATATTTATTGAACTAACAAGTACAATTGCATTGCATTCCTTCATTGTAGTCACCCACAAAGTCTATTACCTTTTGTCAAATGTTGGGAGGCCGTTGGGGACCGTTGCAAGACGTTCTCTGTTGATGAGAGCGTAGGAGCGCCCTACTGCGCGGAGTACAGATGGCACGTCAGGAAATCAGCGGCCTTGGAGAGATTTCTTCAACTTCGGAAACAGGTCGAAGTCACAAGGACTCATGTCTGGTGAGTACGGAGGATGTTCCAAGACCTCATTCCGATCCGCACGAAACGCTTCGACCCATCATGCAACTGTCCTATACGGTAATGCATTCTCACCACAGGCTTTACGTAATCCTCGATGACATTATGATGCATTTTTGCCACGGACAACCTCGATTTTAATCCACAAATGCTGATAGCCTTTGGAAAACATGCTTTAGAGCAGTGAAATCGACACTCTTCACTTCAATGCCACACAGCAGCAACACTCCCAACTGGATATCCGTCAAATACACTCTACACATCGACAAGAGTGCCACCTGACCGTTCCCATATCCTATTTGTGCATGCCCGATCTCCTGCGAGCCCGAAAAACATGGAAATGAAAGACTCCCTAGGCATCGCTTGCTGTAATACCATCGGGGTCTGAAAAGAACAAGAGTTGATAAAGGAAGGTCGGATAGGACAGATGAAAGTGTAGAGCCTGACACAAGTAAGTGGAACCAATGTTAGGACTCAGTTTAGGACCCCGTGGTCGCCAACGCACGCTCCCAATTTTAGAGCCCCTGGGGGCCCTTTAAGCCTCCTCATACGACAGGCAGGAGATACCGTGGGTGTTATTCTATCGCCCCTACCCACAGGGGGTTGTTCCCTGGTCTGCTACGTGGGTACTTCTTGAATATTTCCAAGTCATCCTGTAGTCTGTGGGCTAAAACTGCCAAATTATTCTGTTCTGCGTTTTTGGCCACATTAAATATTTCACTCATTAGAAAAGTGGTAGCTCAACTGGTGAGGGAACCGAGCTAGGTGACTTCGTGGAACAGATCATGAATAAGCTAAAGGCTTGCTTTCGGGAAATGAGTCCCTATGTCGGCAGTCCTGAGGATGCTATTGCTGCTGTTTCCATTTCACACCACGAAAGTGCCAGGGTGTAGCTTGATTCCACGGCCGCTACCATCCCAATCCAAGGCCTTTCTCATACTAACGCCACATCGGTGAAATCCTGTACGTGTTATTGCGACTTTATATTTAAAGAACTGAAATCTATGAAGACCGAGGTTCGATCTCCGATAATAGTAGAGGTGCATGAATTGTTATGGTTCTTCTGCTCAAATCAGTATTTTTCTATCAGCGGATTCTTCTGGGTCTGAAAGCCGGTAGAAGTGAAGTACTGACTACATTGCCCCCATCCCCTCCTTGGGAAGTCAGGAATGCCGCTAACCTGACCTTCCCACATTCTGCATTGTGCATTAGGATCGAAAGGACACTTAACCTGAGTCTTTATTACGAATTATAATGAGATACGCGTATTTGTTGTCGATAATCACACATTTCACATTTTCTACAGCTACCGGTCGTGCAATGTGTCTGCATTTTGCTTGCAGGCACCTTGTTCGATTCCCGGCTCATCCATTTATTTTAATCCTGGTCTGAGGATTCACTCAATCTCGTGAATTCAGATGAGGAACTGTCGATTTTGAGAGGCAGCGAGCCTGGTAGCGGATGCGAAACAAATGGGCTGTCACCACGCGACCACGTATCTACTGGCCATTCGTCTGAACCAGGGTCTGACAGGCAGACTCATGTCTGCCATTTGGGCCTTGAGTGCACTCAAATTTATTGATTATGGGACAGCATAGATGGCAAGCGGTGGAGCTTTTGTTGGAACGGAATCGAGCTGACCAGAATATGACCAGCACCCATAGAGTAGTTTAATCCAGGATAACTTCAGGCCTTTTATAACTAAGGCCTTCGGTTTCATAGTTACTCATAGACGAAATTAGGGTATCGGGGTTTTCTTCTGTACCATAATAGAATTTCTGTGAGTTGTTGTTGATTCTGATATAGATATCCTCAATGTTGAGAGCAGTGTGGATCTATCGATTCCGTTCAAACCATTGAGTTCCTGAAATATGGCGTAGCGCACGGATCTGAACACGCTGAACCCTATCCATGTGTGTCTTGGCTGCAATTTCCCAGACGAGACTGAAATATTCGATGATTTATCTTAAGGAGGACTTGTACAGGGTGAACCTGTTTTCTATGTTGAGCCCATTGTCGGATTTTATAAGAGGTATAATTTCTTATTGGCGTCGAATCCCCTGGGCCGAAATAACGATTAACGTCAGTCTTCTGTCTAGGGTAACTCCCAGGTATTTGGTTGAATTTGCCCCCTGGATCACCTCGCCGAAAATATCAGGGGCTGGGAGTCTACTCTAGTGCGCTTCGGAAAGAGAGTGGCGTTACTTTTGGTGACGTTAATTTTGATTCTCCATTTTCAAGTCAGGGTTCGAAAGTGGAGAGGGATTCTTGAAGATAATTTTGCAATCTGGGAGTTTGCCAAGAGACAGTGGAGATGGCTGTGTCATCAGCATGCATGTAGACTTTTGCGTGCGTTGGTCTGGGTATGTCGGACATATGTAAATTGAATAATATTGGAGAGATGTCCGGCTCCATGGCTAAATGGTTAGCGTGCTGGTCTTTGGTCACAGGGGTCCCGGGTTCGATTCCCGGCAGGGTCGGGAATGTTAACCATAATTGGTTAATTTCCTTGGCAGGGGGCTGGGTGTATGTGTCGTCTTCATCATAATTTCATCCTCATCAAGACGCGCATGTCGCCTACGGGAGTCAGAAGACCTGCATCTGGCGAGCCGAACTTGTCCTCGGACACTCCCGGCACTAAAAGCTATAGGCCTATGCCATTTCATTGGAGAGATAAATCCGCCCTGTAGGAATCCCGCCGCTATGGGTCGGGGATCGGACAGGGTTTTGTTAACTTCCACGTGAAACTTTCTATCTGATAGATAACTGGAGAGGAGACGAATCATCTATGGAGGGATTCCTATTTCTATTAACTTGTATATGAGATCTTGGTGCCATACACGATCGAACGCACGTGAAATGTCAAGAAAACAGACACCCATGTACCTTTTGTAATTAATGTTTTCAGTGATTTCTTCCGTTAGCCTGGTGAGTTGATGAACTGTAGAATGCTTACTTCGGAAACCAAACTACTCGTCGTCCAGGAAGTGTTTTGTCTCTACAACGATGTTGAGCCTGGCGAGGAGGAGTGTTTCAAAAGAGTTTGGAAACTATGGAGAGGAGAGAAATGGGTCTGTAATTTTTGGGGAAGGTGGGTCCGGGAATATATTATGGAATCATTATGACTTTTGAAAGTTTCCATCGTGTAGGAAAATGGGTAACACGTAAGATGGGGTTTAATCAAGTTGCTCTCAATCTGTGATTCGCGTACCCGTAGTGGTACGCCTGAGACTTTTGATGGGGTACGCGGGCAAACTTCAGGGGAGACGTTGAACAAAAATGGAAAGAAATAAAGTTAAATATAATGTGTTTACTTTTAAAACTCCCTAATATCGCTGATCGTGTCATCAAGTTTGATCTGTTTTTCAATAAAGTATGTATGCAAGAGCGGATTTTCATCCATGGTATGCCTAAAAATAAGTACGGAACTACAGTAAGCTAAATTTGGAGCCATACCTCGTTTGAAAGTTTCTCCTGCAGTACCACACGTCAGAAAACTGTGTCACGCCATGCAAACACACCCATCCTATTGAAATGTTGATTGTTGATGATTCGTAAACTCTGAATTCCAAAATTCAGGTTAAAAATATTCATTCCTACTTATTATTTTGATATTGAGACGTTCATAGAAACGGGGAATGCTGTGTTATATTCCAAGTGTCGTGTCAAACTTTTCGTGTGATGAGTTATAAAAATTGTGTTGCACTTGTCTTACTTGCAATGTATATTTAAAAACGGATTTTAATCAATTAAAACTGCTTTAATAATTGGAAAAATTGTACTGCCTTGCTGGATCCGTCGGCAGATAGCGGCAAAGAGCGAGAAGAAAAAAAAGTTTATACATCTGAATCTCACCATCTGTATGATTACCAGTCACCTTGTCCACGCTTGACTTCAAGGAAAAGTTTCCTCAGAACAACGGAGGCTCTCGTAGGGACTTCACACTAAGCCCGAATTTGTAAATGGCGAGGGAGGTTAAAACACTCAGAAGAATGGCTGACTCCAATCGAAGAACTTTGTTCTGTTCATACAGAAGGTTGGCTAACGTGGAATATATCAATAGATTGTGCTCAGATGTTACAGACGCAAATACGAGTATATCCTGTTGAAGTGGGCTTTTCGCGTAGACTCGCCATCATTTGATTGTGGTTCTCCACAGACAACGCCTCATCTTCTCCAATGCAAACTGTGTCCAACTTCATGTACTATGGGAAACCTCATGCAAGCAACACCTGAGCCCATGAAGGTGGCTAACTATTGGTCAGCAACCATATGAGGTTGTTCTTCTCCCATCTTCTGTGGTCTTCGTAGACCCTTCCATTGTGGTTCATCATTTCTAAGGACAGTCTTCACATTAAGGAACCAACGCTGCATCTACTTTTCCAAGCGCCGTGCTCGACAGGAAGTCACCAGATCTATCACATTGGAACCTTTTTTTCTTTTAGGTTATGATTGTTATGTTGTTATATATATATATATGTCTTTTGGTTGTACAGTTTGTATTTATATGCATATATTAGTGCTTCTGATGCGATAAATAAATAAAAAATAAATGGGTTTTTTCGTGGGGGTACATTGAACTTTGAGTCATGAGTGAGCGATACAATCTTAGATTGAGAACCTCTGGGTTAAAAAGTTCAGTAATGCAAGTTAGGGCTTTCTTAGGTAGATATTTTAAGAATGACGCTGAGACATTGTCTAAACCGGGAGTTTTCCTTGATTTGAGCCTCCTGATAGCGGTGAACAGTCCTGCAGGCGTAATGAATTTGAAGTCTGGAGAAATATTAGCTTAGGGTAGATCATCGACTTCATCCTCGACCAAATCGATGAAGTCATCATCTGAGGGTACAGTGCTGGGTGTACAGGTGGACTCCAGAATGTCTGCTAAGGTAGTAGACTTGTCAAAATCAGTGTGGGCCATTCCTCTTTGCCCAGTCCTTCTCCTAGTGAATTTACGTGCCATGCTGTGGAATGAGTTGTCAGCCACACTTAGATCAGCCAGTATGGATTTCCCAGCTCGTATCCAGTGTTGCCTAATAATTATCGCTATATTTCGTTTTTGTCTATTCCATTTAGTCTTAAGATATGGATCTCTTGTGAGTTGCCAAGACTATGCAGGTGCGGTTTTTATCTTTATTTGATCAAGGATTTCTGAAGGCAGGATGTCTTTTCTGGACTGAACCACTACAGGTCCCACGGTGGCAGATTGAGTGACCGAAATTATGATGTTGGAGATTTCGGCCTCAAGGGCATCTATATCGTTAGGACTTTTGACGCTGGGCTTGCCATTTGTGTGGGAGAGTACGTTATCGTGGAATGGTTGCCGATTAAGTTTTCGGTAATAGATGGGGATGGAATTTGGGGAGAGTACCGGGTTGGAGGCTTTGGTAAGGAGGACTGGTAGATGGTCAGAGTCAAGGCCATCTATAGTGGTGAGTTTTATGAAATGGTAGATATTCTGCGAAATGGCAGTGTCCAGCGTGTCCGGTCGGTGATTCGGGTTATGGGGATAGTACATATGCCGATTAGCTCCATGTGTGAGGAGCTGCTTTTTGTCGTAGTTTTTTGCCAGTTGATTTCTCGTGGAGGTGGAGACACGCAGTTTCATCGTGGTTTCTTGCCATTTAAGTCACTCTCAAGTAAGCATAGGGTTTGGTTCCGAATTATTTTGTCCAAGTCGGCTGAATCAAACGTGGCTTTCGGGGGGAATATAGTATGCAGAGAGATTGAGTTGTCCTTTGTGGGTGTCTACTTACATTATAATGGCTTATGGGGTAGTGAGGGGGAGGGGGGAGTGATCCTGTGGTGGGAAAGCGTGTACCGGATAAGAATTGCGGTACCGCCATGTTAAATATTAGGTTGGCCATTAGGGTAGTTTTGACGTCGGGAATATTGAAGGATGGGTTGGGTTTTAACCAAGCCTTGCAGAGGAGAGCGATGTCTATATTGAGGTCTTTTGGAACCTCTCCTCGTTCTGTAAGTTGACGTTGGACATCCTCGGCATTCCAAAAAAGAACCCTCAACTCTCTGGGACGTGTGCGAACAACGGTCTGAACAACAGTCGTGTTGGCAAATCTAAGGTGCTAGAAAGGCTGTGCGAGCCAGTGAAAGAAGGGAAGAATGCTCTTCTTAAAGTTATTGAATTAAACTATACCAGTTGCCTCTGAATTATGCTGAGTTTTAGAACAATGTATTTACCTTGCAGCAGAGATAAAAAAAATGTAATTTAGATATATAGATCAGTTCGTTATGCACAAATTAAAGAACTCCGTTTCATGGTAACTTACCAGCACTCCGGCGTCTCTTGTAACCGACGTTGAAGGGACGTCAAAACATATTATTATTATACATACATTTACATACATACATACATACATACATACATACATACATACATACATACATACATTATCATTATAGACTATTATGCCTTTCAGCGTTCAGTCTGCAAGCCTCTGTGAATTTAATAAACGCCGCCACAATCCTCGATTTGCAACTAGTGTTATGGCCTCATTTAGTTCTACACCTCGTATCTTTAAATCGTTAGAAACCGAGTCTAACCATCGTCGTCTTGGTCTACCTCTACTTCTCTTACCCTACATAGCAGAGTCCATTATTATCTTAGGTAACCTATCCTCCTCCATTCGCCTCACATGACTCCACCACCGAAGCCGGTTTATGCGTACTGCTTCATTCGTCGTGTTCATTCCTAAATTAGCCTTTATCTCCTCATTCCGAGTACCATCCTGCCATTGTTCCCACCTGTTTGTACCAGCAATCATTCTTGCTACTTTCATGTCTGTTACTTCTAACTTATGAATAAGATATCCTGAGTCCACCCAGCTTTCGCTCCCGTAAAGCAAAGTTGGTCTGAAAACACACCGATGTAAAGATAGTTTCGTCTGGGAACTGACTTCCTTCTTACAGATTACCGTTGATCGCAACTGCGAGCTCACTGCATTAGCTTTACGACACCTTGATTCAATCACACTTACTATATTACCATCCTGCGAGAACACACAACCTAAATACTTGAAATTATCGACCTGTTCTAGCTTTGTATCACCAATCTGACATTCAATTCTGTTGAGTTTCTTACCTACTGACATCAATTTAGTCTTCGAGAGGCTAATTTTCTTACCATACTCATTGCACCTATTTTCAAGTTCCAAAGATATTAGACTGCAGGCTTTTGGTACAATCTGCCATTAAGACCAAGTCGTCAGCATAGGCCAGAGTGCTTACTACATTTCCACCTAACTGAATCCCTCCCTGCCATTTTATACCTTTCAGCAGATGATCCATGTAAACTACGAACAGCAAAGGTGAAAGATTACAGCCTTGTCTAACCCCTGTAAGTACCCTGAACCAAGAACTCATTCTACCATCAATTCTCAATGAAGCCCAATTGTCAATATAAATGCCTTTGATTGATTTTAATAATCTACCTTTAATTCCATAGTCCCCCAGTATGGCAAACATCTTTTCCCTCGGTACCCTGCCATATGCTTTCTCTAGATCTACGAAACATAAACACAACTGCCTATTCCTCTCGTAGCATTTTTCAATTACCTGGCGCATACTGAAAATCTGATCCTGGCAGCCTTTTTGTGGTCTGAAACCACACTGGGTTTCATCCAACTTCCTCTCAACGACTGATCGCACCCTCCCTTCCAAGATGCCAGTGAATACTTTGCCTGGTATACTAATCAATGAGATACCTCGATAGTTGTTGCAATCCTTCCTGTTCCCTTGCTTATAGATAGGTGCAATTTCTGCTTTTGTCCAATCTAAAGGTACCTTACCAACACTCCATGTTAATTTTACCACTCTATGAAGTCATTTCATCCCTGCCTTCCCACTATACTTCACCATTTCAGGTTTGATTTCATCTATTCCTGCTGCCTTATGACAATGGAGTTTCCTTTCCACTTCCTCAAGCATAATTTCACCAACATCATTTTCCTCCTCCCCATAAGCTTGGCTGTCCGCAAGACCACCATGATGATTTTCTTTTACATTGAGAAGATGTTCAAAATATTCCCTGCACCTCTCCAGCGATTCCCTGGGATCTATTATGAGTTCACCTGAAGTACTCGAAACACTGTTCATTTCCTTTTTCCCTCCCTTCCCAAGATTCTTTATTACTGTCCAGAAAGGTTTCCCTGCTGCTTGACCTAGCCTTTCCAGGTTGTTACCTAAATCTTCCCATGACTTCTTTTTGGATTCAACAACTATTTGTTTCGCTCTGTTTCTTTCATCTACGTAAAAATCCTGTCTGCCTCGGCCCTTGTTTGGAGCCATTTCTGATAAGCCTTCTTTTTACGTTTACAAGCTGCTCTCACTTCATCATTCCACCAAGATGTTCGCCTTTTCCCATCTTTACACACAGTTGTTCCTAGGCATTGCCTTGCTGTTTCTACTACAGCATCCCTGTATGCCACCCATTCACTTTCTATATCCTGAACCTGCTTACTCTCTACTGTGTGAAACTTCTCACTAATCATATCCATGTACTTCTGTCTAATTTCCTCTTCCTGGAGATTTTCTACCCTTATTCGTTTGCAGACAGATTTCACTTTCTCTGCCCTAGGCCTAGAGGTACTTAGTTCACTACAGATCAGATAGTGATCTGTATCATCGAAAAATCCGCGGAAAACTCGTACATTCCTAACAGATTTCCTGAATTCAAAGTCTGTTAAGATAAAGTCTGTTATGGATCTGCTACCCCTACCCTCCCATGTGTAGCGGTGAATAGCCTTATGCTTGAAGAATGTATTCGTAACAGCTAAACCCATACTAGCACAGAAGTCCAGCAAACGCTTCCCATTCCCATTGGCGTACATATCTTCCACACATTTACCAATCACCCTTTCGTATCCTTCAGTTCTATTTCCAAATCTCGCATTGAAATCGCCCATTAGCACTATTCTGTCCTTGCTGTTGACCCTGACCACAATGTCACTCAATGCTTCATAAAACTTGTCAACTTCATCCTCGTCTGCACCCTCACATGGTGAATACACGGACACAATTCTAGTCCTAATTCCTCCAACTGACAAATCTACCCACATCATTCGCTCATTTACGTGCCTAACAGAAACTATGTTGCGTGCAATGGTATTCCTGATAAAGAGCCCTACCCCAGACTCTGGCCTTTCCTTTCTAACACACGTCAAGTACACCTTATAATCTCCTATCTCTTCCTCGTTATCTCCCCTTACCCGAATATCACTTACTCCTAGCACATCCAGATGCATCCTCTTTGCTGACTCAGCCAGTTCTACCTTCTTTCTTCCATAAGCCCCATTAATATTGATAGCTCCCCATTGAATTCCATTTCGTTCGCCAAGTTGTTTCCAAGGAGTCCCTCGCCTGTCAAATGGGAGTGGGACTCCGTTACTCCCATAGGTCCGAGGCTTGCTTAAAATGTTCTGAGCTCGGTAACTTCATGAAGCAGGATGCTACCCTACTTGCACATAGTCCAAGTGAGGATCTCTCCTCTAACGGGTTATGGACCACGGGTGAATTGTATAGTCCTAGCCGCCTGAGCACAAGGAGGGCCATGACTCAGAATATGTCCGAGATGCCCACTCCCATTCCATAGTAACTGGTATCCCGACTCTCAGGACCACTTACTAGGCCACTCAGCCGTTGCCCATGCTTCACGAACTATGACGTGACTACAGTAACCCACAAACATGAACCATTATTATTATTATTATTATTATTATTATTATTATTATTATTATTATTATTATTATTATTCCGTTTTGGCCAAGTAAGGACCACGTCATGTCAACTGTTTTCATCTTTTTCCGTAGGCTATTATTTAACATTTGTCTAATTCTGTCCTTATATATGTTCGATGTACTTCTTTTCTCTCCTCAGTCCACGCCTTTCCTGTCTTTAGTGTCGGTTTTTCTTGGAAACCCCTATACAGTTGAAGTTTCTCCTTACGAAGGTTCCGCTTCTGAATATCTTCGTGTGCGATTCCTACTTCTTGCAAGTCCCCCTTTACCTCGGTGAACCAGTCTCCCTCGGTTTTCTTGTCTAGAAAATAGGTGACATTCTGGTTGAATAATCTCCCTGTGCACATTCAGGTCAGACCGTAAAATACATTACATTATGCCAGTAATATTTTTCACGTGAATGAATAATTCATGATTCTGTTAAACTCTCCATGTTCTTTGTTTGTTTTCTTGGAAGGATTGAGGATATTCCTCGGCACCTTGATAACAAATTTACCTTCTTATTCAAGTCGAGGCATTCAACTGCATATAAGGCCTCAAGTTGGATGATCGTGCAACAGTGTTTAATCTTGGTGTTGAAATGAAATGCTTTGTGGCCGCCGGGGAGGCCTGGTGCAGGTATTTTGATTTGATACCCATAGGCGACCTGCGCGTCGTATGAGGATGAAATTATGATGAAGATGGCACATGCACCAATTATCAGGCATTATGGTTACCATTTATGGTTAAAATGCCCGACTCTGCAGGGAATCGAACCCGTGACCAAAAGCCAGCACGCTAACCACTTAGCCATGGAGCCGGGCATCTTGGCGTTGAGAGATTTTATTGTAAATGCCTCTGATTAGTTGGAACGCTTTTTCCATTCTGCTGATCCGGGATGCAAAGGTTCTGTTTCGGAGTGGGGTGTTATCCATTCGCCTAGATATTTGAAATTTTTGGTTCCTTTGATTTTCTCCCCTGCCACCTCCAACTCTTTGGCTGCCGGCTAACTTTTCGTTATGAACTTTGTTTCCTCAAAGGAGATCTGAAGGCCTGCCGTCGCCGACGGTCTTTGAAATTAGCTAATTTATTTGCCTGCTATAGTCGAGGGAATCAGAGAAGTTCGCGAAATCATGTTCCTATAGCCCAGTCTGACGCCATTCTCCACCCTTTCCTTACTCATTTCTTCGCGCAACTCGCGGATGACTTTCTCGAGATCGCAATCGAAGATTAAAGGTGTGATCCCATCTCTTTGCCGGACTCCTTTTCTGATTTCAAAAATATCTGATATCTGTCCCTTGACTTTCACCTTGGAATTTAGTTATCAAGTGGGCATCAATTTTTAAAAAAGTAGTTATTTCAAGGGTTATTATAGTAGAATAATCATCATAATTAAACACGCTGCAAAAATACTCCATAAACTGATTTTTTTTTTAAGTTGGTCAGGGTCTGTTGGATGATTGCCCTTGTTTTAATTGTCTAAGCCCTGTTCTTTCAGGATGTGGATTCAAGTGATACGATTAATCGAGTCATAAAAAAGCCAAACCGCATGGCACTACAGCCCTTGAAGGGCCTTGGCCTACCAAGCGACCGCTGCTCAGCCCGAAGGCCTGCAGATTACGAGGTGTCGTGTGGGCCGCACGACGAGTCCTCTCGGCCGTTATTCTTGGCTTTCTAGACCGGATCGAGTCATAAACCTTCTTGAAATCAACGAAAGTCACTAGGAATTTCTTGCTTCTAAGCTTCAAATAGAAAAGAGTGGATTTAAGATTGGTAATCTGATAGACAAAAAAGCGTCTACCCCCTGCGGGTGGGGGACGAACATGTAGAATATACCCGCAATATCCCCTGCCTGTCGTAAGAGGCGACTAAAAGGGGCGACCAAGGGATGATTGAATTAGGACCATGAAACTACTTTTGATTCGTACCATCACGCGGGGAACACCATGGGATGCCTGTACTTGCGAGCAGTACGATTATATTAGGTACGAAATAGGTTTGTGATTAGTTGCAGTAAAAAGCCTGGCCTGGTGGTTTCCAGTACCCGTGCGTCGTACCCATGTGAGCAACACCGCGGGTCTGGGCGTGGCCTGTGAGTTGTACCGCTATATGAGCGGCACCGTGGGTCAGCGTTGCCTGTGATTGGTACCTACTATATGAGGAACACCACGGGAATACCGGCGCCCGTGACTAGTACACCTAGGTGAGGAACCTTACCGGTTTGCGTTTGCTATGAGTGGCGCCATTGTGTGAGAAACACCATAGGTCTGCGTTCCCTGTACGAAGTGCAATACTTGTGAGTAGTACCATCTTGTGTGGAACACCGTGAGTCTTCGCTACTTTTGATTAGTACCCCAAAATGACAAATACCATGGTTCTACTTTACTCGCGACATGTACCATTCTGTGGGGCCTTAGACGTGGATTTAGCACCCCTTCAGACATCAAGCATCATTGTGCTTTATAAGTGGTCCCTTGGTCAGTAACACTCTAATTAATTACCTTCTTTTTGAATCTGATCCACTGTTTTTTGTTTGGTTTTTTTGGGGTTCATGTCCATCCATTCATTCTTCATGACATTTTTTATTTTATTTTGTTCAGTGGATGAATTTTAACTTTTTGTTATTTCATTTCGTACCATTAAGGGCCGATGACCTCGATGTTAGGCCCCTTTAAACAACAAGCATCATCAGCATCATCATCATCATCAGAAAAGCGTCTTTTCCTGAACCCTCCTTGGGGTTCTCCCAGGTGTGGATCCAGTAGCTCTTTTTTTTCTCCTTAGAATGAAGAGATTTCGAAGTGGATTCATGATAGGACATAAAATTGTGTAATAATAATAATAATAATAATAATAATAATAATAATAATAATAATAATAATAATAATAATAATAATAATAATAATAAACCAATGGCGCAACAGCCCCAAGGGGCCATGGCCTACCACGCGACCGCTGCTCAGCCCGATGGCCTGCAGATTACAAGGTGTCGTGTGGTCAGCACGACAAATCCTCTCTGCCGTTATTCTTGGTTTTCTAAACCGGGGCCGCCATCTCACAGTCAGATACCTCCTCAATTGTAATCACGTAGGCTGAGTGGACCTGGAACCATCCCTCAGATACAGGTAAAAATCCCTGACCTGGCCGGGAATCGAACCCGGGGCCTCCGAGTAAGAGGCAGGCACGGTACCCCTACACCGGGGGGGACCGCCAGTAATAATAATAATAATAATAATAATAATAATAATAATAATAATAATAATAATAATGGCCATTCCTTCTGTCCTCATAAACATCTCAAAGACTAGAAGGTCTTTTTTTTTTGCTAGGGGCTTTACGTCGCTCCGACACAGATAGGTCTTATGGCGACGATGGGATAGGAAAGGCCTAGGAGTTGGAAGGAAGCGGCCGTGGCCTTAATTAAGGTACAACCCCAGCATTTGCCTGATGTGAAAATGGGAAACCACGGAAAACCAACTTCAGGGCTGCCGACAGTGGGATTCGAACCTACCATCTCCCGGATGCAAGCTCACAGCCGCGCGCCTCTACGCGCACGGCCAACTCGCCCGGTACTAGAAGGTCTAGGGATGCAGTAGTTCCTACCCAGCAAGTGGCTTCGCGGTTTGAGTCACGTAGCTATCGGCTTACATTCGGGAGATAGTGGGTTCGAACCCTACTGCCGACAGCCCTGAAGATGGCTTTCCTTGGTTTCCATTTTCACATCAGGCAAATGCCTCCCGCCTGGTGGCCACGATCGTTAAGGCGTCAAGGCTATATGGTCTGACACCGAGATTACCCGGTTCGAGTCCCGTTGGTAGAAAAAAATTTCACCACCAGAATGTTGGCCGGAAGGGTAGGAGAGGTGGTGTTATAAAATTTGTAATCACTAGATTGCGTGCCAAAAAACTCCAGACCTCTTCGCAGTGTTCGTATGAAGTGGGGGCATATGGTTGGTGGTGACTGAATCCATGCATATACCTATAGTACTGCAGTCTTTCAGAGCGTTGATTAATGTCTATTGAGCTCATTAATTGCATAATGCCTTAATAAAAATAACAGTGTAGCGGCCCAGGAAACCATGCCTCATTTCGCCAGAATTACTGTTTTCTTTGTCGTTCCTTCCAATCCCCAACCCCCCTCCCCCTCCCTCTCCCCCGAAGGGGCCTACCGAGCGACCGCTGTGTTCCTTCCAATAGGGAACTGAATTATTAATGTTCTTCTTTTAAAGTTTACCTTTTAGCTGTTAAATTACATGTTTTATAGTATATCAAAACTTTTAACGCTCATTTTTGCTCATTTCCGTAAAATAGCAATTAAGAAGCAGGAGGGGGAAATCACTTCTGAGCCCAAATTGGCGGGTTCAATCCCGGCTCAGTCCGGTGATATTTAAAGGTGCTCAAATTCGCCAGTCACCTGGCGATAGATTTACTGACACGTGAAAGAACTCCTGCGGGACAACATTCCCGCACCGCGGCGTCTCCGAAAACCGTAAAAGCAGTTAGTAAGACATAAAACCATTATTATTATTATTATTATTATTATTATTATTATTATTATTATTTCCGATGAGGCCCGCTAAGGATCACGTGCCAAATTTAATTCAGTTCTTCATACTTGGTTGTTTTCTCTTCCGCTCCTTCCAATATTCTTTCATCCTTTCACTATGCTGTTTCCTTCTGTCCTCGGACCACTTCGCACCAGGCTTCTTGTTCAATTTTCCTTGGAATCCTTCCATACTTACTACCCTCCTTCTAAAAATTACTCTGTCCACAATTTCTTCTTCTCTTATATTACTTTTTTCTAAATCTTTCTTTACTTCTTGAATCCAGCTAGTTGTTGCCTTTTTGTCCCAAAGGTACTTGAAAATCTTTTTTGTTAATCTGGAATCATCCATATGTAAATATGTCCGAAAAATTGCAATCTCCTTTTTCTTATGGTTTCTGTTATGTTTTCTATGTTCCTGTATACTTCACCATTAGATCTTAATTTCCATACTTCTGTTGTTTATTATTACTATTATTTTTATTAACGATCTCTAGAAGCATATCATTTTATGTCATTGTAATGTAACGTGTTTAGTAGGCTCTCTTCTAACTAACGGACGGCACTCAGAAATCGTTATGATTAATCGACTTGGCATTTGACCCTGTTCGAAGAAGTATCTCCAAGCGACATGTGGGATAGTCTCCTGGATCGCATCACACATAATAGAAATAAATACTGATAGTTAAACTGGAACGAGCTCTGTTGATTGTCTTACGGTAGATACGAGTTGGTCACCGACTCAGTCTCTATTAAACCGTCAGTGAATGTAATAGCTCTTCATCTCATTGGCGAGGGCGGATGTCGGCTTGTTGGCGGTGCGACGGGCGCGAGGGCTCGCAACCTTCAGTGTGCCGACGGCCGCCGTCAAGTGCGTGTGTACTGACAAGTGTAATCTGTTTCTTCGCGGGCAACATCTGGCAGTGCGGTTTATGTGAAGTCACATGGCTTAACTCGCGACTCAGTTCCCCGAGATACGTGCTACGCAGTTAATGAGTGTGTTAGCTAGAAGTAGTGCTTCTTTACCCGTTAAACTTCATCAAGCTTCACCGGTGATTGGTGCTGGAGAGTGGCAAATCTCTTATAGAACGATGGTAAGCGTAATTTTCCGACTGTTTCTTCTTTTCAGAATAGACTCCGTCCCTTGAATGATCTCTTTCCCTTCAATGGGTTTAATAGTATTATTATTATTATTATTATTATTATTATTATTATTATTATTATTATTATTATTATTATTATTATTATTATTTAATAATAATTAATAATAATAATAACAATAATAATAATATTATTCGTTTTACTTCCCACTAACTATTTTCACGGTTTCCGGAGAAGCAGAGATGCCGGAATTTTGTCCCACAGGATTTTTTTTATATGTCGATAAATCTACCGACACTGAGTCGACTTATTTGAGCACCTTCAAGTAACACCGGACTGGACTAGGATCGAATCCGCCAGCCTGGGCTCAGAAAGCTAGCGCTTTAACCGTCTGAGCCACTCAGCCCAGGAGGGGTTAATTATATATAACACTGATTATTGGATTCATTGGTCCAGCTAAGACAGGAGAGTATATTACGGCCCAAGTTTCCAATATCCTTGAAATGCTGAGTTTTCTTCAATAATAATAATAATAATAATAATAATAATAATCCCTTGGAGGCCACTTTAAAATTATAGAAACTGAAAAGCAAGAAAGGAAAATTCTCCGGAAAGTGTATGGTCCCGCGAGAGAAAATGGAATGTGGATTAAGAGAAGAACAGAGGACCTCTACTCATTAACTGTCAGGTTCACTGATGCCGTACGCAAAAAACGCCTACAAATCTATGGCCATATCTATAGAATGGACGGCGACAGACTCACGAAAAGATTATTTTAAAGTAATCAACTCAAAGAAGATCAAAATAAACTGACTAGAAGAAACTAAGGCGGACCTCCAAGAAATGAATGTTATGGACGGCATCGTAGAAGATCGTGGAGCCTTTAGTACAATAGTAACCAAGTACAAATTCGTGGAGAAATCTGAAAGAAAACTGGTAGGATGTGCTCCACTGAATGCAGGATACAATACAGTGAATTCGTGAAGAGATTTTGGGAGGATATGCCTTTGCTGACGAGATGTAGTGTTTACAGTGCACTATGTCTTCTGGTATGGGTTATATCAAATTTGTTAATTTCGTTGACCTGTCTCAGTCTCATCCTTGGCTTTGACAATATGAAAGTGACTGAGGTATGAGTGATGCTAGTAATACCATTCCTTATGCAGCCAGTCCCTGTTATGAATGGTGTGAAGATATCGCTCATAGGGTCGGTTGGTGCATGCATTTCAGTGGGCTTGGCAGACTGATATGTAATAGCAGCGGCTAGCTCGGTGAGGAAAGCAACGGGAAACTACTTCACTCCTCATTTCCCTAGTACGCCTCTTCAGTGACGCCTAGGCTATTTATGACAGCTGTTGGCGGAGCTGCAGAGGATCAAACCAGCCTTCGGGCTGAATACCCAACATACATACATGAAGTCGAAATCCATCAGGCCAACGAACAAGTTCAAACGCGCTCTTTGAATTGGCATAACGAAGAAATAATAATAATAATAATAATAATAATAATAATAATAATAATAATAATAATAATAATATCCCGGATTTCTAATCTCAATCAAACAGTAAAACAAGCAAGCAAATATGCACGAAATATGGAAATAAAATAAGCAATACGAAATGCACGAAAATCTAATGAATTAATTGTTTTGTAGAATTCTTATCTTATTGACTTGTTACATTATACAAGTCCGCCTCTGTGGTGTAGTGGTTAGCGTGATTAGCTGCCACCCCCGGAGGCCCAGGTTCGATTCCCGGCTTTGCCACGAAATTTGAAAAGTGGTACGAGGGCTGGAACGGGGTCCACTCAGCCCCAGGAGGTCAAATGAGTAGAGGTGGGTTCGATTCCCGCCTCAGCCATCCTGGAAGTAGTTTTCCGTGGTTTCCCACTTCTCCTCCAGACAAATGCCGGGATGGTACGTAACTTAAGGCCATGGCCGCTTCCTTGCCTGTCCCAATCTTCCCCCCCCCCCCCCCAACAAGGTCTCTGTTCAGCATAGCAGGTGAGGCCGCCTGGTCGAGGAACTAGTCATCCTCCCCAGTTGTATCCTCCGACCCAATGTCTCACGCTCCAGGACACTGCCCTTGAGGCGGTAGAGGTGGGATCCCTCGCTGAGTCCGAGGGAAAAACCAACCCTGGAGGGTAAACAGATTAAGAAAGAAAGAAAAGCTTCTGCGTCTCTCAGTGAAAAATAAAGTCTGTACACTGTAAATGTTCTTCGAACGTCGCATGACGTCACAGGCGCATATGAAAAGCGCCACAGTTCTACTTCGATGAAATCCTCTTCAGTATCTGTTTCCTCGCCTCAAAGCTTTTTTTAAAAAAAACAGAAATTCGACAATATTTTGTTATAGGAATTTTTCAGTAATGCCTTGCTGGTCCGGCCCCGCGGTGTAGGGGGCAACGCGTCCGCCTGTTACTCGGCGGCCCCGGGTTCGATTCCCGGCCTGGTCAGGGTTTTTTAATTGTAATGTTTAATATTCCTGGCCTGGCGACTGGGTGTTTGTAACGTCACACACAACATTCCACACTACCGCCATTTCAATTACACACAGATTCATACAGTATGGTGCCAGTAGGGGCAAAAGATGCGCATGGGTCGACGCCCCGAACAAGTAGCTTTTTAAAAAAATGCCTTGCTGAACGTGTCAAACACAATTTTACCGACCGAGTTCGATAGCTGCAGTCGCTTAAGTGCGGCCAGTATCCAGTATTCGGGAGATAGTAGGTTCGAACCCCACTGTCGGCAGCCCTGAAAATGGTTTTCTATGGTTTCCCATTTTCACACCAGGCAAATGCTGGGGCTGTACCTTAATTAAGGCCACGGCCGCTTCCTTCCCAGTCCTAGCCCTTTCCTGTCCCATCGTCGTCATAAGACCTATCTGAGCCGGTACGACGTAAAGCCAATAGCAAAAAAAAAAAAAAAAAAAAAAAAAAAAGCAATTTTACCGCGTGTTTCTGAAAACAATATTACTGATATTTCGTTTATCAGAGAAAGTGAATGTTCCATGGAATTATTTCGAGCTTCCAACTGTGCTAAAATTGTAAGTATTTTGGAGAAACAGTTATAGATGTACTGTATCTTTTCTTGGATGCCTTTTTTTTAGCAAAACATTCCTGAGCTGTGGCAATGCTGATTGTTTCTTCTGCATTTAAAATAATTTTTTTAAAAAATCACTTGACTGAAATGTTCCGCGTAGAATGACATAGCCCGTTACCACGAACCCGACCGAGTTAAAACTGGTAAAGACAAATTTGGAAGAAATTTACGAAATATTTTTAGATCTATTCGGTGCCTTTACAAACACTTTCTTCATGCTAGAGACACGAAAATTCACGTATTAATGTTGGCTTCTAACAGTTTCAGCGACACGGTGTAAACCGTGAGCAAGGCTGGTCGGGAGAACTGATTTAGGGTAAAAGACTTTTAATCCAGCTCCCGTTTTAACAGTATATGGAGCAACATCACCGAGAAATATTATTACATTGTCATACCGTACCCCTTTTGGCCACAATAAAGTTAAGGAGTCATTGAAAAATGTTGCAATAGCCGAATGATTTATTCGCTCAAGTACTTTTGTCTATTAGGGGATATGGAATCGCCTATCTTCACAATGTTAATTTATAGGAACATTTTCTTGGGAACCATGTTAGGTACATAACCCAAAATTTTACTCTGTATGGAAACAGCTATTCTATGTATACTGAAACGATAATATGTTTTAAACAGGAATATTGGGGGAAATTTAATTCTTTCTCACCTAAGAATTTTTTCATCACCGTTTTCCAATATATTATGACCAATAACTTTTTAAAGAAACTACAGATCTACTTAAAATTGTTTCCATGTGTGTAAAACATGTAAGTAAACATATCCTGAAAGTTTCTTTATTTTAGGTTGAGCAGAAACTGAGAAAATGTTCCCTGAATGCCAAAAAAGTAAATTTTCAGGAAATTGAGTTTAAAGTTAGAACATTCCTGCTCCATAGTTTGCATCATCTTCACCACATCTGAAGGCATCCTGCAGTCTTTTTTTTTTTTTTTTTTTTTTTTTTGCTAGCGGTTTTACTTCGCACCGACACAGATAGGTCTTATGGCGACGATGGGACAGGGAAGGCCTAGGAGTTGGAAGGAAGCGGCCGTGGCCTTCATTAAGGTACAGCCCCAGCATTTGCCTGGTGTGAAAATGGGAAACCACGGAAAACCATCTTCAGGGCTGCCGATAGTGGGATTCGAACCTACTATCTCGCGGATGCAAGCTCACAGCCGCGCGCCTCTACGCGCACGGCCAACTCGCCCAGTTGCAGTCTTCTTTTGGCACCCCTAATGGTCTGTCTTGCTTTTTTTTTAGCTACGTAGTTGTCAACATTATCGCATGTAGTTTTTGCCTTGTTTTATGACGGGATGCCCTTCCCGACGCCAACCCTGTATGCAGTGAAGTAATCACTATTGCGGGTTTCTGTGGTGGTTGATAGTGTTTTAAAATATTTCGCTTTCCAATGTGACATGTATGCAGTAAGTTTCCCTGTTGGCCAGCATGCATTCGATGTTCGCTTGTCTCCACTTAATCTTTGAACTTACTCTTTGTGTACATGCATCACATGTAAGTTGTGTTTTGAAAAGTATCATTGTTCAGCTTGTAGTTAAAATGCCAAGGGCTAGTGGAAGATTATTCAAAAAGCCATACGCATTGTCAACATACATAACATTTTGAAAGACAGCCATCCATGACAGATGGCGAACAAAATGATGTCACGCCACTTATGAGAAATATCTGAATTTAACATCGTTAGAATTTTTTTTTTTACGTCGCACCGACACAGATAGGTCTTATGGCGACGATGGGACAAAGAAGGGCTAGGAGTGGGAAGGAAGCGACCGTGGCCTTAATTAAGGTACAGCCCCAGCATTTGCCTGGTGTGAAAATGGGAAACCACGGAAAACCATTTTCAGGGCTGCCGACAGTGGGGTTCGAACCTACTATCTCCCGAATACTGGATACTGGCCGCACTTACGTTAGAATTGTGATAGAGCAATGTTCAATATACCGTTTTAAAGGGGAGGCTTCAAGGAATAAATATTGTTAATAAAATGTTTTTGAAAATTTGAACAAAAATCCGATTCTATATCCCCTTAAGAAGAAATGATCCGTTATCTGGTTCCATACCATAGACTACGGCATTACACATGCACTATCCTGACGCGTCTGTGGTTTCATCAGTGGAAATCCATAAGTTTTCGTGCTTCAGTTCAGTAACGTACTCAGGATCGACCTATTTGGAGGTTATCGTTACAAAATGTTGATAGAACCTAATGAAGGTGCTTGTGCGTGTGTGGTGCGCGCATGCACGTGTGTCGTTATAAGTACACTGACACAAGTGAATTATGTTGACATTTAGATTGCAGTACACTACAAAATCTTACACTAACATATAGAACAAGAACATTATGATGAAGGTCAACACTTTTACAGCAAATGGTACGTTCAGATTTCAATCTACGGTAAAATCCAACATTCGAGGCTTCTTAAAAAAATAAAAAATAAAAAAATCAAGAGATCTGTTCGTTTTACAATTATGTCTCTTGAATCTTCATTAAGTCGACTTTCACTTGTTTATTGTCAGTCCGTGTTTATTTTCTTTTGTGCGGCCAGTATCCAGTTTTCGGGAGATAGTGGGTTCGAACCCCACTGTTGGCAGTCCTGAAGATGGTTTTCCGTGGTTTCCCATTTTCACACTAGGCAAATGCTAGGGGATGTACCTTAATTAATGCCACGGACGCTTCCTTCCCACTCCTAGCCCTTTCCTGTCCATTGTCGCCGTAAGACCTATCTGTGTCAGTGCGACGTAAAACAACTTGCAAAAAAAAAAAAATAATAATGTGCTTCCCCCCCCCCCCCCCCGGTACGCCCCTATTTCAGTTTATTCCGAATATTACAAATTAAATCTCGAAAACGCCGTGAAAGTTTTTGTGCAATCTAGATTACCCTGGTACTCTTCTGTTTGTGTATTTTTCTAAAAATTCCCGAAGCTGTCCATTATCAAAGTTCCACAATGGGATGTCGGAACTCACTGGAAAATGTAGCTCTTGAACTCGATTGTTGACCTTGACTGCTTGTAATTATGCCTTATTGTGTTAATATACCGCACAATGTCATATTAGTCTTTGCAGAAACAAACTTTTCTCACACCAAACAAAATAAGACTTTGCCGTCCACATTGAAAAGATTACCACCAAAATCGTTTACGTATTTGCTTAACCCTGAAACATACGCGTATGGGGCGGAATCCACCCCAGGTCATTTTATTTCCTAGTGAAATGTACAAATAACTCATCTGTGCTCTCCCTGCTCTTGTACATTTCTGGCTGGCTCCCCGCAGAAAGAGTCATTCTTACATAATCCATCTTAAAATCTTCAATTTAATTCATATTTTACAATAGAATTATATGTGGGGTGGAAAGCACCCCCACGCGTGTGTCTGCGTCCTAAGATCTGGCGCGTGTGCTTGAGGGTTAACAGTGCTGATTGGAAGTTTCTTGTAGTATTCCTTAAATACAGCACCGATCACACATACCTTATTGAACCAACGCGTGATGCACACCTAACACACTGCAGTAGGTTCGAATCCCACTATCGGCAGCCCTGAAAATGGTTTTCCGTGGTTTCCCATTTTCACACCAGGCAAATGCTGGGGCTGTACCTTAATTAAGGCCACGGCCGCTTCCTTCCAACTCCTAGGCCTTTCCTATCCCATCGTCGCCATAAGACCTATCTGTGTCGGCGCGACGTAAAGCTCCTAGCAAACACACTGCAGACCAGCAACTGTAAGCTAACAGCAAGGAACTCTGGTATTTACCCAGCACAAGACAACATACCGATACCCGATTGTACTCCTTAATTACAGAAGAGGCTCGGTGGGATAACTCCTAATTTTGACTACGCTGTGTTATATCACATCATCTTGGGGCTTCCCCTATTAACACATACCATCTTTGCTTTTCAAAGCATTCGAGCGAAATTATTTTTTTAATAACCGATGAAAAAGGGAACCGGTGACTGTTAAATGTCTGTTAAGAGTAAAATATGCACTTTAAAATGACAGATTTGAGTAAAATATATTATTTAAATAAAAATAAAAAAAATCATGAAGTAAACACGCAAAGACACTTTCTTGCACCATCAAACATGGTTAAAACTGCTTATCAAAGTTTGTCCTACGAAGTATAACCTTTCTGCTTAGCTTTAGAAGTGTGAAAAAGAATATGCATTTTGCTTAGAGATCAAAGTTATAATAATGGCGATAATAATAACAATAATAACAAGAAATTGATAATAACAACATTGGGCTTAATAAATCATCATCATTATTATTATTATTATTATTATTATTATTATTATTATTATTATTATTATTATTATTATTATTATTATTATTATTATTATTATTATTATTATTGCTATTTGCTTTATGTCGCACCGACACATATATGTCTTATGGCGACGATGGGATAGGAAAGGCCTAGGAAGGGGAAGGAAGCGGCCGTGGCGTTAATTAAGGTACAGCCCCAGCATTTGCTTGGAGTGAAAATGGGAAACCACGGAAAACCATTTTCAGGGCTACCGACAGTGGGGTTCGAACCCACTATATCCCGATTACTGGATACTGGCCGCACTTAAGCGACTGCAGCTATCGAGCTCGGTTATTATTATTATTATTATTATTATTATTATTATTATTATTATTATTATTATTATTATTATTATTATTATTATTATTATGCCTTTGCTGGCAAGACCTAGTGTTTACAGTGCACTACGTCTTCTGGTATAGGCTAGAGAAATTTTGTTACTTTTATTGATCTGTCTCTGTCTTATCCTTGGCTTTGACAATATGAAAGTGACTGAGGTATGAGCGATGCCAGTAATGCCATTCTTTATGCAGCCAGACCCTGTTATGAATGGTGTGAAAATGTTGCTCATAGGGTCAGTAGGTGCATTCATTTCAGTGGGCTTGGCAGACTGATATGTAATCATCGCAACTCCTGGCACGGTGAGGAAAGCAACGGGAAACTACCTCACTCCTCATTTCCCTAGTACGCCTCTTCAGTGATGCCTATGCCATCTGTGGCAGCTGATGGTGGAACTGTTGAGGATCCAACCAGCCTTAGGGCTATGGACTGAACATACATTATTATTATTATTATTATTATTATTATTATTATTATTATTATTATTATTATTATTACATAAATATGTGTATGCGGATGTGTCACAAAATTAGTCGCTCTTAATAATGCCAAACAAGTGTTCCGAAATTCGATTCCACTGCCTTGACCAAGGCTGAACGATCTACCTAACTACGTTAAGTAGCCGGTGACAGTGAAAGAAATGTGTATCGTTAAAAATGAATAGTGATTTTCTTTCGAAATACTGGTGAGAATCAAGTTTCAAAATGAGTCTGTTTTGGTTTATTCAGAAATGTAAATAGTGTTGAGGTTCGAACCCCACTATCGGCAGCCCAGAAGATGGTTTTCCGTGGTTTCCCATTTTCACACCAGGCAAATGCTGGGGCTGTACCTTAATTGATGCTTGTTGCTTGTTGTTTTAAGGGACCTAACATCGAAGGTCATCGGCCCTGTACCTTAATTAAGGCCACGGCCGCTTCCTTCCCACTCCTAGCCCTTTCCTGTCCCATCGTCGCCGTAAGACCTATCTGTGTCGGTGCAACATAAAGCAACTAGCAAAAAAAAAAAAAATTAAAAAATAGTGTTGACAAGGCGTACTGCAGAGCAGGTGTAACGCCATCACTCGTCAAAACGCGACCACCGTCTTTCAGTACAACAGCACTTGTTTATAGTTAGGAAATCATTGTTCTGTTCTTCAGCTTCGTTGTTCAACTAATTTCTAGAAGATATGGTTTAGTTGACGTGAAGTAAACATTTACTTCCTCTGGCTAAACAAACGAGCGCGGTGTGGATTGTGTTAAGGACTTGTTTGCATTGCGTGCTGTACGTGAAACCTAGCGCACTGCAGTATAGACAGCATCATAAGTTCCTAAACGTGCATATGTGAGATTTGTTTGACCAACAAATCTTCTTAGAGAATGTAAAGGCTACTGTTCAGTTTCCGTGTTGAAGATTTCATACATTACCAAACCTCAGATTTTTAGGCAAAGCATACTTTGTAACTTTAACGCCATAGTTCCCGGCGCGTGCAGCGCAACGCCCTAAAGAGACGCAGCTTCCTATTGGGGCGCCGCGCCGGGGAAGAGTATAGAATTTTCAGTTTTTTTTAAAAAATGTACAGTCCTCAAGACAATGTAATAGGATGCGGTACCTGACAGCCCTGGTGCAGCCCAGTATCTCAGATACCGCTAGTAAGTGACTGTGGTCAAGAATCTACGGGATGGAGTTCTGCAATAACTATCTACTTTTCTATATAATTTTAGAAGCTTACCGTTCTCGGTAAGTTGTATTTGTAGATAAATAGCTGGTAGTTTTTTCCTCTCCTTGTGATTTAATGTCGCACGGCCACATTGATGATTTTCGCGACGCAAATATGGGAAAGGGCCAGGATTGGGAACGTAGCAGCCGTGGTCTTAATTACGGTACAGCCCTTGCCTGGTGTGAACACGAAAACAGCGGAAAACCATCTTTAGGGCTGCAGACGCTGGGATTCGAGCACGTCATCTCCCGAATTCAAAATAACAGCTGCGAGACTTGAACCATGCGGGCAACTCGCTGGGGTAGGCCTACCTATAAATTTCGCGCAGTGCCGTCACATTGAATCCCAGATGCGCTCATGTGGCGGGTTGATGCATGTAACAATGCTAACGAGGACATTTTGAACATATCATGTAGACGCAGAAAGAGTTTCATGTGGTATGCTAGTACGTTGAGTTCCTGTGTAGTATTAAAATGTAGAGTTGTAGAAAATGAGTTCTAACATGGAAATAAAGCGTTTCCAGAGCCTGTCCATGTAACACATTTTCTTCTACGTGTGAGAAGTGTGCCTGGAAAGTTTGGCCTACCTTATTATTACATCCTTTATATGATTATTTGTTTTATGTCACACCGACACAGACATGTCTTCTGGCAACTATGGAATAGGAAACAGCTACTACGGCTGGGAAGGACGCGACCGTAGCTTTAATTAAGGTAAAGGTAGATCCAAAATATTCTGTGATTTTAGTGCCTTCCGAAGTATTTTTAGGTAACGTCCAATCATTTACGTGGAATTGATGTTGATGGAAGAAGAAGAAGAGAAAGTGTATGTGTGTGTAGGAGTGGGCACTTATAATATGGCTGAAATTTGCCTTGTGTGAAAATGGGAAACCATACAAAAACCATTTTCAGGGTTGCCGACAGTGGGGTTCAAATCCATCATATCCGGATTGCAAGTTGACAGCCACGTATCTCAGACCGTGAAGGCAACTCGCCCGGTTATATAACTGTTGTGATGTCTTCTATTTAATTTGAAAACTCTTATTAAATATAGCCAGAACTTAATCTTTGAAGTCTCATTTTGTAAATAATGATGTAAATGTATTTATTTACTCGTGTCAGAAGCATACTTAATCATGCAGTTAAAAAAATAAAATAATAATTCAACTATTTACAAAAATTAACAGACAAAGGAAATTGACCAAATTTACTGTACATCTAGATGGTGTTTTTCCAAAACTGAACCACACCTAGGGCGTTGTCATCAACAAGCATTAAATCTTGCTCTGAGCATGAAAATGGGCAGAGAGGACATTGATACATATAGTTCACTGTTCTTCACCACAGTCGCACTTGCTGTCCTCTGATGTGAAGCCCCATAAATTAAGTGAGGACTTAGCCCTGCCGACACCAGTTCTTAATCGGTTAAGGGACCTCCAAACACTCCAGTCTTCATTGTAGCCAGCCGGAAGTTGTTGCTTAGATTTCCACAAGGAGAGTCTTGCCTTATCTGGTGGTCCTTTCAAGGGCTTTGATGTCTGGAGGAAACTTTTCCTGGAATGATGGAAATGATTAAATTATATATTTCATATTTTGATTTTGATGTTTTTACATTTTGGAAAAATAAATGCCATATTTGGCAAAATGTTCTTTATAGTGCGCCTCTCTCTAGTTAGTTATGTTGTGAGTAAGGCAGGTTTTCGTCATAAATGCCTATTTTTATCCTGAACCCAAAATTGTACGCTTATTTGTGAAGGAAATACATGTGTTTTATAACTAAAATTTCCTCAGCTTATCCCAGGTATCTCTGGGGTCGCTGGAGTCTCCCAGGCTCATTTCGGTTTTGACCAGGGGTTCAAGACCGGATGCCCTTCCTGACGCCGCGTGCTTCTTGAAATGAAAACATCGACCCATGATTGAGCGGGATTCGGACGTCAGCCTTCCGGGTGGAAAGCCAGCCGCTAAGCCATTGAGTTAATCACGCCCCTCACCCTCCCCAAATATATGGGTTTTGTAGTGCCAATAAATGCCTATTTTGTGCATTAATGCCTATTTTGAAGATATTTGCATGTTGAGTGCCTAAAACGACAAATATATAGTTTTTAAATCGCATTTTCCCACCCATCTCTACTTTTTAGTTTTCTTTACCAAATAGCCGCTGAAAGCAAGCATTCTTTTCAGGTATCTACCAAAGACAAGCACTTAAATGTGATTAAAGGACAACAGCCTTCTTTCTGTCCTCTGATTCTGCTTGGAGCGAGCTGGCGTTGAATCTGCACCCTCCATTGGCCAACCCCAAGATTTTCAGCGGTCTCATTTCTTCTAAGTTTGAACAGCTACCTTCCAAAATAAAGCAGCAGGAAGAGAGAGAATTACCTCTTGTGAAGGCTACAGGCATTATACATGAGGTGGAGGCGAACATTGCTAACCTTAATGGAGCGATAGGAGATGCGATCAGATCCAAATTTCGCAGTATAATGCAGAGGAATCCCGGCTGGAAGGATGCTTTGGCCACTGCTGGGGGCGGCAGTCAAAGCGGCGGTGGCAGATGAAGTGACCAGGGGCCTGTTCCACGAACGAACTTTGCAACTTTTCAACTTTGCACTTTCCACCTTTCAATTCTTGCAAAGTGCAAAGTCTTTCTGTTCCACCATGAACTAGGCTGTACTTTTCAATTTCTTCGCAAAGTGAAAAGTCTTTGCGAATGAGTGATCCGATCGAGTTTATTCTATGAACAAACTGTATAGGCCTAATACTCTATGATTTTAATGCTTTACTTTTCGCGGCGAACTTGGCGGTATAATTGTCGTACCGTTTAAGTTTTTATCGTGGGAAACAAAGGTTATTACAAGAAGCTGTCTGTACTGGAAGTTGTCAAGGAGAAACGTGACATCCTTTTTTGACAACTTTAAAGATAACCTCTCAAATGATGACACACATCAATGTTAACGAGAGTACCGTCAACACATCCACACACAGAAGGACATTCACCCTTCATTAGAAATCCCGTCGCTATATTAAGTGGATTATCAGGCCAACGTCCTGTTAGCAAATATTACATTTACAATAACATCTACGACTTTGGTAACAGTTCTGCAAATAATTGATTTTGATGTCCCATGCATTGCTGTTACACAGTACAGCTGGGGTACCATTTACTAAAAAATGTAAACATAAGAATTTGTTCTTTTTTGGAAAGGAATTTACTTCTTTATCTTTCAATAAATTACCGATCATTTCAAGAATATAGTCAGCCTCTTGGGATAATACGAAATCACTCGCGTTATTACGTCGAAGTGAGGTTATGAAAATTAATCCTGTCTTTGTACGTTCCATTATTGGATTCTTCATCACTGTCCTCACTTGATGCTAACAAAAGCTCACGTCGTGACGAGTTTATATCACTAAACCAAATTCTACGCCGAGAAACTAATGTACATACTTGTTAATTAACATATGAAAAGGGAATCATCTCTTTGCAAGATTTATGAAAACTTTTCACTTCATTTCTTTGCACTTTGCATTTCTGTACCAATAGAGGAACATAACAGGCTTGAAAAGTGAAAAGATTTCTAACTTTTCACTTTTCACTTTTCACTTTGCAAGCTAAATCTGATGATGATGATGATGATGCTTGTTGTTTAAAGGGGCCTAACATCGAGGTCATCGGCCCCAGCTAAATCTGAAAAGCGATAGTGGAACAAAATCTGAACTGAAAAGTGCAAAGTGCAAAGTGAAAAGTTGCAAAGTTCGTTCGTGGAATAGGCCCCTGGAGCTCGGCGAGAAGACGTCCAGGAGAAGTGACCACTCTATGGAGGCGACGACAGATGCTTGCTCCAGTATGAAGAAGGCGATCACGTGCAGCTGGACTGTTGCAGTAGAGAAGGACGAGTCCGTCATACCCATAGCCGGATAGCATGGTAGACTCCAGTCGTGCGGAGGTCGGAGAGGATTGAGTCTACGGGAAGAGCAGTGTCGACATTCAGGACGACACAGGTGGATATTTGGGGGTGGCCGACTTCCATCGTGGTGTCAGCCAATTTGCTTTCTTGTGTCGGCTAGGTGCGAGATTAAAGTTGTGACGTCACCCGGCCGAATCGAAAACACAGGATGAGGTGCAGGAGTAAGCAGTCCGCTTTTAGAGACGGCGAAAAAAGCCCCCACTTGTTTCTTGAAGTAAAACCTTTAGCTGAGAACGAAATGGCATGATTCACATATGCTGAGGAATTTTAAATGCTAAGGGGATGGTATATTCGGGTTGGTTTGTAGTGCCATTTTTTACCATTTTAGTGCCTCTTTGGAAGTACATATTTGATTGCCTGTTTTGGGTATTTTTAGTGCCTATAAATCCTCGCCCTAGTTATGACTAGCGAGTAACTGAGTGATGACGGTGATGTTTGTTATGTGTTCAGATTACCGTAAGATAGCGCGCTGCGCTCAGCTGATAAGACGTCAACATTTTTAGATAGTTGGCCGGGAGCGTTCGTCCTGGTAGCGTGCTGTCGGCGTGAAGTCATGTGTTAGTCCTTGTGGCCGCTTTTATGTAATAAAATAGCATTGTATTGTGTAGTGCAGCACGTTGTGAAAGTGACAGTGTTCAAGTGCATTCGTTTCCCTTATTGTTCCGCTCTACAAACAACTCAGGGAGTCTGTAAGTATCCTTGGATTGCAAAGAACGTCGTACCTCTTTGGATATTTATTGAAGTACACATTTAGTAATATTTCAGGAAAAATATTTGCTGAGACGGTAAATGCGTGCTCGGATCACTGAAGAAAACGTGCGTTTAATTTCACTTAAGGAACATACATACATTATCATTATAGACTGTTATGCCTTTCAGCGGTCAGTCTCCAAGCCTCTGTGAATTTACTAAACGTTGCCACAATCCTCTATTTGCAACTAGTGCTGTGGCCTCATTTAGTTCTATACCTCGTATCTTTAAATCGTTAGAATCTGAGTCTAACCATCGTCGTCTTGGTCTCCCTCTACTTCTCTTACCCTCCATAACAGAGTCCATTATTCTCCTAGGTAACTTATCCTCCTCCATTCGCCTCACATGACACCACCACCGAAGCCGGTTTATGCGTACAGCTTCATCCGTCGAGTTAATTCCTAAATTAGCCTTTATCTCCTCATTCCGATTACCATCCTACCATTGTTCCCACCTGTTTGTACCAGCAATCATTCTCGCTACTTTCATGTCTGTTACTTCTAACTTATGAATAAGATATCCTGAGTCCAACTAAAATGTCAGTACATAGAACAAAGGCGATTAGGTTAACAACACTGTCCCACTTACAGTAGATCCCAAATTACGAATAGTGGAAGCCTACTCCTCCAGGGGCCGTCATAGCCTGTACGGATGCGGCATTGTTATTGAAAGTAGTTGTGTGCTGAGATAGCAAGGTGATGCTTCTTGCTGCTGCTTCTGTTGCTGCTGCTGCTGCTTTTTTTTTTTTATATATATTCGCACTAGAACACCTAGAACATCAGCTTCGTGCACTTCGTGCATATTTTGAATTTTGACTGGTATCGTTTTGGGTAGAAAAATAACTAACGATGGCAGAAGTAAGGAGGATATAAAATGCAGGCTAGCCCAAGCAAGGAAAGCCTTTCTTAAGAAAAGAAATTTGCTCACTTCGAACATTGATATAGGAATTAGAAAAAAAAAATTGAAGACTTTCGTTTGGAGCGTGGCATTGTATGGAAGTGAAACATGGACAATAACTCGCTCAGAAAGAAAGAGAATAGAAGCTTTTGAAATGTGGTGTTACAGAAGAATGCTGAAGGTGAGATGGACAGATCGAATCACGAATGAAGAGGCACTGAATCGAATTGGTCGTTGGAGACTGTTGTGGATAAATTTGACGAAAAGACGAGATAGAATGATAGGACATACCTTAAGACACCCAGGACTTGTGCAGATGGTTGTTGAGGGAAGTGTAGGTGGTAAGAACGGTAGGGGTAGACCAAGGTATGAATATGACAAGCAGATTAGAGCAGATGTAGGATGCAGCAGTTATGCAGAAATGAAAGGGAGGCGTGGCCGTAATTATTTTAGGTAGCATCCAATTATTTATATGGAACTGATGATGATGGTGGTGGCGGAAGGTGAAGGAGAGAGAGAGAGAGAGAGAGAGAGAGAGAGAGAGAGAGAGAGAGAGTGTGTGTGTGTGTGTGTGTGTGTGTGTGTGTGTGTGTGTGTGCGTGTACGTGTGTGTGTGTACTTACAGTATGGCTGAAAGTCGGACTTTAACCTACTTATGTACTCAAACATGTTTCCCATCACTCAGAACCGGGAATCGAACTCAGGTCAATTGGGTAGGAATCTACTCCTGGAGCATGGCACTGGACTAATTGGAAGATTGCAGATAGTGTCGAATCGTTGACTTTATGCTATATAGGATATCCAAGTGCCCTGTAATAACTTGTAACACCTACCGTAGTTCGAAAAGCCAGCATTTTTCACCAAATTACTGTCTTACATTAAACACCGTCAGGAGTTCTGAAAGTATGTGTGTAATTTGTGACATCAACAGTGTGTTAGCATTTCAGTTTTATTGGTGGAAGGGAAATTGTGTTGACCGGACTTCGATACAGAATATCTAATGAAGTGAGTGTGTGGTCGATTTTACCCAAAACTAACTTTAAATTAAAAGCTTGTTTATGAGTAAATATATTAATTTAAATGCAGTTTTCGGTAAGGGTAAGGGAAACAATTGACGTGCATATCGCTGTAAAATAAGTGGTGTAGGCCTGTTTCAATTGAAAACGCACGTATTGTCAGGGAGGACACCCGGCCTTAAATCCCCAATCGAAATCCAAACACCGGGCCTATGACCTAGATGTTAGGCCCTTTTAAACAACAATCATCATCAACAAGAAACCCAAACATTCCAAGCGAGTTGGCCTCGCGGCTACGGTCGCGTAAGCTGTGAGCTTGCATTCGCGAGATGATAGGTTCCAGTCCCACCGTCGGCAGCACTAAAGATGGTTTTTCGTGGTTTTCCATTTTCAAACCAGGCAAATGCTGGGTCTGTGCCTTAAATAAGGCCACTACCTTCCCATGCCTATCCCTTTCCCATTCTTGCATTGCCGAAAATCTTCGATGTGTTAGTGCGAAGTTAAACAAATTAAATTAAACGCCCAAACAATAAGCCAGATCCCAAGCTAAGTCGCTCAGACGGCAGAGCATTGGCCTTCTGAGCTATGTTAGTCGGTTCGCTGTCTGCTCAGGTCGGTGGCAATTGAAGTTGCCCAGATGCACCAGCCTCGTGTCGGGAGTTTTCCCGGCACGTAAAGAAACCCCTGCGGGACAAAATCCGGCACCTGGGCATCTCCAGATTTCGTAAAAAGTAGTTAGTGTGTTGTAAAAAATATTATTATTGGTTTTTTATTATACCGGGCGAGCTGGCCGTGCGGTTATGGGCGTGCGGCTGTAAGCTTGCATCCGGGAGATACTCGTAGTGGATTCGAACCCCACTGTCGGCACTCCTGAAGATGTTTTCCGTGGTTTCCCATTTTCACACCGGGCATATGCTGTGGCTATACCTTAATTAAGACCACGGCTGCCTCTTTTCCTCTCCTAGGCCTTTCCTATCCCATCGTCGCCCTAAAGACCTATCCGTATCGGTGCGACGTAAACTAAATTGTAAACATATTATTATTATTATTATTATTATTATTATTATTATTATTATTATTATTATTATTATTATTAACCCAGGTCTGCTTTGGTGACCCCGTTAATGAGTCTTCTGAATAAACTTACAGGCTTCATTTGATTTTTTTTTTCTATTCTTCTGCTGAATGTCGAATAGTGCACGGTAGCTTAAAATGTAGACTGACGTGGATTAAAGGTTACATATCTGCCTGTTGCCATTTCCTGATGGATGCAGTACTTTTGTATCCGTCTCTTGGCACAGGCCAGAGTAAAGTGTAGCTTCCACCGAAGTCCCAGTCTCATCCATGGCTGTGACAATATGGAAGCTGCTGGGGTATGAGTGGTGCTGAATAATGATATTCTGCACCGTTGGAGAGAAATGATGGGTGCAATTCGGAGCATAAATAGTGTCTGAGTGTTATGAAAGGTGTTGCTCATAGGGCCAGTCGTGTTGCAGTGGCACATTCTGGCCCAGTGAGGAAAGCAATGGCAAACTACCTCACTCCTCATCTTGCCTAGTACGCCTCATTTGGGCTCTGCGATTGGTTTTTGCGGTTTTCCTATAACTGCATAGCCTTTGGTGGTGCTATTTGAGGATCTAATCAGCCTCTGGGCTGATGACGTGACAGACATACATCTGCATTGAAATTAATTTAAGTGTAATCTACTGTATTTCTGAGGGTCATAATTCAGAATATTTGCTTTACAAAATATTGTTATTTGTTTAGCGAATTCTTATAGTGCAGCGTGCACAAAGTAAAATTTGCAGTAGAATGTACTTCCCGGCTACGGGAAATACCGACGAACCTACAGGTAATAATAATAATAATAATAATAATAATAATAATAATAATAATAATACCCGTGTGAACAGTGCGACCTTGCTCCGATGCGGAGGCTTGCGCGTCCTAATAAAGTAGATAGCCGAGTTGATGCAACCATATCGGATGGGTATCTTTCGAGTGATCACACTAACAATTGGTTCATCGAAAGCGGGGTAGCAGTCTTTCGGTAGTTGCAAAGGTAGCAGTTAGGTTATTGATTGTTTCGGTCTTGTAATAATATTGAACATGGCTTAGCTGTGTTGATACTGCAACGGGGAACTATAGCCGTAACTAACTCCCAAGGACATACAGCTCTCTGTATGAATGACTGATGTACTGATGATGGCTTCCTCCCGGGTAAAATATTCCGGAGATAAAATAGCCCCCTTCTCCCAATCGGAAATCCGCGAGGGGACTACATGAGAGGGGGCAGTCATGTCGAAGATGAATACTGGCATTCTGTGAGTTGGTACGTGGAATCTTAGAAGTTTGAATCGTTGTGGTAGGTTAGGGAATATGAAAATGGAAAAGGGAAATGGATAGACAGTTCGTTGGCAGGAAGAGCAGGCGACTACATAATTATAAACACAAAGTCAAACAACGGAAATGCAAGAGTTGGTTTAATAATGAATAAGAAAACAGGGCAGCGGCTAACCTACTGTGACCAGTATAGTGAACGGATTATTATTGTCAAGATAGACATCGAGCACAATGCCTACCACAATGTGCACTATAGTGCCTACTAGTTCAGCGGATGAAGAAATCGAAAGAATATATGAAGAGAGAGAAGATTTAACACAGTATGTAAAAGGAGATGAGAATTTAATCGTGATGGGAGACTGGAATGCATTAGTAGGCCAAGGCAGAGAAGGTAATGCAAAAGGATTCGGACTGGCACAAAGGAATGAAAGAGGAAGTCGGCTGGTAGAATTCTGCACCGATCGTAATTAAGTCCTTAATAAGATTTGGTTCAAACACCACACACGACGGCTGTATACGTGGACGAGACCCGGAGACACTGGAAGGTATCAAATCGACTTCATTATGGTTAGGCGGAGATTCGGGTGTTGGATTACGAGACCTCCCCAGGAGTAGACGTGGACTTTGAACACTACTTGGTGGTCATAAATTTCTGTCTCAAATTGAAAAAAATTGAAGTGAAGAAATGCAAACAGGTGCGATCTAGACAAATTTAAGAAAGAGAGAGGGAGGGGGGGGGGGAAGCGGGATTGTTTCCAGAAACATGTTGCTCGAAGGCTAAATGAAAAAGGCTGAAGAAAAATACTAATATATATGAATAGTGGACCGTCATGAAGAATCGGAGGAGTAGGCCTGCTGAAGAAAAGTAAGGAAGAAAGGGAAAATCAAGTAATAATCGGTGGATAACTCAGGAGATACTAGACGTAATTGACGAACGGCGAAAGTACAAGAATTCAAATTATAATAATATAATGTTATTTGTTTTACGTCCCACTAACTACTTTTTAAGGTCTTCGGAGACGCCGAGGTGCCGGAATTTATTCCCGCAGGAGTTCTTTTACGTGCCAGTAAATCTACCGACACGGGGCTGTCGTATTTGAGCACCTTCAAATACCACCGGACTGAGCCAGGATCGAACCTGCCAAGTTGGGGTTAGAAGGCCACCGCCTTAACTGTCTGAGCCACTCAGCCCGGCAATTCAAAATATGAGGAAGGCAGAAAATATACAGGCGATTAAAGAACGAAGTAGAGGGAAAGGAAGAATGGCGGAAAGAGAAGTGCAAGGATGTTGAAGATTGTATGACTGTAGGAAAGGTATATGCTGCATATAGAACAATCGAGGAAACCTTTGGAGAAATAACTATTGGTTTTGTACAATCTTTCCGCAACAGCTGCACCCTACACAAGGAGAAAGAGTACCTGTATCTTAATATGACTATTGAGAAATTGGGTTTAAAACCCACTTCTAGGAAAAGAATACGAGACAGATAGACTATAAAAACATATTCAACAATTCTATCAAAGGGAAGAAGTCGAGGACCGAGCGAGTTGGCCGTACGGTTAGGGGCGCGCAGCTGTGAGCTTGCATTCAGGAGATAGTGGGTTCGAACCCCACTGTCGGCAGCCATGAAGATGTTTTCAGCGATTTCCCATTTTCACACCAGGTAGATGCTGGGACAGTACCTTGATTAAGGCCACGGCGCTTCTTTCCAACTCTTAGCCCTTTTCTATTCCATCGCCACCTCGCCGCCATAAAAACTATCTGTGTCCGTGCGAGGTAAAGCAGTTCGTAAAAACAGAAATAAAGAAGTAGATGATAAGGTTCTGGAACAAGAAGAGGCTATTGATACTGATGAAATGGAAGATCCTATTTTGAGGCCAGAATTTGAAAGAGCGTTGAGATACCTAAGTAGGAACAAGGTAACTGGAATTGATAACATACCCTCAGAATTACTGATTGTTTTAGGAAACCGGCATGGCGAGGTTATTCCATTTAGTGTGTAATATGTATGATACAGGAGAAGTGCCATGCGATTTTAAACAGAATGCTATTATACCTATTCAAAAAAAAAAAAAAAAAAGCAGATGGTGACAAGTATGAAAGCTACCGTACCATTAGTTTAGTACCTCACGCTTGCAAAATTTGAACACGCATTATTTCTAGAAAAATTGAAAGACGTGTTGAATTAGAGTTGAGAGAAGATCAGTTTGGCTTTAGAAGAAATGAAGGAACACGTGAAGTAATCCTGACTTTAGGCCTGATCTTAAAGGTTCCAATCAAATTAAGAAGGACAAGAGCACGTACATGGCATTCGTGGATCGAGTAAAGACAGTCGATTATGTTGATTGGACCAAGATATTTGAGGTTCTGCAGGTGATCGGGATCAGATACAGAGAAAGAAGTATAATCTACGATCTCTTAAAAATGTCAGTAGGCAGTGATGAGAATCGAGGGCTATGAAAAAGAAACAGCAATCCTGAATTGAACGTGGAGGGTCGACGACCTCGAGAGCGACCTCAAACACGCTGGTTGGATAGTGTGAGAGATGACATGCGACTCACCAAACTCAGCCCTCGGAACGCTATGGATTTATTGAAGTGGAGGAAATATTGTAAGAAGGCAGACCCGACCTAAATGGGGAAATGCAAAGATAATGATAATACCAAGAGTTGACCAAGGAAGGTCGGATAGGATAGATGAAAGTGAGGAACCTGGTACAAATGGGAGAATGGGGCCACCAGATCTGTAACAGGAATGTGCGTGTAAAAGGGGATTTTCCAATGATACAGACCACTATCTCATCTGTAGTGAACTAAGCATCTCTAGGCCTAGAATAGAGAAAGTGAAATCTGTCTGCAGACGAGTAAGGGTAGAAAATCTCCAGAACAAGGATTAGTGAAAAGTTCCAAACAATAGTAAGCAAGTTCAGGATATAGAAGGAGAATGGGTAGCATACAGGGATGCTGTTGTAGAAACAGCAAGGCACAACAACTGTGTGTGAAGATGGGGGGTGGGGCTGACGAACATCTTGGTGGAATGATGCAGTGCGGGCAGCTTGTAAACGGAAAAGAAAGGCGTATCAGAAATGTCTCCAAACAAGGACTGATGCACACGGGAATTGTACGTAGGTGAAGGAAACAGAGCAAAACAAATAATTGCTGAAAAGAACCGTTTATTAGGTCCCATGATTGGATCTGTATATATATTTTACAAGTTGCTTTCGTAAGCGAGAGTATAGCACAACATTGTCATAAATCTGTGTGCTCACCGATCCCCAAAACACAACATAGACCAATAACGTGTCAGCTACTTCCTGTAATAAGACCTCAAGAAACACGCTTCAGGCGACGATACAACTTTAGAAAGGCTAATTGGTCTAAGTTTTCCGAAATGTTGGGTTGGATGAGAAAGTTCGGACTATCCCAGCTGTACCTGAAGAATATGAACGTTTTGTTGATGTTGTGAATCTATGCTCTCGAACATGTATTCCAAGAGGCAGTAGGACAAACTATCTCCAAGGGGTAACTGCAGAGACAGCAGTATTACTAGATGAATATTACAAATCATACAACAAAACCCATTTAGTGAGGAAACCTCCAACGTTGCAACGCGTATTCTCTCTTCAATCTCTGAGGCAAAGAGAGACCAATGGGAGAAACTGATGGCAGACAGTGATATGAGTAGAAGCAGCCAAGGGGCTTGGAGCTTGCTACGGCGCCTAAAGTTCTCAAACAAGTACACATGTAAATGTCAAAGCCGATGAAATTGCACACCAGCTCACTGAAAATGGAAAAAACTACTAGAACCATCCAGACTTGTAAAAAGACATTTGAGAGAAAACCTGATGAAGACACCAGCATTCTATATCAACCTTTCACTCAGGCTGAGCTTGATTATGCACTGAGCAAAACCAAGAATGGTAAAGCTGCTGGCTGAACTTGACGACATAAGAGGTGAGCACATTAAGAACTTCGGTCCAGCCACAAAGCACTGGCTAAGAGAGCTGATGAACAACTGCATCCAATCATGCAAGATCCCAAAATTATGGAGGAAAGCCAGAGTTATAGCTATTTGCAAGCCAGGTAAGGATCCAAATGATCCAAAGAGTTATCGGCCTATCTCGCTCCTTTGTCATCTGTACAAGATCCTTGAAAGACTCATACTCCATAGGCTAATGGAGAAGTTAGAGGCAACCTTGATACCACAGCAAGCTGGATTCAGAACTGGGAAGAGCTGTACATCTCAAGTGTTGAAGCTACGCACCATATCGAAGATGGTTTCGAAAGGAAACAGATCACTGGAGCTCTAATTGTCGACCTTACAGCTGCAAATGATACCGTCAACCATAGACGACTCCTTATGAAACTATACAATGCTACTAATGACTACCAGCTTACCTGCTTCATAAGGAACCTCCTTGAAAATAGACGATTTTTTGTTGAATTTCAGGGGAAAAGAAGCAGGTGGAGATCACAGAGGAATGGATTACCTCAGGGAAGTGTGCTCTCTCCGTCATTGTTCAACATCTACACCAAATACCAGCCGCTACCCGAAGGAACACAGAGCTTTATCTATGCAGATGACTGTGCCATTACCACTCAAGACACCTGCTTTGACGCTATTGAGCAGAAATTATCTAATGCACTTTCAGTGCTGTCTGCTTACTACAAGGAGAATCAGCTGAGACCGAACCCCAGTAAAACTCAGCCTTGTGCCTTCCACCCCAAAAATAAAATGGCAAACAACTCTCAAAATCACTTGGGAAGGAACCACACTAGAACATTGTTTCACACCAAAATATCTTGGAGTTACCCTTGATCGTGCTCTCACTTACCAGAAACATTGCTCGAACACCAAGCAAAAAGTGGCAAGACATAATATTATAAGGAAGATAACGGGTACAACCTGGGGGGCACATCCCAATACTGTGAGAACCTCTTCCGTTGCTCTATGTTACTCTGCAGCGGAATATGCATCCCCAGTATGGTACAAGTCAAGTCACGCCAGGAAGGTAGATGTTGCTCTAAACGATACTGTCGCATCATTACCGGCTGTCTAAAACCTACTCCGTTGGACAAATTGTACAGTCTTGCTGGTATTGCCCCTCCTGATATCCGTCGAGAGGTTGCAGCAAAAAACGAGAGGAAGAAGGCGGCAACATCTGAAGCTCGCCCTCTGTATGGATACAGGCCAGTTACTCCAAGACTCAGGCTTCCTCAGAACAACAGAGGTTCTTAACGGGACACCTCAGCAATCCCGAATTGATATGTGGCGCGCAAGCTGCACTCGCTCCGAAGAATGGCTGACACCAAGTGAAGAACTACCACCTGGTCACATGGAGAAATGGAGTACTTGGAGATCACTGAACAGATTGCGGGCAGGCGTGACAAGATGTAAAAGCAACCTGCAGAAGTGGGGTTCAACATCGAGTCCTCATTGTGTGAGTGTGGTGCCATCCAAACGACGTCTCATTTGTTGCAGTGTAGTAGGTGCCCTAAGTCCGACTCGTTGGCTGAACGGTCAGCGTACTGGCCTTCGGTTCAGAGGGTCCCGGGTTCGATTCCCAGCCGGGTCGGGGATTTTAACCTTAATTGGTTAATTCCATTGGCACGGGGGCTGGGTGTATGTGTTGTTTTCATCATAATTTCATCCTCATCACGACGCGCAGGTCGTCTACGGGTGTCAGATAGAAAGACCTGCACCTGGCGAGCTGAACCCGTCCTGGGATATCCCGGCACTAAAAGCCATACGACATTTCAGGTGCCCTAAAACATGCACAGTACAAGATCTACTTCAGGCAACAGAAAATGGACTGGATGTCGCCAATTTCTGGGCAAACGTAGTATAGACCTTTTTTCTTGATATGTGTGACTTTGTCTATAATGTATATAATTCAGTAAGAGTATATATGTATTTATAGTATCAATGCTTCTGATACGAATAAATAAATATTGTTAATCTAGGCCACTTTGTGTGATAATTTCCTATAAATGTGTTGCATTCCGTAAAGTTCAAGCAGGTTTTTTTTAATTTTGTGCATACGAATTTTTTATTTTTTTCTAAGTTGTAACATTGCGTCTACTTGAGGTATTTTTTTTTTTTTTGTAAAATTCAGAATCCTTGTGGTCCCACACAGTAGGCTACGTGTGCTGATGTTCTTGTAGAAAATACTGAAGACGGCACACTCACCCAGTTCCTGTGCCAGAGGAATTAACCAAAGAAGGTTAAAATCCCCGACCCGGCCTGGAATCGAATAGAGTAGGCTATGCTAACCAGTTAGCTATGGAGGATAGTGTTTGTGTGGTGTGTGAGTTGCAGGGATGTTGGTGACAGCACATACACCCAGCCCGTAGCCATTGGAATTAAACAATGACGGTTAAAATCCCCGATCCGGCCGCGAATCGAACCCGAGATCCATCTGAACCAAAAGCCAGTACGCTGACCATTCAGCCAATGAGTCGGACAGAGGTGAGGTAGAAATACGTGACTCACATTTACTATACTGTTTGTTGAAACTCACTACTGAACGCTACACTAAGAGCGATAGGCTGTCAGCTTTGTCATGTTTTCTCACGTTTCTCTAAGCTTGTTTTAGCCACTAGATTAGTGTTTTACACAGCACCTGTTGGTTACTCACATTCATGATGAACCGGATTGTGCAGTGCTAGAATCAGCTTCATATGCTTGCAAACTAAGAAGAGATGTAGCACTCGTCACGTAAGGCTATAGGCCTAAACAAAAAGGCAAATATCGCCGCCCTATTCTCTCTTTTTTTTTTATGGCTCACCACTGCTGCCAACTTGACTAGTTGCATATTGAAATCACGAGATATAACCATCACCAAACTAACCTCAATGTATCAATAATGGAGGTTTCATTACCGAAGTAAATTTATGATAATAAATGATCATTCAAGATATTCATAATTAAGTCAGTTTTCAAGCTTAATGAGGAATTAAGGGAACACACACACACACTCTTAATTTAATGTTATATATTTCTGCCTTTATTTTGATATACGCATTACTATAACCGTGTTCTTCGGTGTTTGCCTGGTGTAAATAGTTCAGCTCCGTTCTTGAAATTTGTTATTATTTCTCGGACTGAGGAGAAACCACGCTGTAATAATACACACAAGCAAATATATCACATGTACATATGCCGTAAGTCAATAAGAATAAACAAAGCTAAGTCGGAAAAACGTACCAAAGTCGTGACAACCTATATTTTCAAGATCCGCTAAATACTAGGTCTACTAAAAATCCACTAAACTTCCGTCAAGAAATACGATCTCAAACAATGAGCAATCAGAATGAGCAATAATAATAATAACAACAACAACAACAATAATAATAATAAAAGTAAATGTCTGCACTCATCTGATATGCGAGTTTCACCCCGTGCCTGCGAGCCGGCGAGCTAAAACTTGTAGACTTTTTACTGCCGGGTGCAAACTAGGTGAATCCCCTACCTCAAGGGCCACACCCAGAACGGGCCAGTTCATTAAACGGTCTTCCTTCATAGCATAAATATAAATGCCGGGTGGCGTGCCAGATGCGACCGTGCTGCATGCGACCCGTGCCAATAGCGACCGCATAATCTGTAACCGTGCCGGATGCGACAGGCGTTGACAAGCAAATTGTCATTTGAAAAGTTGTGTCATCACCCAAGATAAGGTAAGCTAAACGAAATGCAATGCCATTTCAGTAAGTCCTATAATCAGCTACTGCCCCTACTTTACATATAACACTTCTGGGGGAAACTCGTTTACAACACGAAACATGGTGATGCGTTTACGTCTTTTCCCACCGGGCGAGTTGGCCATGCGGTTAGAGGCGCGCGGCCCTGAGCTTGCATCCGGGAGATAGTGGGTTCGAATCCCTCTGTCGGCAGCCCTGAAGATGGCTTTCCGTGGTTTCCTCATTTTCACACCAGGCAAATGCTGGGGCTGTACTTTAATTAGGACCAGGGCCGCCTCCTTCCCATTCCTAGCCCTTTCCTGTCCCATCGTCTCCATAAGACCTATCTGTGTCGGTGCGACGTAAAGCCAATAGCAAAATAATAATAATAATAATAATAATAATAATAATAATAATAATATAAAAATATGTTTTAACGACCTTTCGGCAGCCCTGATTTTTATATTCCGTAGTTGCTCATTTTCACACCAGGCAAATGTTTGAGTAATACCATAATTAAAGCTGATTCCTCTCCACCTCTTTCCCTTCCTTGCATCACCGAAAACATTCGATGTGTTAGTGCTACTTAAAACTACTAGCAAATACAAAAGAATGGATCCCAGTATTGACATTCAAGTTAGCTTTGATTATTCGATACTACGGATGCAGAGTATGCCATCCTAATAACCACATTCTTTACATTTCTGATGAATGGCTCACAGCATTTAATTTGTAAAGAATAGCTTGTTATTCATGACAAGATTTTCTGTATGGGTTTTTTGTTTGTCGTTACGATTTTAACTGCAGCATTATGAACTTTCATTCCCTAACAATGTGCTCGTAAAGATGTATACACAGTGTACGAGATTGTTGTTGGTATTAGTGCCGCCATAAACTTCTTGTCATAACTAGTATTGTGGTCTCTTCGTCTTCTTATTCTACTACGTAGATCACCTCGAAATGAGATGTCTTTATATCGCCTCCTAGGTCCCCCTGCTTCTCTTTAACTCTACATGCGAGTCCAAGGTACTCTTTATTTCTCATATCTTTTGCTAGATATTCCACGGCACAGCGGCTCCTTGGCTGATTGATAAGCGTCAAGGACTTCGGATCAGAGTGTCGTGGGTTCGATTCGCGGCCGAGTCAGGGATTTTAGCTGCTCGTGGTTAATTCCTCCTCTCGGGCGCTGAGTTTTTATGTTTATTCCAACACAGTCCTTTTCATGTACGTACAACACACGACACTACAAACCACCAAAGGAGCATGCGGTTGTAAATACCGTGTATCCACAATTAAAGTTAACCGGGCGAGTTGGCCGTGCGGTTAGGGGCACGAGGCTGTGAGCTTGCATCCGGGAGATAGTGGGTTCGAACCCCACTGCCGGCAGCCCTGAAGATGGTTTTCCGTACTTTCCCATTTTCACACCAGGCAAATTCTAGGCCTGTTACCTTAACTAAGGCCACGGCCGTTTCCTTCCAATTCCTAGGCCTTTCCTATCCCATCGTCGCCATAAGACGTATCTGTCGGTGCGACGTAAAGCCACTAGCAAAAAAAAAAAAGCAATTAAGTGTATGGTATTCAGCGCGGTACAGCACGGGCTGTAATGATCGTAGGAGTCTGAAATTTCGTAGATATGCTAACAAAATATATTCATTCCAAGTTTTTCCACCAGGCGAAAATATGGCAGTGTAAGCTGTCAGAACGTGCAAAATTCCGTAATCCTGACGTCAAAATGTTCTTTCGGTAGAATTGCGTTGTGTCATTTCCTTGGTTGTTGCTTGTTGACGCATGTTGATTCGTTTTGTGATGTGAATCTTCGTTGTAACGTTAGGAAGTTGAACTTTTCCGCGTGAAACGTAATGCCTATTGGGAAGAGAGATCATGCACTACTAGTGAAGTTGTTTTATCAGACTGGCAGCAATAGCAGCGCTGCATTGCGGGAATATCGCCGTCAGAAACAGCAGAGAAGAGATCCCATCACAAGTAATGGGCTGAAGAAAATGATTAAGAAATTCGAGGTAACAGGTGAATTAGGTGTCGCACCAGGGAGAGAACGGCAGACCATCCCCATTCATGAAGCTGCTGTAGCTGTAGCAGACCGTGCAGCACATTCTCCCAGTTCTGTAACCAGTGCTGGAGCTGTATCACGTGAATTGTCGCTACCCCGGTCAACAGTTCACAAGATTTTGCGGCACATTTTACACTGGTATCCCTACGAACTGCATACTGTTCTGAAATTGAAACCCCAAAATGTTCGGTTTCTGACGCACGTGGAAGTCGACAACATGTGGCCGGGAAATATTCTGTGGACTGACAAGGCGCATTTTACACTGGAGGGTGCAGTAATTGCACAGAACTCTCGCATGTGGGGGTTCGACTCCTCCAAACGTTGTGCAGGAACAACCATTGCATTCACCTTACGTGACTGTTTGGTGTGGTTTTACAATCTCCTTCATTCTCGGTCCGTTTTTTCTTTGAGGAGATGTTGGCATGTTAGGTGTACAGTGGCACCTGCACGTTATGAGGTACCTCCTTGTGCAACACGTGATTCCAGCTTTGCAGGAACGCAACTGTGATCACATCGTTATTTTCACGCAAGATGGGGCAACATCACATATTTCTCGCCATGTGAAAGAATTGCTTCGAGAAACCTTCAGTAACGACCGCATTATCTCTAGGCATTTCCCAGATACGTGGCCTTTGGGGATATTTGAAAGATTGTGTCTATCAGGGACATCTCCGATCTCTGCCTGATCTAAAGGGTAGCTCTGATTTCACCCGATATGCTGCGGGCAACTGTCGACCATGCCGTGTTACGGATGCAGCATATTGCTGAGTTCGGAGGCCATATTGAACAGTATTTGTAACCATAAATGCTAATAAATCTTCCAGAACCGCCGTTGTCATGCGTCTGCTGCCTTTTTTCTCTGATCCCCTACCACTGCTTAGAGCGCCATATTTTCTCCTGGTAGCAAAACATGGAACTAAATATTGTGTGGCGTAATTCGCGAGCGCATTGCTTATTTAGCATATCTACGAAAGTTCAAACTTCCACGATCTTTACTGCCCGTGTTGTACCGCGCTGAATACCATAACTTCAATTGTGGACATCTGGTACATCTATTCAAATAGGCTTGGGACAGAAAGGGCATCCGGTCGTAAAATGGGACCAAATCAACCTGACGATACAGTTCGAACCCGGGACAACACCAGGGTGTGGGAAAAGCGGCGTAAGGGACCCTGTTATCGGACCTTTATGTTTTCTTATATATATAAACGATATGAGTAAAGGAGTGGAATCGGAGGTAAGGCTTTTTGCGGATGATGTTATTCTCTATAGAGTGATAAATAAGTTACAGGATTGTGAGCAACTGCAACGTGACCTCGAAAATATTGTGAGATAGACAGCAGGCAATGGTATGTTGATAAACGGGGCTAAAAGTCAGGTTGTGAGTTTCACAAATAGGAAAAGTCCTCTCAGTTTTAATTACTGCGTTGATGGGGTGAAAGTTCCTTTTGGGGATCATTGTAAGTATCTAGGTGTTAATATAAGGAAAGATCTTCACTGGGGTAATCACATAAATGGGATTGTAAATAAATAAAGGGTACAGATCTCTGCACATGGTTATGAGGGTGTTTAGGGGTTGTAGTAAGGATGTAAAGGAGAGTGCATATAAGTCTCTGGTAAGACCCCAACTAGAGTATGGTTCCACTGTATGGGACCCTCACCAGGATTACCTGATTCAAGAACTGGAAAAAATCCAAAGAAAAGCAGCTCGATTTGTTCTGGGTGATTTCCGACAAAAGAGTAGCGTTACAAAAATGTTGCAATGTTTGGGTTGGGAAGAATTGAGAGAAAGAAGAAGAGCTGCTCGACTAAGTGGTATGTTCCGAGCTATCAGTGGAGAGATGGCGTGGAATGACATTAGTAGACGAATAGGTTTGAATGGCGTCTATAAAAGTAGGAAAGATCACAATATGAAGATAAAGTTGGAATTCAAGAGGACAAACTGGGGCAAATATTCATTTATAGGAAGGGGAGTTAGGGATTGGAATAACTTACCAAGGGAGATGTTCAATAAATTTCCAATTTCTTTGAATTCATTTAGGAAAAGGCTAGGAAAGCAACAGATAGGGAATCTGCCACCTGAGCGACTGCCCTAAATGCAGATCAGTATTGATTGATTGATTGATTGTTTTCGGCGGCAATGCGGTAGAGAAAGGAAAAGTAGTGTCCGTAGCCTTAATTAAGGTACTGTTCCAACATCTCCCTGATGTTAAAACAAAAAACCTGCTTCACGGTCACCAGCGGTGACAGATGTAAGCTTACATCTGTAGGATTTGTAACACGAAGCTTATTATTATTATTTTTTTCACTTCCTATTAAGTACTCTTATAGTTTTCAGGGACGCCGTGGTGCCGAAATATTGTCTCTCGGGAGATCTATTACGTGCCGTTAAATCTACCGTGACGAAGCTGGCGTATTTGAACACTCGAATACCACTGAATAGAGCCGGTATCGAACCCGCGAACTTGGGCTAGAGAGCTAGTGCTCTACCGGTTCTGTCTTGAGCTTCTCGGCTCGGCTTCGGATAGCGCTCAGAACATCTTGTCAACAAATACATAGGACGTGGAAGAACGTGCAACAAGTGAACAGAAGCAATACTAATTCCATCTTGCACCCAGTGGAAGCTACAAACCTCTATCACGAGGTGTGAGCCGTTGGCGAGGCTCCGCCAATTTTCTCTTATTTTAAATATCAAACGTAAGACATCAGTTTTTGTAATAAACTAAAGCCAAGATGTAGTACTGTTGACATTGATGTTGACATTGAAAGTACATACTTTGTGGTTTCGAACCTAATGAGATGACCTTGATACGTAACAGTGCATTACGGTTTATGAGGTCGAATTCGTCACGCATGTTAGCGACGGATTCATGTGCCTCGAGTTTTTACGTGGTAGTAATCAGGTTGACGGCGCGACTGTTATATCTACGGAGACGGTGGATAAATCTGTCTAGTCATTGCTCACAAACAGGAAACTAACATTTAATTCCTGAAGAATCTTGGTAGATTTATTTATTTATTTATTTATTTATTTATTTATTTATTTATTTATTTATTTATTTATTTATTTATTTACCGGGCGAGTTGGCCGTGTGCGTAGAGGCGCGCGGCTGTGAGCTTGCATCCGGGAGATAGTAGGTTCGAATCCCACTATCGGCAGCCCTGAAAATGGTTTTCCGTGGTTTCCCATTTTCACACCAGGCAAATGCTGGGGCTGTACCTTAATTAAGGCCACGGCCACTTCCTTCCAACTCCTAGGCCTTTCCTATCCCATCGTCGCCATAAGACCTATCTGTGTCGGTGCGACGTAAAGCCCATAGCAAAAAAAAAATATATTTATTTCCCCAACTGGAGATTGCTCCTGACGACAAAGTATAAAAAAAGACAAGTTGAATATTAAAAGTAATTGTGAGTTGGTTAGCACATTTAACATACTGTATGTTGTTGCATTAAAAAGTTTTTGAGATACTGTATGGTTCTTCATGATTTGGATGGCATATTTCAAGGCAGTCGCTGCAATTTCTTTTATTAATGCCCGATTGAGATTAAATGATTTGCAGAACTGGACGAGAAAAGAGCGGATTGGTTCCTCTAGCGTCAACCATTATTCATTATTCAGTATCATCCAGCTGGTATTCTTGTTGATAGAATGAGATGGTTGGTTCATATGTTGTTTTCTTTTCCTCATGTGCCTCATTGGGTTGTGTTTCGGATGTCCCAAATCTGATCATCAGATCTATTATAAAATCCTATAGGTGGTCGTTGAAGGCCATCATGTCAATTCGATGAGTGCTGCCTATAATAGAGAGACCATGGACCTCCTCGAATACTGTAAAACTTGAGTCCCTTAACGCTTGAGCAATGGCAGATCGTATTTTATGGTTCCTAGTATTTTGTAGAGCTTCTCCATGCGAGAGGTAACCGAGGACTTGAGCAAGAGTTTCTACCTCGTTGTGGCAGCGCCGACACCGATTAGCGTCCATGATACATGCCTGGAATAGCTCGTGCAGCCGCAACGTGCCTGTCATTTTCAAGGCATCTCGCCATTCGCTACAATATAATCCTTGAAGGCGACTAAGACAGTGATTGGCTTGAAGGCGTTGACCAAAAAGGATAACTCCTTTCCCTTTCTGTGGGAGATCGCACCACTTAATAGACCAAATTCAACTTCTCTCAACTTGGTTCTTATTTTCTGGCGATTAAATAACCATCCTTTTTATTCAGTACACTGTCATCTGGTGTTAGGCGAAGCCTTTTTAAACAGTTAATGCGTTGAAGAACAACCTCCTTGAATTTCCTAAGACTGTATAGTATGGTGTCCGGCATATCCGCGAGAACTTGTACGATTTCTTTCAATGTGCATCTGATCATTTTATCTGAAACTTTCCTCAGAGGGAATTGTTTGGAACTGGTAAGGGAGGTTAAGATGCAAAGAGGAAGTCGGATCACCAACAGCTCCCCATTTTATTGGCCTATAGCGTTGTTGCGGCAGGGCACTCTTCCTGTCGTTCTTCTCTAATTTCCGCTGGTTCAGTCTTGTTCTCTGAAGTCATCTCCGTGCAGGCCTCGAAAGGCGCTTAGAGGAGTGGGAGACGAAGATTTCCCACTACCAGTAACCTCAACAGTACGAAGGGAACTATTTGGTTTGGACCAGGCCAATTTCAGTGAATGATTGATCATAAACGATATAGAAACGATCAGAAACGATATATCGATATAGAAAAACAACTCAGGGTTCAGTTTTTTAAGGAAATTAATATATTAATATGCTAAGCGGTGCGTGTGAACTGCAGCCTTAAGTTTCATGATAAAAATAAAATGATAACCGAGGTCTGGTTTCCTTAGCAGGCTATTAATAACGACGTGTGACCTCCGTACAGACCTGGCGCAGGTCTTTCTATTTGACTCCCGTGGGTGACCTACGTGTCTTGGTGTATGATTAATGAAAAATTATAAGTATAAGACATGATCAAAAATTTTATTTTGTGTACATTTTATGTACGGTTTTTAGAAAGAACTAATATTTCCGGGGATATTTGGGAGTTTGTAAAATATATGATAATTGCGAATATATCAGTTATTATTCTTTGTACAGAAAATTGCACGAAACATTAAAATCGGAACTTACTTTTGCACAACTTTTATTACGTTTACTGTTTTGATACAGCTGATATCAGCGGAGAAATTTCACATAATGAAATAATGTACTATGCGAAATGAAAAGTTTTAAACCGTGAAGCACTATCCGTACATACGCCAAATTTTGTGGAGCATCATGTAACACGATTTAAATTATTGGATGTTCGTCCCTTTCGGAAACGATCCAACTAAGATGCCGGCCAATTTTTGTAAGAGATGTGACCACCTCGAGCACGGATACACTCTCGTATTCGTGATGGCATTGAATCAGGAAGTCTTCGAATGTTATCTTGAGGAACTTCTATCCATGCCCGAAGCACCTGTTATTTTTTCCGTTCTTGGAGATTTGTGGCTGGAGGCTGGTATAATAACTAACGCCTCCCCATGACATCCCAAACATGCTCTACGGGAGACAATTCAGGGGAACCGGCAGGCCAGTCTAGGATCCGTATATTCCTTAAGGGTTCTCTGATCTAATTTGCAATATATAATCTTACATTATCGTGCTTGAGCGTGTAGTTTGGTATGGTGGCGATAAGGAGTATGACAAGAAGGTGTGCCACTCTTTCCACATAATGACGGGCAGTAATTGTTCACCGAATAACAACCAGATCACCTCTGATGTCATGTGAAATAGCTCCCACATTATAATTCCAGGGGTTGGAGAAGTGTGCCTCTCAAGAATCAGAGTTGGATTTGCTCAGTCACTAGTTGTTCTTCTACGGAGATGCTGTCGTCGATCTGACAGCGCGAAACAAAAGGGAAAATCATCACTAAACACCATAGAATGCCACTCATTAGCCCAGTTTTCACTGGCTCTACACCATGCAAGCCAATGCTGTTTGTGGTATGGTGTCAAACGTACTTACGCCATGGGAATTCGAGATCTCAGCCCAGCTTCAAACAACCTTTTTCCGATGGTTCTTGGCGGTACTTTGTCTGTAGCTGCTACTCGGATTTCAGTTGTCATTCGCCTATTCGCCAGAGTCACTCGCACAATCCGACGATGTTCTCTTGCTGTGGTCTGTCTGAAAGGACCTGTGCCTAGTCTTCTTGCTACAGTACCATCCTGAGTTCATCTCCTTACGTTCTGCAGCCATTGCCCTACAGCCAACGCTCTGGGCTTTCAGTATGTCCCTCATGCCAATTATATGCGACCCTTCTCAAAATTTATAATGTTATTTGCTTTACGTCCCACTAACTACATTTACGGTTTTTTTCTCAAAATTAAACACGTGTCTGTAATATGGTTGTGCACGTCGTCTAGGCATGCTGTGATCTTCAGTCTACCTGAAACGTCACGGTAATATCACACTCTTCTTCTTCTTCTGCTGCTGCTTACGTTGTAATCGCAAACATCACCACCACTTGTGTGAAGGGCTGTATCGTTAGAGCAAATATGTCTGCCTAACGGTGAAATTATTGTAATCAGATCACTGTGGCATTAGAATGCATACAACATATTATGTTACGTTACGTTCTTCTCTACTTATGCATCTAATCACAAAGTATTGTGCATTTATCTCAAGTGTAGAAACGCATACCGATTCACATGTGAATAATTTTCTGAGTAGAACAATATAATTGAACATACTATTGTTATAACCTTGTGCCAGTTTATGAATTTATTGTTTTAATATAATATTATAACATTCTTTATTAGTTTTTGAAATGCCTTAAGTCGTGAATTTTCTAACCTGTTCATAAAACGTTGTAATAGTTTATACAAGTCCATTTCATACTGCCATGATCTATTTAGTCAGGGTTTAAGTATAAGAAGAAAAAAGTCTAATAAATTTACTCTACATTATTAATTACTCAGTTTTTTTTCTGTAGGTTTGCTATTCTTAACTCGCGGGGTTTGAAAAATAAATATTCGATCCATTTACTATTGATTTTATACATGTAATAGAAATACGTTCATACTTATTAATATTATTAGCTGGATGAATTGGGTGACGCGATATTTGTGTGGAAAAATGTGTTGGATCTGTCTATTGAAAAAATGCTCGCTGCAGCATGGTTACGTAATGCGCTAGAAGATAATATAGTAACTCTCTACTTCCTGTGTGTCCAGTTCTTGTCATATTCACACGAAATAAGAAAATGCTTTTAGCTAAGCGAATCGTAAATCGTTTTATAGTTAATCGCTTCTCTTTAATCTGCCTGATAATAGATGTGACCACAACGATCCAGAATACCACAACTTTAGTAGCGTAGCCAAGATCGACCCATTGGGAGGGGGGGGGGAGGGTTATAGTTACGAAATGATGATAGAACATAATAAAGGTGCGTGTGCGTGTGTGGTGCGCGCATGCGTGAGTGCCATTTATAAGGACACTTATATAAGTAAATTATGATGATGTTCAGATTGCAGTACCGGTACACTTCAAAATCTCAAATTATCAAGGTGAATTGTTTTACGGCGAATGCTATGTCGAGATTACAATCAAAAATCCAACTATCGGAGATTCTTTAAACATTTATTCAAGAAATCTGTTGGTTGTACTATTCTTTCTCTATGAATGTTCATAAGAGCCAACCCATTGAGTCGATTTTTACTTGTTTATTGTCAGTTTACTTTTATTTTCATTTTTAAAAATTCCATGGGGGATTCTAAACCCCAGTAACGCCCCCACCCCCACCCCTCCTTGGCTACGCCCCTAAATATGTGACCCGTTGCGTGCAAAAGGACCTGAAGTCCGAGTTTTTGTTTTTGAGACTTTCGTGGTCCTAAAATTGGCATAAGATACTGAACATTAAAAAAAAAAAAAAAAAAAAAAAGAGTTCATGACCTTCAGAAGATATTCATTATTGGATGTTTCTATTAAGAAAACTATATTTTGAGAAATACGCTACTACAGCTTTCACAAATTTTCGTACCAATTGTACAAAGTTCCCATGACATCGATGGCGAAGACTAGAGCTTCTGCGTGACTTCGTTTGTTAAGAAGACCCATAGATATCGCAAGAAGTCAAAACACAGAAATGCAATGTTTACACCCCAGACATACTTATTCAGCTCAGCTGCAAAATTTCCCGTGCCGACTTTGGGTCCCTTTCCGCGCAACGGGTCACATAGGCTTTATACATTAATAGCCTACAGCAATTGTAAACAAAGGAAATAACATAAAACTTATAAATAAAGATATTTACATATTTAATATTGATGCATTTCATTTATGTCGCTTTTTTGACTCTCAAAATCAGTTTTATTGAAGTACTGAGCTAGCCTAGCGGGCAGTTCTCGCGTGCCACACAGTTTGAATATACCCGTATAGTATAACTGTTGTCCGTAATAGACACAGAAATGTGTGTATCAGGTTTAGTGTTCACCTCTCGTAATTAAACAACTATCGAAGTACGAACCTTGAAAAGAAAAACTTGGATACAGCATGTTTATCAGTTGCCCTTCTAGGATAACAGGAATCTGCAGTTGTGTCCTGATGCAATTCTGTTTTTTTTTAGGCGCAGAGGTCTAAGGTCACAGCTGAGCGAGCAACTAACTATGATTGTGGTTAACGGAGCCCGTGCGTGACCTTTAGCTAAGTGACTTACATATCAGTTTACTACAAGTACCAGTACCAAGCAGCTGTTCGTTGTCATTCTGTGATTTTTAAGTCTTCCTTTGCTAATCATAAGAACATTTAAATATAGAATAGGTAACGCAAGATTTCAGATGATAATAATAATAATAATAATAATAATAATAATAATAATAATAACTAGAGTTAGTATATCGACTGACCAAGAACATTTATAACAAGAAGTGTCTTTCTCGTGACATCAAATTGAGGTACTACCAGACAGTTATCCGCCCAGAAGTCATATACGCCACAGAATGCTTAATGCTGAACAGGAAAGGATTGTTGAACAAACCGGAGGTCCAGAAGAGGAAGATCTTGAAAAAGATACTAGGATCGATCAAAGTGGATGGCGAGTACAAAATGCCAGGAGCTATACAGTAATACTAAAAAAATCACTGACGTAGCCAGGTAGAGGCTTCTGACTTTCTATGGAGATTTCACGAGGTTGAACCCAACTACACTAGTGTCCAAAAGTTACGCATAATCACTAAACGAGGCCATACCGCCTGTTACAAATGTCAGACGGATTGCTGAACAAACGGAAGCTGACTCACACATCATATGTCACATAACTTGTCCTAAAAGCAGTGTCAGAAAGGTTCTGATAGCAAACGTACACCTTTGACAACAACTAACAAAACTTGGCAATGTCTTCCACAACAAAATATGCTGTTAATGGGGTATATGGTTACCCTAACGGCCACACATGCTTCGCAGCGACGTGGCATGCTCTCTGTCAGATGGTCCAAGAGCTCTTGTTGCAGTCGATACCATTCCTCTGAAAGGGCAATGCGAAGGTCTTAGAGGGTCCTTGGTGGAGGCTAACGGGATGCAATTCGCCTCCCCAATGCATCCCAGGCATGTTCTATAGTATTCAGATCCGTAGACATCGCTGGCCAGTCAATGCGATGAATGTCTTCCCCCAGCCGGAAATTCATCCACCAGAGCAGCACGGTGCGGTCGGACATTATTGTCCATTAAGAGGAAGTCTGGACCAACCGCGCCTCTGAAGAGTCGAACATGTGGACTCAGTACCTCATCCCTGTATCTCCGAGAGTTAACAATGTTCCTCGGACCACCCATGAAGATGTGCAGGTCCGTACGGCCATTCAACATGATGCCGCCCTACACCATGACGCCACCACCACCATACTGGTTCCGTTTCACGGAGTTTCCTGTGATTGTATCGGCTACCCGGTTCTTTCCAGATTAATGTGCGACGGGAATCGTTCTGCAAACTAAAGCGGGATTCATCTGCGAAGAGCACATGCCTCCATTCATTCATGGTCCAGTTTCGATGTTGACGGCTCCACAGTAAACGGGCCCGTCTCTGTGCTGGAGTGAGTGGGACGCACGCCGCTGGACGTCGGGCAAACAGTCCTGCTGTTTTGAACCTCCGGTACACAGTTTGCCGGGAAACGGAAACCCCTTAGACGGCTGCAAGCTCCGCCGACAATTATCTTGCAGGTGCACTCCGATTTCCTCGGGCGGTAAGGCCCGATATCTGTCCTGCTGTGGGGTGGTTACCCTTGGTCGACCTGGTACAGGCCTACGACTAACATCTCCTGTGACTTGAAATCGTCTCCAAAGCTTGGAAATGACACTCTGTGGCGCATTCAAGGATACGGCGACTTCGGTCTGTGTCAGGCCTGCTTCCAGGCGGCCGAGTATTCTACCCTGAAAAACGGGATCCAAATGGCGTCGTTGTGCCAATATGTTGTCACGTTAACCACAAGGCTACACTCCGCACACTATAACAGGGCAAACACGACTGAGGGAATATGGGGCGCAGGTACTGTCTGTGTTTACCTTGCGGTTACACCGCTTGTCAAAGCAGGGAACACTCCTTTCCTATACAGAGCGAACACGTAAGTTCGGTAGGTGCATGTGTCCTGCGATTTGCGGTCTATTTTCTGTTGCCCTGCTTACTCGTAAGTTATGCTTAACTTTTGGACACTAGTGTAGGATGACCTACCGGCTTCTCAACTACTGGAAGAATACGAAGATAAGCACACCATGGCTAACAGAAGTGAAGAAAGACATACAGGAACTAGGAGTAACTGGAAACGAAATCAGAAAACGAGCACCTCTCAGGGGAATAATCAAAGGTTTTAGGACAGACCACCTTGTAAGAAAACAGGTGCCCTCTGGACAAAGGAAAGAAAGGAGAAACACAGCCAGTGAATGCGCGAGTACTGGGCAAACATCAAGTCCCTCTCTAAGCGGAAAAGTTAATCATCGTGGTCCTCAGGTGACCAATTTGATACAATAACTAATAATGATATGTATTTATTTATTTAGTGTATGGCTTTTGTGCAGGGAATGTCCGAGGATATGTCGGGTATGGGTGTGGTGAGATGTGGTGGTGGTGGAGGTGGTGAAGTAGAGAGTGGGTGAAGTCCTGTGACGGCACATAGTCTGCTCCTGTTGAATAACACCAAGGGGTCTGCTCAAGGTTTAACAACGTCCCTATCCGATGGACGGATCACTATCAACAGCGTCATATTTCCTCACTCCATATGAACACTGCAGAGAGGTTTGGAATTTAATCCAGGCTTGTATTGCATACCATCACCGGCCAACATTCTGATAGTGAAAATTTTCCACCAGCGGGACTCGAACCGGCTAACCGCGGTGTCAGACCATATAGTCTTGACAATCTTGGTCACGAAGCTGGCTATGATGACGACGATGATGATGATGGGTTTGAAAGTCAAATGATATTATCCCTAGCCTTTCATCATTGCAGATGTTTTTCGAATCCTGTGGACTGTATACAGTGGGTCACCTTAATATTCGGACAATACAGATAATGGACTGTTTCCTGACATAATGCGTTCACAAACAAATGTATATACAACAAACACACCTCCAACAATTCATGAGTATATACCCCACGTATCACAACAAAATTAAATGTCAGGCGAATTGGTGAAGTGTTCTGATAGTGATAGAATAGGAAATCATGAGATAATACACATCACTTTATTATTCGGACACGTCGTTACTCCATTTGCACGTGACTACCTTACCCAAATGCGGCAAGGGAAAAACGTAAGGAGTAGGATACGTTACCCTGAACTTCACTGCAGAAACACGTTTGAACAGTGCCAACTGGTTATTTTCCACGATGCAAAGGGGCGTAGTTGCAAAGATATTGCGCAGATGTTGTGTATGAGTAAAAGTACTGTCAGTGACATTGTACCGCGATTTAAAGAAGAGGACAGGATTGCGTCTATACCGCAAAACGGGTCAACTGAAAAAGCTAACTGATCGTGGAGAGAGACTTTTCTTAAGAAAAATAGGGAACGATCCTTAACTGAATGTGTCACAACTTGCACAGGAATTAGAAGAGGAAGCTGGTAAATCAGTGCAGCCTGAAACTGTGCGCAGAACTGTTCGAAAGGCCAGATTTAACGGGATGGTGTCGAGGAAAAAGCCATTTATCAGTGAAGTGAACCGAAGGAAAAAACTGAAGTTTGACTTGCAATATATACACGAAGACACATAATGGTGGAAACTTGTGTTATTTTGTGATGAGTCAAAATTTAATATTTATGGATCGGATGGAAGGAGAATGGCTTGGTGCAAACCAAATGATGAATTAAAACCGAAACATTTGCCACCAACTGTCAAACACTGAGGCGGGAATGCAATGGTATGGGCGTGCTTTTCGTCTGCTGGAGTAGGTGAAATATCGTTTATTGAACATACAATGGACCATAAACAGAATCTAGCTATCCTGAAGCAGAATTTAAACCAAAGTGAAACAAAGCTTGGGATAAGGAACATTTCTATCAAGATAATGATCCCAAGCATAAAGCGTGGAATGTCCGAATGTGGTTGTTGTTGAACTGCCTAAAGGTGCTTGAAACTCCACCCCAGATCCCGGTTCTCAGTCCCATTGAGAATTTATGGAGTGAAGAATTCCAGAATAATGTCAAAGAAGGATCTGCAACGAAAACTGATACAAGAATGGGCTAATATGAGCCCTAAGGACACGGAAATCTTAGTTTGTTCTATGCCACAACGACTGAAAGCCGTGACAATGCCACTAAGTACTAGATTAATTTTGAGTTTCATGTTACGCTACAGTTTCGGTCATTATGATCCTTGTGTTCGATTATTCAAATGGATTTGTTATGTGATAAAGTGAAGACTTATTTTTTTATCTACATGTCATTTTTGTTCTGAGAATCTTGTATTATTTTATAATCGTATTGGAAACATTGGGGTTTTGTATTGTCAAACTTTCTTTTCTGTATGTATCAAAAAATACAAATATAATGTTCAGATTGTCACATGTCATATGGTGTCCGAATATTAAGGTGACTCACTGTATACATTTTTATATGAGAACTTCAGAATCCACTTAAAACTGTATATCCGATTTCTATGATCACGATACACTATGTCAACAGTTACTTAAAATTACAAACTTTCTTAATAATAATAATAATAATAATAATATTAATAATAATAATAATAATAATAATAATAATAATAATAATAATAATAATAATAATAATAATACCTGATTACGACAGCGACTGGATTGCAAACTTTTAATATGGTAGCATTTAAGTGGCTTGGTTTATTCCTAAAGAATTAGGTGCTTTACTCCTTACCCATGAAGTCCGACTCGTTGGCTGAATGGTCAGCATACTGGCCTTCAGTTCAGAGGGTCCCGGGTTCGATTCCCGGCCGGGTCGGGGAATTTATTCGCTTCTGATTAATTCTTCTGGCTCGGAGGCTGGGTGTTTGTGTCCGTCCCAGCACTCTACTCTTCATATTCACACAACACACTACACTATCAACCACCATAGAAACACACAGTAGTGATTACATACCTCCATATATGGCTGGCGTCAGGAAGGGCATCCAGCCGTAAAACTGCGATGCAGTTCGCACCCGTGACCCCGTACGTGTGGGATAGGCGGTAGGAAAAGAAGACTCCTTACCCATTGAAACAGCTACGATTATAAAGAGGAGACAACTAAAATAGTTTATCCGCGCCTAGTTATCTTCCCTGGCTCTTCATTCACATTTCTTCACACACAATACACCTCACTATCAGCCACCACAGAAACACACAATAGTGAATATAACCCTCTATCGGTAGGGTTAGTGTCGGGTAGGGCATCCGGCCATAAAACTGGGATAATCAGTGGCGTGCACTGAACCCGATCTACCCCAGTGCTGCTGGGTTAAAGAACTTTCGTATTAACATTTTCTAATTATTCCTTAGAACGCTTCTTATAATGTTTAAAAAGTGCGAAAATCGAAACCAAGCCAAGTACAGCTGTCTCGTCAGTCCGCTCGCACTAGCGCAGTTCAGCTTCTCCAGGAGCTGGGTTTCCTTGCCGCGCGATAGAGAGCTACCCCCAGCGAAATTTAAGGTCGCTTGGGTGACGCATGCACTTGAAGCTTCCTCGAGGCGGAGCTGTGTCCCCTCCCCCGACAGCAATTTACGGCGACAGGCCAGCTAGCTTAGGTAAGGGGTGTTAGTTTTAATACTTGAAATTCGAAGTCTTCAGCGCTACACACTAGAGACTGCAAGAAAAATATCAACATCTTAACAGTATAGCCACTTGCACATCGTCTTGCTATTAAAAATAGAGCCAGTATATGAAATCAATTGTAATATAGAAGAATATATTTTAGTCTTGGGTTTCGGTATGTATACAGTTTTTTCGAGCAATTCATTCATGGTACATGTAGAGTATGTGTTCCGATAGCCGCAGAAAAATATTTAGGTTGCCCAGCATGAACACAGAGTCAAGCGCGAATGGTTGTCTGTGATGGTGGTATACAGTGAATTTTTGTAGTGTTTCTCTTGGATTATAGGTAAAGGTATCGCGAGTTCTGTGGCATTCTTCATGAATATAACGTGTGTTATACGTTTATACGCCGTGACAAATATTTCCCCTCGTTTGTCGTTGATGCACGTACACTCAGTATGCGAGTGAAGCTATAAAACTTCAACGACAGTAAAATACCAGTTAAATTTTGCTGATTAGTTTAGATTAGGCTTTTTAAGTAAAAAACAAATAGTTAGTCCCAGTGTATCTTTGTGAAAACCATGACTGTGCTATCACGAAGCGTCACCGGATGAAACTGTAAGTACATTGTTTAAAATCTGCTATAGATTAAGTTACGATGGCCGTAAATATCAATTTGGAAGTATGTGCGAGCGTGTGGTTGAAAATATTCTTGAAAGATCTTTCTCAGGTAGACCTTTGCACGAAAACTGCAGCCTTTTAAAATGGTAATGTTGACTTTAGAGAGTGTAGTGGGGCTACGATTGTTTATATTTAAAAAAAACTTTTTTTGCAGCTGGGGTAATGAATATGTTCACCGCACGCCATTGGGATAAATCCTCATGAATGACACACTCATTCCACCCGCAACCTCACCAGGGTGTGGGAAAAGTAGTGAAATATAATAGGAAGAAGAATGAGACAATTTAAATGAAAAACTGGCATTCACGCTAGGTTTTGCTTACTTAGAACACGGTCATCTCCAAGTGACTGACTCTTGAAAATAGTAAAATAATGATGTATTCTATAGTCACAGTGGTAAGTGAAAATTAGATGAAAAATTGTTTACAGGAACTTGAATCAAGAAGTTAGTAAAATAACCACGGTCATGAAATGCACAACTTGTAATACAGGAACTTGTGTTTGAGAAAATGCAGGACTATGTTTATTTCAGTGAGGATCACGTCGATGTTGTTTCATTTTATCTTAGTCTGTTCTGTGCGGCCTTAAAATATTCTCTCTTGCCGCCGTGCTACGTAGTAGATGGCCTCTTGGAAACACACTTTTTTTTTGGCTGAAAGTATATACAAAAATGGAACCAACCAAGCAACCTCATGACACTAGAGCCTTGGAGGGCCTTGGCCTGCCAAGCGACCGCTTCTCAGCATGCACGCTAGTAGTGTTAACTTTGATTCTATGTACAAATTGGTTTAGTGTAAGAGAAGGCCTAATGGCCTTAACTACGCCAATAAAGACATTTATCTATCTATCTATCTATCTATCCCTACACCACGGGGCCGGTACAAAAAAGGAACAGAGAATATTCATTTCGAGTTTAGTGTTAAACTCGGAAAGATAGATTCTAATCCGTCGAAGAATTACATGTAATTGAACAGTGGAATAGGAAACTAATAAGAGATTTAACTAGAAGATAGGTTGTAAAACTTCGAAAAATTAGAGGTAATTGAACCGCGAAATATAAAACTGGTAAGAAAGTCATTTAGACCATGAAGATTTATTTTAGACTTCATGCTTGTTCTTTGAAAGCATATGATTGTTCATTTGACACCCATCAAAATAACTTTACATCGCTTCGGACCAAAGAGTCCCTGACTCTTTACAAAAAAAAAAAAAAAAACCGAATGAAACGAAAGAGATACATACGGTACTGTTCATTGGTGCCAGATCAGCGTTTTTTATTGCTCAACAGAACAAGAAATGAGAGCTTCTACAACAATGCAGCTTTGCTTTCACAACTTGAGTTACTGAATACAACACACACGAGTATATTTAATACGTCCCCTTGCATTGATGCATGCCTGACGTCGTTTTGGCATACTGTTCACTAGTTCATCAAGTTAATGTTGGTCCAAATTGTCCCACTCCTCAATGGTGATAGGGCGTAAATATCTCGGAGTAGTTGGTGGGTCGTGACGTCCCTAAACAGCTTTATTTAATTTATCCCAGGGATGTTCGATAGGGTTCATGTCCGACAAACACGGTGGTCATTCTAGTCGAGCGAAATCATATCACAAAGGAAGTCATTAACGAGAATGCGCACGATGGATGCGCTGATTATTAGACAAATTCTCCTCCAAAATGCTGGCGTTAGCATGTCACTATAGGTCGGAGGATCTCTCTGTATCGTACAGCTCTGGCATTGCTCTGCATGGTTACGAGTGGCGTACGGTGGACCCATATAATGACATTCCAAAAATTTGGGAACCACCATCTTACTGCACGTGCTGGACAGTGTGTCTGAGACGTCAAACCTGACCGAATTACCTCCAAACACATTGCCGACGATCGCTAGGAACAAGGCTTTTACGACAGTCATCGGTGTAAAGGACTTTATTGTTAATTCCGAAGAGACAACTCAGCATAATGTTGGACCCATCTCTACCGCGCCCCGTGATGTTCAGTTTTGAGAGCTGGGCCTCACTATGGGCTCAAGGGTAAAGTTATGCCTCGTTCAAACTGTTTCTCACAGTTTGACTTGAAATGCGGTGACCTGTGGCTGCCCGAAGATCATTATTTAGCATCGTGGCATTGCGTTCCAGGTTCCTCCGAGCTGAAATTTGAAGGTAAAGTGTTCGAACCACATCACTTTGGAAATGGCCCATACGTCGAGCAACTGCCCTTTTTGTCCATTCTTCTTGACATAATGTGACTTTGTGTACACGTTTACATGTCGTGCCAACGTAGTCGCACACATGGCTGTACACTACACTGCTTAGAACACACCTCTAATACTTCCACACTAGTGCTGCGAGTTCAACTGAAATACTGCCTCCCATTTGAGTCTTGCGTTGTGCCCGACAGGATACGTGCAGTTGTGTGTTAAAAACATCCCAATGCTACGACCATACTTGCGTGATTTCACCCTGCTTCAGTGCGTGCTTTTCACACAGCTAGACGACAGGGAGCGTGGCCATATTTTCGTGTATGTTGTATATTGTGAAGTAGCAAAACATCACCATTGTTCTGCATATAAAACGGATTCCATTAAATAATAACTGCGTTGTTGTGTTATGTGCTACGCTGGTTACTCGCCGCCGTCGTCGTCGTCGTCAAAGAAAATATTGGATCCATCCTTAATAAGTGACAGGTCATCCAGTGGACAAGAGTATTACAGACCGAGCTCGATAGCTGCAGTCGCTTAAGTGCGGCCAGTATCCAGTAATCGGGAGATTGTGGTTTCGAGCCCCACTGTCGCCAGCGCTGAAGATGGTTTTCCGTGGTTTCCCATTTTCACACCAGGCAAATGCCGGGGCTGTACCTTAATTAAGGCCACGGCCGCTTCCTTCCACTTCCTAGGCCTTTCCTATCCCATCGTCGCCATAAGACGTATCTGTGTCGGCGCGACGTAAAGCCTCTAGCAAAAAAAAAAAAAAAGAGTATTACAGAATGTCCGTGAACTCATTTGAAATGCTATTCTGTTAGTTGAAAAATGCTATCAGCGAAAGATACACAACGTCTCTCTCAATACAGCGCCCGTTATTGAAAATTACGCATCTCTCTTCACGTCTCCGTTTTTGAACTCTTGGTTCTTTGTATCCTAAGAGCACGGGTACTTTTGTACCTCCAAAATCATTAATTCACTGTCCAATTCCATTCTGCGAAGTGAAAGTGCAAAACGAACCCAGATGGACCATACGCAGTAGAGCACAATACCGCAGCGTCTTCGTCCCGCAAGTGTGGTCAGGCACTGAGCGAGAAAACACGCAAACAAATTGTACCTCGGCCCATTCTGGAGCGGGCGACCGTGAAGACGCTCCTTGTCTCATGTCCCGCGGCGGCAAATCACATTGTGTGTGGCCGGTCCCGTCCAAGTTAGTGCTGCGCATTTTTGACGCGAGATTTCACGTAGTAACGCAGCGTGAAATCACAGAAGTCTAGCCGTAGCCCATGGGTCGTCTTTCCGGTCTTCATAAGACAGGCTAAGATAGCAACACCATTGATGATACATAGGGGTGATGCGAAACTTGTTTTGATGTGTATAGTACCAGGACTCCAAAACTTCATTGCTTACAGCAGTTTGAGAGACTTTCGCAATCTCTTTCATGTATTTAAACTTGTATATTTTATTTTAAAACCAACAAGAGAAGTTCAGTGTCTTTACTCCTTGATGACAGTGACTGAATGGATATGAGACAGATGGGTTCGAAAACTCCAGATAGGGCGATTTGATCTTGATCATATTCCCCACTTTCATCGCATCATCAAATCGTCAGCTCGATGAATGTGGTAGTACAGTAGAATACCACTTGTTATATTTGTAAGGCTAGGACGTCCAACTAACACATGGAAAGTTTTCGGCGACGTAAGGGACTTCGAGCCCAACATCTCCCGAACGCAGGCTCACAGCTATGAGACCCGAACCTCGCAGGCAAATCGCACATGACATGCAGCGAAAGATGTCATTATATAATCTTATCCACTCATGAATAAATACTTGACAAACGGTAAATTATATCAATTGTATAAGATTAGATAACGTTTTAACTTACAAAATGGAAACGTAATCCATGCATAGCACATGTTCAACCAGGCTTGTAGAATGCTCTTTCGTTCAGTGGTTTAAATTATTAAACATTTGTTTTTCTGTGTTGTTATTTGTTTTACTTCGCACCGATACAGACAGGTCTTATGGCGACGATAGGTTAGGGAAGGTCTAGCACCGTGAAGGAAGCGACCGTGGCTTTAATTAAGGTACAGGGAAAACACGGGAACCACGAAAAACCATCTTCAGGACTACCGACAGTGGGGTTCGAACTATCTCCCGATTACAAGCCTACAACTACGTAAACTAAACCGCGTAGCCAACTTGCTCTGTAAAGAAATCCTTATTGATGCTACTGTATGTATGTATGTATGTATGTATGTATGTATGTATGTATGTATGTATGTTGGGTATTCAGCCCGAAGGCTGTTTTGATCCTCCACAGCTCCACCAAAAGCTATCATAAACAGTCTAGGTGTCAATGAAGGGGCATACTAGGGAATTGAGGAGTGGGGTAGTTTCCGTTGCTGTCCTCACCGAGCCAGCCGCTGCTATTACATATCAGTCTGCCAAGCCCACTGAAATGCACGCACCAACCGGCCCTATGAGCGATATTTTCACACTCATAACAGGGACTGGCTGCATAAGGAATGGTATTACTAGCATCGCTCCTACTTCGGTCACTTTCATATTGTCAAAGCCAAGGGTGAGACCAAGACAGGTCAATGGAAGTAACAAATTGCTATAACCCATACCAGAAGACATAGCGTACTGTAAACACTACATCTTGCCACTATGTTAACAAAAGACGACGCAGAAAAGTCGATGACACAATCCGTCACAGAACTTGTAAACTGGGATAAAGTATTAGGGAAGGAAAAAAAAAGTCTGAATGGGTTAATAGTCGTTTGAATCTATGGCATTAAAGCATTTCACATATGTATATGTATTTAGTTCTCAGGAGTAATCACTGATAATATTGAAAAATTCAATTAATCTTCACAGTTGAACACAATGTTTTGTTTCGTATGACGTTAACTCAGAAGACTATATTGCCAGTGTTATGATACCAGTCGTTGACGGACTAGGTTTTGTAATTGCAGCAGAAATGAAAGGGTTTAGAAGATACATCAGTTAGCAACAGTCTAGTCAGTGTCATGCTGTTAGAATAGAATACACCCATCCCCTAGTTCCGAATCCTCTGAAGTTGAGAAGAGAGTATCGTTTATTGAAATTCAAATCGTTTTTTGATACATGCATTTTTCTTTTCTTATTACAGTTAATTTGTCTGTTACCACATTAAACATTATAATTAAACCTAAGAAATGTTTATACCTATTTGACAAATGATAACTTTTTGTCCTAGATGTTAAACCGTATTACACCGGGCGAGTTGGCCGTGCGCGTAGAGGCGCGCGGCTGTGAGCTTGCATCCGGGAGATAGTAGGTTCGAATCCCACTATCGGCAGCCCTGAAGATGGTTTTCCGTGGTTTCCCATTTTCACACCAGGCAAATGCTGGGGCTGTACCTTAATTAAGGCCACGGCCGCTTCCTTCCAACTCCTGGGCCTTTCCTATCCCATCGTCGCCATAAGACCTATCTGTGTCGGTGCGACGTAAAGCCCCTAGCAAAAAAAAAAAAAAACCGTATTACACAGGTATATTCTAGGACAAGCATATATTCTATCCTTCATTATTTACATTAGTGCTTCTTTTCTTCTACTGTAGCGTCGTGGCGCCTGCGAAAACCGCTATGTGAAATACACTGACTGACAGAGCAAATGCAACACCAAGAAGGAGTGGTCAGAACTTTATGCCAATTGCAGGGTAGACTGACGTCACTGAGGTATGCTCATGATGTGAAATGCGCCGCTGTGCTGCGCACGTAGCGAACGATAAATGGGACACGGCGTTGGCGAATGGCCCACTTCGTACCGTGATTTCTCAGCCGACAGTCATTGTAGAACGTGTTGTCGTGTGCCACAGGACACGTGTATAGCTAAGAATGCCAGGCCGCCGTCAACGGAGGCATTTCGAGCAGACAGACGACTTTACGAGGGGTATGGTGATCGGGCTGAGAAGGGCAGGTTGGTCGTTTCGTCAAATCGCAGCCGATACCCATAGGGATGTGTCCACGGTGCAGCGCCTGTGGCGAAGATGGTTGGCGCAGGGACATGTGGCACGTGCGAGGGGTCCAGGCGCAGCCCGAATGACGTCAGCACGCGAGGATCGGCGCATCCGCCGCCAAGCGGTGGCAGCCCCGCACGCCACGTCAACCGCCATTCTTCAGCATGTGCAAGACACCCTGGCTGACCAGAACAATTTCCCGTCGATTGGTTGAAGGAGGCCTGCACTCCCGGCGTCCGCTCAGAAGACTACCATTGACTCCACAGCATAGACGTGCACGCCTGGCATGGTGCCGGGCTAGAGCGACTTGGATGAGGGAATGGCGGAACGTCGTGTTCTCCGATGAGTCACGCTTCTGTTCTGTCAGTGATAGTCACCGCAGACGAGTGTGGCGTCGGCGTGGAGAAAGGTCAAATCCGGCAGTAACTGTGGAGCGCCCTACCGCTAGACAACGCGGCATCATGGTTTGGGCCGCTATTGCGTATGATTCCACGTCACCTCTAGTGCGTATTCAAGGCACGTTAAATGCCCACCGCTACGTGCAGCATGTGCTGCGGTCGGTGGCACTCCCGTACCTTCAAGGGCTGCCCAATGCTCTGTTTCAGCAGGATAATGCCCGCCCACACACTGCTCGCATCTCCCAACAGGCTCTACGAGGTGTACAGATGCTTCCGTGGCCAGCGTACTCTCCGGATCTCTCACCAATCGAACACGTGTGGGATCTCATTGGACGCCGTTTGCAAACTCTGCCCCAGCCTCGTACGGACGACCAACTGTGGCAAATGGTTGACAGAGAATGGAGAACCATCCCTCAGGACACCATCCGCACTCTTATTGACTCTGTACCTCGACGTGTTTCTGCGTGCATCGCCGCTCGCGGTGGTCCTACATCCTACTGAGTCGATGCCGTGCGCATTGTGTAACCTGCATATCGGTTTGAAATAAACATCAATTATTCGTCCGTGCCGTCTCTGTTTTTTCCCCAACTTTCATCCCTTTCGAACCACTCCTTCTTGGTGTTGCATTTGCTCTGTCAGTCAGTGTATTTCAGCTTAGAACTTTGGGCGGTCAAGTTCTGCCATTGATGGTTGAATATTGTGCGAGTATTTCAAAGAATTCTCGCTTATTATATATGTTTTGCGGGTCAATATTTCTCCCAATATATTATTACATTGCGGTTTTCGCAGGCGCAACTTTTTTTTTGTTGAGAGCGAGTACATGAGAGTCTCAGGACGAAATCTATGCCCTTTTACTAATCTTTTTGCGAGAAATACCCGATGAGTCGGAGAATCTCGCACTGTACTGAACTGGCGGGGGATAAAATCATCTGTCATTAAGGCGGTATTGTACCCCCTTGTCAGAGAAGAAACTCCCTCATCGCTAATAATTTAGAAAATCTAATTTTGTTATTGAATTTAGTGAAAGGAGAAGAGGCGGAGAAACTTAGCTTCTGGACAAACGGACCTTTTCAGGGTTTAATTTTTGCATTTGTTAGAGAATTGTATGTTTTAAAATTTGGAATATTCTGGACTGTAGACTGATGAAGGAGGATTCTAGATTTGGCCATCTTTACTATACACTTAAATACAAAATAGGTTTGCTGTACTTCCCGCTGCGACCCAGTCTTTATTTGAATATTTCGCAATCGTATGGAATTGTTTTTATCTTTTCTATTTTCTAAGTGAGTCCATCTCCCTACATACTCTCAACAGATGTGCCTCTCCCATTGTTTATCCACGTAATAAAGAACGATTCTCCTCATGTTTCTCTCTTGTGTCATGTTAATGTTGATACGCTTTAGGGGCTTAGGATATTGTAGGCCATCACATCTTGTTTTCTTCCTGCTCGGCAGTATTAAGGCATTCGAATTCAAGTCCTAGGCTTTCAACGCTCTCCCCTTCCTTTTCCCCTTATTTGTTGAATTATCGTTCCGTCGCGTGTTTCTTCTCATTTCGACAGTCATTTTAATTATGTTGCTGATCAATGAGGGCTAATGACCGCGCGGTTTTATAGCTTATAATAACAACAAACACTACACCGCCAGTTAGTTGGTCACCATGATGAGTGAGGTCTCCATGATGACTGAGAGATATTTTCACGTCAGCGATGCTCGCCGTTGATGGACTTGGCAGTAGAAATCGAATTTCGTTAATATCTCCATCGTTATTGCTCGCACGGCAAAAATATGTCAGTTATAAAAAGATTGAAAACGGTTTTTTCTGTAGGTTGTATTATGTACGCTTTTTAATAATAATAATAATAATAATAATAATAATAATAATAATAATAATAATAATAATAATAAACTCTTTTTACGGGTTTCGGAGATGCAATTTGCTGAAAGTTTTTTCCTCAGGAGTTATTTAACGTACCAATAAATCTATCGACACTAGGCTGACGTATTTGAGCACCTTAAAATACCACCGGACTGAGCTAGGATCGAACTCGCCAACTTGAGCTCAGAAGACCAGCACTTTACCACCTGAGCTACCCACCACGGCTACACTTTTTATTGAACTAATGGAATTACAGTATGTGGAAATTTATGAAATGTGTTATAATCGTAAATATCTCCGTTATTATTCCTCGTGGAGGAAAAATACATGAGATATAAAAGATCAGGAATTGTATTCTGTCCATCGGTTTTTGTTGTTGTTATAGTTGTGGTAGTTGTTTGCGTCATCAGTCCGTAGACTGGTTTGATACAGTTTTCCATCCCACGTTATCCTAATCTAATCTAATCTGCTTGTCATATTCGTACCTTGATCTACACCTACCGTTCTTACCGCCTTCACTTCCCTCAAAGAACAACTGAACAAGCCCTGGGTGTTTTAAGCTGTGTCGTATCATTATATCTCTTGTTCTTGTCAAATTTTGCCAAATTATTTTCCTCTCATCAGTTCGATTCAGTATACTTTCATTCGTGATTCGATCTACCTATCTCACCTTCAGCATTCTTCTGGAACCACACATTTCAAAAGCTTCTATTGTCTTTCTTTCTGAGCTAGTTATCGTCCATATTTGACTCCCGTACAATGCAACGCTCCAGACCAGAGTCGTCAAAAACATCTTTCTAATTCCTATGTCAACGTTCGAGGTGAGCTAATTTCTTTTCATAAGGAAGGTCTTCCTTGCTTGTGTTAGTCTGCATTTTATATCCTCCTTACTTCTGCCATCATTAGTCATTCTACTACCCAAGCAACAACATTCATCTACTTCATTTAAGACTTAATTTCCTAATCTAATATTTCCTTCATCAACTGACTTTATTCCACTGCACTCTATTACTTTTGTTTTGGATTGGCTTATTTTCATCTTGTACTCCTTCTTCAAGAATGTGTCCATACAATTCAGCAATTTCTCCAGATCTTCTGCAGAGTCACATAAAATAACAATATCATCGGCAAATCTCAGAGTTTTGGTATCCTCTCCTTGGATTGCGATTCCTTTTCCAAATTCCTCTTTGATTTCCTTTACCTCTGTTCTGAATAAGCATGTACAGTTTTTCGATAGAACTAACATTATTGTAGAAATATGGCATTTCCTGTTTTGGATCCCTTAATATAGCTTTGCCACTGTATACTAGTGAAATTTTATATAGCCAGTACAAAATCCGTTAACTTATATGCCGAGTTTTGAGAAGTTCTATTTTGCCGCTTACCCTGACGTCGTACAGACAGACAGACAGACAGACAGACAGACAGACAGACAGACAGACAGACAGGTACAAACTTGATATCCCTTTTTGTACATAACTTGGATATCTTTACAAGTACTGCAAATAACGCATGCGGCTATTTGCAGTGCATACAAACAATATGCCTGTAAATTTCACGTTTTATAACTTGATAATAAAGCTTTATTATACTCATTAAAGTCTCATTTTGGTTATATGTACTTCAAATGTTACACAACACTTTTGAAAATGAAAATGAAAACCTACAACCTGTTTTCCAGTCATTGCTCGGGTCAGGGATATAATGAATGAAGCATATATATAGGCTATTAGTACGATGGGATCGCCACTCCCAAAGTGATTTATTAATGCCTGATACATGCTAAGAAATGGGAATGGAGAGTGTTGCTGGAATGAAAGATGACAGGGAAAACCGGAGTACCCGGAGAAAAACCTGACCCGCCTCCGCTTTGTCCAGCACAAATCTCACATGGAGTGACCGGGATTTGAACCACGGTATCCAGCGGTGAGGGGCCGACGCGCTGCAGTCTGAACCACGGAGGCTTCGCACACCACTTTTATCGTGTCACAAAACGAATCCCTACACTAAAATCTCTTTTTGTTATTAGGAAACTTCTCTTGAATTGGCGCATTTACTGTACAGAACTCTTGTACTGATGACTTTAAATTCAAAATTTGGCCTTCGCATGTAAGCTGTGTAGCATCTAAATCTGTTACTCGCGTAATAATGGGTGTTCGAACCCCACTGTCGGCAGCTCTGCAGGTGGTTTTCCGTGGCTTCCCATTTTCATATAAGACAAATGCTGAGGCTGTACCTTAATTAAGGCCACGACCGCTTCCTTCCCAATTTTAGCCCTTTCCTATACCATAGTCGCTATAAGACCTATCTGTGTCGGTGCGACGTAAAGCAATATGTAAAAAAAAAAAAAAAAAAAAACAAGTACCGGTATTAATGGAAGAGGGCTTTCTGTTCTACATGTCGTTATACGTGTTAAATTTTAATTCCAAGTAACAAAAACATGTCCAACAAGTCAGGCGATGTTTTATTATACTATAAATAAAGAAATTCAACGAGTTGTACAGTGAGTTTCTCTCATCGGTTGGCCGGCAGGTGGACCCAGCTTATCTGCCTCCCGTTGACTCATCACTCCCCGCTCCGCGGCATGGGAACAAGAACAGCACTTCGCTCACTTTATCCGTTCATGATATGAGATAACAATTAAAATTAAGAAATGAGAAAATTAGTAACTAAGAATTGTAAGGCCGTACCTTATGACAGGAGATGTTGGAAATGTTCTCCTCCTGCATCCACACGTTTCGGGTATCGTCTTAGGAAACTGCGATTCACACACATAAGTTCGTCTTCCGTAATTGAGGCTGTTTCACTTTCAACGTTAACATTTTCGTAGCCCGCCATGCTGAGCTCTTCGAAACTCCGGCTTCTTGTCCAAGTCGTCTTAGAGATTTTCTAGGCGTATGTTTTGATCTTTCTGCGATTTTATTTACTTTTTCCTTGTTAAATACACGTTTCTTAACACGAGAAGAGAACCAGTTTCTCTCAATTGGTTTACCGGTTTCCGCACGGTCTCTCTATGTGCAGGGCGCACATTTGGACATTTGTGTTACAAATCGCCTAACGACTCCGCTGCAAGACTCTTCAACATAATTATCGTACATAAATACCTTTCCTCTACCGTATACACGTATGGAGGCATTATGAGAATTATACCCCGAAGTAACACTTCACAACTCCAGAACGTCTGGAGCGACAGATCTCAACACTTACTCCACATTCTAAGCACGGACCTGAACTGCGAAGTGCGGGCATTCCCGTAAATGTGTGGCAGACCCACACTCGTAAAAAAGTTTCGTGCGGTACATAGACATAGCCTAATGCCGTGCGAGGTTGCATCAAACCTTCTTCGTGTGCCTTATGTCCGGCTCCATGGCTAAATAGTTAGCGCGCTGGCCTTTGGTCACGGGGATCCCGGCTTCGATTCCCGGCATGGTCGGCAATTTTAACCATCATTGGTTAATTTCGCTGGCACGGGGGCTGGGTGTATGTGTCGTTTTCATCATCATTTCATCCTCATCACGACGCACAGGTCGCCTATGGACGTCAAATCAAAAGACCATCCAGAAATATAGCGACATCTTCACTAGGGCACCTTAACACTACCAGAAGTATTTTCAGGCTCGTAGTATAGTCAGATCTGTGACCTATACCTTTTAGCGACGGATCGCACCTGTGTTCAGTCTGCCAAAGTGATGGAATTCCCAGATGGTGAATGGATGCTAATTTATATATATAAGACTCAGAAGTAACAAACAATACAATTTTGCGTAATATCAGTTAATTATTTTGTTGGCCGGTGCTAGTAACCATAACTTTTCTGCTTAATCTGTCGCTGCGTTTCAGATTTAATCTTTGCTGACTTCACTGAGAAAGTCCGCAAAGCTAGATATTCAGATATTCCTGTCTGAAGTTAAGTAACAAGAAGAATTCGGAGAGACCTGGTGCAGGTCTTTCGAGTTGACGACCAGAGGGGACCTGCGCGTCATTGAGGATGGGGTGAAACCTAGGTACAAAGGGCACTACGAAAGTTTTGTAATTGAGTGAACGCTTTAGACTTTTTCAAAATAATTTCCACCACACTCAATACACTTCTCCACACGTCGAAACCAGTTATCGAACCAACTCTGCCACTTTTCTTCGGTTACAGTTTCACACTCTTGATCCCATGCTGCTAGAAGCTCGTCGGATACAAAACGTCTCCCTTTAAGCTTCATCTTCACTTCTGAGATGAGTGCGAAGTCACATGGGGCAAGATCAGGACTGTATGAAGGGCGATCAAGCACAGTCAACCCTGATCTGGCAAGAAAATCCATCGTTTCATTAGCACGATGTGCTGGAGCATTGCCGTGATGCAAGAGCCAAGTGTTGAGCCGTGACCTTGGACCTGAGGCAGACAGGTCTCACTGTACCACTTCGCAGTAACTGTCGTTTGTGTTTCTAGCACAACCCGAGTCAGGATGCCCCGTTTAGTGAAGAATACTGCAGTCATCCTTTTCTTCATTGACCTTAACTTTCGCACAGTCACAGGAGTACCCTCATGTTCAAACAGTCACACCGTATTCTAGGATTTGGTTGGGACATCGTAATAATAAAGCCAAATTTCGTCACCTGTAACGATGCTATTGCCATTACGCGAGGTCCCATTTTCAAACTGTTAGCATTTTTCGGCACCATTTCGCTCGATCAGCCCTTTGTTCATCTAAAAGTGAATGGGGCACCCATCTAACATGGAGATGGTCGTGTAGAATTGAATGAATAGCTGGTGCAGAGATGTGGAGGGTCTTTTCTATAGTACCTGCCGATATGTCAACCGTCTCTCTTGCTGCAACATTTCCCTCACAGCTTCAGTGTTTTCCTCAGTCACTGATTCAGACGGTCGCCCAGAACGGTGATCGTCTTCAAACCCAAAATTTCCCTTCTGGAACTCTTTGTACCAGCGGAAATTTGTTGTCCGATGTGGACAGTCTTTCCCCAGCACAGGAGTCATTTCCTCCAGGCATTGGTCAACAGTTAATCCACGAGCAAATTTGTAGCGGATAATTGCGTGATATTCACCTTTAGACCATACCGACATCTTAACTTGCTTTCATTTCCACTGCATGGTAACAACTGGTGTGAAGGTCGCGCCTTGCTGTCTTCTAGACCGGTTTTCGACCCTCTTTTCATCTCTCACCATAAGGGGAGTCCAGCCAACGGTTTTTGCGTATTGCATAACTTTCCTAGTGCCCTTTGTAGAAGATGGAACAAACACCTCGTCCCCGAAACAGAGGAAATAAGCAGTGAGAGTTAAAATTCCCGGCCCGACCAGGAATCGAAAATCGAGCCCCTTGTATCAAAGGCCACCATACTAATCAGTTAACAATAGTGCCGGACTAACAAGATGATGATCCCCTGAAATGGGATTGCTACTCTGAAATAAATAACTTTATATCTATCTAAACGACCCTTTTCTTCGAACTTTAGTTGCTTCGGTCAGTGAAGATATGTCCACCGATGAAAGTGTATGGAAACAGTCTGACTCACTGACTGAATTGTCAGCATTGAGGCCTTCGGTTCAGAGGGTCCTGGGGTCGATTCCCGTCCGGGTCTGGGATTTTAATCGCGTGTGATTAATTCTTCTGGCTCGTGGACTGGATGTTTGTGTTTGTCCCAACACTTTCATCTTCGTATTCAGACAACTCACTACACTACCAACCACCACAGAAACACACAAGAGCGATTACATCCCTCCATATAGGATTGGCATCGGGAGGGTCATCCGGCCGTAAAACAGGGCCAAATCACCATTATGCGACACAGTTCGCACCCGCGACCCCACAGATGTGGGAGAATCTGTAGTAGAAGAAAGTGTATGGAAACACCGTCAGTATTGAAAACCATGTTATAATTTTCTGTCCGTATTCTCGTCTCATTTGTAGAAACTTCTTCGACACTTGCGAATCGTTATGTCCGTTAGAAACCAATGTTGTCGTTGTTATTATCATCACACTAACTACTCTTTCAAGCATTCTTAACCTTTTAATTTCTATGCATGTACCAGTACGTTTGCTATCGCAAGTACTGGTACGTTTCGAGATGTGTACGATCCATCCTACAGTACATCTGGTCGCATCTGTCTTCCTGCTGCTTCTCTGCGCCTTGTCCACGTGAGCTGTTAGAAAGGCCAGAACATTTTACACACCCTTGTTGACGATTGAACTACTTTGTTGTTGTTAGTTGGTGAGTATTTTTGGCTACTCATGGCCTTGTACAGAAGTGTAGTCATCTTGGCGTTGTTAAAATAAACAGAAGGATGCTGCACACTCTTAACTAGCGCAATTCTGAGGCCAGGATTCGATTGCTCATCACTCCTTGTAAACATCTTCTCGGATGTTTGCGTCCAATGTATCCAGAATCTTTTACAGTGGATACTGGGTAATGTGACGCCATCAAAGATTTGGGCTGTCTTCACTACATACATTGGTAGTGAACTGCACGTATTTTTTGTCTTAATTTGTTCAGTCTTTTGCTGATATTTTTGATTTATAATTAAGTCGTGCCAGCTCAGTTATGCCTTGCGAAATTATAATTCATCTTCTGAAGAAAATCGTATGAAATCGTGTAGATTTGCCTTACAGTGGCAGCAATCGGATGGTAGCACCTGAGCAGCTCAAAAATTCAACAATGCCGGACGATTACACCAACACTAGATCTACTCGAGATAGAGGAGTACATTCCCTTAAAATTTCATAATATTTCGTACTATATCGTTATTTTTCCATGAAACGGGCTGTAGAAAAACAATTCTAGACATTTTGTTAAATAAAAAACAAAAATCTGCAAGTGGTCCTGGGTTTCCGTCATACGGAAAGAGGTGTGGATCCACTTTCGACATTTTTACCATTCACTCATCCAGTGTTATGTTAGGCGTACAGAAGTTGTTAAGTCATGAAAACGTGATTTCGAGAAAAATCGCATTTGAAAGTTTAGGATCATAATGTATAATTCCCATAACAGAAATGAGTACTTTACGGTTGTGCGAAGAACAGTTCGTACTATCGTCCACTCATAGTAAATTACACAACTATATCTTACTTTACGTTATCTCCTCATGCAGGAAATGATTTAAAACTTTTGCACACCCAACACATAATTAGGCTCTGCGAGCACAGGACCCGGATATCGAACCACAATTAATAAATTGTGGCCACAGATAGTTTGAGAGTTGGAGAAAAAATATGATTTCCTACTACGTAAAAGTTCCTCATTATGTCCTCCATGAGAATTAACCCTTATATGAGTGCAATACAAGATGCCGAGAAGACAATGATGCTATGGTTTCCGATACATTATTAATGATACTCTGCTCTGTTGTACGATGCATATTAGCAGTGTACCCAATTACTATGTTAAAAGCATCAGTTGCATGTATGCTTAAAGTAATTAGAAGACTGTTCATGAACGAAACAGGATTATTTCGATTAATAGGAAATTTGACCTGTAATTTATTTGGTCTAACAACCATCACACTGCAGACAGACAAAATCTCTCTTCAAACTTTCTGTCAACGTAATCTTCAAAAGGATGTTCTCTTTCCACAATTACTCCAATAAGATTTCAGTAGCTGTGAACTTGCATTCGGGAGATAGTATGTTTGAACCCCACTGTCGCCAGTCCCGAAGATGGTTTTCCGTTGTTTCCTATTTTCACACCAAACAAATGCTGGGGCTGTTCCTTAATTAAGGACACGGTCGCTTCCTCCCCACTCCTACCCCTTTCCTATCCCATCGTCGCCATAAGACATATCTGTATCGTTGCGACATAAAGCAAAATGTAAAAAAGAAAGAATAAATCATTTACGATTAAGATTGTTAAGATACAAACTTCCATCCTCCATACCATCCAAAACATGGAAACGCGCCGCCATCTTAATACTTTTCTAGATTTAACCCGCATCATCTCGAGAAAAACGGACGTCAATCCACGGCGAAGTATTACAACGGTCATCTTCCTAATTCAACGTTTATCGTGGTCGATGCATCGGAATTTTGAATTGAAGAGTGTCAAATATGAACTTGCCGAGGTAAACGTTTGATCAAGACTGGTGTACTTAGCCATAAGACTTGGAATACACTCAACCAGCGCTTTCAAGTGGCATAAAAATGGTTAAAATCCGTCCGGTGTAACTCTAAAAATACGCGTTTAAGTTATGAAGCCTTGTATACAGTATATATTAAGGATGATGGTATTTGGCTTCATATTATCTTAGACTGGATATAGGTATCTATACTCGAAATAAGATTTCCAGCGTATTAGATTGTGTTCAATACATATAGTACATAGGCTTACAGAATAAAAATGGTCAACCGGTTACCATCGAGTTCCGAACCCACAACTTTCCGATTTCACGTCGGATAGTCATATCACTTGAGCTATGGTGATACTATTATAGTTTCCTTGTGATGTTTCTCACAGCAACAATAGCCTAAAACAGTCTTCACTGCTACATAACCCGTTGTCTTCTCAGTTTGATATAGTTTTATAACCAAGATTATATCATAACAGTAGATTAAGAAGATATTATTTTATAATGATTGTTTTAATTTCATAGAACTAAGTTACACTACTGTCATTATAATTATAGAGTGTGCACAAGTCGCCCGCTGCGGACCACTTCAATGAATACTAAATCTTCACGACCGCAAATTCAATATTCATAAATATCTATGTTTAATTCTATCGGTTCTATGTTGTTTCGGGAAAGACAGGACTTTTCAGATCAAGTAAATGACAGATAATGTGAATTACTTCATAGGGAATACTGTCATTAAATTATTTCTATTGCTGTTGCTTTTGCGTTGCACCATCCTAGACAGGTCTTACGGCAACGATGAGCTAGAACTGGGAAGGAAGCGTCCGTGGCCTTCATTAAGGTACAACCTGGTATGCACACGGGAAACCACGGAAAATCATATTCTGGACTGCCAGGAGTGAGGTTCGACCCACAATTTCCCGATTGCAAGCTAACAGCTACACGGCCCGAACCGTCCAGCTGGGTTGCTTGGTTTAAAATTATCTTTTAAAGCTTACATTTGTATTTGAAGATTTTGTTACTGGTGTCCTCGTGATGTTTGTCACAGCAACAATAGCCGAAAACAGCCTTCACTTCTACATAATCCGTTGTCTTTCCTGTCTTCTTAGTTTGATGTAGTTTTACAACCAAGATTATATCATATCAGTAGATTAATAAGATATTATTTTATAATTGTTTTTATTTCATAGAATTGAAAACCTTTTTGGAAGGTTTTGTATTGTATCTTATCACTGATGCTTATACAGTATTGTGCCAGCATAAATATACAGTGTGATTCAGCAGCCCCTTCGAATATCGTTTGCTGCAGCTCAACTATGGTGCCCATGGTTGTAGGGGTACTATTCCCCTGCAGGCGTACTGCATGGTACTAATGTTCAGTGAGCACATTTTGCATACGATTCTGAACCCTAGCGAAATGTTATATCATCCGTTCGCAAAACATGACGCCTCATCATGTAGCAACGTCCTTTCACCATGTAACTATGTTTGTGTGTCGTGCCTCGTGACCGGGTGTAACGAAGAGGAGAATCAATGTATAAAACTAGGTAACAGTGCAGTAATTAATGGCTTAAACACCGTACCGGATGGCTTATGCACTTTGCTCTCGTCATACTATGTACCAGCATGATTCCAGCAGTGTAGCGTAGCGGATGTGGTTAGGCGTTCGCCTAGTAATCGGCGGAATGTGCCAGCGGCGGTTCGAAACCTGCATTGTTCATTTTTTTTTTTTTTTTTTTTTTTTTGCATCAGTATGATGTTTGAATATGTAAGCACAGGTCCACGTTATTCATCTTGTGCCCTGTGCATACTCCGCTGGTTAAGGCCTGAATGTACTGTACTGTAATCTCTGTAATCTCTGCTATCATTCGGCATGTTTTCCACAGATGAATACGCTGACTTGCTGCTCGTTTATGGGGATGCAAGACAAAACGCGTGAGAGGCACTATGTCTGTACCAGGAAATGAATATCAATATGTCGCGCACAGCAACGTAAACCTCAGTAAGGAAGTCTGCTATAAACTAACTTGTTTTTTATCATTGATATAGACTGAGAAAGAGCTATGTATCTGTAAACAGGTTACTAAACCTCTTATTCTAATGAAAACGACGTCCCCGCATATTTGCGGCCCAACAATGCACTTTGAATAACCGTTGGACATAATACTCGCATTTAACATTAGATATCTGAGCCTGACACCAGAATGTCAATGATTCTTCATAAACTCTAAGAATTGTATCCAATTTCAACCTCAACAAATAGAACTTTTGTAATATGTAGTAATCATGGGGCCAGTGTAAAACCCTTCAACCCCAAAACTGTACCATATGTATATATCTTAATGTTAAGTATTTTTTTTAGAATAGTGGCACTCACTAACATATTTTACAGCAGTGATATAGGCTGAGTATAAGCTATGTGTCCGTGAACTGGTTGCTGAACCTCTTATTCTAAGGAACACGACGCCCCCGCATATTTTCGGCACAACAGTGCACTTTAAACATCTCATAAACCGTTGTACATAATAGTGGCATTTAACACAGACAACTTGACACCTGAATGTCAGTGATTCTTGATAAACTCTAAGAACTGTCTCCAATTCCAACCTCAGTGAATGTAACTTTTGAAAATAGCCCCTTAACCCCAAAACTGTACCATATGTATATATTAAGTAATTTTAGAATAGTGTGATTCATGTTTTTTTATTGGCATCCTTGTTTAATTTTAATTTTAGTAGTATTTATTCTGTTCAGTCGCTATTAAGTAGGTTCTCTAGCAGCTGAAGATGACCTATTTACAGGTCGAAACCGGTACTGTCGTTTTATGTAAATAATATTGACACTATGTAAAAAAAAGTATTGATTAGGTGGAGAACTCATCCTTCATACTTGTACTTGAACTATCAATACGGACCATGAAACTAATAGATTATAGTATTCTTGAAGATATTATGAACTCGATATATACTTCCCCTCACGGGAAACTACGATACCCTTGGGCTCGTCCCTAGGCCATTTTTCACCCCTCGGGGTGCAGGTCACACTCTGACCAGTGCGATATCTTACAAGGTACCACCACCACACAAACCATCCAGTACAGTTACTACCCGTCGAAAGCAGCACTCAAGACCGAACAGGTCGAAGGGCTAAAATGTCACGAAGGATCCGGGCTCCCGCCCGCATATCCATTGTGACGCGTGGTCTGTCTGCGTCCAGCACACTCTGCTGACGTCATCGGGAACCGATTTCTCGCATGCGACATTGAGTGCGACTTCGGAGTCGTAGGAACCGATTCTCGCGATTCCAGGCGTCATTCGCGCACATCACTTGTTGTGTGCAACACCTTTAGTTTCCGTGTTCAAGGAGGATTCATTTTTCATGTTGAGCTGAGTTAGTGCAGCATTCAAATTAAGAGCCTGTTATTCTTAGAGTGAGCACTGATATGTGTTCAAATTAAGAGCCTGTTATTCTTAGAGTGAGCACTGATATGTGTATGAAATACTGGACTGCAGTTCCTGGCGTGTAATCGCTACAGTGAGGTTGTTGGCTTGAGTTACTATAGCGGCCATAATAATCAATCAGGAATGTTCGTAATTTCGTTCCCCTCCATTTTATTTGTTGTTGATGAAGTTTATTATTATTGTCAGATGGGAAACGCAAGCAGTGGGATAAGGAGGCTATTAAAAAGGCTGTTAAGGCAACGCTGAAGGGCTTTGTTAAAAAGAATCCCAAGAAAACATTTTTTATAAATGGCTTTCAAATAATTCATCATAGGAAAAGTGTTCGGTTGGGTTGGAAAGGAGAAATATATTAAAATTAACTGTCCTTTTCATAAATATGGTGGGGGACGAAATTAGGAACACATTTCTGGTAGTTTATTTTTGTAGTATTTATGTTTATGTCAAATATTGCCTACCTTGCGTTATAAAAGTTTCATTGTAACTTGCCCGTTAGTGGAGAATATATTCAGTAATATACTGTAGGCTATATACCAATTTCTAGCCTTCTCCATAATATCCCTGAATTTCTACAGGTCCAAATCTGCTAAGGGGGCGAAATGTGGGCGCCCTACCTTATATTTCTTTTACCCTCTATGACTGACTCCATTATTCTTCTACGTAACCTCCTTATGTAACTGCACATGGCCTAGGCGGTTCATACTCACAGCTTCATCCAGCTTGTTCACTCTTCTCTCGGCCTTTATTTCTACATTAAGAACGACTTCTTGTCAATGCTCGCAGTTGTTTCTAACAGAGATTATTCTCCCTACTTTCATGTCTGTTAGTGGTGGTGGTGATTATTGTTTTAAGATGAAGTACAACTAGGCAACCATCCTCTCATGTCTGTTACCTTCAGCCAGTAGCGTAGCCAGGATCGGCTGATGGGGGAATAATTACATAATGATGGTAGAACACAATGAAGGTGCATGCATGACTTGTCATTACAAGGGGACTGATATAAGTGAATACAGATCTGGTGGTTCTACAGTTATGTCTCTGAATGTGTATTTGGTTTATTGTTTATTGCCAGTTTCTGTTTACTTTATTTTTATAAAATTTCTGTCGGGGGTGTCCTCACTTCCAGAACCCCCCCCCCCCCCCCTCATCTACGTCCCTATCTCCAGCATATATGTAAGCGATCCCGTAAATCCATCTAGCTTTCACTCCTGTATAAGGAAGTCGGTGAAAATCTAACGATGTGCTAAATATTTCGTCTGCGAATCGCTTCCTCGTTACAAAATACTGTTGATCACAAGCTATGAACTTACTATATATACTTTACTACCCCCTGATTTTATTTCTCTCACTATACTGCCATCCTGGAAGAATACATCGTTACCGAGCGCATCGGCCGTGTTCTTAGGGACGCGCAGGTATGAACTTGCATCCGGGAGATAGTGGGTTTGAACCCACCTGTCGGCAACCCTGAAGATGGTTTTCCGTGGTTTCCCATTTTCACACCTGGTAAATGTACCTTAATTAGGGACACGGACGCTTCCTTCCCCACTTACAATATACCCCTTTCCTACCCCCATCGTCGCCATAAAACCTGTCTGTGTCGGTACGACGTAAAAAAGAAAGAAAAATAATGCATAGCCTATTGTGAGAATTTGAAATGGTCCGCCTGCTCCCATTTCACATTCCTTGCCTGACATTCAGTCTTCTCAGCTTTATCGCCAGTCAACGTTACTTTGAAACACTGGTTTTTATATCATGATCACCTTTCTTTTTAAGTTCCAATATATTACGAAGTATATTATAACTTTTCGGTGATCTGCCATTCAGACTAAATCAACGGCATAATTCAAACTGTTTTCTACCTTCTCGCCCAACTTAATCCTTTTTAGGCCTTTTAGTGAAAACACTAAAGGGGATTTCTGTAACCTCGTTGAACCATGAGTTAATTCTACCATCAACTCCGACTTAGCCAGATCATCAAGTTAAATACCTACGATTGCTTGTATTTTTTTTTACTCCCATCATCCCTCAGTGTGATGAACATTTCTAAAAGTCTAGGATAGGCGATTCATTGAACTTCTGAAATGTAGTGATAGCAAGAATTATGAGGATACCATAGGCTGCAAAGAGGAACATACATTCTTATAAAAAATTATCTGTACCGTACTTCATCGGCTATCTAGATTATCCTAACATCCATGATCTATTTTTTCTACCACTTCAATATTCGAACCACATCTGCACATAAACCAAGAAAATGATATTTTAATAGATCTTGGAATTGCAATATAAATGAAGCCAGGTTTATGTAATTTATGCAGAAAGAGATATCATAAATATTTTGTTAATAGAAGTCACTATTTCCACAAACATATAATCGATTCGTTGTCACTAACCTGTAGTAGATGCTGGTTATATCCCCTGTGGGTGGAGGACGCAGACGGAGAATACACCCACGGTGTCCCCTGCATGTCGTAAGAGGCGACTAAAAGGGGCGACCAAGGGATGATCGAGTTAGGACCATGAGACTACTTATAATTAGTACCATCACGCGGGGAACATCATGGGTAGCCTTTACTTGCGGGTAGTACCTCTATGTTAGATACGCAATAGGTTGGGGATTAGTAGCAACAGTGTGTGACTCAGGATGCGTTTTGCAGTCCCCGTGATTAGTACCACTGCATGCGGAACACCACTGGCTGATGTTGCTTGTAATTAGTACCATTAGGCTATGTGAGAAACACCGCGGGTCTGGGCGTTGCCTGTGAATAGTACCGCTGTATGAGCGACACCGTGGGTTTGCGTAGCCTATGACTAGCACCGACTATGTGAGGATCACCACGAGATAGTACGAGTCCCTGTGATTAGTACACCTATGTGAGGAACACCATAGGTTAGCGTTACCTGTAAGTGGCGTTGCAATTTGAGAAACACCATAGGTCTGCGTTACATGTGCGTAATACATTACCTGTGAGTAGTCATCCTGTGTGACAATTTTGAAGGTCTCCAGCTCCTGCTCAATAATATCAGTGCAGTAAGTGAGGACATGGGACTAAAAATAAATGTAAACAAGACCAAGTTCATGATCTTCTGCAGACGTGCCAATGCTGAGGCAATCTTACAACTAAACAACCGACAGATTGAGAGAGTAACCACTTTTAAATATCTGGGTGCCATTGTCACTGAACAACTTGGTCCCGAGAAAGAAGTGAAACAGAGGATAGCAATAGCACGAAAAATATTTACAAAAATGAAATCTTTCTTTTGCAATGACTACTTAAATTTAAAACTTAGACAGAGGATGGTCAAGTGCTATATATGGTCAGCCTTGCTATGTGGTGTGGAAACATGGACTCTCAAGAACATATCAGTGAAACGCTTGGAAGCCTTTGAAATGTGGATCCACCGTAGGATGCTCAGGATTTCGTGGGTTGCACGACTAACGAACCAAGAAGTACTCAGAAGGGCAAGAGCAAGTCGGGAACTCGTTCAAACAATAAAACTCCGGAAGATCTCTTACCTTTGCCACATCCTTAGAAATGACCGTTACCTCATCTTACAGCGGATTGTACAAGGCAAAATACAGGGTCGAAGAGGTGTCGGGAGGAGGCGAACATCATGGCTTGGAAACATCAAAGAATGGACTGGAATTCACAGTGTTGAAAGACTTTTGCACCAAGCTAGAGATCGTTCTGCATTCGCCACAGTGATCGCCAACGTCAGGGGGACCTGATACGGTACTATGAAGAAGAAGAAGTACCATAATGTGTGGAATACCGCGAGTCTTTTGATTAGTACCGCAACATGACAAATACTGTGGTTTTACTTTACTAACGATAAGTACCATTGTGGGGACCGATGACCTAGAGTTTGGACTCCTATAGACAACAAGCATCATCGATGCAGGATTGTGCTTTAAAAGCAGTCCCTTGGTCAGTAACACTATTGTTCTACCCTAGTTTCTGGGAATGTGGGGCATTGCGGGTCGGATCCACTGATTGTTTTAAATTCATATTCATCCATTCATTCTTCGTCATCACGTTTTGAATTCTGGTCAGTGGATGATTTTGTACTTTTAAATTGTCCTTACATTTCGTCTCATTTCGTACCGTTAGGGGGCCGATGACCTAGATGTTAGGCCCCCTTAAACACCAAGCATCATCATCAGAATCTGGTTATCGTACTGTACATAGTTTTTCTCATTATTTACCGTATAAACGTCCATTTATAAATTACATTATTTCCCCTAATTGTCATCATCAATAAAAGCTTGTTGAGTAAACTGTAGATTTGAAGTTGTATTAATGTGATTCATTTGATTATCAAAAAGTTTGCCTTATTTACGTATTGTGTCAGCAATACTAATGTGGTTCTCTCTCTCTGTCTTTTCTAGGTGAGTACCGTGCTACACGACTGGAGCTTAAGGAATGTTGACTACGAGTTGTGAGTTTACTGTCATTATATTTTCTGATTGGGGAGGATCTGTGACTAATCGCTATTCGTTCCGCACTTGCATTCTGATTGTACTTGTAAACAGTTCTGCTCTGTAACGTTTGTTTTTCTTTCTTTACGGGCATTCATCACAGAAACACTTTGCAGTAACTATTGGCATATAATGAGGTAGGAAAGATGCATGACTTGCAACCCAATCATCTGCATAAAATCAAACCCCTCGGCGCAACAGGCCTGAAGAGCCATGGCTTACCAAGCGATTGCTGCTCTGCCCGAAGGCCTGCAGATCACGACGTGTCGTGTGATCGGCATGACGAATCCTCTCGGCCGTTAATCTTGGGTTATTAGATCAGGCCCACCATCTCACCATCAGATAGCTCTTCAATTGTAATATCATAGACTATTATCTCGAACCAGCCACGGATCTAGGTTTTAAAAAACCTGGGCTGGTCGGGAATCGAACATGGAGCCCCCGGGTATGAGGCAGGCACGCTACCCCTACACCGTAGGGCCGGCTCAGTTTACTGCCTAGATGTCATAAATCAAATGATTTCATTTGTATTGATGGTAATAATAATAATAATAATAATAATAATAATAATAATAATAATAATAATAATAATAATCGTATGGCCTCAGCTACCGTGTGCAGACATTTCGATTTGACGCCATCTGGCTGTCTGCTCGTCAGTTTCGACGTTCCGTTTTACTGTAGGTCCGCTAGATGGCAGACAGAGTAAACCGGATCCGCGTTTACATGGAACTCAATTCGAACTGAGTACTATACGATCCCAGATTTTACCGTATTGACCTTGAGACTCGATCCGAACTGAGACCCTGTTTACATGGCGTTTTCAATGCGGGAAGTGTACCCAGATCGATCTGAATCCTGCATGTAAACGTACTAATTACCGTTGGTGTTCATCAAGGTTCAGCCCTCCCACCCCGGTGTCATGGCACATGCGACCGTGCCGCATGCAACCCGTGCCACCAGCGACCGCATAATCTGTAATCTTGCCGGATACGACCGGTGTTTACAATCCAGTTTTAATTTAACAAGCTACCGGGCGAGTTGGCTGTGCTGTTAGGGACGCGTGGCTGTGAGCTTGCATCCGGGAGATAGTGGGTTCGAATTCCACTGTCGGCAGCCCTGAAGATGGTTTTCCGTGGTTTCCAATTTTCACACCAGGCTGGGGCTGAACCTTACTTAAGGCCAGGGCCGCTTCCTTTCAACTCGCAGGCCTGTCCTATACCATCGTCGCCATAAGACCTATCTGCGTCGGTGCGACGTAAAGCCATAAATAAATAAAAGCAATAAATAAATAAATAAATAAATAAATAAATAAATAAATAAATAAATAAATAAAATGAACACGCTATGACATCATCCAAGATAAGGTGAGCTGAATCAGAAGAAGGAAAGGTTAGAAAATAGGTCAAACATTTAAGCACTGCTTGCCAGGTTGGGAATGAAATTTTTCTTTGTTCTGTTCAAATGGCGAACTACTATAATCACAAACCGTGCAGAACATTTAATTATGTACACTGAATCAGTCGTCGGTAAAATTTAAAAATAAATAAATAGCGTTTGGCTTTTAGTGCCGGGAGTGTCCGAGGACATGTTCGGCTCGCAAGATGCAGGTCTTTTGATTTGACGACCGTAGGCGACTTGCGCGCCATGATGAGGATAAAATGATGAAGACGACACATACACCCAGCTCCTTTGCCAGCGGAATTAACCAATGATGGTTAAAATTCCCGAATCTGTCGGGAATCGAACCGGGGACCCCTGTGACTAAAGGCCGGCACGCTCACCATTTAGCTGTGGAGCTGGAGTCGTCGATAAATACAGCCGATATAAATTTTACGGAGAACAATCCCAGCGACTGCGTGAAAGGTTTATAAATCATAATTAGTACATTTCTAAGACGAAAGTTCAAACAAAACGTGCGTACATTATATCACACACAGAGATAATATATAAAATAATATATAAAACCAACTCAAGAACTCGTCGTTGAAAACTAAATCAGTGTAATGCATACTTTGGAATACCATAAATAGGGATATTCCTCTCCTAGAGAAAACATAGATGGGTCATAAATAATGCAAGAGATATTTTAAGGTGAAAACCCTAAAAATGCGGGGGGAGGGGGATGTACAGTCAGGTAATTCTATTCTGAATACTACAGTAACACAAGTTCAGTCACATTATAACGAAGATTATGTTTGTAATAATAATAATAATAATAATAATAATAATAATAATAATAATAATAATAATGGGGCTGTACCTTAATTAAGGCCACGGCCTCGTCCTTCCTACTCCTATCCCTTTTACCTGGTGTGAAAATGGTAAACCACGGAAAACCATCTTCAGGGCTACCAATAGTGGGGTTCGAACCCACTATCTCCCGAATGCAAGCTGATAGCTACGTGACTCAAACAGCGCAGCCTTTGCACCTCGTTAGGCTAGAAAAAGACTAAGAAGAATTTTGCATGTTTTCTCGTTATCCTTGAATGTTTTCCCTTTTTTCTCCCGTTGCTTCGGTTAGCTGTTGTTGACTGAAGCCATATGGGCCACGTCGTTATATACTGTAGTTCTTCAAGGTCCCGATGACAAAGTCCAAGAAGTCGATTAGAGACAGATTTGCAGTACTAGCGAAAATCTGACCGTGAGTGATCCAGTTTCATGAATGTCAGGAAGCTGGATTGAAGTACAGTGTGATACGAGACCAAGTTATTTTTTCTCTTCAAGAAAAGTATATTTCAAACGACAAAATATAATTTAATCCAACCGGGCTGACTGTCTCGGACCCATCGGGCCACTTCAAAAAGTTACAACGCACTTATTGATTGCAATTGTTTACGTAGTCATTCATTTTTTTTTTGTACATTCATCATCATCATCATCTGTTTACCCTCCAGGTTCGGTTTTTCCCTCGGACTCAGCGAGGGATCCCACCTCTACCGCCTCAAGGACAGTGTCCTGGAGCTTCAGACTCTTGGTCGTGGGATACAACTGGGGAGTATGACCAGTACCTCGCCCAGGCGGCCTCACCTGCTATGGTGAACAGGGGCCTTGTAGGGGGATGGGAAGATTGGAAGGGATAGGCAAGGATGAGGGAAGGAAGCGGCCGTGGCCTTAAGTTAGGTACCATCCCGGCATTCGCCTGGAGGAGAAGTGGGAAACCACGGAAAACCACTTCCAGGATGGCTGAGGTGGGAATCGAACCCACCTTTACTCAGTTGACCTCCCGAGGCTGAGTGGACCCCGTTCCAGCCCTCGTACCACTTTCCAAATTTCGTGGCAGAGCCGGGAATCGAACCCGGGCCTCCGGGGGTGGCAGCTAATCACGCTAACCACTACACCACAGAGGCGGACGCATAATTACATAAATACAAAAAAATGGCATATCCAAGTAACTAATGTGAGAAATGGCAATGTTTGCCTCTTATTAACTTGGCAACTAAGATGATATCAAAGCAGTTCTGTTAAGTCTTTATAATTATATTTGAAGGTATACATTTTAACACAAAAGATAACGGTGGGTAAGTAGCGTGTAATAAAAACAATTATTATGAAGTATTTTGTCCAGGGAGCAGACCTGCAGTAGATTGCTGGCTTTATAAGCCCAAGTTGGCAGTTTTGATCCCACCGAAATACATCAACCTCGTGCCGTCAGATTTACCTACATGTAAAAGAACTCTCGGATGACAAAATTCCGGAGGTAATGGTCTTGCTTCGCATGAACTCATTCATTGTGTTTACTTTGTGATCACAATACACGGTACTTCCCTCTTCCTGTTGTCAGGTGCAGGTAAGTTTTAGTCCTCTTTTCGAGTCACATAACCCCGCCACCGAAGCCGGTTTATTCGCACTAGTTCATCCATCGAGTTAGTTCCGAGGTCCTTCCAGTCATTGCTCTCACCCACTGGTACCAGCTATCATTCTCGTACCTTTATCTCTGTTAATGTCCGGCACCATGGCTAAATGGTTAGCCTTCTGGCCTTTGGTTCAAGGGGTTACGGGGTCGATTGCCGGTCGGGTCGGAGATTTTAACTTTCATTAGTTCATTCCTGTGGCTCGGGGGTTTGGGGTTTGTGACATTTTCAGTAATAGATTTCATCTTAGATGGGTCCCATCCAGCTTCTCATCGAAAGATCTGCACGCCATTGTTATTATCTCTGTTCACTCCCCCCAGCAAAGTCGGTCTGTAAACAGACCCATGTTGATCCGAGAGTTCATATGTTTCATACAGAATACCGTTGATCGTAACTGCGAGCTTGCTGCAATTGTTTTGCTGCACTTTGACTTCCATATCGCGTACAATACCACTAATACACATCCTAAGTACTTGAAATGATCCACCTGTTCCAATTTTGTGTTCCGTAAGACTATCAGTCCTCTAGATTTCTTTCCCACCAAAAACCCCATGGCACTACAGCCCTTGAAGGGCCTTGGGCTGCAAAGCGAACGCTGCTCAGCACGAAGGCTTGCAGATTACGAGGTGTCGTGTGGTCAGCACGACGGATCCTCTCGGCCGTTATTCTTGGCTTTCTAGACCGGGGCCGCCATCTCGCCGTCAGATAGCTCCTCAATTCTAATCACGTAGGCTGAGCGGACCTCGAGCCAGCCCTCAGGTCCAGGTAAAAATCCCTGGCCTGGCCGGGAATCGAACCCGGGGTCTCCGGGTAAGAGGCAGGCATGCTACCCCTACACCACGGTTCTTTCCCACCACCACCACTACCACCACATAATAATAACAATAGTAATAATCTTAATAATAATAATAATAATTGTTACGGGGTTTCCCGTGGAACGCAGAGGTGAAAGAAAGTGCCGGGATGAATGGGTCTAACTGCAATGTCAAGAAAAGAATTTTAAAAACTTAACTAAAGGTTATATTTTTTGAAAAACAACAAATTTAACAACTTTTCACTTAGTGAGATAACAATGGCATAGCAATTTAGAAACAAGATTTAGGAAAATCCGAGATTACAGTACTTTCACTCTCTTGGGCTACAAGCTCCTAGTTTTACAGTTTTTGAGTTCCCAGCTCAAATTTACCAAGAGCACAAATATGTTCAAAGGGCAGAAATCCCCTAACACATGGAGCACTAGCTCCTTAAACCACAATGTCAGGCCTCCCAGAGTCACTTTTACAACACTTCAAAAAGAGCTACGGTGCTTTCAGTATTCCCAGCTTACTCAAGGCGACATAACAAGAAATTCTAATAAACTCTGGCCTTACAAGGCACTATTTACAAATATATTATTACACAGAGGTATCTAGTAACCAACTTACAGGCCTTAGTGAAAAAGAACAGGTTAAATAAACGGCCCGAGTACAACTTGAATGGAGTCGAAGATTGAGCTCCAAAAAAAAAAATTAAAGACCTATAGGGCACTAGGCCGACGAAACAGGGGCTAATCCCAAACTACTGAGGTTGCACGTATGGAAATATCTTTAATACATTGCAGAAACGAAAGGTTACAAAAACGTAGCACCTCAAACCAAGATGAAGGGGAGCTCGAGATGGTACATCACACTCTATCCCCGGTTTACAATTAAATATTTGTGAAATTTTTACATGAGCCGAAAGGAGATTTGCATTTTAGAGAAGTTGGTTACATAGTTAAAGTTTCGAACCTTTCCCTCGGGTTAAACTGCAGGGCTAGCAAGAAATAAAGATGTTAAGAGGCCATTACCTTGTCGGTGTACTGCTGCCTGATGAAAGAGGCGCCTCCCGCCTCCTGCTTGACACACACACACTTAGTTAGATGACGATCAAATGGCCAAGAGACGAGAAAATCCGCAGTTTATAAACCCTCGGAGAAGGTTCGAGACCTTTCACGAATAAACCAGCCACACCCTCTAAATTTATTGGTCAATTTGAAAGGTTACACTCCAAATTGAAGAAGAAGGTTGTGATAGGTAGAAAATTAATTGCAGAAATTCGTGATTGGCTAAATTCAAAACTGGTGGAAAGAAAAGATAAATATTGCCAACCCCAAAATTAAAGGAACATCAATTAGTTAAAAAACTTATGAATATAAAACTTCTTTAAATCAAAAGTTCATTCACTTCGCACCAGGGTGCATGGTCATAGTTTTTGTAGTGACATCTATGGAAGAATTTCCAAACTTCTTGATGAAGGGCAAAGAAAACAACTAGAAATACAGTCAGTTCAGGAAACTTCAAAATAACAAAATTTCATCAGATTTCTGTAGTGACATCTTCTGAGTAAAGGTTTAAGTAGGTCTAGTTTTCAAGTTCACTGTTCCTCCAGTAGAGGAGTTCTTTTAGGCGCAAGATTTAAATGTGCGGCGTAGAGGTGTACTTCCCGGTACGATGATGATGATAATAATAATAATAATAATAATAATAATAATAATAATACGTCCTGAAGCTCTATATGCAGCAGAATGCCTCAAAGTGATAAAGAAAGGTCTGGCAGAACAACTACAGAAGAAGCCAAGGAAAGGAAGATTCTGTGGAAACTCTTAGGCCCAGTAAAGGAAAATGGAGAACATAGAAGAAGGCAAATGAACTATATCTGCATATGGAGAAAATAACAGACGCTATTAGGAAAAGGAGGATTTTTTTCTATGGTCACTTAACACGAATGGGACGAGAATGAATGTCCACTCGAATCTTTGCCTACTTTCTGAATAAGAAAACTACAGAGGTCTGGTTCACCGAAGTGGAAAAGGATTTACAAGAAATGGGGACCTTACGTGATGACATCTTGCAACCTGACCCTTTAAAGAAGGACCCTATCATGTGCTAACATTTTCATTTCTACGTAACTGCTACATCCTACAAGTACTCTAATCTGCTTGTCATATTCATACCTTGGTCCATCCCTACCATTCTTCCGCCTGCACTTCCACAAAAACCAACTGCGCAAGTCATATGTGTCTTAAGATATGTCCTGTCCTTCTATCTCTTCTTCTGGTCGACCTCCTCTCACTAATTCGAATCAGTATATCTTCATTCGTGATTCGATCTATCCATCTCACCTTCAGCATTCTTTTGTAACACCACATTTCAAAAGCTTCTATCCTCTTTCTTTCTGAGCTAGTTATCGTCCATGTTTCACTTCCATACAATGCCACGCTCCAGACGAAAGTCTTCTAAAATATTCTAATTCCTGTGTCATTGTCCGAAGTAAGCAAATATTTTTTTTTTTAAGAAAGGCCTCCTTTGCTTGTGCTAGTCTGCATTTTATGTCGTCCTTATCTCTGCCATCGTTAGCTATTTTACCACCCAAGTAACAACATTCATCTACTTCCTTTAAGACTGCATTTCCCAATCTAACATTTCCTGCATCACCTGACTTCTTTCGACTGCACTCCATTGCTTTTGTTTTGGACTTATTTATTTTCATCTTCTACTCCTTGCCCAAGGCTCTGTCCTCACCAACCATTAAGCAGTTTCCCCAGATCTTCTGCCGTCTCAGATAAAATAACAATATCATCTACAAAATCTCAGCGTTTTGATTTCTTCTCCTTGGATTGTGATTCCCTTCCCAAATTCCTCTTTTATTTCCTTTACCACTTGTTGATAAACTTAACCATAATAGGTATTATGTTTTATCCTGTATTGACTTATCTGAATCTATTAAAGAACTATTTAAAATCGTTTTTACATGAATCCGCCTTGTGATGAAGGGAATGGATGATTTTCCCGCAACATGTATGGTGAAAAAAATACTTTTCTATCGTTATAAGGGGTATTGACAAGGCGGACTCAAGTAAAACTTACTGTAAATAGTTCTTCAATAGTTTTACCACCTGTTCTATATAAACATTGAAAAGTAGGGGGGACAAACTGCAACTTTGCCTCACTCCTTTCTGGATTGCTGCTTCTTTTTCAAAGCCCTCGATTCTTATCACTGCAGACTGATTTTTATACAGATTGTAGATAATTCTTCGTTCTCGGTACCTGATCCCGATCACCTTCAGAATCTCAAATAGCTTGGTCCAATTAACATTATCGAATGCCTTTTCTAGATCTATGAATGCCATGTACGTGGGCTTCATTCTTCTGAATTCGATCCTCTAAGATCCGACGTAAAGTCAGGATTGCTTCATGTATTCCTACATTTCTTCTGAATCCAGATTGATCTTCTCCCAACTCAGTTTCAACTTGTCTTTCCATTCTCCTGTAAATAATACGTGTTAAAATTTTGCAGGCGTGAGATAATTAATGGTGCGGTTTCTTGGGAATAGGTATAACAACATTATGCCGAATATCAGATGGCACTATTCCTGTCTCATACATTTTACACACTAAATGGAGTAATCCAGCCATGCTGGTTTCTCCCATGGCAGTCAGTAATTCAGAGGGAATGCCATCAATTACAGGTGCCTTGTTCCTATTTAGGTCTCTCAAAGTTCTGTCAAATTCTGACTCAAAATTGGGTTTCCCATTTCATCAGCATCAACAGTCTCTCCTTGTTCCAGAATCAAATCATCTCTTTTCCTTGGTACAACTGTTAGATATGTTCCTGTCATTTTTCTACCTTGTTTTCTTTCCCTAGAAGTGGTTTGTCATCTGAGCTCTTAATATTCATACACGTAGTTTTCTTTTCTCCAAAAGTTTCCTTGATTTTCCTGTATGCAGCATCTAACTTTCCTAGGACCATACAACCTTCAACATCCTTGCACGTCTCCTTCGGCCATTCTTCCTTAGCTGTCCTGCACTTCCTATCCATTTAATTCTTTAATCGCCTGTATTCCTTTCTGCCCTCTTCATTTTGTGCATTCTTTCTTTCGTCGTTCGTCAATCAGATCTAGTATCTTCTGAGTTATCTATTGGTTCTTAGTTGATCTTTTCTTTCTTCCTAACATTTATTCAGCAGTCCTAGAAACCTCATTCTTCACCACTGTCCATGCTTTCTCTATTGTGTTTCTTTCAGCCTTTTCATTTAGTCCTTGCGCAACATTTTCCTTTAAACAGTTTCTCACACTCTTTTCTTTCAGTTTGTCTAGATCCAATCTCCTTGCATTCCTCCCTTTCTTCAATTTCTTTAACTTCAGATGACATTTTATGACCAGCAAGTTGTGGTCAGTCCACGTATGCTCCTCGGAAAGTTTTGCAATCCAACACTTGGTTTCTAAATCTCTGCCTAATCATAATGCAGTCTAGTTGATACCTTCCAGTGTCTCCAGGTCTCATCCAAGTATACAACCGTCGTTTTTGGTGTTAGAATAAGTATTAGCAAGGACTAAATTATCATCGGTGCAGAATTCTTAGCCGACTTCCTCTTTCTTTCCTTTGTCCCAATCCAAATTCCCCTACTGTGTTACGTTCTCTTCCTTGGCCTAAGGGCTGGTTTACACGGGTAGAGTAGCGAGGCAGGTAGAGTGGATAGTAGAGCTACTAGCATCGTGTAAACGACCGGGATAGTAGCAAGTAGAGTAGAGTAGTTAGTAGGCAGTAGAGTAGAGTGGGTTTCCGCTGCGGTAAAGTAACTCTACCACTATCCTTCCCCCTCCACCGGAACCGAGCTCCGAGAGCTGGCGGAGAAGTCCGAGGACGCTCGATTTTTCAGCTGGCGCGTCATTCGACTGCTGTAATTGCATGTGTGTACAGACGGTGGTATTACGTTGAGCGTTTATTTGGCGGCAAAATGAAGTGGACGGAAGAAGAAACTTGCAAATTTGTGGAGCTCTACAGCGAAAAAGAATGTTTATAGAACATAAACAGCGTTACTTATAGAAATAAGAATATGAGACGGGCGGCGGAAGAGGACTTGTTTGCGAAAATGGGTAAAGAGGGTTTTGGGTTAACGGAACTGAAACAGAAAATAAAAAATTTACGATGTACATACAATCAAGAACTCATGAAAATACGAAGATCCAAGAAGTCTGGAGGTGGTGCCGCAGACATCTACACTCGAAGATGCAACATAAAATATAAACAAGTGTCAGCTGGATTTTCACTTAATATGAAGATTTCTCAAGTTTCATTGTTACACAGCGTGTTCATCATGTGTCTCGACATGTTTAAGTTAGGCAATACAATGGTGCAGGACTGTGTACATTAATCATATTAATAACATACATAGGGATCTTCTACATATCACTTGCCACTGTCGTTAATTTTCAGCAATAACAGTAATTTCCCCAAACAAATTGAATAGTTTCCATATGTTGTTTGGAATATCCAAAATAATTTTTGTTTACAGTACAGTGTCAGATCTAGAAGCTTAAGCTCTACACCTGGGCCGTACAAGCTACGAACAAAAAAAATTAAATAGATCTATAATTGGGATATTTATGGCGAAGAAGCTACTGCAAATTAGGCCTACGCCAGCGTAATTTACAGTGTACTTATGGCCGGTTACGTCTCAAAACTCACGTGCGAAAATTAGTAGCAAATGGTATCAAAACTCACGACTGCAAACTAATAGCTAAATTAATATTCCAATGAGTCTCAAAATTCACGACTCGGGATAGCAGGTGCCTGCGATGACGGCAGGAGGGGTGAGGTGCGCGGTGACTCACTCACCAGGCCTCTCCTGAGGCCACAATACCATTAACATTAAATTTATATCAAAAGGAAAAATACGTTATATTACCTTTAAGACCATAGAAAAATGTTTTGATAATAATAATAATAATAATAATAATAATAATAATAATAATAATAATAATAATACACCTGTGTGTCATTCACCAACCATTATTTTCCCCTGTGTGTTGGGGTGGCAGAGTAACATCCACAGTATCCTCTGCCTATCGTAAGAGGTGACTAAAAGGGACTCCAGGGGTACTTACATTTTTTAGAAAAGGCCCTTGTCTTTTTTTGCCCGAAACCTTCATTTTCTCGAAGTATGGGCCACCTTCCATTTTCTCCCTCTGATTAGTATTAATAGAGGATGGCTGCCCAGTTGCACTCCCTCTTAAAACAGTAATCACCACCACCACCTTTTCCTTCATTGTTTTAAACACTTATTGTTTTTTAATGAACCTTTCCACATTTTTTTGGCTGGGGAAAGAACCACCATCATAAAATATCATCAGCATCAGCGCTGTGGAGTCTTTTTTAAGTCATATAGCAACAGAACGTCAAAGATAGCGATTGGCTACTTCGCTATATTTTAGATAAAATTCTGACACATTTTAATTTATGATTTTATAAATTTGGTGACCCAAGTAGTCAATACTACGAGTATATAACATTGCGTTTCGTGTAATCGCGTGGGGGCGTGATGTAATATATTAATCTATGCTAAGTAAGGCATCTGGGAGTACATGACTCAGTCATACGTGTGGAGCATGAGTTCATATTATTTTCGGAAAGCGTACCAGAGACCGTTCATCATACTCGCCCACTTTCTGAAGGGAATGGAGATAAGTAATTTAATTTCCCTGCGATGAGATTCATGACCAAATTAATCTCTAATGAAACTAAATGAGTGAATTAACAGTCGTAATATTTAATATCGGTAAAATAAAGTTTCTTATATAAGTAAATGCCGTCTTCTGGCCTCATAATAGAACTAAGCCCCGGTAATTACTACCAACTGAAAATTTATTGTAACTAGCAATCCTCTTCTTAGAATTCGTGAATTTTGATACTCGTGAGTTTTGAGACTCGTGGGTTCTGAGACGACACACTGATGGCTAATAGGTATTCTTTCTATAACTTTTGAAATGAATTCTGTAAAATTTCATTCGGATAAGATTTAGGTTGGCTGAAATACAAAAAAATGGAAATAGAAACATCACTACAGTCTAACTGGGGAAAGGCGTACCTCACCCCTTCACCGTGGAACAAAAACCTTCGCCAGAATTATGATCTATAATTAGACTGGAGCTCGTTTATATAGTTTTATCTTAGAAATCATCACTACAGTATTCACAGACGAAGACTAGTAAAATCCTGAGGGGATGATTACACTGTCGTTACTTTCTGTACAATAATGAATAAAGTCATAAAAATTCAATCGTTTGTGTTCCTGGGTTAAAATACATGCTTGTACTGCCAGGGAACTGCTCCTTCATTAACAAAATGATTCCTGAGACGATCCCTCATGTTCTTGGCCAACTGTGTCGAGTTTGTCCCCCCATATTTCTCCTAATTGCCAAGTTCTCTCAGAATTAATGCCGATGCCCCGAGTGTATCTTCCTACTAAGCCAGCCTCTTACCCATTCCCTTTTTTCCTCATTTACTTCTTCTAACGCTTCACTAACCTCTTGCAGTAATATGTTTTTATAAATGTCTTTAAACACTTCCTTACGATGTGCTTACGTCTTGACATGGTGCTACTACTGTACTCTACTCTACTGTATGACTCTACTCCCGTATGAACGACACGAGTGTCAACTCGGTAGAGTAGAGTAACGTGGCTACTCTGCTAACTACTCTACTCGCCTCGCTACTCTACCCGTGTAAACCAGCCCTTTAACAGTGCATCACAGTCTCCCATCACAATTAGATTCTCGTCACCTTTTACATATTTTATTAAATCTTCTATATCTTCATATATTCTTTCGATTTCTTCATCATCTGCTGAACTAGTAGGCATATAGACCTGCATTATTGTGGTTGGCATTGGATTGTTGTCTATCTTGACAACAATAATCCTTTCACTATGCTTGTCATATTTTATTATTCATTATTAAACCAACTCCTGCATTTCCCCCGTTTGATTTTGTGTTGAAAATTTTGTAGTCACCTGACCAAGAATCATGCTCTTCCTGCCATTGTACTTCACTTACACCAACGATATCGAACTTAAGTCTACCCATCTCCTTTTCAGATTCTCTAACCTCGATACAAACTTCTAACATTCCACGCTCCGATCCGGAGATCCGAAAGGGGGGCTATTTTACCTCCGGGATATTTTACCCGGGAGCAAGCTATCATCAGTACATCATTCATACAGAGAGAGCTGCATGTCCTCGAGAGTTAGGTTAGGCTGTAGTTTCCCGTTGTTTTCCGTCGTGTAGGAGTATCAAGACAGCTAAACTATGTTGAGTATTATTACAAGGCCATATCAGTCAGTCATTCAGACTGCCGTTCTTGCAACTTCCGAAAAGCTGCTACCCCCTTTCGATAAACCATTCGTTAGTCTGGTCTCTCGACAGATACCCCATCCGATATGGTTGGACGTGCGGCTCGGCTATCTGCATCCCCACCGCGGCAAGGTCACATGGTTCGCAGGGGAGGATAATAATAATAATAATAATAATAATAATAATAATAATTTCGTATAACTATTACTTAGCCTAACATAACCCTTGTATGGCAACCCTCCACTCCCCACTCCCCCAGTCAGTGACGCGTACGGCACCTGCCGTTTATAGCATTCCGGACGCCGAAATGTAGATGTAAGATGTAGGCTTTGTATTGATTACGTATGTTATTATTATCTGCTTATTAATGTGGTTGGTAGAGTGGCGGTGGTGGTGATTGTTTTAAGGGTCAAAACAGCGTAATTATCAGCCCCTTGATATGGTAGATGGTAGTGTTATGTGTAGTATTTGAATTGCACGAATGTTGGGAATAGCACAGTCATACAGTCCTCAACCTAAGGGAGTTAATCGCTTATAATTAAACTCCCGCCTCTCATCTGGCAATTGAACCCAGGGTCCCGAGGCCTTAAGGCTAAGACGTTGACCAGTCTGCCACAGTGACCTTTGGACAATAAGAAAAGTATTACTCCTCGGAGAAATTATGTGATTAGCGTCCAAGACGTGGTGGTTGCAAGGGTTATTTCGAGTTGGAGCAACTCTAGGGCAGTTAGAATTAGTCTTAATAACGTTGGTGCCGGGCTGAGTGGCTCAGACGGTTGAGGCGCTGGCCTTCTGACCCCAACTTGGCAGGTTCGATCCTGGCTCAGTCCGGTGATATTTGAAGGTGCTCAAATATGTCAGCCTCGTGTCGGTAGATTTACTGGCACGTAAAAGAACTCCTGCGGGACAAAATTCCGACACCTCGGCGTCTCCGAAGACCGTTAAAGTAGTTAGTGGGACGTAAAGCAAGTAGCATTATTATTATTATTAATAACGTTGGTGGCTTTACGTTCCACTAACTACTTTATTACGGTTTTCGGAGACAATCTACCGATACGAGGCTAACGTATTTGAGCACCTTCAGATACCAGCAGACTGAGCCAGGATCGAACCTGCCAAGTTGGAGTCAGATAGCCAGCGCCTCAACCGTCTGAGCCACTCAGGCCGGCTACAAACAGTCTAATTTACTAGTAAGTCCTCAGGATCAGAACTACCATCAAAGAAACCTTCTTTTGAAAAGATGCAATGCTTGCGATTTTCTCTTACGCCTGTGTCTCTGATTTGCACTGTGTTGGTCTTAACTTTTGTTTCCGTACAAATAACGTCGCTCTAAAACACGCAGGCTTTCGGCAGCGCTGGGATGGAAAGGGATAGGACTGATCTTAATTAAGTGTACAGGGCTGGCATGAGGAAACAGTGGAGAACCATCTTCATGGCTGACGACGCTGGGGATTCGAACCTCCATCCTCACCCCCACCCAGAAAAATCTATAACCACTGAAGGGACGTTAATGAAAGAACTACTATATGCTAAGATACTGAAGGGTGCTAACACAAATCTTTCTTTAGAAGGTGAACTGATTACGTTAACCTCGAGAGTCCATTGACATCAGCCCACTTGAACTGTGAGGACGCATTAAGTCAGTGAGTGCGCTCCCTATTACCTGGTTAACATTGCAAATTGTGTTCTTGGTAGGCTCATGTCTCGTTTGAAAGTCTGATATCCAACGCCAACGTGGCTCATCTTGTGATCTAAAGTGCTTTGTTGTATTATACGTAAGCCTGTATGATTTGCAGTGTTTGCAATTATATTGTATTTTAATGCATTGTAAACCTCGAGTGTGGAACTAATACCTTTCCGTTTGGTCATATAATTTTGTTAATAGAAGAACAAAGTTGTAAACTGATAGATAAGTTATATACCTGTTTAGTCATGTCGAAACGCTGCGTTATAATCTGAAGTATCGCTGAGTGGACCACAGCATAAGGCTGTTCCTTTGGTCGTCTATTTAAGCGTGGTTACAGTTGCGGGGGTGAATTTGCAATGCAACTCGTCCCATTTATGTTATATATTGAGTCTTTTTCTTCTGCCGCTTTTCCCACATCGGTGGAGTCGCGGGTGCGAACTGTGTCGTACTTGTGGATTTGGCTCCGTTTTACGACCGGATGCCCTTCCTGATGCCAACCCTATATGAAGGGATGTTATCACTATTGCATGTTTTTGTGATGGTTTGTAGTGTAATGTGTTGTCTGAATCTGAAGAAGAGAGTGTTGGGACAAACACAAACCGCACTCCCCGAGCCAGAAAATTAATCACACGCGATTAAAATCCAATCGGGAATCGAACGGCCTCAGAGCTGACCATTGAACCAAGGAGTCGGACTATATTATATGTTGAGTATTCATCCCCAAGCCTGGTTTGTTCCTCAACATCTCCGCCATTAGCTGTCATATGTGGACTTCACGTCACTGAAGAGACATACTAGGGAAATGAGATGTAGTTTCCCGTTTCTTTCCTTATCAACCCAGAAGTTGCTATTGAATATCAGTCTGCCAAGCCCCCTGAAATGCTTTCACCAACCGACCCTATGAGAGGCATTTTCACACCATTCAAAAGACGACTGGCTGCATAAGGCATTCACCTCAGTCACTTTTATATTTTCAAAGCCAAGGATGAGACATGTAATTGAAAGTAACAATTTTTTTTCTAGCCCATACCAGAGGAAATAGTGCACTTGAAACACAGGCCTCACCAGCAAAGGGGGTGTCGTTACGTGTTATTTGAAGTTTGTATAGGATTTCCGGGTACGATAACCCTTTATGCATGTTACGGAGTTTTGTGGATTTGCAGAGGTGAAAGAAGGTGCGGGTTGGAATAGGTCTCAACTACAGAAGCACGAAAGATGAATTAAAAATTTAACAAGGTTATATTTTCAAAACTTAACAATGGTAGCATAGAATTTTGAGCATACAACAAATAACAACAAGTTAAATCAGGTACACAATTTAGAGAATATTTAACCGGTTCCCACTAGGGGAAATAACGAAGACAATCAGGTATACAGCCGCTGTACCGAAAACCAGTTAAGTGATTTTTACATATATTGGGCTACGGCCCGAATTCATTAACTCTTGAGCTCTCAGCTCACACTCACAAAAGCTACAGGGCAGAAAACCCCTAATTACAATGTTAAAGAAAAGAGCAGAATCGCTCTCAATATTACCAGCCTAGCAAAGGCTACAACCATCAGTTCAGACTGCCCTCAAGACACACTAAGAAACAGGGGTATTCGATACCCAACCTACAGGGCCTTTTACATGAGGAAAACAAAACATCAGGTTAAATTACTGGCTCATAATACAAGATAGAATGGAGGCGATAACTTGCACTCCTACACAAAGTTTTTATCTAAAACCTATGTGGCGCTAGGCCGATGATACAGGGGCTAATCCCAGTCTATGGAGGTGACTAGTTGGCAAATAAGTTTAAGACTTTACGAAGGAAGAGAAAAACGGTTACGAAAACATAGTCACCTCAAATTCAAAATGAAGGGGAGTTCGAGAGGGTGAAGCACTCTCTATCCCCGCTTTACAGATTAGTAATTTGTAGATAGACAGAAAAGAATTTACATTTTAAAAGGGTACGTTACATACTAAAGGTTTCGAACCCTCCCCGAGAGTTAAACTGCTGAGCTAGCAAGAAATGAAGATGTTAACAGGCCATTACCTTGTAGATGAAATGCTGCTTGGAGAGAGAGAGGCGCTTCCCGCCCCCTGCTATATATTCCCACATTGAGAAAGATGTTACTGAAGTGGCCCGGAGACAAGAAAATCAGCAGTTTTTATACCCTCGTGGAAAATTCGAGACCTTTCATGAATGATAACAACCCGCCCACAAACTTTTATTGGTCGGCTAAAGATTACAAGTCAAAACTGAAGAAGAAATCTAGGATTGGTGGAAAATTAATTTAGAAAATTTAGGATTGGCTAAATTTAAAACTGGCGGAAACAGAGATCAATATTGCCAACCCAAAAAATGAAAGAAAGAAATTTAACAAAGAACAAACTTATAGCTACAAAATTTCTTCAAAAAACAGTTCATTCACTTCGCACCAGGGTGCACGGTTATAGTTTTTAAGTAGTGACATCTAGAAGAGAATATCCACACTTCTTGCTACAGAGCAAACAAACACAAATCGAAATAGACATAGTTCAGAACACTTCAAAATTTACAGTAGCGACATCTTCCAAGAAACCTTTGATTTAATACAGATTTTAAAGTTCAGAGTTTCCCGTTTCAACTGGCGCAATATTTGAATTCGCGGCGTGGAGGTGTACCGCCCGGTACAATGCACATTACGCCAAAATATTGGGTACGATATAACACCACATTTAAAGTGCGCCTCAATATCGAGTACGATAACTCCGTCTCTGGAATCTTCTGCCACCTGAAGTGTTGTATGTCCGGCACTCCCTTCTCGCTCCGACAGCCAGCTGCACGCGCGCCTGTGTATCATTCTGCTAGCTTCGACGCGCAGCCCTCAGTGCGCGTGCCTGACCATCGAGTGTACTATAAATAGGAGCTCCCTTCCTGCTCACTCGCCCACTTGCCCCGGTGTCCAGCTCCAGAATACACCCTACGTCGAGCACGGAGGCTACTCCTCTTGAAAATGTGCTTCGACCAGGTGGACTGAATTTCTGGCAGTACGAGGTTTCACCTCTGGTCACCGTTCCCTTACCTGTTTCCGCTGCCTATGTTCCGTAATTCTTTTACAAGCCATTTTCATTCCCTAATTTACGCAAGCTCCCTTAGTTTCGCTAGGTGGAATTTCTTCAATCAATTGAACTTGCTTTTTAGGAATTCAGGCACTTCAACAAACAAGGACTCTCATGAACATTTATGTTAGTGTGCCAGATAGTTCTCGACTATCAACGTGTCAATTCACAAAGACTATCTTTTCAAGATAGAAGTGTATATAAAGACTGCAAACCTGTACATATTGTATAAAGACAGACTTTTCTCAAGATTCAATATTCCTTTTTGCTTCAAAATAAATTTCAGTTATTTGTGTAAATATCATAAAGTGAAGCAAATAAAAGTTGTGTTCTGTAAACTTCAACCTTGGTTACAACACAACTCTATGGCGACGAGGTAAAAACGCAACCACCTCCAATTCTTCGGCCCCAGTTGCCAACTCTATAGCGACGAGGTACACACGAAACCGACACTACAATTCAACAGGCCCAGTTGTCAACTCTACGGCGACGTGCTAAACAACAACGACACTCCAACCAGTTCTGACACACAGCCTACCTTACTCTTTCTTGCACGCATCTCGCAATGGCTACTGCGGAACAACTCGCTACGGTCTTCCAAGCCTTACAACAGCAACAACAACAGTTTCTGCAACAACAACAGGCAGCATTAATTCAGGCTATTCAAGCTATTTCTGTCTCTACACAGCCATCAGCTATTCCTCCGTTCTCTGCTTTTGATCCGGCTAAGGAAGAATGGTCAGTTTATTTAGCCCGCTTGCAACAACATTTCATCTGCCATTCTGTCACAGATGATCAACGCCGCCGCGCACTATTTCTTAGTTCGGTTGGCAATGCTACGTGTGAATTACTACGTCAATTAAGTCCAGAAGAACACTTATCTGAGGTACCCTTCACGCAGCTCTTGGCCCGTCTTACGGAACACTATGCCAAAGCTCCTCCCATAGTGGCTGCTCGCTATAAATTTTTTCAGTGCAGAAAGCAACCCCATCAGACACATACTGAATGGATAACTGAATTGCGTGGTCTTGCTAAACCCTGCCAGTTCATCTGCTCCAAGGACGGTTGTGGTTCATCCTACACTGATTCTCTCATTCGGGACATGATAATTTTACATACTCCTGAAAACAAAATACGTTTTGACGCTGTCAAGCAGAGTAACCCTTCTTTAGAAGACGTCCAGCGTATTGCTACGGTTTATGAGCTTACTACCAAGACTGCCGCAGCCATAGCTTCTCCACACGAAGTCGCACAAGTCTCGCCTCAGGCCCGCAAGTCCTCTGCTACAGTGAGCCGTACGGATAAGGCGCTCTCCACCAAGCATTCTCGCCAGGTTCCCTCTCGTAATGCTACACGGAAGCCCAATTCTAAAAGCACCTCGAAACTCCTGCCTTCCTGCCGAGGTTGTTTCAAGCATCATGAACGTCGTGACTGTCGTTTTTTCAAAGCTACTTGTGAACGATGTCATAAACTTGGACACATTCAGACTGTCTGTCAAAGTTCGCTCCGCCCTGCTAAGACTACTGCAGCGCGCCGGAAACATATACAGCCCCGCCAAGACATGGAAGTTGATCAGATCAATCTCATTCTTCCCACAAAGGATTCTCACAAAATCATCATTCCTCTCTCATTCTCTGATCGATCTGTCGATTTTCAATTAGACACTGGATCACCTGTCTCTATTATTAACCTGACTACCTACCACGACTTAGGTTCACCTTCATGCTCTCCAGCTGACATCCAGCTCGTGACATTTAACAAGAAGAAAATTGACATCAAAGGTCAAATCAAGCTTCAGGCTAGTTACAAAGGAATTCAGAAGGCCATTCCTCTTCTCGTAGTTAACAACTACACTGCATCAAACATTATGGGCATGGATCTATTTAACTTATTTGGTTTCCAGATACATGACAACATTAACGTCGTATCTACATTGCATCCTACTTCTGACGTTACCGCTCTCCTAGCGCAGTTTCCTGAAGTCTTCGACTCTCAGCTCGGAACAGCAAAAGACTATACAGCTCACATACAGCTGAAATCCGGAGCTAAGCCTCGCTTCCTCAAAGCACGTCCAGTACCCCTAGCACTTCAAGACCAGGTCACGAAAGAATTAGAAAGGTGGATACAAACTGGAATTGTAGTACCAGTTACTTCTAGTCAATGGGCTACTCCACTCGTGGTAATTAAGAAACCTGATGGTAATATTCGACTTTGTGGCGATTTTCGATCTACAGTCAACGCACAACTCGAAACCGATATCTTTCCTATTCCACGTCCAGAAGACTTATTCCGTCGTCTCTCTGGTGGACAATTCTTCTCTCGAGTTGATCTTAAAGAAGCATATCTCCAGCTACTTTTAGACGAAGAATCTAAGAAATTTCTCACACTCAACACTCCTCTCGGACTGCTCCAGCTCCAGCGGCTCCCATTCGGTGTTTCATCCTCAGCGGCTATTTTTCAGCGCTATTTGGCTCAACTCACCGCCTCAATTCCCGGTTGTGCTAACTACCTGGATGATATTATTGTTACTGGAAAAGATCATCAGGACCATCTAACCAATCTCCGCCTTCTTCTCCAGAAATTGAAAGACAATGGCCTACGAGCGAATCTCGCTAAATGTACCTTCTTTCAGCCTCAAGTTCACTACCTCGGACATATACTTGATAAGAATGGAATTCGTCCTAGTATGCAGAATGTCTCCGCGATAGTAAACATGCCAGCACCTCAGAACCTCAAGCAGCTTCAGTCCTTCATAGGCAAAGCGAACTATTATAATAAGTTCATTCCACACTTCGCTACAGTGGCAGCTCCATTAAACGCTCTACGTAAAAAAGGTGTTAAGTTTCAGTGGACTCCGCAATGCCAACAGGCATGGAAAACAATCAACAACGCCTTAATTCAAGCTATACAACTCACTCATTTTCAGCCCAACAAGATCATCACGCTAGCTACTGACGCTTCAGACTACGGTGTCGGTGCCGTTCTCTCCCAGAAGGATCGTCATGGACAAGAACGCCCCATCGCCTTCGCTTCGAAAACACTTAATGACCATCAACGTCGATACTCACAGATAGAGAAAGAAGCTTTAGCCATCATCTTTGGTATTCGCCGTTTCAATGAATATCTCTATGGCAACCATTTCCTGATCATTACCGATCATAAGCCTCTCGTACACTTATTCCATCCTGGTAATAAGATTCCAGAGAATTCCCTCAGAAAGCTTCAAAGATGGTCCATGTTCCTTTCTGATTATTCCTATCAGATTGTATATCGAGCCACATCCCAGCATTGTAATGCTGATGCCCTCTCCCGCTTACCCGTTGGTCCTGATACTGCCTTCGATTCTCAAGAATCTGAATGTCTTCAGTTGGACATCGAACTTGAAGATACTGTATCCAGTTTTCCTATTGATGCTACCTGCATAGCTAAAGCTACGGATAAGGACAGTACGCTTGCTACTGTACGTACTTACATTCGCAACGGTTGGCCTCTTCAGAGCACACTTCCTGCCCACCTGGCACCTTATCATCGTATGCAGCATCGTCTCACGACTCGTGCCGGAGTTGTATTACTAGAAGCAGGCACCATCTTCCGAGTGGTTATCCTACTTAGCCTACAGAAACAAGTTCTCGAATTATTACACCAAAGCCATTGGGGTATCTCCAGAACAAAGCAACTCGCCCGTCAACACTGCTACTGGCCCGGTATTGATGCCGCCATCGAAAAGCTAATACGTCATTGTGAGCAATGTCAAACGAATCAGAACGCCCCGTCTTCTGATCTTGCTTCATGGCCTCCTGCTACTACTCCATGGGAACGAGTTCACATCGATTTCGCAGGTCCTTTCCTCAATTCCATGTGGTTAATAGTCATCGATTCCCTGTCAAACTTTCCATATGTAGTGGATATGCATTCGACTACTACAACTGAAGCTACCATTCGTGCTCTCCAGAAAATCTTTACTACAGAAGGTTTACCGCAAGTACTCATTTCGGACAACGGACCTCAATTTACAGCTACTGCTTTTCAGAACTTTTGTACACATAATGGCATTCGTCATATCCTAGCACCACCTTTTCACCCTCAATCTAATGGTGAAGCTGAACGCTTCGTACAAACCTTTAAAAGAAGTATGAAGAAAGCTGTCTCTTCAGGCTTAACTAAAGACCAAGCCTTGCTCCAACTCTTAAACACCTACAGAACTCTACCCGGCGCTGATAATATCACTCCTGCACAGAAGCTTCATGGACGACCTCACAGAACTTTACTTTCTCTGTTACAGCCTCTTCCGGCCCAGCATAAGACCTCACCAACGAAGTTCTCCATCAACGACAAGGTCTACACCAGGACATTCAAATCCAACCCACTCTGGATACCTGGAGTCATCTGCAGATCTTTGGGTCATCGTCTATACGAGATACAGACTACGGAGAAACGTATCTGCCGCCATCAAGATCAGATACGTCTGCGCTACCGCCCCTGTCCAGCTATTGATGCTATTGCTAAACCTGATAAATCTATTGCTGAACGAGCTTTAGATCATTTAATAACAATGGGTTCCTTTCAGGACGAGACAGCGCCACTCCGCCCAGTTCCAGCTCCGGACAATACAACAGAGACATCAGCCGCTCCGCCCCAGCATCGCAGTCGCCGCCAGCGCCGCCGCCGTTTCACGCCGTACCGGCGTATTTAGGAGGGGAGGGTGTTGTATGTCCGGCACTCCCTTCTCGCTCCGACAGCCAGCTGCACGCGCGCCTGTGTATCATTCTGCTAGCTTCGACGCGCAGCCCTCAGTGCGCGTGCCTGACCATCGAGTGTACTATAAATAGGAGCTCCCTTCCTGCTCACTCGCCCACTTGCCCCGGTGTCCAGCTCCAGAATACACCCTACGTCGAGCACGGAGGCTACTCCTCTTGAAAATGTGCTTCGACCAGGTGGACTGAATTTCTGGCAGTACGAGGTTTCACCTCTGGTCACCGTTCCCTTACCTGTTTCCGCTGCCTATGTTCCGTAATTCTTTTACAAGCCATTTTCATTCCCTAATTTACGCAAGCTCCCTTAGTTTCGCTAGGTGGAATTTCTTCAATCAATTGAACTTGCTTTTTAGGAATTCAGGCACTTCAACAAACAAGGACTCTCATGAACATTTATGTTAGTGTGCCAGATAGTTCTCGACTATCAACGTGTCAATTCACAAAGACTATCTTTTCAAGATAGAAGTGTATATAAAGACTGCAAACCTGTACATATTGTATAAAGACAGACTTTTCTCAAGATTCAATATTCCTTTTTGCTTCAAAATAAATTTCAGTTATTTGTGTAAATATCATAAAGTGAAGCAAATAAAAGTTGTGTTCTGTAAACTTCAACCTTGGTTACAACATGAAGTAAAACTGCTTCGTCTTCCTCACTTCCTCCATGCAGTAAAGAAAATGTATACTATATAGATAGAAACCCATATGTGATGTATATCATTTATATAAACTAGAATTTCAAGAATGATGTGTGCAAGTACAGTTGAATGTGGGCGAATGTTTATACGTGTGGTTGTGTGAGTTGTTGTGAGTATGCTTAGAGGGGTATGAGTGAGGGTATAAATGACTGGGTCTTCTTACTCTTATATTTATAGCAAAATCCAAGATAATTAGGCCTATTATTCTAAGAGTACATTGTTTGCAGTGTAAATATGTCGATTTAAAATTGTCTGCACATATGTAAATATTCAGTAGAGTTTATGTAAACATACTTATGGGAATTGAGGCACTTCCCTAAATGTGGGGCTTGCCCTTTCTCCATCTACCACCCCTAGATTATACAGTACATGTGCAATTTAAGGAAAATAAATAAATAAATAAATAAATAAATAAATAAATAAATAAATAAATAATCTACGGACTGTTCAGGATGGATGAAACCCGACTAACGAAGCAGATTTTTATTGTGTTCGACAACAGACCTAAAGTCTCGGATAAAAATGGTTCAAGGAAGTACGGAAGGACCTCAGAAGCATAGGACTGAATTAGGGGGACATCTCTAACGGATCAAAATACAGATCAGTGATCAACAACGGTAAGGGGTTCCACGATGAGCAGAAGCAGAACAACAGCTGGACGGAAGAGAGAAGATAGACGGCCAGAGAAAGAATGCAGCGTTTTTGGGCTGCAAAAGAGGCTTCCAGAAATGCCTTATAGTTGCATGACGTGATCTCTAATAGCCCTAAACAACAATAATAATAATATGATATTAAAATATCAGGTATGCTAACTTCCATATACGAGGGACCGATGATCTCGATGTTTGGCCCCTTAAAGCAACGATCATAATAATTATTTCGTTTTAAGATCACATTGGGGGGCGGGTATGATAAGTCTATTTGTTAATATTTTAATAATGGTGTGATTTGTGGGTTGAATGCGAGTATTTTTAGGTGATGTAATTGAACTGAGGAAATAGCTGATAAGTCCGATGATATAGAGATGCGAAATATGACTGTGCAAAGCAGTAACTTGACAAGTCCAGATCAAATAATGTAAGAAGTTGGTAATTTTGTGAAGATAAAGGCTGAAAAGTACAGTTCAGGCTAACAGTATGTGCATGAAAACGATTTTTACTAGATTCGTACAATAGGTGACTTTTTTTTACTTTAAAACAAACAGTATTTGCAGCAATAAAATAATGTTTTAATTAATTTATTTTTCTTTAGTAAGTCTAAAATAGGCAAGAATCTAAAATTCAAAAAGAAATGTTTTTTTTCTCTCTATTTGTCTCAACAATACCAATGAAGAAGACTGGAGAAGTTTAAGGATTTACAGGCTCTGAAATTGTTTTGTAGCCCAGATGCAAAAGCCATTTTGACTTATATGTAAATCATCATCATATAAATACATTCTTGTTTTTATTTTTTTATACATTACAATAAAGAATAACATAATATGTATTATGTTTTGATGAGTATTCTAATATTCTGTTGCATAAATAAGAAATAAATGATTGTCAGTAAGTTCCTTTGGATAATGCTGTAGGAGAACTCAGTTTGATCAAAACCAGGCTAAAATAAAGTTAAATGATAAGTCTTGCTGAAGGTCAACAGTACAAAATTTAATATTTTACTGGAGAAAAAGCTGATAAGCCAAGACGTTTTCCCAACAAAAATAAAAGGATGGTATGACTTATGTCATGACTAAGGAAACCATTTCAATACTACAACGTCACATAAATAACCATGAAACCAAAATAGATAACGGATTGGATTGTATCTTTTTATTTGAGGTCGTTTTGAACTTCAAAATGGTTTTCCTAAAAAACAGGAAATTAGCCCTTGTCATTTTTCTCCCTGTGTTCTTGCTATGTAAAATCCGCCAAGAGGTAAGTTACATAACTTCACTAAGTAAATTCTGCCAAGCAGTCACACTAACAAAGTTTTTCCCATTTAAAACAGTAGATAAAATGACAAAGTAGGGCATTAAGTAACCTTCATCAAGGTTCTCTGGTTAAAATTTGAATTCTCCCATTGTAGAAATGATGGATATTTACTCATCTTATTACAGTAAAATACACGTACACTTCCCGACACCAAAATGACAACAAAATTGATCTTCTGTCTTAGATGTGAAGCTTCCACGGTCTGTTGAATTATTTAGTTCTCCTTCCGGGTTGAGCCGGGTTGTTGCTTTCTGTACACAGCGTAGAGTTTTCCGATGTTTCGTAAACATTGCGGTATTTCAGTCGCCTTGACAAAGAATACAACAATGTATTCAAAACGTTGGCAAACTACAAGTCTACGGAATGTACAGGAAACAACACAGTTCAACCCGGAAGACGAACTAAATTGATCGACTGAATTTTGTTGAGCCTCTGAGTACAAGCAAGATCGAATAATAATAATAATAATAATAATAATAATAATAATAATAATAATAATAATAATAATAATAATAATAATAATAAGACAAGAAGAAGATTTATTTTATGTCACATTTATTTATTTATTTATTTATTTATTTATTGATGTCTTTATTTGTGGCGAAGTTAGGGCTCTTGGCCCTCTCTTACACTTAACCACATTATGCGGCTTAATACTGAATCCAAACTTTACATTCTAACTTAACACAGAGTATATAATATAATATAATATTAATATAACTTAATATAGTCTAATACTAAAAGATTACATCCTAAGTCTAAAATTAGAAAAATAATAAATAAATTCAATATTAACTACTCTAGGTGGAATTCATAAAAAATAACAGTAATTTATGTAAACTTTTGGGAACTATTTACTCCAGACATTCACTCACACATTCACACATAACTACATGATATAGCCTACGTATTCAAGAGGAAATCTTTAGACTGTCTTTTGAAGGTAATTAATGAGGAACAATTTCTAATTTCAGGGGGTAAAGCATTCCATATTCTAGCGCCCGACACAAGGAAAGAATTACTGAAGGCAGATGTATGATGTGGAGGTATTGCAATTGTTGACCCAGATCGCGTGTCACGGTCATGAAAGGAGGATAGAAAACGGAAATTACTGGAGAGATATTCAGGTATATTTTCCAAGAGTCGATAGATAAGGGTTGATACATGGTGATTCCTCTGCTGCTCTACTTTTAACCAAGAAAGTCGTGCATAAAAAGGGGATACATGCGAGGCAAAATTCAATGAAAAGATAAATCTAATGCAGGAGTTTAAAGCTCTCTGCAATTTCCTATTTTGTTCACTGGTAGCATCCAGCAACACAACATCACAATAGTTAAAAATTGGAAGTATCAATGTTTGAACCAGTTTTATTTTTAAGTTGAGAGGTAATACGGTCTGGTGAATCTTAAGGGGATGAAGTGATGAGTGAACTTTCCTGCATACGTTAGTGACATGCTCATCCCAGTTTAAAATTTCATTTATAGTGACGCCAAGGCTTTTTACTGATTTACAGAGTGGGATAGCAACGCCATTTAGTTGAATGACTGGAATTTGTAGACTGTGTAGATGGGCAAGCAGTTTTCTCTGCCCTAATATGATAGCTTGTGTTTTCGTTGGGTTGATGGAGAGAGAATTCTCAGCTGCATAACAGCTGATCTGCTCTAAGTTTCGGTTCATATTTTCAATAGCTGCATTTATGTCATTCACTTTTGTGTGGCAGTAAATTTGAAGGTCGTCGGCATAGAGATGGTAGTTGCAGTTTTTCAACTTAGAAGAGATGTCATTCAAATATAAACTAAATAACAGGGGGCCGAGTATAGAACCTTGTGGCACACCATTAACTTTGTACTTCCACTCCGTTCTCTTATCATTCATGACAACACACTGTCGTCGGTTATGGAGGTAGGAAGCGAACAATTTGAGAGCAGCGTGGCTAAGATGGAAGGAATGCAATTTCGCTATTAATATGTCCGTACTGATAGTGTCAAAAGCACTGCTGAAGTCTAGGAGAATGAGCACGGTCACTTTACGTTTGTCTATTGCTTTTCTTACGTCATCCGTAATTTTTAGAAGAGCAGTAGATGTACTATGTCCTTTTTTAAATCCAGATTGCAGGTGATCAAGTAACGAATGGTGCATCAAATATTGGAGCAGTTGTTCATGCATGAGTTTTTCTAAGACTTTCGAAAGTGAAGAAAGTATACAGACAGGTCGATAGTCAGATGGAGAATTTGCTGGAGATTTTTTTGGTACTGGGAAAATTAAGGCATCCTTCCAACCAGTTGGGAAGTAGCCTTCCGAAAGGCATGAGTTACATATGTGGGTTAAAATTGGCAGTACTACATCTATCAAGGTAACGACGAAGGATATCGGGATGTCGTCCACTCCGATTGCTCGCGATTTGATTGATGTTAGTTTCCTTCTTACATCGTTTTCATTTACTTTACGAAATTCGAACAAAGGCCGTTGTGGCAACGGAGTAGACTGGAGAGAATTTATTGTTGTTTGTATAATATGAGGGTGGGTATTAACTATTTCTCTAGTAAAGTGGGCATTTAATTCATCTGGATTTATGTCATGCGTATTGGAGTTTGTAGTTTGCCTCCCAATACCTACGGATCTGAGTTGTTTCCAGGTACTTTTTGTGTTCAAGTTACTGGCTAATTGTTGGAAGTACGCATATTTTTTGTTTCTGATTATTTGTTTAACTTTATTTCTAAGCACACGGTACTTTTCAAAATCTTCAGTTGATAATGTCTGCTTGTAACATCTGTGTAGTGCATCTCGTTCAGCCATTGCGGACTTAATGTCATTAGATAACCATGGAGCAGCTTTGCGAGTCACCCTAGCAGTACGTTTAGGTACGTGTTTGTTATACAATCCCAACAATAATGTGTTAAACCTCTTTACTTTTTCGTCATTGTCAGTCAAGTGCAGAGATTAGCATCTTGTATCAATTGTTGAGGATTTAACTTTTTCATATCTCTATAGGTTATCCACTTCGGCTTTGTTTTGGGAACTTTCAAAGAATAAGCTAAATATATGAGATCGTGGTATGATATACCAGGTACAGAAGTTTGTCCGTGTTTCAGTATTTTCTGAGGATTGTTTGTGATAAGTAAATCTATTAGAGTGTGTGAGGATCCGTTAGCCGTGTGCACGTGGTGAGTGGGGTTAAGTGGCAACACTGACATGTTACAAGAGGTAAATATGTTCTGTAAACGATTTGCTTCAACGGAGTCTATTAACAGGTTTGTGTTAAAGTCGCCAAATATGAGTACATGTTCGTAGGTAGGTACGAGTCTTAGTAACTTTTCTTCAAAGTCGGTGAAGTTTCCTGCTTTTGGTGGTTTGTAAACAACTCCAATCAGTACTTTAGTCTTATCAAAAGATAGTTCTACAAACATATATTCAGTTAAGGTGTCAGTAGATAATTTCGAAGTTTGCATAATCTTCCCCGTTAAATTGTTTTTGTAGTATAGAGCTACTCCTCCTCCACGGCGGTTCGGTCTATTGTGAAAAACTGCATTAAATCCTTCTATATTTACCGAGTTGAGAGGGACCGAGTCCTTCATCCAACTCTCACTAATTGCTACGACATTTACCATGCTTCCTTCAAAAATAGCTTTCAGCTCAGTGTGATGGGCAATTATAGACTGAGCATTGACATGGGCACACAGTAATGAGCGGGGAAAGGACGAGAATTCTCTCTCCAGGTGACTGCGGGCGGGGAGAGAGGGGGTCAGGGAAAGAAAAGGGTGGGAGGGTTCAGTATCAAGGTGAAGGTTGTTTACCCTGCCCAGGGAGAAAGCTACGTTATTACCTGTGTTAGCCATAATCAAAAATAAACAGAGGGCAACTTACCATGGTTTCCTCTTGCCTACGTAAGCCACTTGAATCATTTAAACATTCACTCACACTAAACTTATAATAAAACCACTTATAATTAAAACGTAAATTCATGAGTCATGTCCTCTACTAATCACCTAGCCCTGAAATAACAGCATTTAGTTCCGCTTTAGTGGTCACAGTGAATTTGTTTTTGTTTTTGCCTAGGACTACGATTCTTCCTTCCTGGGTCCAAACGTTACGCACTCCGAGCTGGTCTCGGGCTCGATTTAACAGATGTTTTCTAGAAGCAGTCAATGACTCCGTAACCAATAGTTTGGTGCCTTTGAAGAGCTTCTTAGCGCGCCAGACACGATCGCGAACATGAAACCGGACGAATTTGACTATAATCGGCCTGTTTCCCGAGGTCACAACTTCCGCAGCTGATCTGCGTAGAGGTCCCAATCTATGACAGCGATCGATGTCATCCATCGATAATTCCACTTGTAGGTAAGATTTTACTGTCTCTATCACTTTGGCATAAACATTCTCAGCCGGTTCTTCTTTCACCCCGTGTATGAGTAGACAGTTCCGTCTACTGTATTGTTCGGCTTCGTCAGCCCTGGCTTCGTGCTGGTCAAGACGCTGTTGGAACAACTAGTAACTCCTCCTTTACACAAGAAATTTCCGCCGAGATGTACTGGCGAAAGTCTTTGAACTCGGAACAGAGGGAAGACAGATTTTCATCGGCGCGGTCGTTAGTGTTGGCAGCCCTGCTGGCACTGGCTGATGTCAACTGTTCCAAGCGAGCTTGGAACTCATCCATCCGTTTAACAAACTTTGTTTCAAAGTCCGACACACGCTTATTTACACTTTTTACGGACATGTTTTTACTAGAACTAGACGTCAGTTGTCTGGTGTAATTACTGACACACACTCGCCGGACCTGTCTGCTAATTATCTTGCTAATTCAGGCTGGTAACACAGAGCTCTCCTACACAACACACACAGCACGCGCCATCGGGCGACGCCGCTGAAACGAATGAGCACGTTATCATAGATATTATTTTCTTGGCTAGTTAATGTACTGAAGTTTATGTACACGCTACCAAAAAGAGTAGACAAAATGACAAACATATTACATCTTCAAGAAAAAGTATGGCATTAAGTAGGCTTCATCAAGGTTCTCTGGTTAAAATTTGAATTCTCCCATTGCTTATAGGACAAATTTACACTGAGTGGCCTAAAGACACGGGAAGGGGTGTCGCATTAGAAAATGTGCCGTGTATGACCCCTGAGCGTTGCAGCTAGCTGCGGCGCAGCTGAGCAGTCTGTCAGTGCCGTGAAGGTGGCAACAATTCACGAGTTAACTGACTTTGAACGTGGGATGATTATCGGCGCACGGCGCATGGCCCATAGCATTGCGGAGATTCCACGCGAATTCGGGTTTCCGAGGTCAGCAGTGTCGAGGGTGGATCTTCAATATCGCAGAGAGAATGTTATCCCCCGCGTAAACCGCCGCACGGGAAGACTACAGGTGTTTAACAAACGGACATCACGTCGCCTCCGCAGAACCACACTGGGCACCCGACGGGCTGCTGTGAGTTAGATCACCGCTCAGTTGAATGTTGGGAGTCAGGAGCCCATTTCTACCAGGATTGTAGGATTGTAAGGAGGCTTCTGAACTGCATAGCTTTCACCAGCCGACGACCAACTCGTGACCTTTGCTGACTCCTCGACACAGAGCTCAACGACGTTCATGGGCCTGCGAACATCGGCAGTGGACCATGGAACAGTGGCGGCGTGTGGTAGAGTCCATTGAATTCCGGTTCCAGTTGTATCGAGCTGATGGGCGCGTGAGAGTGCGGCGTATGCCCTATGAAGCTATGGATCCTACATATCAACAAGGTTATGTCCAGGCGGGAGATGGCTCAGTTCTGGTCTGTGCGGCGATCTCATGGTCGCAATTAGGTCCCATTGTCCGGCTGCAGGGAGCGCTGACGGGTGCACGTTATGTGGACATTCTTTCAGACCATCTGCATCCCTTTCTTGCCCTAGAGTACCTTGATGGAGATGCCATGTTTCAACAGGACAATGCGCCATTTCACCGCTCTGTGGTTGCACGCAGGTGACTGGAGGAGCACTCCAGTCAAGTTACGACCATGGATTGGCCCTCGGGATCTCCCGATCTTAATCCAATCGAGCATGTATGGGATGTTGTGGATGCTGGTGTACGCTCCATGAACCTCGCACCAACTACACAAGTCCAATTGTGGGTTGCAGTGCAAGATGCGTTGGTCCGTATCCCTCCAGAACGATTCCATCACCTTGTAGAGTCGATGCCTCGCCATATTGTTGCCGTTTTGAAAGCTCGCGGAGGAGCAGCTCGTTATTAACATCACATTCAGTGTCTTCTCATGACCTTTTGGCCACTCACTGTAAAATGATAACACTGGCTACAGAATGCTGCTTATCACTTTCATACCTTAATAGAACTACGCGATACATATTATAAATGCACAGAAAAACAAAGAAGATTATCACGTCTTTTTCTTTTAATTTCGTGTGGCCATTGCTAGCCTGGTTCAGCATTGTAAGGCAAACCCTCCGACCGAGGGAGGGCGGCATCTGCTGTGTATGGGAAATTGCGTGTTATTGTAGTGGAGGATAGTGTTGTATTTGTTATGTGAGTTGCAGGGGCGTTGAGGATTATGTCGATTAACACGGACCTTGAAAGCATCAGTCAACCTTAAGAACTACACAAGTTTAGTGGCAAGGTGTGCTTTAAAAAATGTATATTAAAGAGTAAGACGAGAAATATATTAAAGAAGACAATAGCACAGGGGTAGATATACGAGTTAGATTCTGACCCTTGCGTGGATGAATCCGCTCATATTTATTTATTTATTTATGTATTTATTTATTTATTTATTTATTTATTTATTTATGTATTTATTTATTTAAGTTCATAAATGGGCTCCTTGAAATAACTTTATAAAAATAAACCATTTCCCAGTATCACTAAAATAACCGTGGTGAGAGAAAGCAATGGATCGTAAGTTCGTTGCAAAAGAATACATAAAAAGCAATGTAAAGAACGGATTACTTATAGCATGAGTACCCACAAATAGCAATGTACGGGAATAAAAAACCGAAAGTTTCTTAAAGGAAACACCAAACAGCAAATAAAGAAGGAAACAAACAAATAAACAAAAAAATAAAAAGAGAAAGTATACCAGACAGTGTCATTCAAATAAATAAGGAATACATGTGTAAAATTAAAGCATATTAATCCAGTGATCTCTTTATGTTCCACAGAAAGTTGCGGGTTATTTTTCACATAACAAATCTAAGTGATCACCCAGTGAGTTGTACAAAAGATAATATGATAACACAAAGGGCGAATTTGTATGATGCAGCTTCTTATCTAGGGACTTGGAAAAGCAGATGGTTACGCAGGTTGACTGCTGGAATATAGAATGTTATGAATTTAAGCACGTTAGAAGATTAAACTATATTATTTAAAATTTTCTGCAGGAATATTAAAGAATGAGTTTGCGTTCTCTTTTTAGGTGATGGAATGTTGAACACAGTTCTTAGGATTTGTGTAGGAAAAGTAAGAGGACAGGGAACTTTATACGTTTTATAGTATATGTATTATCAGAATTTGTTTTGCATTAGTTCTCTGGATAGCGCGGGCTGTTTATACAGAGGATCGCATACCATCAGTGTGCCATATTCTAATTTACTTCTGACGAGTCTGATATATAATTTAATAATGACTGGCGGCTGTGAAAATAATGTTGCCTTTATTATTAAACCTTATGTCAGGGTGTATAACGAAAAATAATTTCCGAATGTAAACATGTATAAATCATGTATGTATCATTTGTCGTTACGCAGAGTCATAAGTCCGCCTAGTGGAACGAAAATTTTAGCCTGTTTTTGGTTGGAGATGAACTGGGATCTCGCCACCCTCTACTCATACGAGTACTTGTCGCACCGAGTACGAATCATACTCTCATCTCATGGTAGCTTATGTTGTACGCCAATCTCTTGTAATGGCTTTAGAGGCTGGTCATCTGCTAAGAGCAATAACCTGTATGCGGTGAAGGCAGAGAAAGCAGAAACATATCCCTGCTTAAGTGAGATCGATCGATACCAAGTCGGAAGATTGTCGCTAGATGGCAGACTCAAGCAGTTTCTCTTGCATCACTGGATACCAACAAAGCCGTCTTAAAATAACGTAGTTTATGTTTGATAAATAAATAAATAAATAAATAAATAAATAAATAAATAATGAAACAAACAAAGAAGAAAAGGAGGAAATATATCAGACAGTATCCTTCAAATAAATAAGTAATAAATATGAGTAAAATTAAAGTATATTATTGTAGTGATCCAGTTAGTTGATGCAGAGTGGGTCTCGACCCACAAGTGGCCACGGCTGGTCCGTGGTCCGACAACTCTGCCCTCTGACCTGCCAACCGAGCAAAGGATGGGTGACCACGGCTGTACCGTGGTTCTACGCCTCTGCATTTGGGACACGGAGAATTGCTGGTCCCCACCGTCTGCTGTCCTGAGCATGGTTTTCCATTCACCTGCACCAAGACGTATGCCCGGTACAGTTCCTTACGCCACGGCAACACGCACCCACCTCACCCTCTCCACAAATTGCATCACCAATATAAATCTCCTTAGTCTGAGAGACGGGGTTACCATGTAAGAAGCTCGCCGTACCTCATCGGAGTACGAAATGACAACTTTTAAGTAGTAGTAGTAGTAGTCATAACGAAAGTTACTTACATTGCGTTTAGTCTTCCTTTCAAAAGCTCACACTTTGAGGGGATGCTGGTAAAATGGCTAATTACAATAAACTACAAATACTTCTACAGACGGCACAAACTCCCTCTGCACTGACCTGTGTACGGGGGTTATGATCAATTACATTGAACTTGCAGGATATTGAAATTTTTAAAATAGAGTACTCCCACCCCCTAGTTTCGCATCGCCTGGAATTGGGGAGAGAGTGATGATTTATTGCAATCCACATTACTTTTTGATACATGCATGACCTTCTTGTTACAATTAATTTATCTCTTACTACATTAAACATTACAATTAAGCCTATTCATACTCAAATATGTGGGTTGTGTGGTTGATTCATCCATAATTATAATATGAAGGATAACCAGTTTCTAAATTGTAGTTTTTAAAATTGTGTTTATTTTTTGTTCTAGACGTTAACAGTGTTGTTTAGTACCATAACCATATTACGTCATCGTTGGATTATGGTTAAGGTAAACCCTAAGTATATAAGGGAGTTATGATACTGGTGGAATCATTTGATTATTCCTATTGCTCCAATAGCACCTGTTAAAGGTCAAGGACTAGGGTTAACTAAGTGATAGGGGTGATCTGAATGTGTTACCATAATTTACTTCTCTAGAGTAAAGGGTGGCTAAAATAGCAAAGGCATATGATTGGATAATTGTAATTGCTACTGCTGATTCTAATGGTATAAGAAGTATTTGAGCAATAAGTAGGATATAAAGTGTTGAGAGTACCAAAGAAGGACCAGTGTTACCAAGCAGGGTTAAAAGGAGGTGGTCGGCGATTATATAAGCTGCTAGGCGGACGGATAATGTCTCTGGGCGAGTAATATTACTAATTGTTTCAATACATACTATAAAATATATTAGGACGAGAGGTGTTCCTTATGGTTCTATATGGGCAAATATGTGGTTTGTGCGGTTGATTCATCCATATAATATGAAGGATAACCAATTTCTAAATTGTACTTTTTAAAATTGTGTTAATTTTTTTCTCGACGGTAACAGTGTTATTTAGTCTAAGACAACACGTATCTTAACCTTATTAATTTTTATTAGAAAATAAACCCATGGTGCAACAGCCCCGAGGGGTCTTGGCCTACCAAGTGACCGCTGCTCAGCCCGGAGGCCTACAGATTATGAGGTATCGTGTGGTCAGCACGATGAATACTCTCGGCCGTTATTCTTGGCTTTCTTGACCGGAGCCGCTATCTCACGGCCAGATAGCTCCTCAATTACAATCGCGTAGGCTGAGTGGACGTCGAACCAGCCCTCAGGTCCAGGTAAAAATCCCTGACCTGGCCGGGAATCGAACCCGCGGCCTCCAGGTAAGAGGCAGGCACGCTATCCCTACACCGCGGGGCCGGCAACAATTGTTTATAGTGCAAATATGTATTTATGTCACGAGTTTGAACAGCGTTATCCTTAGCTTACAGTAGACATTATGAATTAACTGAATGAATGTATGAATAAATGAATTAATGAATTGCTGCATGATTGAATTGTATTCAGGTCCCAGAAATTGACTACACTAACCGCTTTACATGATATCGCAGCCTAATCATCATCATCATCTCTGCCCGTTTTCCACTTGGAGTCTGCACTGGATGTAGATGAAACCTAGTTTTACGGTAGGATGTCCTTCCCGACGCCAGTTCTATGTGGAATGTTGTATTCACTATTGCATGTTTCTGTGGTGATTGGTAGAATGGCGTGTTGGTGACTGGTGGTGTACTGCGTTGTATGTAGGCTCTATGAAGATGTGTGTTAAGCCGAACACAAGTACCCAGCTCTCGAGGCAAAAATCGCTAAAATTACCGGCCCGGCTGGGAATCGAACTCAGAGCCGTCTGAACCGAAAGCCGACCATTCATCCAAGGTGCCAGACTCGTAGCCTAACCTTAATATGGCTAAAATTCCGAAGTCATGTCCACATGGGAATCACATGAGATTGATGTAATTCGTCTCATAAGGAGACCTGCCCATCATGAATGCATTAGAATTTTATTCAGAAGCGAATACCTCCATTGTTAGCTATCATATCTGCATGACATTTGATACACTAACAAATTCTTCGCTTTCACGTGATGAATAAAAAATTAAGTTGTCCTTACAATAACACAGATTTTTGAATTAAAATATCTGCTCAGTTTTCTTGTCCGATTTTGTTTTCTTAGTGTGCCACCTCTACTTACAGTGCTTATGCTAAGAATGCCACACACTTTCTGGCTTAAATTTCAAGACACCGAATGAGTTGGCCGTGCGGTTAGGGGCGCGCGGCTGTGAGCTTGCATCCAGGAGATAGTGAGTTCGAATCCCACTGTCGGCAGCCCTGAAATGGTTTTCTGTGGTTTCCCATTTTCATACCAGGCAAATGCTTAAGGTCACGGCCGCTTCCTTCCAACTCCTAGGCCTTTCCTATCCCATCGTTGCCATAAGATCTATCTGTGTCGGTGCGACGTAAAGCCACTAGCAAAATGAAAAAAATTAAAAAATCAAGACAAAATATAGGAAACCAAACTCCAGGCGCAGGTAATTAAACCTTACCCCAAATTGTTCAGAAGGGATGGTTGTACTAATGTTGATAATAAATAACTCCATTTGAATCGAAATTTGATGAAGAAATATTTTGGTAAAACGTAACTTAAAGCAGTTGTAGATTTTCAGATTCAGATCTGTGATAGTTGTGTAAAAACACTTGAGTCCTTACCTACGGATGACGTGTGACATGTACTCTTAGTGAAAGTTAAAAGGAACGTGGAAATTCACGCCTGATATTGTTGCTATTTGCATAAACAGGCCAGGGACACTTAGTAAAAAGTGAAAGACTTCAATCACTACTGGAACACACAAAGTTATATAGCTTCAAAGTTTTAAAATGTCGAAATTTTACACCTACCTTCTAAATATTCCCATGATTTCATTTTTCAATTTTCACAAAATCTTTATGCAGTATACACACGCCACAGTAGTTCATTTTAAAACGATGCATACCATTCAACTGTCCGACTTAAACCGGCGGAGCTAGAGGCCGTTGAAATTACCCCTACATTCATCTCATCGGACCAGCCACGCACCAAAAAGAAAAAGAACAGTACTCACGGGGAATTAACCAGGTATTAATCAGAAAACGCTGCCATTTAACAAACAAGTAATACAAATTAAGTTACATTTCAATCCAAGCAAAAATTGTAACATAGCTTAGGAATACTATGACCTTTCAAATAGTGTATGAAAATAGCGTGTTTTACGTTATATGGGGCTAATAATTGTTTATAAATTGGGTATAAATATTTTCTCTCTTCACTAAAAACAGCGAACTTTTCAATACAACCAATAAATCCAGTAACATGGGCCTGTGTATTTATAGTCTTACCGGTTTCTTTGACAGTCAGAATAAATACATTTTTAGATTACTTTAATTTTTCATTATTATTATTAATATATTTTCTTCTAAACTTTAAATTTCTGTCAAATTCTGACATTAATAAAACTATGTTATAGAACAATGTAAACATTTCCTTGACTTTCTGAATGGTTCAGATGGCTGAAAGTGCATAGAATATGTTCAGAAAAAATCAAGTCAATAGAGCAAGTGATTCCACAAAAATGGTACATTGTATTTGAGAGAAACTCATTTGTGAGAAAATGTATAAAATACGTGACCTGCATTATTAGCACACTAACTCAGTCGATGGTCTGAGATGACTCAAATGCTCAAAACAACATGAAAATATTAAGATTTCTGTCTAGTGTCGAACAATCAGGAATATGTATATTTCGAAGAAAATTGTTTCTCTGCTTTAGCTTTATATTCTTTAAACCCATGTAGTCCAAAATAATAGAAGGGCTTAATGATTTACTTTCTTACTTATTATATAATGTATGTCTTAACCTTACTGGATTTGGTATCTGTATTTTCATTTTTTTTAAGTTTCTTGTTTAGTTTAATACTTTAATATTATAAAAATGTAGTTACTGTTTTCAAAAATCTGCATTGTATTATAAGAAGACGCTACATAAAGGGGCTTTTCAGTCTCAATGGCATGTAAATCATGATCAATAAATTCAATTCAATTCAATAAGATTTCAGACAGAGGTGTATTAGATCCCCATAAACAAAACAATAACATAAAAATGACTTTATCCCCGATTTTCATGGTTAATTCTCTCTTAAGCATTGATAAAATGGAAATAACGAAACTCGGACACAAGTTACGAACAGTTATAGAAACTGTACACAGTTCTTATTCAACAATAATCAACGTTGAGACTGCCATTAGCAAAATAAGCGCTCAGTATTTATGAAAGCACGCTTGACGATTTAAGCGACATTTCGGAGGAGCGAATTCGTGCTCCTTGGCACCGTAAGGCCTATTTTTTAAAAATAGCACCAAGTAGCCAATGAGGCAGACCAAATAAATCCACTATGAACTCATACTATCTGTATATAAGATATATACATCTTAAAATTTTAGTAACATAAAAGATAAGTTTAATATTGTACATTAACACTTTTAAAAATAATGTGTTGTATTTTAATTAGGCCTAATTTCCATAATGCTTTAGAAAGTATAAACTAATGAAATATAGAGAATGAAATATTCTTGAACATCCCGCGGTGAGCGAACGTTCTTAAGTACAGTAACACCACCAGTATCACCACTGCTTACAACAACTGTGTGGAACTGTTAATATAAAGCTTGGAGACTGACTCGTGAATAGGTTATTAGACGAGGAGATGGTCGGAGCTTGGACCTTCTGATGAATATGCAAAGGGGCTCGTGAAGGATATGTCTTGGGCTCATGTTAAGTGTTGTGGAACGTTTTACAGAGGACGTCATGTAAACATGCTTCTTGGCTGTCAGGAACGTATGAGGCTGTTAAAGAGGCAATTTCAGCATGTGGAGGAAGGCTTTTGCTTCAGAACAGTGCTTGTTTTTTTGCCTTGTCCATCGTTGGAAACAAGCAAGTATGTTTTTTTTAAGAACATTTGTCTCCGTGAAGCAGTGTTTATTAGACCTCGTTTTTGTTGTGCGTACCAGAAGGATGTGAAAAATGTGGAAGGTGCTATTTATTATCTGAGTTATTTTAACTTATAGTAATGTACCGTACATGTAGTATAGAATAATATTTGTATCACTTCCTTCAGTTGCGGCTAGGGGTGCGCATCTGTGAGCTTGCATTCGGGAGATAGTGGGTATATACTAGATACATGCTTCATTCTTAGGAATGTTTCTGGTCATAACTTAACAAATCCACTTTTACAACAAAACTTTATCCAGCAGTGAATTCATCTTCTTGATCGTGGTTCGATTTCGATTTCGAACGTCGTGACCCTATTCCTTGAACAATTCTTCGCCAGATACCACGATATTCAGCTGTGTACATTATTCTTTCAAGTGGCAGATTCGTCAAAATCTTTATGTGGTCAATGTACCGGTTCAGGGCACGTCCCCTCAGCCGTTTTTCATCAACTTTTCCCTGAATGATATGCTTCTCAATGCCGTCTCGCCGTATGACATGGTCGAAAACTTTCAAGATGGATGTTTGGGAGTAGGCGTGGGTAAAGGGAAATCCCAACTCCTTCAGAATGGAGTCATTCGAATAGCATTTAAAACTCACAATGTGATATTTGCTATGAAACTGCACGATTGTGGTAATTCGCATTTGTGGTCATATTTCACTGTTGGGACTCCGTTCCTCAATATGTCGCGATTATTTTATCTTCATATTATTAATTAGAACCCCTTAGTTTGTTAACATTAGCAAAAAACAGTCCAACGTATCTAACATGTCGTGATCATCTTTCTTTCTTTCTTTCTTTCTTTCTTTCTTTCTTTCTTTCTTTCTTTCTTTCTATTTCTTTCATTCTTACTTTCTTCCATAAGCCCCATAAATACCGAAACGTGACGTTGGTGGTAAATAAATACACAAAACCCGGTAGCGTTAAAATTCTATTACTAAGGTTTATTTACTGCTAATTTTTACACACACACTCAAACACACCCACACAAATTCACCTGTTTTCGCTCTCTCAACTCTCGCTACCTCAGTCACACCGGTTGTTCATTCTACCGGCTACCGTCTCGTTAGCTACACATTGCACACTGTTTCACTACTGTCACTTATAATCTAACACAGTTCCACAGCTATACTCGCAGTACACTATCACAGCCACTTAGTTCACAGCTTGCGCACAACACAATTATGTAAGTCGTCGTTCACTCACAACAGCTTTCGTTCACTGTCCCTTGCTGATTCCTCGTCGAACTCTCCCACGCTGCACCGCAGACACAACGTTCACTTTACAGCAGCTGGGCACGAGACTCCACTCCTCGACGACAAACAGGACACAACACTCACTACACTGCACTATTCCACTGACCCTCAACTCTGACTGAGAACAGAGAACACGCTTGAGCTTGTCTGACCTGCCTTAAATAAGGAGGGCGGCCCCTCAAGATACTTCCCGAAAGAAGAAGTCTATAGCATTCGGGAGATAGTGGGTTCGGACCCCACTGTCGGCAGCCTTGATGATCGTTTTCCGTGGTTTCCGATTTTCACACCAGGCAAATTTTGGCGCTGTAGACAAGAACCTCGTTTATCCGGCCCTCATTAATCCGGATCACCGGTTTATCCGGATCGAAAATAATAAAAACATATTTTTACTTGTACAGTATCTCTTTTACGGCGTCGACTCTTCTTGAATATCTTTTCCACCAAGGATAGTTAAGGACAGGAATTATTGGAAGTAATTCGGCCACGGTCTATCAAAGGTACCGTCCCGGCGTTCGCCTGGAATTGAGAATGGGAAACCGTGGAAAACCATTCCCGGGACGACTGAGATGGAATTTGAACCCACACTCTTCTGAATGCAACGCCCTATTAATTCACTGATGGTGAATTCGAAAATGAAACCGGCGCTCCATAAGAACCAGTGACTCGTGGAGAGGCAACAATGCAGGTGGACAAACTGATGGCCTATTTAGAATCTTTGACTGAAACCACACCGGCAGAACTGTTGTCAGTAAAACGTCTTCGTGATCGTACTGCACGCAAACGCTATACATATGTAAACCAGACCAAACCAAACCCCATGGCACTACAGCCCTTGAAGGGCCTTGGCCTACCAAGCCACCGCTGATGAGCCCGAAGGCCTGCAGATTACGAAGTGCCGTGTGGTCAGCACGACGAATCATCTCGGCCGTTATTCTTGCCTTTCTAGACCGGGGCCACCATCTCACCGTCAGATAGCTCCTCAATTCTAATCACGTAGGCTGAGTGGACCTCGAACCAGCCCTCAGGTCCAGGTAAAAATCCCTGACCTGGCCGAGAATCGAACCCTGGGCTTCCGGGTAAGAGGCAGGCACGCTACCCCTCCACCACGGAGCTGACCTATACGTATGTAAAAAAAATTCTCACGCATTCTTTTAGTGCATAAAACAGTAATAAATGTACGAAAAGTGTTCTTATACATTTTTGTACAATTGAAAAAATTTATTACTGTACAACTTATGTTAACAGATTATATAACATGTACTTTATTTGTCATTTAGTATTTTTCCGGATTATCCGGATTTTCGATAATCCGGATCAGTTCCGGTCCCACTTAATCCGGATAAACGAAGTTCTTGTGTACCTTAATCAAGACCACGGTTGCTTCTATCCCCCTCCTAGTCCTTCCCTGTCTCATCGTCGCTATAAGACCTACAGGTGTCGGTGCGACGTAAAAGCAAATTGTAAGAAGTCTCTAGAGTCTTCTCGATTCCGAATTATCTGGATCCACTTTTTTCAAGTCTTTCTCGCACCATCAGGAGGCCTTCAGTGAGATGATAAGAGTGGTGGCAGAGAGGGGTAGGCCTTGCGCGCCTGGCTCGTTCCTGATTGGTTGGCTGCGTGGAAGTCACATTTGGGTAGTAATGTCGATGGTTCCCAATGCGGAGCCGACCCTTCTTGCTGATCACCAAGGTCTTAACACGAAATGGCGGAAACCGTCACAAAACTGATAGCTACCCATTGAATTCTATATTGTTCGCAAAGTTTTTCTTTTTCAAGGAGTCTTGCTTCATTCAGTCTATAGCAGAAATTAACACGATTAATTCATGAGAATAAGTCAAGCAAGCATATCTCATGTAGTTTGCTATCAACTGGATACAAGCATGATTCCCCCTTGCCCCCGTGTTTGAAATAAAACCGTGAGGAGAAATCATCCCTCGTTAGTTCAAAATAGTAAGGTTCCTGTGTGTTTTCCAATTTTCAAAAATCCTTTGACTTCGGCAGGGATACAAATCATCTTGGGCACGCTCGCAGCTTGAGCATCCCTGCTAGCTTTAATTTTGGAGATAGCTGTTGTTTCCATTTAAGGAAATTAACGTTTTCTGTCAAAGTCTTTTTGTACAAACGACCTTTGTATTTATTTTTCCCTATTAAGTCAACGGAAATAGTTGGATTGCTTCAAGGTCTCAACTAGATATAAGCATGATTTTTTTTCTGTATTTGGGATAAAACCGTGAGGAGAAGACATCCCTCGTCGATTCCGAAGTAATATCATGCATTCCAATCCCCTCCCATTATCGTAAGAATATCCTCAGGTCTTACCGAGTTGTGAGGCTGTAGGTAGTCCGCTGTTGAATGAGCAGTGAAAGCGAGACCTAGTGAGTGCAGCTGTACTTGGTAACGGATATGGAACATTATGATTCAGTGCGGAGAGAAACAGATTTTGAATACATTACGTGAGCACTTGGCAATCAGGTGCGTGCTATGTTGCAGTCAAGGTCAAGTGACTTCACTCTTGACATCACTATTTTGTCAGTCATGGAGGCTACATGGACATGTGAGTAGTTTCACAGATTTGACTACGAATTCCTGCACTCTCATATGTCACGGGAACTTTAAGAAAAGAAACACTATCACCCACTCTCTAAATATTGTTCCTTTTGCAGATTTTCCGGAAACACTTCAATTGGAATGACAGACCTCCTGACTTCATAAAGTCCACTGACTAAAATAATTCCTTCAGGTGCAGGGATCACTAGGGATGGTAGGTTGATGTAAACTGGCCCTTCCCAGTTTGTGGATTCGAAGGGTGAACAGTTGTGTTATGTTGATGCTTCAAGCGCAGTGGCGGACAAGTTATTCAGAGTTGTAGACTTTGGGAATTGGTTTTCGAAGGCGCGACGCGTACAGTTCGTTTTAAGCAATGTAGAATAAATTATACATGTGCAATATTGTTTTTATGTTTATATGCTTTTGTAGTGTATTTGTTGTTTCGAGGTACAAACTTTTAGAAACTTAAACCTTTCGAAAGAAAAGAATTGTCTGTCGTACATATTAGCCTTTCTATCTCCACAAGAAATATACATGTGAATCTCACATAAGAAATATCACAATTTAACTATTTGCTACCAGAGAAAATTGAATTCAAATGTATAATTTAAAACTGTATAACGTGATGATAAACTTTGTTTCTTCAGATTATCCCAGGTATGTCTTAGGTCGCTGGAGTCACCTAAGCTCATTTTGGTTTTGGCTTTAAGGTCGGATGCCCTTCCTGACGCCACGTGATATCTGAGATGAAAATTTCAACCAGGATCGACGGAGGTTCAAACCTTAGCCTTCCGAGTGTGAAGCCAGCAACTAAGCCATTGAGCTAATCGCCCCCCCCCCCCACCTTCCGCCCCTGTGTTAATGATAAACAACAATATTTAAGCTACCTTAAAGGAGAAACAGTGCGTTATTATTGGTACAAAATATATACGGCAATGATGTGTATTATCTCCCCTGTTGTTTAATCTGTGCTCTGATCAGATATCGCGAGCTGCTCTTCAAGAAGCGGAAGATAGAGGAGAAGTTAACGGTAGGCTGATCAACAATCTGAGGTACGCAGATGACACTGTCATCTTAGCTGTCAGTACTGAAGGTCTTCAGGGTCTGGTAGACAGAATCGTAGCAGAAGGGGATAAACTTGGACTCAAAATTAACGCTGACAAGGCAAAGGTGATGGCCATTTCCAGAACTCGTAACACGCACATTCTTATGGACATTTATGGGGAACGAACTGAACAAGTGCAGAAGTTTAATTAACTTGGCAGCTTGATTACTGAGAACTTAGACCCGGATTTAGAGATCCGTGTACGAATAGAAATGACTCGTGCTAGCTTTCTAAAAATGAGTAATCTACTGTGTGACAGAAGCCTCAGCTTGGGGATACGTCACAAGTTCATCAGATGCGGCGCTTCTGCTATTGACCAAAAACAAAGAAGGACTTTTCAATAGAATGGATTATTATTGAATTTGGTGGCAGAAAGCATTTAACATCATCGAGAATTTTCACATTGTATATGTTACTCAAAAAATAAGATAGTATTCCTTACTTCTTCCTTAAAAAGTAATTCAGTTGTGTACCGTATAAGATACTGTATAAGCTATAATCTAGAATTCATCTTAGGCATACCTGTGTGTTGGAAATTCCAGGTTATCTTCGATCATGGATAACAATGGCATTGTCGAAGCTTTAGATAACCTAAAATATGTTTTTAAGATCACTGCCATCGTAGTCTTCAAAGTACGTAACGCATTCTTTTTATCCTCCTAGGATGTTTTATTGCATAATCTTGGTTATATTCCTCGTCGTTGTGATTTTCTCTTTCAGTTAAGTATTCCAGCCTACGAGCTGCCATCTTGAAAGGCATCTTAGATTTCCTCTTTTACCGGCCAATCTTTCCCGGGTAAAATTTTAAACCGAGATAATGTTGTTGGTGAATACAAACGCAACTGTTGTCCCGGTTTTATTAGCTTTAAACGAAGATAAAAGCTTTTACTCGCGTTGGTGGATGCGGGCCTTAGTGTTTATCAGTACACAGGGGCTGATCCCAACCTGCAGTTTAGAAATGGAATCAAATTACTAGCCACTTGAAAATTGTGTACTAACTATGTTACATGTCCTAGGAGCCTATTCCGTTTCCTTGACCTGGTGCTACCTAACACAAACTTTTAAGCAGCAGCCCAACTACTTGAGGACCATCGTCCATCGACTTCAAAATTCAATGTTGTGTCGGCGATAGTTTAATGCGCAGCACCTCTGACATGGCCGAACCATTGGCATCGTCTTTCCCCGGATTTTTTCATAATTTGATATCACCCATTCGTCGCCTGATTGTGTCGTTGCAGACGTGGTTCAATCGTGTAATTCCCATACTCAGTCGAAGTATCCACTTCTCCATGGCGTGGAGTTGGTACTCTGCATTCTTCCTTGTTGGCCAACATTCTGATCCATTCAGCGCAACGTGTTGGATAACAGTCCAATATATCTTGGATTTGAGATAGACTGGCATGTGGTAGCCACAAAGCAAGCTGATGACATCCCTCTACCTCATACAAGTCGTGTTGATCCTCGCTTTCACCTCTTAATTCAGAATGCCGTTACTCTGCAGACGTGATCTCAGCTATCGGAAGGAATTGTTATAAGGATTAATTTGAAGGATTAATTGTTCGGATTGGTCTCCAAGCACTCAGCGTTTTTGGTGTTGAGACGAAGGCTAAGATGATTTACCAGTCCGATGACCACAAAGTTTGGCCTTTTGAAAACAACAGTCATCATCAACATTTTATCCTCGTAGCCAATTCGAGAGTCAAATGTCGATGCTCTAGTTATCATTGAAGTACAGAAATATGCAGCTGGCGATGATTAATTTGTGATTATGGAACCTGACTTGAAATACTGCGTCAATGATACCGTGTTTCATTTGAAAATATTGACTTCTCAGAATCCTTTAATGACTCTGTAGATAATGTACAGCTGCCTCCAAACCTACCACCATCTTTAAGGGCATACACCTGTCCTTGTGAGTTAGCAAACATTGCTGTTATCTAAGTAAGCAGGTGTTCAGTCGTCTGTTAGGAACTCATTTCAATACATGGCAGAGATAACGTTCAAGGTTAAGGTCGGTTCATATCTGGACGAGATATGCTCGCTGTGTGAATTTACTTCTCTACCTGTAACAGACTTTCCTCAATCACTAAGTGGATTCGGAAGCTAAACATGAATGGAAGATACGATATCTTTATTTGACTACTACTAAATGTTTTCATTCCTCCCCTGAAGTGGGAGGCGGGCCTCCTAGACGGTGACGCCGTCTCTCAAGCCAGGAGATTTGCGGAGAAGGTGAGAGGGTTGGAGGCCATGGCCTATACTAGGAACTGTCCCATCTTTCGCCTTAGTGCAGGGGAATGAAAAACCACGGGAAACCATTCTCAGGATAGCCGACGATGGGGACCAGCCCCTCTCCGTCTCCCGAATACAGAGACGTAGAGCCATGGTAGAGCCGTGGCCAACCCTCCTCTGCTCAGTTGGTTGGTCGGAGTGCAGAGCTCTCAGACCACGGACCAGCCGTGGCAACTTGTGGGCCGAAATCCACTCTGCATCCCCCGACGTCATTCCTCGACTACTACTAAAACGTTTCCTTAACCGGCAACGCCGTCTCACAGCCCAAGAGATTTGTTCATTCGTAAATAGAATAAAGTATAGATAAATATAAATACGGTATGTGGCAAAAAAAAAACTGAAATTTTTGCTCATCTGCTGTCAACGTTTCTCTGACAACGAAGTGTTTATGTACAGTATTGTATGTAATAGTTTGACATGTTGTGAATTTAGTGAAAATGAAAATGAAATGGAAATCAACAGCCTGTTTACAGTTTAAATCGGGTCAGGAATGGAATAAATGGATTCCCCATCTAGCGGCGAATATATAAACTGCACAGACTGCTGAAGCCTATAGCGCTCATTTGGGGTACTGATTTATGACTGACAGATGAAATAAAATTATAGTGGAGAGTGTTGCTGGAATGAAAGATGACAAGGAAAATGGGAGTACCCGGAGAAAAGCCCGCTTTGTGTTGATTTCTGCAATTATTGTTCTCACACCAGGGGAAAGTGTTACTGTGGAACATTATTTCCGGCCAACGGAGTGGGCCGAGTTTGCTTCACGTTAAAGAACAATACGAGGACAAAATAACAGAACAATGTTAGCTGTCGTTAGCTCAGAGAATTAGAGTAGGTTACAGTGGTTACAGTGTTGCCAGATTGCCACTCTTCAACGTCCTTTTTCTGCCGGATATACTCGGAGGACGAACTTTTGTCAGAGACAATTTGTTATTGCTGGCATGTGAGGAGTCGCGCTGCGACGCCCGAGTGCGCGAATTTCGCTTCACCCTGTATAAATGCTATGAGTGAAGAACTGGAATCACAGATAAGACTTTTTGCGCTTGATTTTTTACTGTATAGAACAGTAAATGTGTTGCAGGATTGTGAGCGACTGCAGGGGGATTTAAACAGTGTTGTGAAATGAACAGTGGACAATGGTGTGAATGTAAATGGGATGAAAAGTTGTAAGTCTCACCAAGTGGAAAAAACCTCTTAGTTTTAGTTATTGTGTTGATGGGGCGATATTACCTCATGGGGAACACTGTAAGAACCTACGTGTTAACATAAGGAATGATCTTCATTGGGGAAATCATATTAACGAGGTTGTTGAGAAAGGTTACAGATCTCTTCACATTGTTATGAGGATATTTAGGGGTTGCGGTAAGGATGTAAAGGCGGGGGCCAATAAGTCTCAGGTAAGACCGCAGTTAGAGCATGGCTCCAGTGTTTGGGACCCTCACCAGGACTACTTGATACGAGAACCACATCTTGCTACATCCCACTATGGTGTCCGGTTGGCTATTTGTGTTCTGTATTTAACATCTCTTCAACACGTACTATATGTATCTTAAGTAAGTCTATTTCGAATAGATTAATGATTGTTGTCGATATTCGATAGTCAAGGAGCATCTTGCAGAAGATAATAAAAGAACTATACATATTTAATGAAGGGAAATGATTAACACATGTTATCAAAATGTTGGTAACGTTTCGAAAAAACCCGCTTGTGAATTTGTTATCAAATATCTCGTGTTAGCACCAGATTTCCCATGTTGCGTCCGACTCGTTGGCTGAACGGTCAGCGTACTGGCCTTCGGTTCTGAGGGTCCCGGGTTAGATTCCCGGCCGGGTCGGGGATTTTAACCTTAATTGGTTAATTCCAATGGCACGGGGGCTGGGCGTATGTGTTGTCTTCATCATCATTTCATCCTCATCACGACGCGCAGGTCGCCTACGGGAGTCAAATAGAAAGACCTGCACCTGGCGAGCCGAACCCGTTCTGGGATATCCCGGCACTGAAAGCCATACGACATTTCATTTCACATTTCATTCCCATGTTGCCAGCAGAAGTGTTGCTATCCACAAGAAGATGGTAAATATCAAAGAATGTTTTTTTTTCTAGGGGCTTTACGTCGCACCGACACAGATAGGTCTTATGGCGACGATGGGATAGGAATGGCCTAGGAGTTGGAAGGAAGCGGCCGTGGCCTTAATTAAGGTACAGCCCCAGCATTTGCCTGGTGTGAAAATGGGAAACCACGGAAAACTATCTTCAGGGCTGCCGACAGTGGGATTCAAACTCAAAGAATGTTATCAACATTTGTTATCACATGTTAAGCTGCATTTACACCGGATGTTAACAACACACCTTGTAGGAAACAATGCTCTTGCACTCGATAGCTGGCTGTCACTAACCTACAATATTCCCGAATTACGCGGAAAGTGCATGTCATTCTTTTGTGTCCTTATTTAGATCTGTTCATCAACATGCTCTGTAACAAAGTGTGGTACATGATGGTACGCATTTTGAACACGTACTGTAGCAAAGCAATTAAAGAACATTTCAGTGTAGCAGTGGCGTCGCGTGCTGTGCACACAGTGCAGACAGTAGATTAAAACAACTATGTAGAAGTTGCCTCTCAGTCGGTTAACACGAACGGCAGCTCACTTAATCTATACTATGTTGTCGATAATATTATATTGGAGAAACCACCTCACTCATCATTTCCCTAGTATGCCTCTTCACTGACGCCTAGGCTGTTGATGGGGCTGTGGAGGATCAAACCAGCCTTCGAGCTGAATATCCAACACAACACAGAATAAATTCGCATGAATACAAATATGAATGTTAATGTCCGAAATTTAAAAATAACTTACATACTGGTAATATTGCTGTAAAACTACTCCTACTCTTCACTTCAACGAATATATACTCCCATCCTACTGAAGGGTTGCCAACATAGTTGCAGGAATTGTAATTAATTAATATTTTCAACTACACAAGCTGAAAATACAAATCTATTTTGTTAGCAGATTTGATTCATTGAGCCATTACTATGCTGCATATGCGACTGACAAGAACAGCGCTACGCGGTTGGTCAGTTAACCACTTCGTGGTAGCAGCCGAGTCTCCACTGCTACGGACTGCGCGATACATGCTACCATCTTTCGAATTTGAGAACTTTAGGAGAATTTGGACGCGGACCAGCCGATCGCGGGATTTTATGTAATATCGTAGTGCGGAATATGTACATAAAATTGTAGCAAGTTTCAGTGAAATTATGTAATTAAATATGTAACATTAATAAAATATGTGGGTATTAATGCACTAAATTTACAAAAATGTTCATATGTTCCTTTTATTATGAATTATGCTTATGCTATGAGACAAAAACATTGTTTTAAATACCTCCATATTTTATGACAAAGTCATCATTGTTGCTTTAGATAATTCATATAGTCTACTGCTTCCTAATTTTGACAGTATTAAATAATCAAATTAAATGCAAAATCAAAATACTTCAAATATTTAAAAATAATGTTATGCAGTGTAAATTGCGGAGTATATTACACAACGTATTGTTGTAGCTAATCGTCTTTTGCTCTCATGCCCTGAAAATGAAACAAATAAATTTTACTAAGTAAAGTTAATATATAATCTGTCTTTAAACCCCTAATAAGTAACAAAAATAGTACGGTAACTTTTTATCGCCTTGCGCAGTGTGTCACCAAGTACTTCTCCATGTTTTCCATTATGATGTTTTGTCGCTGATCCGATAACATTCTCTTGTAGGTTGAGAAGGAACGTTCAACATCGCAGGAAGTCACCGGCGCATATTTTAAAATTAAAACTAGCTAGGTGAAATATCTTCCAGGGACCCTTCTTGTTCGCCAGTAATGATCTTGCAAAAAGATAGAGAGCTTGAATAGCCTAGCTTTCGTTTCAAGATTGCATGGAGTTCGTTGAAAACTTGAGCAATGAAAGGTACCTAGCCATCCCAGATTCTAAGAAAGGATTCGTGCTGTTGTATGCATTGATACGCTCGAACCTACTGTATTTCACACACAAGAAAGGGTTAGAAATCACAATTTTAAATGAATTTTAAAGCCAACTTGAGCAATTGAAGTATGTTCTATATGAGATGATATTCGCCAATTATTGTAGTCTGAAAATTAAACGAGCTGACACATTTTTTAAATAATTACCTAGATGTGTACAAAACTTGTACGTTCTTCACATAATACGTAAAAATATGTAATACTTTTATTTTGCTAGGGGCTTTACGCCGCACCGACACAGATAGGTCTTATGGCGACGATGGGATAGGAAAGGCCTAGGAGTTGGAAGAAAGCGGCCATGGCCGTAATTAAGGTACATCCCCTGGTGTGAAAATGGGAAACCACGGAAAACCACCTTCAGGGCTGCCGACAGTGGGATTCGAATCCATATCTCCCGGATGCAAGCTCACAGACGCGCCCCTCTAACCGCACGGCCGACTCGCCCGGTGTAATATTACTAAGAATATGTAAAATGAAAAGCATGTATAACCATATCAGAGCGTTTCATTGAAACGCATGTATAACCATATCAGAGTCCGCCTCCGTAGCGTAACGGTTAGTGTTATTAGCTGCCGTCCTCGGGGACCCGGGTTCGATTCCCGGTACTGCCAGAAATTTAAGACTGGCAGGAGGGCTGGTATGTTGTTCAAATGGTACACGCAGCTCACCTCCAATGGGGATGTGCCTGAAAAGAGCTGCACCACCTCGGGATGAGGACACGAGTTTTTTTTTTTTTTTTTACCATATCAGAACCATAATTCGCCGATATTTTCAATTGTCTACACGTAAAGGAATGGAATATGTAATCACATAAGAATCCGAGTCTAGTGATCACACAGGGTGTTCATAATTCGCTTTATCCACAGCATTGCCCCTTCAAGCTCTAGTTATGCAATACGCCCAACTGTGTAGTTAAACACGGGGTTGTGATTAGCTGGCGTGACGTGTGATTCAAATGGAAACTGAAAGTGAATCGACACTTACAACTTCCTAAATGTGTTCTCAACGTACAAAAATAGTGTTCTCTTCATACAGTATCGTGTAAATTGCAGTTGTCTTGGATTAGCAGGGTGTTCACTAGCTCGTGTAATCCTTACCACGAGACGCCCCTGCAGTGTAGTTTGTTTTGCTGCATATACGGTATAATTATAATTTTGTCTTTATACTTAAAATGTTTGCCTCCTACTTGGTTCTTATTCCGGGTTAGATATACTGTACAAAAGTCCGGTTCAGTATCTGTCTGTCTGTTTGTATGTCTGTTTGTTTGTTTGTTACGACATCTCGAGAAACTGACCCAACCACAGTTTCTCGAAGCTCGGTTTTTAAGTTCAGAGACAGCTGAATGTGCACTAGTTTACTGTGGCGTAGCGATATTAAGTTGCCTATGCTGACGAGACCTCTTATCTACAGTGCTCTGTGTCTTCTGGTATAGGTTAGATCAGGAATGGCAAACCTTTTCCGACTACCGTGTCAATTGAGGTCTTGATTATTATCTTTTACTCTGGCTATTGTGCCACCGGTTAATTTCCTTTAAAATCATCATGAAACCCCTTCATTTGACTTCATTTAGGTGTTAGATTGTATTACACATAAATCCATGCGATTGAATGTCTCATATTATTTTGCTATCTATATATATATATATGAAGTTGTAGGGGGGAGGGGGTCCGCTGTCTGTAATGTCGTTTGTTTTTCCAATTTTTCAGATATTTATCTGTTTCAGGTCAACTCAAGACCGTATCAGTGTTTTTTCTTTTTCTTCTCTGTCTGTTTGTCACGGCGAAACGGCTGGATAGATGTCGACCAAACTTCATATTTAGAGTATACTCATCCTGGAGAAAGTTCTGATATGTGTATGATTAAACATCTCTGAATAGACGGGTTTGGGGGGGGGGGTTGTAGGAAAATCAGAACAGTTTTCTTCCATTTTCTTTTATGTTACTGACTTTCTGTAATATCCGTGGATTGTATGTCCACGTTTCGTTCCTTCATTATAAACAACTTTTGTTATGCACTTAATTTTGCTTACTCTTCAAATGACGGAGAAAATTACTATTTTCTGCGGGTCTCATGGTCTGCATTGAGTGACCGACAGACTGACAACGAACCTACCGGTTACCATGGCAACGTGTCTGCTTGCTAGCAGAGAAGTAACGTGTTGCCATTTTCGTCATCATTCCTGTAAACTCGTGGTTGTTCCTTGGGTAGAAAGCAAGAGAGGCGTCAATCGGCCATTCTGGGGGATATTGGCGGAATACCGTTAGAGTTTACAATCGTCCTCGAATAGCACTAAGGGGCGTTGTTAATATTTGAACAGGACAGAGGAGTGTGGCCCATTATTTCACACCGTAAGGTGTTTTCTGGCATTTGCTATAATTTTTACTGTATTTCTATTATACTTTTGTTTTCCGCTTTAATTTCTTGCCTCTGCCTTGCCTCTTTAGGCTTAAGTAAGAACACCAAAAGTCATCTTCTTATCTATTTACCTAAGAATCCTTGCACCTAAATTTCTCCTCTGTTACTGCCTTCGTACATCCGTAACACATACCATCTCAATTTAATCCCGAAACCTGGACACTCTTTTCTTTGAGGAAAAATTCCGAGCTGTTCAAATGTATAACTTTTCGCCCCGGAAAATACTGAAATATGGATGCAGTTTTAATGACGGTGCAGGCCTTTGTTGCGGGATAATTGGTGGCTGAACAGTAAGTCGTATCACAAAACAGACAGCACAATCGCCGTCCAATTTGGAGATATCTACAACTTTGGTGCTATGGGATAGCGTTGCATTTCTCGATTATAATCAAATCTCTCCAGCTCGATTGTGACTGGCATTAGGAAAATGAAAACTCTCCATCTCTACTATGAATGGCAGTTGCCAAGTGAGCCTGCCGTTATAGTAGAAACTCCTGAACTCGATTCTAATTGGCAGTTAAAAATGCGGTCTGTCATTATCAACAAAAGTTCCCCAATCTTATATCGGAAGCAACGTATGATGTCCTCCCTGTTTTGCTTCTCGGATACCGAGCTCGATAGCTGCAGTCGCTTAGTGCGGCCAGTGTCCAGTATTCGAGAGATAGTGGGTTCGAACCCCACTGTCGGCAGCCCTGAAAATGGTTTTCCGTGGTTTCCCATTTTCACACGAGGCAAATGCTGGGGCTGTACCTTAATTAAGGCCACGGCCGAGCCCTTCCCATTCCTAGGCCATTCCTATCCCATCGTCGCCATAAGACATACCTGTGTCGGTGCGACGTAAAGCAAAATAGCAAAAAAAAATTCCATTAGATTATTACTTTCTTTAGATAATCTTCATTTTTGCGCTCGGATGCCACTAAATTAGGCCTAACCTTGCTTTCTTCGTATTCCGTTTAGAACCACCAGTTTGACTGAGCAAGATGCCATGTAACTATCAAACGAAAGGGAAGAATAAAAGTTACAGTGAAGAGGATTTAGAACATGCTGTGGCTGATATACGTTCGGGAAAGTGTTCAATTCGTAACGCTTCCAAAACGTATGGCACCGACAAATCCTTCCTTTCAAGACGAATTTTGAATAAAGGAATCAACAGAACAGTAAGGAAGACCGCCTTGACTTCAAACGAAGAAATGCAGCTGTCATCATATTTGCAGGTTTTGACAGAGGAAGGTTTTGCTGTACAAAGCTGAAGTCCTTTCTGTCGTTACGAGTTAGTTGCAGATAATAATATTTAGACAACTTTCAAGGATCGTATTTCTGGCAGTAATTAGTTCTGAGGTTTCTGCAAACGAAACAGAATCTGTAAAAGTTTCAGGCTTAGATGCCAGTAGAAGAAAGGGTACCAGTGATCCATACACCAGTTACATCTTTTATGATGTTTTTTAAGAAACTGTTCGTGATCTGGATATTTTATACAAACCATATCATATGTGGAATCTAGACGAGAAATATTTTTAATTCCGACACTCAGCGCATAAAATGTATCACTTAAATTGGCCAGAAGGCATACCTTAACAGGGTACTGGTTAGGAAATGTCATATTTTTAGAATGCTGTTCAGCTGGGGAAAGGGTGCTTTTACCCACTTATAATATTTTCTTATGGTAATCTCTGGTCATCATGGAAAGGAAATTAAAAATATCCCAGGAAGCTTAGCGTATATGTTGACACTGAGAAAGTCCATATTACATCTGTCGTAATTAGTTCTCATACGAAGAAATTTGCAGAAGTTGTTGAAGAAAGACTTATTCTTAACTTGTTCGATGGGCATATGTCCCACGGGGATCCCTATACAATTAGGCTATATTTGTCAGAAGGTATCCAGATACTATACAATAGATTCCACTTCATACCGCAGACTTCCTACAGCCATTAGACAAGTGTTGCTTTGGTCCTCTGAAAGTTTGGAATGAATCCCTTATAGCTTGGCAGTCAGAGAAGCAAAGACGTTTAAACAAGACCAAATTTGTTACCTCTTTTGTTCTGTTTGCTTTGAGGGACTCCGCCCAGCAAATGTTATTTCTGGAGTCAAGACATTGGGTCTATTTCCTTGCGACCTGAGCAAATATTCTGTTGATCACTTAGATTCAAACTGAAGAACTAGGCTACTTGGCTGGTAACAAGGAACCAAGTGACTTTCCAGAAAATGAACAGGTTGATTTAAATATGTCAAAAAACTGAATGAGAAACTGGAAAAAAACCTGCTCATGAAATACATCAGCTTCAAAAACGGATACTGTAATATGGAGTAACTCAGAGAATCAAATGCACCAGTATGACCAAATAAACTAAAAGAAAAATGTATGTCCATGGAGATTTCATGGAAGAAAGTGTTGAATCGCTTACCATCCAGGTGTTTCTTCAACGATCCGAACAAATGGAAATCACTGGGTGCCGTACGTTATAGTTTCACCCGGGCTGAGTAATTCAGACGGTAGAACGCTTGCCTTCTGAGCCCATCTTGGCAGGTTCGTTTCTGGTGCTGGCAGTTGAAGGTGCTCAAATACGTCAGCCTCGTGTCGGTAGATTACTTGTACCTAGTCCGGCTCCATGGCTAAAGGGTTAGCGTGCTGGCCTTTGGTAAGAGGGGTCCCGGGTTCGATTCCCGGCAGGGTCGGTAATTTTAACCATCATTGGTTAATTTCACTGGCACGGGGGCTGGGTGGATGTGTCGTCTTCATCATTTCATCCTTATCACAACGCGCAGGTCGCCTACGGGAGTCAAATCAAAAACCTGCACCTGGCGAACCGAACATGTCCTCGGACACTCCTAGCACTAAAAGCCATACACCATTTCATTTACTGGTACCTAAAAGAACTCCTATGGGACAATATTGTGGCACCTTGGCGTTTCCGAAATCTGTAAAAGTACTCAGAAGAACGCAAAATCAATAACATTATTTTTATTTTTATTATTAAACCATGCTATAATAATGTCATCCTTCCTGGTTCTTTTTCCCCAATTTAGTGGGGTCGGCACTTCATGGATTTGGGCCAGTTTTTATGCCGCATGCCCTTCATGACATCAACCCTATGTGGAAGAATGTATTCACTATTACGTGTTTGTGTGGTTGTTGGTTGTGTGGTGTGTTGTATGTAGGCCTACATTTAGATCAGAAGAAGTGTACCCAGTCCTCGAGCCGCAGGAAATCCTTGACCCGACTGGGAATCAAACCCGAGGCCCTCTGAACCGAAGGCCAGTTTGCTGACCATTCAGCTAGGGACCTGGACTCCGAATATTATTATAATAATAATAATAATAATAATAATAATAATAATAATAATAATAATAATAATAATAATAATAATAATAATAATGGTTTTACGTCCCAGTAACTACTTGAACGATTTGTGGAGACGCCGAGGTGTCATAATTTTATCCCGCGAAAGTTCTTTTACTTTCCAGTAAATCGACCCTTACGAGGCTGGTGTTTTTGAGCATTTTCAAATATCACCGCACTGAGCCGGGATCGAACCCGCCAACTTGGGCTCAGAAAGTCAGCGCTGTACCATTTGAAAGAGACTCAGCCCAGCCTTCTTCTTCTTCGGCATGGTTGCCGTCGAGATGCGGGTTCTCCCTACCTGTAGCCTATCTCTCGCTCCATTTGACCCGACCCTCTTCGTCTTCGGGTCGGACACCCCCAAGTCGCATGTTCTCCAGTAAGCTTTTCCAGTAACCGGGTGACTCCGAGTGGTTGATGACGTCTTTATTCTTACGATGAAATAAAATGTCGTATGGCTTTTAGTGCCGGGATACCCCAGGACGGGTTCGGCTCGCCAGATGCAGGTCTTTCTAATTGACTCCCGTAGGCGACCTGCACGTCGTGATGAGGATGAAAATGGTGAAGACAACACATACACCCAGCCCCCGAGCCATTGGAATTAACCAATTAAGGTTAAAATCCCCGACCCGGCCGGGAATCGAACCCGGGACCCTCTGAACCGAAGGCCAGTACGCTGATCGTTCAGTCAACGTGTCGGACATTCTTAAGATAAACCTGCACGTGCCTTTTAGCAATCATCGTAGCATCCGCATCTGCATTGCGTGCAGAATCGGTTAATGTCACTTTGTCACAGATCAACAATGAACCTTTTCAATCGATGCGGTGCAGACAAGTTTGCGCTGAAACTGGTTGTAAAAGAAGTCCGTGACCTGACACCACTACAATCAGATATATTTGTGTTCGGATGCCCAATAGCCCTTTGGCGTCAAATGCCACGCGGTGGGCTAGACATTTGAAATTGGAAACCTTCGTGAACGCGACATCATTACTAGGATTGTGCCAGCAGTCTGGGTGCCACACGCAAGGCACTCGGTCTTCGTGAGTTGAGCCACAGTGGAAATTCATCGAGCCTTGTTCTTCACTAGTTGACCGCTCACTTCTATTTGTCGTCCTAGTTCCTGACCGGTGTAGAGTAGGGTTTGGCCGGCCCCATGATGTAGGAGTAGCATGCCTGTCTCCTACCCGGAAGCCCCCAGGTGCGATTCCTGGCCAAGTCAGGATCTTAACTTGGATCTGAGGGCTGGTTCGAAGTTCACTCAGCTTACGTGATTACATTTGAGGAGCTGTGTGACGGTAAGATAGTTGTTCCGTCTAGAAAGTCAAGAATGGCTGTGACGATCCGTCGTGCCGATCACACGACACCACGTAATCTGCAGGCCTTCGGGCTGAGCAGTGGTTGCTTGGTAGGCTAAGGCCCTTCGGGACTGTTGCGCCATGAGGGTGGGTTGGTTGGTTGGTTGGTTGGTTGGTTGGTTGGTTGGTTGGTTGGTTGGTTGGTTCCTGACCGGTGCTACTCTTACATTATGGGGCCGGCCAAACCCTACTCTACACCGGTCAGGAACTAGGACGACAATTAGAAGTGACCGGTCAACTAGTGAAGAACAAGGCTCGATGAATTTCCACTGTGGCTCAACTCACGAAGATCGAGTGCCATTCGCTGGTATGTAGTCACGATGTCCATACAAAGTAGGAACAGGGTGGCGATAGGGTGAAGTGTCAAGGGACAGTGGTTAATGGTTTAACATCCACTTCCCAGTTTCGGTGACGATGGAATGGGAAAGGGCAGGGACTGGGAAGGAAGTAGCCATTGTCTTAATCAAAGCCTAGTATGAAAACAGGAAACCTCAGAAAACCATGAGAGAACTGCCGATGGTGGTGTTCGAACATACTATCTCCTGAATGCAAGCTTATAGCTGCGTGGTAGGTAACGTGCAGCCAATTCGCCTAGTCACTCGACTACCAAATGACTTAATGACACTGCCATAGACATAGCTACACGGATAGATGTATACTTCCGCGGTGCTCTCTGGCAATCACTCCAGATGATAATAATAATAATAATAATAATAATGTTTTTACGTCCCACTAACTAATTTTTGACGGTTTTTGGGGACTCTTAGGTCCCGCAACTTTGTCCCGCCGGAGTCCGGACATATTTGAGCCCCTTCATATACCACCGGACTGAGCCAGGATCGAACTTGCTAAGTTGGGGTCAGAAGGCCAGCGTCTCTACCGTCTGAGCCATTCAGTCCGGCACTCCAGATAGCAGCTGCCTTACCGTTAAGCTTACAGGTGCCGTTCTTACAAGAGCTTGTACTGTTCACCATTGTCTTGTACCTTTACTGCTTTCCACTTCGTCGCCCGAATGCAGAAAATATTAACCCGAATCTCTGGAGAGCAATTTTGCCAAAATTCATCTTCCAGACAATGTTCCGCCATTGACTGCTGCAAATCAGGTGATTTGGCTAAGCCTGTTTTGTTTTGGTCTTTGGAAAGAAGTCCTCGCTCATTTCTTGCCACGGTCAGGCGGAATGCGGGCGGTCACGTCCAACATTGATATGGGTTTGATGTAACATAAAAGCTTTGGAATTCCGGATTTCAAATTCGTAGATGTTTGGGCAGAAATAAACAAATATTTCCAAATATTGAAGCCTCCGTGGCTCAGGTGGCAACGCGCCGGCCTCTCACCGCTGGATACCGTGGTTCAACACCCGGTCACTCCATGTGGGATATGTGCTGGACAAAGCGGAGGCGGGACAGGTTTTTCTCCAGGTACTCCGGTTTTCCCTGTCATCTTTCATTCCACCAACACTCTCCATTAACATTTCATCTGTCAGTCATTTATCATTGCCCCAGAGAAGTGCGACAGGCTTCGGCAGCCAGCACATTTCCTAATCCCCGCCGCTAAATGGTGGCTTCATTCATTCCATTCCTGACAGGTTGTGGATTTTCATTTCCAAATATTGAATGTGACTTGATAGAATCTGATGATGTTCTGTTAAGAACGAAACATGTGATTCTTTGTTTAATAGCGTGTATTTTTATTACTTCTTTAACAATCTGTTTTACAGGTATGTTATAGTATATAGTGTAATATTTATATTGAAATTGTGTGTTCGAAAGGCTTTTAAGTTACATTTACCTGAATCGACACTGAAAAGTATGACTTCCTTTTTAACAAGATATGGGTTTGATACATACAGCAATGAGTACAGACTAGATATATTTGCAACTACATACACATCCATAGTAAAACAATGTAAACAAATAACTTAATTGTTTTCTGTTCGAAGTTAAAATCCCACTTTGCTGACTCCTATTGTTTTAAGCTCGTAACTGTACCTTGTTATACTAGGTGCATATGTAAGTGAATATTTGTAATTTGTAATATGTTTCTGAAGAAAAGTGAATTTTTATTTCATTTATGACTTTATTTTACAAGGACTTTCGTAAGAGAGATTATAATTTTAATTTAATATTTGTTTTTATCTAATGTAATAGTATATATGTTTCACATCATTAGGTTTGTACCTATCTGAATCACAATAAATAAATAAATAAATAAATAAATAAATAAATAAATAAATAAATAAATAAATAAATAAATAAATAAATAATCAATTTACAGCCTACTGCGCGATCTCTTTATGCACCGTAATTACTCTGCACATTCCTTGGGCGAGGTTGAACGAGAGTTCATGGTTACATAAAAGTGAGAAACACGCGCGTACACTAACTGTCGTAGAGACGCTGGAGTGCCTGAATTTTGCCATAACAACGAGATCCAATTCACTTTCAAATGCCAGTAGACTGTCAAGTTTCGGTCACGCAATTGTTAGCATACGGTTGAAAATATGACTACCCAATACGGCACGTAGCCTGTCAGGTGGGTGACTTTTCATACTACGTGGAATTTCGTATGTTTACTTACTTCACAATAATTGATCATTAATTAATTAAATTAATTAATTATTGATACGACTTTGAAATAGCGGGCCGACTTGTATAGTCCGACGCCTAGCTTTTTGCTACAGAGATATATACAGTATGTTGTGGGGGATTTTCATTTATTGCAGCTAAAATAATTTATATTGACTGTCAAATAAAAAATTATTGATGGAAATGATATTGTTTGATCGGCCCTTTAAAAATCGAACCTCGATCAGCCTGCCCTAATATTTTTATAGTAGGTATTCGCGTCCGTGGTGGACTCTGGTGGTATAGGACGAGACCGCATGATGGAGGTATGGATCTTTCAGTGTTCTAAAAATAGAATTACCCCTCTTTGGTGCCCACAAATTGGGGTCGTTACCGCGAGCCTGTAATTGCCCGACATTAGTGGAGTGTATTAGGAACGGATGACGTCATTCTTGTCGTTGATGTGTGCCTGTCCTTCTAGCAGTTTCTTCCGTGCGTGATGCGCGCGTTTCTCACTTTCATGTAACCATGAACTCTCGTTCAACCTCGCCCGAGGAATGTGCAGAGTAATTACGGTGCATAAAAAGATCGCGCAGTAGGCTGTAAATTGATGTGCTTACGCTGTCGGCACTCGCAGTTGATGCAGGTTGCAGTATAATTTAACAGGTGGCTGATAATCACGCTGTTCATCTTGTACAAATAAAACAACAATCACCACATTGTAATGATATAGTAATTTACCGTCCCTCCAATAACTAACCGTCGTAGAGACGCTGGAGTGCCTCAATTTTGCCATGACAACGAGATCCAATTCACTTTTAAATGCCAGTAGACTGTTAAGTTTCGGTCACGCAATTGTTAGCATACGGTAGAAAATATGACTACCCAATACGGCACGTAGCCTGTCAGGTGGGTAACTTTCCATACTACGTGGAATTTCGTATGTTTACTTACTTCACAATAATGTGGGAAGTGAAACTTTACTCTACTGTAATTACTAGGGCCTGGATTATGTTCTTTCTTAATCTGTTTACCCTCCAGGGTTGATTTTTCCGCTCGGACTCAGCCGAAGTATCACACCTCTACCGCCTCAAGGGCAGTGTCCTGGAGCGTGAGACATTGGGTCGGAGGATGAAACTGAGGAGAAGGACCAGTACCTCGCCCAGTTGGCCTCACCTGCTATGCTGAACAAAGGCCTGGTGGGGGATGGGAAGATAGGAAGGGATAGGCAAAGAAGAGGGGAGGAAGCTGCCGTAGCATTAAGTTAGGTACCATCCCGGCATTTGTCCGGAGGATAAGTGGGAAACCACGGAAAACCACTTCGAGGATAGCTGAGGTGGGAATCGAACCCACCTCTACTCATTTGACCTCCCGAGGCTGAGTGGACCCCGTTCCAGCTCTCGTACCAATTTTCAAATTTCGTGGCAGAGCCGGAAATCGAACCCGGGGGTGGCAGCTAATCACTCTAACCACTACACCACGGAGACGGACGGACGCCTGGTTTCTTATGTAATTATGTATTCCATTCCTTTACTTGTAGACAACTGAAAATGAAAAATGTTAACGAATTGTGGTTCTAATATGGTTATATTTCATTTTCATTTTACATATTTAAACAAATTGTTGGTATGTTACGTTTTAGTGTAAATGTTCCGCTACAATGCAACATACACATGATCTCTGTAGCTTCTGGTATCTGCTGTCCAGCCAATGTCAAGTAATGTTTGTTTTTTACCACTTTCTCTGATTCTATTACGAGCTATAAAAATGGGGGATATTTTTAAAATGGAAACATATTCTGTTGCTCTATTGCAATTATAAATATTCTACAGGCATCTGTGTTTCTCCATAGCAAAGCTTACTAATGTAATCCCCATATTGCACTCTCCAGATTTCCTCAAATATTAAAAATTACCTATTTTTTTCAATTATTATAAACACAACTTTAATAACTTCAAAACAAAGAGTGATATTTTGTCGAAAATTTCAGCAAATGTTCTTCTAGATATGTGGTAGTTCCCTGTGAAAGAATCGTATGCCTGAGACCAAAGGTTCAAGGTCTGATATCATGTTTCATGAAATATGCAGGTGTCCTTAAACATTTGGCAGGACCTCTAAACTTATTGTCAAAATTAGCAAACAGTAGACTATGTAAGAGCCTCCGTGGCTCAGACGGCAGCGCGTCGGTCTCTCACCACTGGATACCGTGGTTCAAATCCCGGTCACTCCATGTGAGATTTGTGCTGGACAAAACGGAGGCGGGACAGGTTTTTCTCCGGGTACTCTGGTTTTCCCTGTCATCTTTCATTCCAGCAACACTCTCCATTCACATTTCATAGCATCTATCAGACATTAATATATCACTTTGGGAGTGGCGACCCCATCGTACTAACAGCCTATATATGCTTCATTCATTACATCCCTGACCCGGTCAATGACTGGAAAACAGGTTGTAGGTTTTTCATTTTCAGACTATGTAAATGATCTAAAGCAACAACAATAACTTTGTCGCATATCACAACCAAAAGTCATAATAGAAGGAATACACGAACAGTTTTTGTAATTTTTTTTTCTAATTGCTTTACGTCGCACCGACACAGGTAGGTCTTATGGCGACGATGGGACAGAGAAGGGCTAGGAGTGGGAAGGAAGCGGCCGTGACCTTAATTAAGGTACAGCCCCAGCATTTGCCTGGTGTGAAAATGGGTAACCACGGAAAACCATTTTCAGGGCTGTTGACAGTGGGGTTCGAACCTACTATCTCCCGAATACTGGATACTGGCCGCACTTAAGCGACTGCAGCTATCGGGCTCGGTTTTTGTAAATTTAATACATTAATACTACTACATATTTTATGAATATTACGTATAAAATTACATATTTCTCTGATATTTATTACATTTCTATGTACATATTCTGCACTTTGATATTGCATAAAATAATAATAATAATCCGGGCCCTAGCAATTACTTACCACATTCAACTTGTACCAACATAAAAACATTCCATCAGAAACATGTAGATTTTCAATTTTGACTACTGACATTACTACACTGCGTCATGTGGGCAAGTCGGTATATCTACCGATTGATTCTTGATTGATACCGGTTCTTTCGTGGATGGCATAATGTTTTATCTTAATATTATCTTAATAATATACAAATATTATTATCCTATACTATTAATGAAACGAGATGGTGTCTGTCTGTGTTTGTTTGTTTGTTTGTTCCGGATAGACTCCAAAACTACTGGATCGGCTTGGTTTAGATATACCTTAAAATCCTAAGTCACGCAAAGGATACTTTTGATTTTGGTATATTTCACCTTTTCGATCTAGGTAGGGGATTTTACTGGGGTATGTCCCAAATTTGGTCAGTTTTTGTCCTACATCAAATAAAATAACGGATAAACGCTTGGCCCTATCTTTCATAAAACATAATATTAGTATTATGCTTCATAGAGTTATTATTTCTTACGAATAATATTAATGAAATATGTTTTATGAAAGAGGGTCTGGTCTGCTCCCTGCTTTCCTTCTTTCCGAAGTGGGGGTGATGCCGGCTAGCCTCGTGGTCTAGCGGTGTAGCGTGTCTGCCCCTTACCTGGACGCCCCAGGTTGATTTCCAGTCCGTCTAAGAATGTTAATCCTGGATGGAGTGCTGGAGGAGGAGTTGTGCAGTCGCGGTTGTCTATTAGTCAATTGTTTCATAGACAACATGCCTAATAAAAGTTATTCATATTATTGGGATTATTTTCTTTAGTGTATTTTGACTCATGATCCATTATATTAGTGAAACCAAATTGAGTGGTATTTTAATATTTTGGCATAAAATTGTGAAAATGAATTGGTCGACTCTGATTCAAATAGTGATGAGGAACGAGTGTAGGTATCCACCGTTCAATAAATATTAGGCCAAAAACAGCCTGTAGTGGTATGTAACAAACATATAAATACAGTGAGAGATGTAGGTTAGATCACAGAACTTTTGAGTATTTGCTTGATAGGATTGCTAATAGAATGTTCCACTTCAAGGAATGAAGCATAACCTGAAAACAGCAGCTTCACATTGCACTCCACGGGTCGGTAGTGATACACAGCAACATTGTGTTTCCCTAGTGCAGTTCTGCTCGGAGTCTCCAGCCATCCTTTAAAATCTTGGCTTATACCACCAGTAAACCAAGATAGTGGTGGTGGTGATTATTGTTTTAAGAGGAAGTACAACTAGCAACCATCCTCTGTATAACACTAATAATCAGACAGAAAAATGGAAGGGATCCGACACTTCGAAAAATGAAGGTATTGGCTAAAGAAAGAGAAGAGGCACGAAGGGCGTGAAAATGAAATACTCTTTAGGTCTCGCAACCTAATACTGTCGGGGTCGGAAAAGAACAGGAGTTGAACAAGGGAGGTCGGATAGGATAGATGAAAGTGAGAAGCCTGGCACAAGTGGAAGCAGCGCCAGGAATCAGATCAGGGCTCCGTGGTTGCCAACCCACGCTCCCAAATTGAGAGCCCATGGAGCCCCTTTTAGTTGCCTCTTACGACAAGCAGGGATACCGTGGGTGTTATTCTGCCGCCCCCACCCACAGGGGGTAGTAAACCAAGATTTTGCTAATCCATCTCAACAGAGATTTTTAAGAGCACATAAAATAAAAAAAGTAAAAAGAACAAGGAGGCTGCGAATAGTTGACGCTTTAACTCAATCACTTTCCGCAAAGTCCTCTCTCTCATAATTTTTACTTCTTTTATCCATTCTCATATGTATCAAAGTCACAACAACGTTCAAAATATGCATTTGCATATGCGCATATGCATTTTGAAAACATCCAGGCCCTAGTCATTAGTTACGTGAATCGTAAATCTCATTTAACTGATCGGGATTCAAAACACGGTCACCCTGGTGGGAAGTTAGCAATGCAGTCACTTAGTTATCGCGTAAGCTGTACCTTTCATTCGCTACAATTTTCTTAATTGCCGTTCGTAATGGTGACTACTTTTTTAATTACATATCTTGGCAGTATCTGCGAGGGTATCCTTGATTCAGGACTGGCCTTTCACGTTTACACTCTACACTGCAATCTTGACTGGTGCACGGAGACTTGAGCTCGACAAGGAGGAGGGCACAGAACTGTCCCACTGGGCCCTGTTTCATAAAACTAACCTAATCATATTAGAACTCATAAAAATAATTATTAGTTAACCAAATTCTGCTTCATAAATATTTACGCATGACTAATCAAATATCTTCACTCATAATATAAGTGCATCAGCCGGCTGATACAAATGGAGGTTAGAATCGGTCTGTTGCATATGTTCCTGGTTTGTGATTTTTTCCTAGCAGTAGGCTAGTGCTTGACTACGTACAACCGGCTATTAGTCCATATGTTTGATAGGCTCACATGATATTTTCGTTGTTGCCCAGTTACGTCCGTCGACGGAGAACGATCATATTCAACGTATAAATTAATTCTGTCCGACAACAGAAAGTCATTGACCCCTGAAAACATTGAAAAACTGTTCATAACCCACTACCATGCATCATTTTGCAAGCAATGAAATATGTTTATAAATTTAACACTGAGTTAAAATTAAAAAATGCGTTTGGTAAGTGTATTTTGTTTTATTTTTAGTGCATATGTGCATGCATATTTTTGGAGTTTATAGTGCATATAAATCCGGGCCCTACTGATGACGTAACATTAAAATAACAAAATACAAACAAATCCCATGGTGCTACAGCCCAGTTGGGCCTTGGCCTACCAAGTGACTGCTGCTCATCCCAAAAGCTTGTAGATTACGAGTGATGCATTGTCAACGCTACGAATCCTCTTGGCCGTTATTCTAGACGCCCAGCTAATCTCACCGTCAGATAGCTCCTCAGTTGTTCTCACGAAGTTTAACGGAATCTCGAACCAGCCCTCAGATCCAGGTAAAAGTCGCTTACCTGGCCGGAAATCAAACGGCGTTTGGGTAAGAAGCAAGAGCCGGCAATTTAAGATTAACAGCCATATAAAACTGCAAGGGACTTTTGGAAACTATTGTACTCTGCAGAGTATAATAATAGGGTAGGCCGAAATTTCAGGACATATTCCACACACGTAGAAGAAGAAAATATGTTATTCGGACATGGGTCCGGAAATGCTTTATTTCCATGTTAGAACTTATCTTCCTCAACTCTACATAGTACTTTAATCATGGGAGACACACAGGAATAGAACATAGGCTATCAGCATACCACAAGATTCAATGCAACAGTGATATCAATTCTAACTGAAGGTGGAGAAAACTTAGGAAAGGATCAAAAGTTTTTGGGGATAAGGAGAGAACAGATAAGCGGGTTGTAAGGAACAGCAGTTACACAATTTATTTTAACAGTATTAAGAATAAATAATCACATTAAAACGAGTAAAATTTTTACAATATTTGAAGGGAGTTAAGTGCGTGACCTTGAGCTAAATAGCCACGGGTACTGCACGTTAAATGTTGAATGTAAATAAGACTGATGTCTTATTGAAACTAGAAAAATTCAGCGTAAGCCGAAATAAATCCATAAACTACATTGTAATGTGACTAATGTCAAACCATAATTTAAGTTACAAAAGTGTTGATAATAACAAGAAAATATTAAATTAAAGATTAAAAGAAAACGTTAAATTTTAATAGAGGAAAGAAAATTGTTTGACAAGAGTTCGAAAAGACTACTTACCTAGATGCCAGAATCTTGAAAAGCTGTATCCTGTAGCGCTGCTCCAGGGAGAAAAAGTTCATTGAAACTTCGATGACTGTCAGGAAAAAAACTCAGGTGAACAGGTCTTCACCGGCGGCTAGACGAACCAATCGTCAGCAATGTTTCTAAAAAGGAAGAGCCATAAGAACTTAGAGCTGCTGGTGAATACGAAGGAACGCAGACGAATGCAGAGTTCAAACTGCCATCTAACACGTTTCTGCGTTGAAAAAAGAAAACTGTGCCAAAGGCGGCAACTAAAGTTTATGCTAGCTGCTTCTTGCCATGTCGACGTGGCTCAAAGGTGCAAGGAGAACCCAGGTTGCGCCGGCGAGTGGTTGGCCTGATGGCTGAATGCAAGCTAGCAAGTCTGCTGCTAGCATTGTGTGGAGGGATGGGATGTTCTCGAGGCGGAAGACGAAAAATAGCGCTGGAAAACTAACAATTAAGTTACTAAAGAGAATAATAACAGAATACAAAGTTAAGTACAGAAAAAATCCGAAAAAGGTCCTTAAGGAATATTAGTAATAACATTCAATAAGTAATTTAGAAAAGATTAAATAACACATTAAAAAGAATAACCAATCAAAGGGAAGACAATGACGAAAGGTTACATCATCGGTACCAATCAGCGTGGAAGTTGGCAACATGTCCAGGTGATAGTAGCCAATAAGAAAATTAGGAATTAATGAACACGGGGTCAGCATACCTGCCAAGAAATCACAGAAAATATTTTTCATTAAACCTGTGGTATGAACACATGCCAAGGGTGAACTTATACTCTCACAGATTGAAGAGCTACTTGAATTAGGAGCAAATTCAAGGTAAGCTCAATAAATAACGAAGTTGATCAAAAGCGAGAGGTACCGAGATTTTAAAAAGTGTGAATATAAATTTGACATCAAACTGCGAGTACATTCATGTGAAGCATGAACCAGAAGGCATTTCATGTAAGAAAGAGTTCCATGTGGCATGCTGGTACGTTCTGTTCCTGTGTGTTTCCCATCATTATTGTACTATGAAGAGATGTAGATAATTAGTTCTAACATGGAAATAAAGCGTTTCCGGGCTCATGTCCATATACAATAGGCCTACAGTATTTTCTTCTTCTACGTGTGAGAAATGTGCCCGTAACTTCGGCCGTACCTTACTGCTACATCCTGTATATCTAAACGACCAGTAATCTGTTTATAATTCAAGTTTCTTTGATTCGTGCAGCCGTGTTATGCCATTGTTAAGCAGTCAGTTATTTTCACACATTATTTCTTATGTGGGTAAGATAATCACCAACTTAATGACAACTAACAACTTATTTTTGCTTACGCAATCCTTAATTGAACACTGTTTTTACCGTTGATATTATAGCTGCAATTGCAAATACTTCTCAGTGGACTTGCGTTAAAACTAAACTCATTCTGTAGATTTAAAGTCGATGAAATTGAATAGAGCATTTTTTTAGGAACCGTCTACTTAAAAACTATAGTACTGTCTAATCTATTCTCCACAATATATATCGTCAGTCATAATTGTTACGGACTTTTCCGTGGTTCGCAGAGGGAAGGAAGAGTGAGGGGTGAATATACGGACAAAGCAAAAAAAATTGAAGTTCATGAAAACCAATGAAAATTTGAGAAATTTATATTTTCTTTTCTTCAACAGAATAAACTTTAAATGTAGCAATAACAGTACACTATATAGAAGTTGAGCGGGAAGCTCAGGCAACAAGAATTAGAGCTCAACGCTCAGTAATATTACAAAGTCATAATATTCAAACACCAAAGGAGGCTCATCAGTTCTTTAACAAACGGAGCTCGAAAGCTCAGAGATCATTTACGAGAAAGAGTTCAGCAGCTCAGAGGGATTTACACGACACGACCACAGAAGCTCATACACATACAGAAGAATTAAATCTCACATCCCGTTTCGTAAGGAATTAATTTAAATTATACAGTTCAGAAAGGGATATGTTAAATACCCGTCAAGAAGGAAGCCGTCGCTTCTGATATGGTTTGCCAGGTGGGTCTCGAACCCAGTAGTTTCATTTATAAAATGTACAAAAGTCTAGAACCCACGAGTATAATTTACAAAAGAAAGAGTCTCAAAGGAATACATTTTACACAGTGCTCTCAAATGGGCCAATATATTACATTACCAAGAGAAAAAGCAACACGCGTTGCTTGAAAAGCAAGAGTCCACTCGTTATTCACACTACAGGGGAGTACAGAAGGGATACACAGATCTGTAGTAAACAGTGTGACTTCCCCTCTCGGAGAACAATCATCAAATGAGAAATGCAACCAAGCAAGTAAAGGGCGCCAATCTTTAAGTTGAGGACTTAAAGATAAAATTTATATTCAAGCTTGGACAGACTCTTATCACAGGGGTGAGGTGATAGTGCACTAATCATTAAGCAGGAGAATTAGAAATCAAAAGGCTAATTAAGGCAAATTGATTAAAGTAAACTAGAAAAATACTATTTATTATATTTAATATAAATGACGACGGTTTAACGAGAACTGAATTTAAAATAGAAAATGAATTTAATAAAAAATTGAATGACTCTACTTCGCGAAAACTTGCAATATCTTTAACTCGCTTGCTCACCATGTCGTCTTGTTCTGCTGGTCCTTGGAAAGCTTCCCTCCTTGTAGCTGGAACATCACCGGTCGTCTTTGATATCTCTTCATCTGCAGCTCAGTACCATTCCTGCCTTACAAATTGCACCCACCACTAATTGGAAGATGACTTCAAAACTAACACTCCCTATTATGCTTTATCCCATAGATTGGAGATAAGCCCTATGTCACAGTTAGAAGAACCACCTTGGGTTATATGGAGAGGATACTCAATTAAGAATCCTTCCAACTTTACTGATAATGTTCTCTGAAGTTTCATTTCTATCTAGATTAAAACTATCTATTGACTTAGACTGGTTCAAACCGGTCTTGTAGCCGTGCTGTACGTACTTCCTCATGAGAGTGGCTATACACCCCTCATTCAGAATTTCTAAGTATCGAGACGCAGAATCAAGTAGAAAATCAAGTAGAAGCCTCGTAGAAGATCGTAGAATAATGTAGAGAGACTCGCAGAAGCGAATAAGACGTTGTAGAGAGACCCTCCAGGAGCTCCAACACGCCCTCTTATAACCTTCTCTCGCGCTAATTACAGGCCGCTACACGTGGTCCAATCAGATGACACTTCTCTCCCCACTCTAGATTTTAGAGTAGATGGGTCCCACACAAGATATCAACTGTTCTTCTATTCGTCCTTTCAATCAGTATCCATGGCAACATGACGCTCCTTTGAAAATATAGGCGTTGATCAGTTCGAATAATTCTGGTCGAAATACGGTAGCTTACGTTAGGACGCGTGAACACGTGCTCGCATTTCTCAGAACTTGGTGTCTAAATTTGTCCTCCCTTCCTCCTCGGTGATGTGGCAAGATAACTGAAATCTACTGCAAGTTAATTTTAACCAACTGTCGCAAGAATCTAAGTGAATATTAGGATATTCAGCCCTCGTTTATAAGTCGTAGTTACAAAGTAATGAAATGATAGTGAGCAAATGATTAAACATGAATTATAATACAATTACATACCAAAATAAATATCATGACGTTAAATTCCTGAATTAATTACACATAATAAAATTAACATAATTACACTGTAACGTCTGGAACGTTACATACGCCCCCATGAGTTCTTAACAAATATCACATGAGTTGAGAACTCACACACTTACTCCCACATTGACATGAAATACCTCTATTACCTGCCCATAACGAGCGACAGTATTTTCATACAATTAATTATATCTCACTCTTTCCATATCTCGCTTAGACTGCTTCCCATTGCGACTGTCTGTTATTTCAGTTCATTTTGAGGTTTAGATGCTAAATTATGCCCAACATGAGCAACTTTTCACTTTTGTAAAAAAACAAGATTATTCTAGAGAATATAACATAATATATACAATTCAGATTACAAACTCTGCCGAGTGTCTATCTTTCCTTTGACTCCCCATCTCTCCGACATTCTTTGCTAGATAGCAGTAACACGTTCTCTTCCAATATTTTACATTAAAAAATGGAAAACATATGATACAAACAATTTACACTTTTATCACTCTTTCGAATGTTTCAACCTTATCTTGAAGCAGGATGCAATACACTTCACACAAATACACACGTGATTTAAGCTCACGGTAAAATTATTGCAAGTTAGAAATGCACATGCGGGAAAATTAATTATTTGCCGTCGTCAGCTTTAATTAGCCTTATGTAACATCTCAGAAACAAATATATAAAATTTCATGGCCTCACATACGTAAAACAAATGATCTATCGTTAATGAACGAGCGTAAATCTACCGCCACATACAAAACATCTCCCTTGTTTACAAACACAACTAGGAAATACCACCACAATTGAGACGTAAACACATACCGCTCGTAGTCTGACATAACAAGTAGCAACTTCCCCGAGTTACTGACCTATATCTCACAATCCGGTTCAGCCACCTCACACGACAGGTATCTCCTTAAACTACTAATGTTGTATGAACCATTCATTACGCTCTCGCCATCCGCTAACTTGTAAGCACAGGGTCCAAGTTTTCTATGTACTTTATACGGGCCTTGATATACAAGAAAAAATTTCTTCGTTACCTTATCCTCACTATTTGACAACATAGGAACTCTCACCAAAACCATATCACCTACCTCAAAGTTATCCAGTACCTTACGTTTTTGTTGCCTTTTACGTTTATCTCCAGATTTAATCAGGTTCTCCCGTGCCAGTCGGACGTAAAATTCAGCATTACGAGGGGGTTCCTCAGGCAAACCTAACACTCTCACTAGTTCATTCTGAGGCTTACAACCAAAATGAACTTGTGACGGCGTGAATCTCGTGCTTTCATGTTGAACTGCATTGATCCATGTCTCTATGCGGGATAAATGAGCCACCCAGGCTGTATGCTTATCGAACACTAAGCATCTAAACATGCGAGATAACTCTTTCATAACGCGCTCACACATATTACCCTGAGGGTATCTAATGGATGAATGAACCTGTGTAATACCTAGCTCTCTAATTATGGACTTCCATTTTCTCGAAATAAATTGCGGTCCACTGTCTGATAATATTCTAAGAGGAGTACCTAATTCAGGGATATACTTCTCTTTGATTATACGACTACAAGATTTTTCAGTGGCTTTTCTCATACCGTATAATCTGACCAATTTCGAGAAAGCATCAATAATGACTAAAATATATTGGAAGCCGAACTGTCCCTTAACCACAGGTCCAAATAAATCAGTACACACCAAGTCACCAGGTCTTTCTGAGATTACTGCCTGACGAGGTCCTTCTAAATAGCGGTTAGGAACTTTGCTACGCTGACACAGATCGCAAGTGGAAAGAATTTTTCTTATATCTCTTCCCATCTTGTCCCATATAAAATTCTGTCGGATCTCATACAGAACTTTATTAGCTCCATAATGTCCTAATTCCTTGTGGATAAACCAAATCAATTCCACACTTAGCGCTTTGGGTACACAAATCCCCCAGAGATCCTCGCCACATTTCCTGGCTAGAAACCCGTTAACCAGTTTGTACATGTGCCTACCATGCGACACAGTGAGCTGCTCTCCTCCCTGAAGTACAGACAAAGGTTCCCGACATTCTTCGTCTACCGACTGTTCAACCAATAGGTTACGTAGTCTATTTAGAGCAGTTTCATTTTCCTTAGACAAACATGTACATATAATAATGCCCTCACGTGGCTCTAGAAGGCTACCTTCTTCGCACAACTTCGGATCACGTGACAATAAATCAGCAAGGACATTATTCTTTCCCTTAATGTGAGTTACCTTAAAATCATACTCTTGTAGGGCGAGTATCCATCTACTAACTCTGTTAGATGATAATTTACACTTGGATACAAAAGAAAGAGCATGATGATCCGTCCTAATTTCAAATTCGGTACCTAAAACATACATCCTAAATTTACTCAGGGAGTATACGATAGCTAGGAATTCAAGTTCCGTTATAGTATAACGCTTTTCAGCAGCACTTAAACCTCTGGAAGCTAAAGACACAATCCCTAAATTACCATCATCATCTACTTGACATAATGCACCAGCGATACCACAGTGAGATGCGTCCGTCAGCAACACATACTTCCTATCGGGCATGGGGTATCTCAAAACAACCGCCTGCCTGAATCCTTCTTTTAATTTTAGGAAAGCTCTATCATGATCTTGTGTCCATTCCCACTTACTGCCAGCTTTCAATAGTTCTCTAAATGGCTCTAGTAAGTTACCAAATCTCACTACAAATCGTCTGAAAAAATTACATACGCCAATATACGATCTGAGCTCCTTAATATTTCTAGGTGTCGTAGTATTCAATATTTTTTCAATTCTTGTGCTCTCAGGCGTCACTCCCATTGCCGATACACGGTGCCCCAAAAAAGTCACCTCTCGTCTACTGAAAACACATTTGTCAAGTTTCAGAGTAAAACCAGCATACTCTAATTTAGAAAAAACCCTCTCCAAGTGGTCCAAGTGCTCTTCAAAGGTACTAGATCCTATAACCAAATCATCGATATAAATAGTAGCATAATCTCCAGTATCATCTCCCAAGGCAATACTAAGTGCGCGAATAAGAGCTGCCGAACTCGTACGGGTCCCAAAAGGAACACGCCTAAATTGGTACAAACTATGCTTATAGCTGAAAGCAGTAAGAGGTCTGTCTTCTGATCTTAAAGGTATCTGCCAAAAACTACTCCTAAGATCTAACGTAGAAAACCAACTCTTACCCTGAAAATTCTGTATCAACTCTTCAATGGTTTGTGATCTCAACTGATCAGCACCAATGCGTCTGTTCATCTCCCTGCCATCAATACACAAACGTATAGATCCATCAGACTTAGGCACAACAATTAAGGGATTAACATATTGACTGTTTGATAATTCAATCACATCGTCTGCTAACATAGCTTGAATTTGATCCTCTACGGCTTTTGCATATTTGTGTGGTATCGGATATCGCGGTCCGCTGAATGGAGTCTTATCCAGCACAGAAAAAGAATGTTCATACAGATGGGTAACACCAGGTTTCTCGGAGAAAATCTCCACGTGTTCACATAACACTTCAAATAACTTGTCCTTCTGGACTTCATTCAACTCATTTCTACTTACGGCTTCTTTCAAGCCACATATTTTATCCTCATGAATCCACAACTGACACAACTTCAGGCCCTCACTAGCCTCTTCATTTACTTTAGAAACCTCTTTCATTCTCCACACTGTACTAACTTCCGTTTTCCTCTGAATTTCCTCCTCAAACTTGACCTTAATATCCTCATTATTCCACCTCAAATTTAGCACTAGATCATTGTAATTTAACTGAGCCACTTTTAACGTTAACCAGTCAGATCCCAAGATAAGATCAAATATTAAATGCGGAATTACCAAACATATCTGAACGCTAATAAAATTATTAATACAGATCGGGACAGCTACTTGTTTACAAATTTGCTTAGACCTCTTTTCAACAGCCGTAATGATGAAAGTAGACTTAACAGGCATTTCCTCCAACTGAATACCCTGTTTCACTAATGACTCATACCACTGAGAACTAATACATGATATTTGGCTACCAGAATCAATCAAAACTTTAACCCACGCCCCCCAGACTTTCAATTTAACCACGGGATTGACTACTTTATTACTTGAATCTCCATTATTCTGCTCGGGTTCATACAACAAATCGTCTCTAACATCGAGGTCATATGGTAACACTTTCATGGCAAGACACTTCGCTACCTTCTTACTAGGCTGGAATTCTGACCTAACATTACAGCCTCTCGTTAGTTTAAAGGTTCCCTTTGTGTATTGACGTTGGACTCATTAGTACATTGCTCTGGCCTCCGTTGGGAATTTCCTGTCCTATATTCAGATGCTCCTCTCCTGCTGTTCTGCTGAGGTCTGAACTGATTGCGAGCTTCGTGATTCTGTGTACTACTGTTATGTCTCATTCCGTTGTGATGACTAAAGTTCTGAATATTCTCCGTTCTATTCCTAAGGTTACCTAAAGCATCAAAACTGCCTAGTAGATTCTCCATCTCCTGAATAGTACCAACTTTTTGCATGCAGGCCGCTTCTCTCACCCTGTCCGGAAAATGTCTTAAAAGTAGTCTTACTACATCAGACCCTTCGGTTATACCATCTAAGTTCTGACAAATCATGACATGTGCCAGGAAGTACTCGGTCATAGTAACTCCTTCATGCTGTTTGTACCTCCCAAATACCACCCTTTCTCTCTCCCTAGCTTGTATCGCTTCATTCCAGAATTTCTCTCTAAACTTATTTCTGAATTCTTTCAGGTTCGTCATCGTCTGCCTATATACCATGAACCAAGACCGAGTTTCTCCTACAAAAGCATGGTCAATATTTTCCATAACGTCTTCCCAGTCCATAGACCCTTCCTCTAGACGCTTTTCAAACCGTTTCTCTATCATCTTAAGGAAATCTAGCGGGTTCGTTTGTTTCCCATTAAATTTAGGTAGTTCAATTTCCCTAATGTAGCTATTTCCTAGACATTGCCTTCCCGTGAAAACCTGTTTATCCTTTGCCACCTGTTTTAACTGATTTTCTGCTTTCTCTATCCGGCATTCTACATCTCTGTCTCTCCTATCAATTTCTCTCTCCAAATTAACCTGCTTCTCTTTCAATGTCCTAATTTCAATCTTATTCTCTTCAGCTATCGCAAACCTTTCTTCCCTTGCCCGGGTCTCATCTTCTATTCTAAGCTTTACCGTGTCAATCTCTTGTTGGACGTGGTCTTTAAATACCCGTATTTCCCCTCTTTGAGTCTCAACTCTCTTATCAATACTAGTGACGTGCCTCATTACTTCCTCCCTAGTAGAGTTGTTTTCCTTCCCCATTAATTCCAGGAATTCACTTCTCTGTTCCGCAAACTTTTCTTCTACCTTTTTCCCTTGCCGTACATATTCACTTTCTTGGTCCTCTAATCGCTTATTAAAATGTTCATTTTTTACCACCAGATCGCGTAACTGCCTACTGTGTTCGTCCATTCTCCGATTCGCTTCCTCCTTATTTTCCCTCATCTCCCTACTTAATTCAGCTTTAGTTTGCTCTAACTGTTCTTTAAGTTCAGATTTAATTTGTTCCAATTCATTTTTTATTTCAGTTTTACTGTCCTCTATCTTACTTAACATTAACTGCATCATTCCCATTAACTGATCATTATTATTACTTTCATTGTTAGTGTTTACTTCCGCTTCGCCCCCCATCCTACTATCATCTGACTCCATACTGACTTCTTTCTGCTTGCCTTCACTCTCCATACTACTTACACTTCTATCTTCAATTTCCTCTACTAGACTACACAACTCTTCCTCTGAACTCAATACATTATTGCCTTTTATCGCCCGTCCACTGCGCAACATCCTCTCTTCTTTCGTCTAATCAGCCATGACCCTTCCCACAATCAAACACTCTTAATGAAACGTGGATATCCAAATTTTGCCCACAATACGAATTCTGATATCGTTACTGTCATTAACTGCTCCGTACTTAATGATTTTCTCGCCACACGTTGGAGCGGCATTTATGTGACTTCCCCTCTCGGAGAACAATCATCAAATGAGAAATGCAACCAAGCAAGTAAAGGGCGCCAATCTTTAAGTTGAGGACTTAAAGATAAAATTTATATTCAAGCTTGGACAGACTCTTATCACAGGGGTGAGGTGATAGTGCACTAATCATTAAGCAGGAGAATTAGAAATCAAAAGGCTAATTAAGGCAAATTGATTAAAGTAAACTAGAAAAATACTATTTATTATATTTAATATAAATGACGACGGTTTAACGAGAACTGAATTTAAAATAGAAAATGAATTTAATAAAAAATTGAATGACTCTACTTCGCGAAAACTTGCAATATCTTTAACTCGCTTGCTCACCATGTCGTCTTGTTCTGCTGGTCCTTGGAAAGCTTCCCTCCTTGTAGCTGGAACATCACCGGTCGTCTTTGATATCTCTTCATCTGCAGCTCAGTACCATTCCTGCCTTACAAATTGCACCCACCACTAATTGGAAGATGACTTCAAAACTAACACTCCCTATTATGCTTTATCCCATAGATTGGAGATAAGCCCTATGTCACAGTTAGAAGAACCACCTTGGGTTATATGGAGAGGATACTCAATTAAGAATCCTTCCAACTTTACTGATAATGTTCTCTGAAGTTTCATTTCTATCTAGATTAAAACTATCTATTGACTTAGACTGGTTCAAACCGGTCTTGTAGCCGTGCTGTACGTACTTCCTCATGAGAGTGGCTATACACCCCTCATTCAGAATTTCTAAGTATCGAGACGCAGAATCAAGTAGAAAATCAAGTAGAAGCCTCGTAGAAGATCGTAGAATAATGTAGAGAGACTCGCAGAAGCGAATAAGACGTTGTAGAGAGACCCTCCAGGAGCTCCAACACGCCCTCTTATAACCTTCTCTCGCGCTAATTACAGGCCGCTACACGTGGTCCAATCAGATGACACTTCTCTCCCCACTCTAGATTTTAGAGTAGATGGGTCCCACACAAGATATCAACTGTTCTTCTATTCGTCCTTTCAATCAGTATCCATGGCAACATGACGCTCCTTTGAAAATATAGGCGTTGATCAGTTCGAATAATTCTGGTCGAAATACGGTAGCTTACGTTAGGACGCGTGAACACGTGCTCGCATTTCTCAGAACTTGGTGTCTAAATTTGTCCTCCCTTCCTCCTCGGTGATGTGGCAAGATAACTGAAATCTACTGCAAGTTAATTTTAACCAACTGTCGCAAGAATCTAAGTGAATATTAGGATATTCAGCCCTCGTTTATAAGTCGTAGTTACAAAGTAATGAAATGATAGTGAGCAAATGATTAAACATGAATTATAATACAATTACATACCAAAATAAATATCATGACGTTAAATTCCTGAATTAATTACACATAATAAAATTAACATAATTACACTGTAACGTCTGGAACGTTACAACAGGAGCAGAAGGCTCACGCTACACGGCTACCAAAACGAAGAAAGAACAAGAAAATTTAAATTTTAAATAAAGGGCCGAAAATCAAAATGAACGGAGGCAAACCCCCAGCACTCCAGAAAAAAATACACAATTACCTAATTGGGCGTAAGGTTCCTCGAAGCAGAGGCTAGTCCATACTACCAGGTGACTAAGTTATGGAAAAGCTTAAAAGCCGAAAGGAAGAAATTAAATTTTAACGGTTAGAGAAAAATTAGTCACCAGATTTTAAGTAGACAGGAAGTTCAACGAGGTTACATCACTCGTTCTTCCTTATATTTTACAAGGTCCCATCAGTGGGAAATTCCAATTCCGAAGAAGGAGAGTGGAGGCCTACATGGAAGTTATCAGAAAAGCACCTACATATTGAAATTTAAAAGAGAACAGAAACTGAAAATTGCACTCTAAAAGAGGTCTTAGAACTATCCTCCATAAGTGCACATGCATGTTATATTTGGTATTCTGCCTACCTAGTCAGTCCATTCTCACGCTGGCCGATTCCCCACCTCTATCGATTCCACTTTCAGATGGACTCTCCTCTCAGATGCTCAAAACAAGTTACACTGCCGCCAGACAAACCCCAGAGTCGAGCAAAACCCGCCCATTGAATAGCAATCGAACCGAACATATCAGAAAGAAAGACTTGATTGGAGAATAGGCTTTCAGGAGAGAAGCGATGTGATTGGAGGACACTTTACTAGCAGGGGTTGCAACATAAACAAAGCATGCAGACTACATGATCAAACTTTTAAAAAAAATATTCATGTTAGTAAAAATCGTAGAATACTAGACTGCGTTAGTGATGCACCAGTAGAGTCATCTGTTCCTTAAAATTGAAACTTCTTCCATCAAAGAGTTCATGAATTTTGAAGTAGGGAAATTTGCAGTAGAGTTGGCGGACGATTTCAGTAGTCGGTTAGGCCTAACTCACGTTTCAATAATAATAATAATAATAATAATAATAATAATAATAATAATAATAATAATAGTTCGAATCCCACTATCGGCAGCCCTGAAGATTGTTTTCCGTGGTTTCCCATTTTCACACCAGGTAAATGCTGGGGCTGTACCTTAAATAAGGCCACGGCCGCTTCCTTCCAACTCCTAGGCCTTTCCTATCCCATCGTCGCCATAAGACCTATCTGTGTCGGTGCGACGTAAAGCCCCTAGCAAAAACAACAATAATAATAATAATAATAATAATAATAATAATAATAATAATAATAATAATAATAATACTGTGTGTTAATCCCTTAGTTCCGTTTTGATATGAGGTGAAATGAATTGATATGGCATATTTTTATGGCCGGATACCCTTCCTGACGCTACCTCAGTTGAGTTAATGAAGATGAATTTAATGATGGCGAATGAAATTGGATAAGGAGGTGCAGTGTTCTCCCCAAAATTTTTCATCAGCCGGATGGCAGAAATGAGTAGCCGGGTGGGGAATTCTACTTAAAAAATGAATAAGGTAAAATCTCATTTTATACCCCTCAGAGCATTAACAATAATATCACAGTAGAGATAGGAATTATAGGCACGAATAGGTTAGAATGGAAATGTATTTGAACAAGGCGCAAGTGTATGTTACCCACATGACGGTTCTGCGGTGAGATTTGCATAAATATTACCGATCTGAACTATTAGAACCCATAAAATTTATGCAACTCTCCGACACATCTGTAGAGCGGATAGATTTCACTTGCGCCTTGTTCAAATACGTTTGCATTCTAACCTATTCGTGCCTATAATTCCCATCTCTAAATATCAGACAGGTAAACATTAAACATTAACTGCAAAATTGAACTATTTAGTATTATTATCACGAACAAGACATGAGTATTTTGAACTAGTGTTCCGCTTGTTCATAATCATGGAACACCGCGGCTTATCGCTCGGTTCCTGTGGAGTGCCATACGGGTTTGTAACGTCATGCGGAATCTAGTTCGTATGCGATTCCACGCTAATCCATATACCGCTCGCGCACTACACTACATGATAGTCTAGCTAAACATTTACACTCTGATGTAATTGATGCAGTTTTGCTGACAATAATGAAGATTATTAAATGAACAGTTTTACTTTTAAATTTGGAGCACCCAACGACTCAAATATATATTAATATTATGTAAGTAGCATATGTCTACGTTATGTTAGCCGGGCGGTCTGCCAAAGCGGCAGGGTGGAGCGCTCAGTAAAAAGGTCCTAAAGGGAACACTGAGGTGGGAGGAATCGCTGTGGCCATGAATAGGAACTGTCCCGGCATTTGCCCGGAGGTGAAAATGGGAAACCTCAGAAAACCATTCTCAGGACAGCCGACGGTAGGGTTCGAACCCATGCGTCTCCCGAATACGGAGTTCGGGTCTACAGCCGTAGTGCGTTACCACGCTCGGCCTCTCCGCTCGAAAATAATAATAATAATAATAATAATAATATAGCGGGTAGTTTTACGTTACTTGACTTCGTTGACATTGTGACGAGACCTTCAGTTCTACATGGAATCCCAAGCGCGGGTACATGTTGTTTCATTTGAAATATCCCACATGCATTGGCCGGGATTCGAACCACGGTCGCCTTGGTAGGAAATCGGTGATGGTGATACTCGTCTACCGCGTCCAAATAATAATAATAATAATAATAATAATAATAATAATAATAATAATAATAATACGAACAATTCTAGGCCCCAAATTCCATAATAACGAACTTTCACACATCAGCAATGAAACCCTGTATAGGAAAACAGAAAGGATTGCCGACACAATAAGGAAAAGGAGAATTGACTTCTATGGCCACATTCTAAGAATGGACCCGAAAACGATAATTAAAAGAATCTTCGACTATTTCCGCAATAAGAAAACCAAGCCGAACTTGTTTAAGGAAGCTGAGAAGGGCCTACGAGAGTTCCATATTACAGGAGAGATGCTTGTAGATGGATCCGCGAAGAAAGTAACCAAAGATAAAGATATTTCAGTACAGGGTGAAGCCCAAACTACTATACAGAATTTCTGAAGAGAGGAAGGCAAGATCTGAAAGGATGAAAAAGTACTGGGAGGACAGGAAAACACGACTCACTAGCAATTGATTGATCTATCGTACCCCAAACTGGATGAAACGGACAATAATAATAATAATAATAATAATAATAATAATAATAATAACTCCATGACACTGCGTCTGTGATGGAACTTGGTCTACCAAGCAACCGGGTCACAGTCCGGAGTCCTGCAGGTTACAAGGTGAGCATGTAGTCAGCTTGACGAATTCTGTCGGCCATTAATCTTGGCTTTCTAGACTAAGACTGCTATCTCAACGTCAGATAGCTCCTCAGTTGTTCTCACATTGCCTGAGTGAACCTTGAACCAGCCCTCAGATCCAGTCAAGAATTCCTGACCTGGCCAGGAATCGGCCCCAGGGCCTCCGGGTAAGAAGCTGACGCGCTCCGCCTCCTCCACGAGGTTGACACAGGCCTTAATCAATGGAAATTTAAATCATTCTCAAAGGATACATTCCCAGCTTTATAAACTTCAAAGGCTTTGCATATAAAGTTGCTTCTTTCTGGTAGCTCGTTTTATATGTTTCGCAATATAGTATTTTGAATTTGGGCGTATGTTTCTGTATGGTAATCTAAACATTTATATAATTGAGATATCTGTTGATATGTAATTAATATTATCCACTAAATAGCCTGAAAATGTCACTATCCGTTCTCTGTTTGGTTGAATTTTTGACAGGTCGATCCCGAACCTTCGCCCACATCCCCAGGTGCCAAGCAAAGAAGTCCCACCGAGCGAGTTGGCCGTGCGGTTAGGGGCGCGCAGCTGTGAACTTACATTCGAGAGATTGTAGACTGTCGGCAGCCCTGAAGATGTTTTTCCGTGGTTTCCCATTTTTACATCAGGGAAATTCTAGGGCTGTACCTTAATTAAGGCCACGGCCACTTCCTTTCACTCCTAGTCCTTTCCTATTCCATCGTCGACATGAGACCTATCTGCGTCGATGCGACGTAAAGCCAATTGTATAAAAAATGAATAGAGAAGTCCATTGCAATATCTTAACCAATGTTCGTGTATCAGTCTTATTCCTCTTCTCGACAGCTAATCCAAGCTGATGTTCGTGAACTGTTATTGGCAACTAATAGTTTGGTATCTGGCGAGTTTTAAGTGCCTGATCTCTGGTTTATGTATCTGCTTGTTTCTGCAATCCTCCGTCATATTTCCTACGTTGAGCTGCCATCTTTTCCGACCATATATCCCAAGTAAATAAATTTATCCTTCTCTTTCGCAGCCAACTACTCGACTAGATCTATTATCATGATTTTCCTATTGATTATTTCGCCAACTTTTCCGGTCTCGCATTCAACTGTTTCTAGCCGTTCATTCGCTGGTGTAACATCTCCACTTAGGGTTAGAAGTGACAATGATTATTAACAATTTAATTCAAGATCTCATACTAGCATGCTCATGAACTGACTGGGAGATGGAAGGATTGAAAAGACCGAGAGAGTTGGCCGTGCGGTTAGGGTCGTACGGCTGTGAGCTTGTATTCGGGAGATAGTGGGTTTGAATCCCACCGTCGGCAGCCTTGGAGATGGTTTTCCGTGGTTTCCTATTTTCACACCAGGCAAATGCTGGGGCTGTACCTTAATTAAGGCCATGGCCGCTACCTTCCCAATACTAGCTCTTTCCCATACTTCCGTCGCCGAAAGCCTTCGATGTGTTAGTGCGTCGTTAAACAAGTAGTAAAAATAAATTTTAAAAAAATGAAAATTGTTTTGACAGCTTTTATCAGTATATTGTAAGCTGCCTCTGTGGATCAGTGGTAGAGTGTCGGCCTCCGAATCCCATATTCGCAGGTTCAAACTCGGCTGAAGGTGTCACATCTTTGAAAGGCGAAACAAAATTCAGCACTCAATTTCTTACGATACCAGCATGTAGAATATCTCTGTTGTTAACCGGACAAGATTAACTAATGCTCAACATAGATCGCCCAATAGACTTCCAGTTTCTCTGCCATCTGGTAGAGTAAAACGGTAGGTCTAAATTGACGCTCTGGCAGCCTCAGTAGCGTTAAATCAAATTGCCTGTACACGGAAGATGAGGCCATTTTTAAAATTATTATTAGTAGTAGCAGTATATCTTGTTGGACTAAGTTGGGACCACATCTTAAGGTGTAGCTAGTTAAATATAATAATGTTTGGTACGTATGATTGAGTAGTTCCCTAGTCCTTCCTTTTCAGTAGATGTGTTTGTTTGTTTTACGTCGAACCGACAGGTCTTACGGCGACGACGGGAAAGGAAGCGACCGTGGCTTTTATTAAGGTTCAGTCCCGGCATTTGCTTGGTGTGAAAATGAGAAACCACGGAAAACTATTTTCAGGGTTGCTGACAGTGCGATTCGAACCCACCATTTTGCTGAATGCGTAGTGGAGATGAATAATAGCATTTTAATAGCGTTTAATGCAACATCAACATATACTGTTGCCTGTATAGATTTCGGTCGTGCTGGAATAGGGAAGAGCTAGCATTAGGAAGGAAACAAGCGGAGCTTTGATTAAATTACAGCCCTTTCAGGACTGGCGGTGGTAGAACTCACCATCTCCAGAATGCAGATTTACACGACACGTACCGAGGAGTCTACTTGCTCGGTCTTCAAAAAGATTTGTTATATTCGTCATCAGTACATTTCTCGTTAACCTAACGTCTGCTGACTTCTACTTTCTTAGATTGATAACACAGAACTCTTGACGACTTTTTTGGGTGGAGCGTGGCTTTGTATGAAAGTGAAACGTAGCTAATGGCTAGTGCAGAGTAGAAGTTTTTGAACTGTGGTATTACAGAATATTACTGAATGTGGGATAGGTAGATCGGATCATAAATGGAGACATACTGAATGGAGTTGGTGAGAAAAGAACGTTTTGGTGAAATTTGGCCAGAAGAAGAACTAGATGGATAGGACCCACCCATCTTGAGACACCCGGGGCTTGTTCAGTTAGTTTTTAAGGGAAGTGTACGCGGTAAGACTAGTAAGGGTAGGTATGAATATGACAAAGAGATTTGAGTAGATGTTGTCTGTCTGTTAGGTCATCAGCCCAGACGCTGGTTGGATCCTCAAATAGCACCACCAAAGGTTATGCGGTTATAAGGAAACCACAAAAACCAATGGCAGCACCAAAATGAGGCGTACTAGGCAAGATGAGGAGTGAGGTAGTTTGCCATTGCTTTCCTCACTGGGTCAGAAAGTACTATTGCAGTACGACTGACCCTATGAGCAGCACCTTTCATTACACTCAGATGCACTACTCATGCTCTGAATGTCATTACTCAGCACTACCCATACCCCAGCAACTTCCATATTGTCACAGCCATGGATGTTGACTGGGACTTCAGTGGAAGCTACACTTTACTCTAGCCTGTGCCAAGAGATGGATGCAAAAGTACTGTATCCATCAAGAAATGACAGCAGGCAGGAGTAGATGTTACTTACGTAAAAATGAAGGGGTTAACACAAGATATGGAGCAAGGAGATGTGCATCATGACCCACGTGACAACAGAACTCTTCACCTCTCTCGATGACCATGATAAACTTCTGTATTAATACTACTGTAGTTTATGAAAATCGTTGGTGCTAATTATGAGTTATCTGAGCTACGACCACCATCCGACAGAATGACAGTTTACGAGCGGAGAGGAAGTGTTGACATAGCAATTAACGAATCCTGACTGGGAACCTCTATTATCTTATCATTTAGGTAATTCGAGTGGTGAATAAGGTAATTAGCCCATCTGAACCATCCCCCTTGTAACTCATACTAATGTGCTCTACGACTAATTACGTGGAATGGTCAACAGCCGTCGCAAACCTACCTACCCACCATTGTTAACCTCTGAAAGATTCTTCCAGCTTATCTATGAGCATGATATGTAGGGTCTATCTATAATTGACCGGAACATACAGTTCTTTATAAAGCGTGGGTCGGTAACAATCCCTCATACTGTACATCTTCCTCAAACAGACCATATAAGTGCAGGAAATCCCGATATATCCCCAGAAGACAGGATGTTTACACATTCCATCTGCCTTTCACTCGTTATTTCCAACAAAAGGGATTACCTGTACTTCCTGTCCTAATCTTTTGCAATCCTCCATCGTTATCTTATATAGCATATACAATGTTGGAGGTGCAACTTATAAATTATATAAATCAATTATTACTGTGAGTTAACACCATCCTATATATTGATACGAATAAAACACTGCCTACCTAGGCAACGACTAAACTATGCTAGGCAGCCGTTTAAAGATGGCGGATTAATTAATAAAGAGGCTTTTTTATTGGCCGCTGTCATGGAAGACGAAGAAAGAGAAAGAAACACGTGAAATTGGGAGGAGAATGATTCGGTGAACCCCATCATTCGATTGAAGCATTGCATGGAAATGATGAAGAATTAAAAATTATCTTCATATAAGTCAGGAACAGTTTCATGAACCTCTCTTTATTACTGAGGATGATATTTAAAAATATGAAGTACCCTAATTATAGAACGTATGGTAAAAATGTTTGTAAAAGCAACATATAATACGTAAAATAAATTTTCAACAGTTTCATTTATTACTTTTTGCCAATAGTTGTCTTTCATGGTTATCTTTAATACAGTACTTTGACAGACAAGTGTACTTTTGACCTCTTCAATCAGTCTTTCTTTCTTTAGTCTACCTTCAATAATAATTAACAAACACAAAAACAGTTAAGCTGCTGTATTGAGGTAATTCACGAGAACCCACTCACATAAAACGACTGTTTGCTAGATGCCAGGCAAAAAAGTTATCCTAAGCATGCGTGAAACCAGCTACAGCTATGAAAATCGCCTCCTTGGCGATCTGTAAAATTTAGCTTTGCATTGCTTTAGGTTAGCGTAGCTTAACAGAACAGTCTGTGTGTGCCATTCCAAGTAACTTCAATGGAGCAATTTTTTCGTCAGGATGCGTAGCTTAGCTTAGCTTATCTTTCTGTGTGCGGTGGCCTTATTATTCTTGCCTGAAGCGATTGTTCACTAATATTTTCCGTCTTCGTTCTATCCAGTTTTGAAATAATAGTGGTGCCATTACTGACCCCACCTCACCCTTTGCGTAAGTGTAATGAATTTTGCTTTCTCGTATTTTTATGAATTTGACGCCATAAACTTTAACTCTTCGTGCAAATATTGAAGTTCACATGTTTCTATTCAACTTTACCTCTTCAGGAAAGGTTTCTATCACTGATCCTGATTTCCCAGACTTTGTGAACAGTGTACTGTATGTAAGAAATAAAAACTAAGAAATGTTTCTCATTTCTGAATTTTGGAATCACCTGTCTTTAAAGATGAAAACTGGTATCTTTTAGGATCTTGCAATTGCTTTTTTTTTTTTTTTTTACAATTTGTTTTACGTCGCACCGACACAGATAGGTCTTATGCCGACGATAGGATAGGAAAGGCCGCAGTGTCGCAGTAGCTCAAATGGCAAGCGGGCTGGGAGATATGTGATAGTGGACAGTGCTCGAGGCAGCAGGTTTGAAGCCCACCTAAGAATTTTAGTGATGATAGGTGATTCTATCGTGCGGCATATAGGACCGGAAAATAAGTCAGTGAAAGTGGTGTGCTTGCCGGGAATTCGAGTGGAACAATTGAATAGGAAAATAGAGGACAAATGCGGCGGGAATGAAGAAATAGTAATTCTCCTTTTCCACGCAGGAACTAATTATTTAAAAAGGCAACGGACTGAAAACATAATGGGGGACATTTATGATCTAGTGAATTCGACAAAAAAAAAAAAAAAGTTCCCGAAGGAAAATATTGTAATTAGTGGTATACTGAAATGAAATGGCGTATGGCTTTTAGTGCGGGAGTGTCCGAGGACATGTTCGGCTCGCCAGGTGCAGATCTTTTGACTTGACCCCCGTAGGCGACCTGCGCATCTTGATGAGGATGAAATGATGATGAAGACTACACATACACCCAGCCCCCGTGCCAGCAAAATTAACGAATGAATGTTAAAATTCCCGACCCTGCCGAGAATCGAACCCGGGACCCCTGTGACCAAAGGCCAGCACGCTAACCATTTAGCCATGGAGACCACTAAGGAGACCAGATGTATCATGGAAGAAGATTGCCCGGTTGAACGAAGAGCTTCAGTTGGTGGCCGAAAATTCCGGATCACTATTTGTAGATGACAACAGTTGGATCGACGACAGGGACTTCGGCAGGGATAGACTTCATCTGAACCAGCGAGGAACGGGGAGACTTAGTAGGTGAACTCTTTTCGAGGGTTACCGAGTCCTTTTCCACCGAAGGGGATGGCAGCGCAGAACGGGCAGCCGAATGACGATCCGCGACGGGAGCAGATTCGATGCAGCTACAGCGACAACGGGGCAACCAACAGGATATTGTGAACAGGCAGTGATACCGGATCGGATAAGTTTCTTAGATTGTTTGAGATAAACTGCGGAAGTATTGGTAATAATATGGCAAAATTCGAAAACTTAGTTGATGCGAGTGACCCTGATATTTGTGGGAAGTTGGTTATCGGATAATATATAATTCAGAAATATTCAGTTCAAGATTTCTAACGTTTAGACAGTAGAGGGTCGAAAGGAGGGGGAACTTTTATTTGTGTTAGGTCAGAGCTAAGCAGTAGGGCCTACGTTATAATTTTTCTCGATGACTGCGAAATAACTGGGGTGGAGGTAAATAATGCAACCAGTAAACAAAATATAGTCAATATTGGAGCTTATCGCCCGCTGAAATCAGGTTTAAACACGATCACTCGTCTTTCAGGATTGTGCAAATATAAGCTACGGGGAAAGAACTATAGTTGCAGGAGATTTAAACCTACCGTCAGTAAACTGGGCTGAGTCAATTACTGGGGGCCTATCGCAGGAAGCAGTTAGCTTATTAGTGTGGAATAATGGCTTTTCTCAAGCCGTTATAAAGAACACACGGAAACGAGCACTTTTAGATGCTTTTATAGTCAGACCGGATGACATCGTTTTATCTTGTGACGAAATTCAGGGGATTAGCGACCACAGTACAGAGGTACTCGATCTCTCTTGGGAAACTTGTGTTACGAGGCATGTGGGAATTTCTAAGACTATTTGGTGCTACGCGAGGGGAGACTCCGTAGGTTTTCAAAACTATTTGAGATTGTGGTATACTAATTGGTTAAAGGATTGACGATATTTGGGAGAATTTTAAATACTGGACTGAATAAATTCGTTCCCAAAGAGATAATTAAGGGAAATTCAGATTCGCCGTTCTACACCGCGACTATTACGAGGCTCAAACGTAAGACTAGGAGAGCGTTCAACAGAAGAAATAATAATGAAGCGTGCAAAGCGGTGTATAGAAGCTTGGAGAAGCTTTTGCTAGCAGAAAAGAAAGTGACTTAATAAAAACTTGACTATATCCTAAATGAAAATCGAAATTCCTGGAACCCCCTTTTTTTAAAACACAAATACAAAGATTGAAGGGAGAGAACATGTCAATTCCTTCTCTTTATATAGGAGGGGATTTATTGGCGACAACAGGTACAGATAAAGCGAAAGCATGAAATAAGCTCTACGAAAAGATTTTTAATCCGGCGGCACAGTTACTCAGGGACAATTTTCCGAAAACAAATAACGATTTCCAAATTAAAGCTTCATTACTGCGTAAAGGTCTTTCTAAACTAAGAAAAAGATATATTTTGGGCCAGATTCTATTTCCGGAGAGGCACTTAAACTCGGGAGTGAAGCGGTCCTATCATACTTAATGAGAATCTTTAATATATCACTGAACAATACAAAGGTTCCAGAAGATTGGAAATTGGCCATTGTAGTTCCTGTTCACAAGGCGATGTCAAGAGCTACTTAAATAACCATAGACCGGTAAGTTTGACGTCAATCGTATGCAAACAACTGGAGCACTTAATAGTAGATTATTTGAGGTTAAAATAGGACTCTTCTGGAATGATATTTCAGGAGCGGCATGGTTTTAGGGAAGGCTTCTCCTGCGAAAGTCGGCTCTGTTCCGTATGTCAAGATTTATGGGATGAGCTTGACAATGGGTCAAGAATTGATGCATTAGTAATAGATTTTGCTAAGGCATTTGATCCTGTGCCACCTGACATCAGTTGTGAAATGGATACTAGAACTCCCCAGTGGAAGAACTCAAGAGGGTGCGAGTGGGAGAAACGCTATCTTCTCCAATAAACGTTACGTCTGGTGTGGCTCAGGGCAGCATTATTGGGCAAATTCTTTTCATACTTTTCATGAATGATATGCCTGATTCGATAAAATCAGAAGTGCGCCTCTTTGCGGATGATTGCATCATATACCGGGAGATCAAGATAGAGGAGGACAAACTATTGCTTCAGCAGGATTTAGATACGATTGAAAAATGGGCGAGTGAAAATCGAATGAAAATCCACAGCGGAAAAAGCAAGAAATTATGCTTCCGTAAGAAACAAATGACAGGAAGGAGGGATTACGAACTTAGAGGAAAAAGTGTTGTTGAAGTTGATAGTTGTAAGTCCTTAGGTCAGGGCAAGTGGAAAATGTAGTTAAGAAATCCTGGAGATCGTTACATTGTATTATGCGGAATCTCAAGAAAGCTAATTCAGCTGCCAAAAGTAAAGCTTATAAATGTTTGGTAAGACCAATTCTCGAATATGGATCAGCGTGCTGGGATCCGTACAGGGTAGGTTTAATAAATTCTCTAGAAAAAGTTCAAAGAAGAGCGATGAGTTTCGTAACCGGGAATAGGAGGAATACCATTAATTGAGAAAGTTTTGCATCTAGAAGAACTAGAGCTCGCCTGTGTGATCTTTATAAGAGCTATACGAGGGGGACTGCCTGGAGTAGTATTAGGCATAGGTTGGAACCTGCCTCGTAATATCGAGAAATGATCACAAGCACGAAATTAGGGCCAGAAATCAGCATACCGATGTAGCCAAGTTTTCCTTCGCAAACAGGACCATAACGGATTGGAATCAGTTACCTGCAGCAGTTTTTGATAAATTCCCTTCTGGTATCAAGTCATTTAAGAAGATCGTTAGTGCTAGTGTAAAGTGAACAGCAAAAGTTTTAAATTACTGACACTGAATCTGTGATTTTCTGCTTGATTTAGAATGTTAAACTAGTAGTATTCTCTTTCCGGGGAATTGTCTGTTATACTCATGTTGTAGTTGTTGTTGTTGTTGTTGTTGTTGTTGGGTAATTGCCTATGTTTTTATCTTTACTTTATTATCACTTGTAATGTTAAAGCTAGTAGTAAAGCTCAACCTATACTATTGTAAGCTGTAGTGTTAAGACCGGAAAATACTTAAGTTGTGTGTGAATTTGTATATGATGATACCGGATTTAGAATGTTAAACTAGCAGTATTCCTTGTAATATTATCTTTCCATGGATTTGCTTGTTGTTATTGTTGTTGTTACTTTATTACTTTGTTACTTTGTTACTTTATTAACACTGTAATGTTAAGCTAGAAATAAGATCTATCTATAGTATTGTAAGCCGTAGTGTTAAGCACTGGACATGATTACGTTGTATGTTAGGTCATCAGCCCAGAGGCTGGTTGGATCCTCAAATAGCACCATCAAAGGTTATGCGGTTATAAGGAAATCCCGAAAACCAATGGCAGCACCAAAATGAGGCGTACTAGGCAAGACGAGGAGTGAGGTAGTTTGCCATTGCTTTGTATATGAAATTTTATATGATGATGCTGGTTTTAGAATGTTAAACTTGTAGTAGCCTATTTCTTGTAATATTTTCTTTCCATGGAATTGCTTGTTGTACGTTTGTTGATGTACTTTTGTTTTGTTGTTGGGTAATTATGTTTTAACTTCATCCTATTATCACACTATTGCAAGTGACCATTGCCACCGGGATATTTTCCAATTGCGATGCATTTGTTAATAATAATGAAAAAAATATATATTATCCCCCGAATGCAAGCTCATAGATGCGCGCCTCTAACCGCATGGCCAACTCGTTCGGTTATAGCCTACTCATATTTTAATGTTTCTTGGAGTATGAGCAGAATGAATGTCAGGGTCATATACCATTTCACAAATGAAAAGCTCTTTTCTGAACGTTCTCAGACTTACTTATGGGGAATTGAACTCACGCCCGTCCGGCTTTACTGTCGCGGATAGGCAGCCCCCTTTGAAACAACCGGTAGTGAAAGGCATTGTTTATTTTATTTATAATATTGTTTCTTCATCTGCGAACCATGTGACCTTGCCGCGGTGGGGAGGCTTGCGTGTCCCAGTGAAGCAGATAGCCGGGCCGCACGTGCTACCATATCGGATGGGTATCTGTTGAGAGACCAGACTAACGAATGATTCATCGATAGTGGGGCGGGGGTAGCAGTCTGTCACTGCTATGGCCTTGTAAGAATAGTCAACATGGCATAGCTGTGTTGATACTGCTACACGGCTGAAAGTTTTTTTTGCTAGTTGCTTTACGTCGCACCGACACAGATAGGTCTTATGGCGACGATGGACAGGAAAGGCCTAGGAATGGGAAGGAAGCGGCCCCAGCATTTGCCTGGTGTGAAAATGGGAAACCACGGAAAACTATTTTCAGGGCTGTCGACAGTGGGGTTCGAACCCACTATCTCCCGGATGCGAGCTCACAGCTGCGCGCTCCTAACCGCACGGTCAACTCGCCCGGTACGGCTGAAGGGAACGGGAAACTACAGCCGTAACTAACTCCCGAGTAAATGCAGCTCACTCTGTCTGAATGATGTACTGATGATGGCTTCCTCCCGGGTAAAATATTCTGGAAGTAAAATATTCCCCCCATTCGGATCTGTGGGGACTACACGAGAGGCGCGATCATCAGGAAGTGGATACTGTACTGACATTCTGCCAGTCGGAGCATGGAATGTTGGAATTTGAATCGTTGTGGTAGGTTAGAGAATCTGAAAAGGGAGATGGAGAGATTATAGTTAGATGTAGTTGGTTTAAGTAAAGTACGTCGCCAGGAAGAGCGGGATTTTTGGTCAGTTGACTACAGAATTATCAACACAAAATCAAACAGGAGAAATGCAGGAGTTGGTTTAATAATGAATAAGAAAATAGGGCAGCGGGTAAGCTACTACGACCAGCATAGTAAATGGATTATTATTGTCAAGATATACACCAAACCGATGCTCACCACAATAGTGCATGTCTGTATGCCTACTAGTTCAGCAGATGAGAAGAAGTCGAAAGAATATATGAACAGATAGAAAATTTAGTGCAATATGTAAAAGGTGACGAGAATCTAATTGTGATGGGGATGGGAGACTGGAATGCAGTGGTAGGCCACGGAAGAGAAGGTAATACAGTAGGAGAATTTGGATTGAGACAAAGAAATGAAAGAGGAAGTCGGCTCGATCAGTCAGTCAATCAATCGGTCACTACTGACCTGCATTGAGGGCAGTCGCCCAGGTGACAGATTCTCTATCTGTTGTTTTCCTAGCCTTTTCTTAAATGATTGCAAAGTAATTGGAAATTTATTGAACATCTCCCTTCGTAAGTTATTCCAATCCCTAACTCCCCTTCCTATAAACGAATATTTGCCCCGATTTGTCCTCTTGAATTCCAACTTTATCTTCATATTGTGATCTTTCCTACTTTTAAAGACACCACTCAAACTTATTCGTCTACTGATGTCATTCCACGCCATCTCTCCACTGACAGATCGGAACATACCACTTAGTCGAGCAGCTCGTCTCCTTTCTCCAAATTCTTCCCAGTCCAAATTTTGCAACATCTTTGCAACGCTATTCTTTTGTCGGAAATCACCCAGAACATATCGCGCTGCTTTTCTTTGGATTTTTTTCAGTTCTTGAATCAAGTAATCCTAGTGAGGGTCCCATACACTGGAACCATACTTTAGTTGGGGTCTTACCAGAGACATATATTCCCTCTCCTTTACATTCTCACTACAACCCTTAAATATCCTCATAACCATGTGCAGAGATCTGTACCCTTTATTTACAATCGTATTTATGTGATTACGCCAATGTAGATCTTTCCTTGTATTAACACCCAGGTACTTACAATGATCCCCAAAAGGAACCCCATCAACGCAGTAATTAAAACTGAGAGGACTTTTCCTATTTGTGAAACTCAAAACCTGACTTAACCCCGGCTGGTTGAATTCTGCACCGATCATAATTTTGTCCTTACTAATACATAAGTTAGAGCCTCCGTGGCTCAGGCGGCAGCGCGCCGGCCTCTCACCGCTGGGTTCCGTGGTTCAAATCCCGGCCACTCCATGTGAGATTTGTGCTGGACAAAGGGGAGGCGGGACAGGTTTTTCTCCGGGTACTCCGGTCTTCCCTGACATATTTCATTCCAGCAACATTCTCCAATATCATTTCATTTCATCTGTCATTCATTAATCATTGCCCCAGATGAGTGCGACAGGCTTCGGCAGCCGGCACAATTCCAATCCTCGCCGCTAGATGGGGGCTTCATTCATCCCATTCGTGACCCGGTCGAATGACTGGAAACAGGCTGTGGATTTTCATTTTCATAATACACAAGTTGAAAGAAAAGAGTGTTTCAAGGAACATGTTGCACGAAAACGAAATGAAAAGACTGAAGGAAACACAATAGGGGAAGAATGGACCGTCTTGAAGATTGAGGTCAGTAGGCGTATTGAAGAAATGTTAGGAAGAAAGGAAATATCAATAAAGAATCAATGGATCACTCAGGACATACTAGACCTAATTGATGAACGACGAAAATACAAGAATGCAAAAAATGAAGAGGGCAGAAAGGAATATAGGCGATTAAAGAATGAAGTGGATAGAAAGTGCAGGACAGCTAAGTAAGAATGGCTAAAGGAGAAGTGAAAGTATGTTAAAGGTTGTATGGTCCTAGGAAAGATAGATGCTGCATACAAGAAAATCAAGGAAATGTTTGTTTTTGCTAGGGGCTTTACGTCGCACCGACACAGATAGGTCTTATGGCGACGATGGGATAGGAAAGGCCTAGGATTTGGAAGAAAGCGGCCGTGGCCTTAATTGAGGTACAGCCCCAGCATTTGCCTGGTGTGAAAATGGGAAACCACGGAAAACCATCTTCAGGGCTGCCGATAGTGGGATTCGAACCTACTATCTCCCGGATGCAAGCTCACAGCAGGAAATGTTTGGAGAAAGGAAAACTAGGTGTAAAGAGCTCAGATGGAAAACCACTTCTAGGGAAAGAAGACAAGACAGAAAGATAGCAAGAACATATCCAACAGTTTTATCAAGGTAAAGACGTAGGTGATATGGTTCTGGAACAAGAAGAGACGGTTGACGCTGGTGAAGTGGGAGACCCAATGAGATCAGAATTTGACAGAACTTGAGAGACTTAAATAGGAACAAGGCACCTGAAATTGATGACATTCCCTCTGAATTATTGACTGGTTTAGGAGAAACCAGCGTGGCGAGGTTAATCCATTTAGTGTGTGAGATGTTTGAGATAGTAGAAGTAGAAGTGTCATCCGATTTTCAGCAGAATGTGTTTTACCTATTCCCAAGAAAGCCGATGCTGACAAGTGTGAAAACTACCGCACTATTAGTTTAGTATTTTATGCCCGCAAAATTTTAACACGTATTATTTACAGAAGAATGGAAAGACAAATTGAAACTGAGTTGGAAGAAGATCAGTTTGGCTTCAGAAGATATATAGGAACACGAAGCAATCATGACTTTACATTTGATCTTAGAGGATCGAATTAAGAAGGACAAGCCTACATACATGGCATTCGTAGATTATGAAAAGGCTTTTGATAATGTTGATTGGACCAAGCTATTTGAGATTCTGATGATTGGGATCAAATGTCGAGGACGAAGAATTATCTACAATCTGTGTAAAGATCAGTCTGCAGTGATAAGAATCGAGGGGGTTCAAAAAGAAGCAGCAATCCAGAAAGGAGTAGGGCATGGTTGCAGTTTGTCTCCCCTCCTTTTCAGTGTTTATATAGAACAGGTGGTAAAGGAAATCAGAGAAGAATTTGAGATATGAATCAAAATCCAAAGTGAGGAAATCAAACCCCTGAGATTTGCTGATGATATTGTTATTTTATCTGAGGCGGCAGAAGATCTGGAGAAATTGCTGAATGGTATGGACAGAGTTTTGGGTAAGGAGTACATGATTAAAATACCAAAACAAAAGTAATGGAGCGCAGTCAGGTGATGCTGGAAATCTTAGATTAGGAAATGAAGTCTTAAATGAAGTATATGAATATTGTTACTCGGGTAGAAAAATAACTACCGATGGCAGAAGTAAGGAGGACATAAAATGCAGACTAGCACAAGCAAAGAAGGCCTTCCTTAAGGAAAGAAATTTGCTCACTTCGGACACTGATATATGAATTAGAAAGATTTTTGAAGACTTTCGTCTGGATCGTGGGATAGTATGGAAGTGAAACATGGACGATAACTAGCTCAGAAAGAATGAGGATAAAAGCTTTTGAAATGTGGTGTTACGGAGCAATGCTGAATGTCTGATGGATTGATAGAATCACTAATTAAGATATACTGAATCGAATTGGTGAGAGGAGATCGATTTGGCTAAATTTGACCAGAAGAAAAGATAGAATGATAGGGCACATCTTACGACACCCCGGTCTTGTACAGTTGGTTTTTGAGGGAATTGTATGCGATAGACCCGGTCTAGAAAGCCAATAATAATGACCGAGAGAATTCGTCGTTCTGACCACACGACACCTCGTAATCTGCAGGCCTTCGGGCTGAGCAGCGGTCGCTTGGTAGGTCAAGGCTCTTCAAGGGCTGTAGTGCCATGGGGTTTTTTGTTATGCGGTAGAACGGAAGGGGTAGACCAAGGTATGAATATGGCAGGCAGATTAGAGCAGATGTGCGATGCAGAGTTACGTTGAAATGGAAAGGTTAACTCAGGATAGGGAGGCGTGAAGAGCTACATCAAACTTGTCTCTGGACCGATGAGTCAAACAGCAATTTACTTTTATATATTCATTGGTGCGTTTTAGACCTTTGTTGAACATACTAGTAGTAATAATAATTTAAAAACAAAGGTAAATCTCATCTGAATAATCAGTCTTAAAAATAAACCCTACCCTTTAAGAAATTCTGCCTACGTCACTGGTCTAGGTCATTAGAGGATGTGTGCCGCACTGAGTAGCTCAGACGGCAGAGCGCTGACCTTCTGACTCCAAGGTGAAGGTCCGATGGTATTTAAATGTGATCAAATACACCAGCCTCATATCGGTAGATTTACTGCTACGTAAAAGAACTGCGAAAACTGTAAAAGGATTTGGTGGCACGTAAAACCAACATTATTATTATTATTATTATTATTATTATTGAAGAAGAAGATGAAGAAGAAGAAGAAGAAGAAGAAGAAGAAGAAGAAGAAGAAGAAGAAGAAAATGTTTGTTACATTTTACTTCCTCTCCCATCAGTTACCGCCATCACCACCCCAGGTTAATGAAGATTTAAAACAGTTAGAATATCATGGGAGTGTGGTCTACGATTTAACTTAGGTAATCTCTCGCCCAGTTCTTCTACGAACTTGGACTCGTTGGAAGAACTGCGGCGGGATGCAGTTGACTTCAGGTAACACATCTTCCAAGAGAAGTAGGTTTCATCTCTCCAGCAACATCAAAGCGAGTTTTTCTTTCTAATTTTAATTGTACCGAGCTCGATAGCTGCAGTCGCTTAAGTGAGGCCAGTATCCAGTAATCGGGAGATAGTGGGTTCGAACCCCACTGTCGGCAGCCCTGAAGATGGTTTTCCGTGGTTTCCCATTTTCACACCAGGCAAATGCTGGGGCTGTACCTTAATTAAGGCCACGGCCGCTTCCTTCCCATTCCTAGACCTTTCCTATCCCATCGTCGCCATAAGACATATCTGTGTCGGTGCGACGTAAAGCAAAATAGCCACAAAAAAATTGTAATGTAAGTCTGTATGGTTCGTAACTAGAGAATTCGACCCCACCCCTTATTTCTAATCCCGGGACTTTGGGATTATACTTAGAAAATCCAGGGATCTTGAGATTATTCCGATGTTGAGGGTTCCAAATAAAAAAAACAGAAATCAACTCTTTAATCAACAAATCAAAATGTAGAACATATTAACGCATTTTACGGTATACAGCTAGCTAATCTAATCACTCTAACTAATCAAGACTTGGAAAATCACTCCTCAGTCTCTATGTAGTTCTTCTTTTTCAAGAATCAGTGAGATCTCTTTAAAAGTACATAGACTGAAAAACGTTTATGTAAGAAACTATGCTAATAAACTTTAAAACTGAACAAAAAATCTCTCTTAGCATCAACTAAATGACTACTTTCATGAAACAATATAGTAAGTAGGTAGTTCACATTTCTCTTAAATATAAAGAAAGGTAATCTAAAAGGAACATTCTAGTATGAATTGCGAAAATATTATCTGAGAAATAACAACGCGTCCAGTGTCTCATCACCAAGCCACTGAAGATATTAAAAGAAAATCCGTCTAAGGCTGTCATTCTGGTTAACACGTTTAAAATATGTTTTAATTTAAAAAGTCCTCAAGGGAGCTATGTTTTCACTTCAGCGGTGGTGGTTCTTTCTACTTTGGCTAGTTGAACTTTGGCTAGTTGATGAGAACGACTTTGCTTGTAATAACATTTTTGCCATGTTTGGTTGAAGGATGAGTATGGTTGACCCTCCTAAGATTATTAATATAGCCGGACAATATTTACACTGCGCTGTTTTGCTATATTTAACGCCAAAAAATAGCTCCACACCGACGTTGCCCTTCTTTTTTGTTTGACGAAAAAACTTTCTTTAGATAGAGACATAATCACTAATAGTCTGTCGTAAATACCTTTAAAGAGAATGAAACTGCATTAGTGCAATTTGAACATAACTTCTCAGAACTGCAAGAATTGTATTCGTTTATTATTGATATCATAAATTCAAGTACCTACTAATCACAAATCAACTAAAAAAGCAACAAAAGATGGTATTCAACTCGCTTAATAAGAAGCGCAGTTTTTCACTCTCAGTCTCCTGGCGCAAACGCTACTAAATTCAACTGGTAAAACAAGATGGCTGATGTCAGTGACAAATTGACGAATAAAACGAGATGGCTGACACATTGACTGAGCGTTTCCCTTCACGCAGTCTAGTTTTCAACTTTAAAAAATAATGCCAATCCCGAAAATCTCGGGATCAGGAAAACTTAATCCCGGAAATTTCGGGATTGAAAAGCGGTTGGGATCCCGTGATCGAATCCTCTATTCATAACAAATAGCCCACGGCAGCGTTTTCCAGCAATTACTCGTAAGAAACATGTGTCGAGCTGGCGACCTTGCAAGGGCGCGTGTAAGAGGCCTCGAGGACATAAGCACCGAGAAGGTCTGACCTTGTGACTACCCGACTTCGCTGTTGCATAAGCAGCACGTTTTGTCTTCGTCTTTTATTGCGGATTTGGATGTGAATACTAAGGAGTAGGTTATAAATCCCAAGATAGTCCCTTTCATGCTTTTACAGCGTGTTTTAACTGCCAGTGAAAAGATAGTGCTTTACTCGGCTTCATATCGAACACTCTGGGGCTGTGAAAGGTGAATTCCAACATGCCTATGTAACTCACTGGCCTTGTGTTCCCAATATAACAGGTTCGATCCTGGATAACGTCGATGGCATTCACGGGTGCTTCTAGCACTTTAAAGAACTCCTACAGGATAAAATTCTGACACACGGGTATCCCTTAAAAATGTAATGTATTGAAAGGGATCTTAACTCATAATAATAATAATAATAATAATAATAATAATAATAATAATAATATAATGTAACTGTACGTAGTATTCTTCTTCTTGTTTCGTTTTGGCCATTCATAGAGCGCGTTGGAACTTGCTCATTGGCTTGATGACTTTCGCTTTCCTATTCTTCCAAAATCTCTTCATGAACTCACTGTGTTGTCTCTCCCGTTCCTCTGGCCACTTTGTACCAGTCCTGCTGCTAGTTTCCACCATAAATGTGTGTTTAATTACTGAGATCCTGAAGACTTAGCGATTTCTCATGATGTCTTCCCCCGATGTTCAATTCATTCAGGTCCCCTCTTCTTTCCTCCAGCCAATTTATTTTCCTATTTTGGGAATTTAAGTACATCGAGTAATCTTCTTTTGTGTCCCTTATCCATCCTAAAAATACGTTCTTGTTTTTCAAACATTGAGAGCCTCAATATCGATCTTGAGGCATCACCTTTACAATCCATCCACTTAATTAACTCAACTAAAGGAATGTATCTGCTGCTTCTTTGTGAATCAGTATTGTTTTCTCTACATAATCAATAGAATTGTCATTTTTTATTCTGCATTGTAATTAGATTAGGTACTAAGATTTATATTGCTTGATATCCTTTGTCGCTTTGGTAACTTCAGTCATTTGAGGAAGAATAAATATTATATTATTAATTTTAGAATTACCTCCTAAAGCTAAGGTTTTTGATGCGTATTGAGCTTCCGGTAGGACAACTGTTTTATAATGTTTCAGTTTAGCATTGCTTGACATTGCTCGTTTAATGTAGCGATCTTATGTTAGTCTAAATGCCCTCTGAAATTTTGAAGCCCTTTCTGTATTGGTCAAACTGTCTAATCACGAACGATCAATTATTTCTCTAAGGTAGTAAAAAAATATACCTGTGAAATTGTCCCATATGCCGTTTCAATTTTATCTTTCTTGCACTTAGTTTTCTCGAATGACATTTTAAGGCCTGTCTTTGATGCTATTGTGTGTAATGTCTCGATCACATACCTAGTTTCCTCCTCATTCTTAGTGATGATCGCTAGCATTTCACTTTGATTTTGTTCCCAGCAGTCACGATGTTTATGCCTATGATATCCTTTTCCCACTCTCTGATGACTTTATCGGAAACCAAGTTAAACAGAAGAGAGAGAGAGAGAGAGAGAGAGAGAGAGAGAGAGAGAGAGAGAGAGAGAGAGTCTGTATCCTTGTCGAACACCCGTGTGTACTTCAAACGTGTCAGAAATTTCCCCCAAAAATTTCACCTTTGATTTTGTGTGTGTGAGCGTCTGACGAATCAGTTCTCTGGTCTTTCTGTCCACTCTAAGTTCTAACGTGTCAAACAAGGTCTGTCTGTCCACAGAGTGATACGTTTCCTTCAAGTGACTGTCGTGTTGGTGCTTCTGCGAATCGTCTTCAGATTTCATATCTGTTCACAACACGAATGTTCTTTCCTAAAACCAGCTTGATACTCCCTAATCAAATGGTCTCTTTGTTTCTTTAGTCGGTTTAGGAGGCTTTTAGATAGAACTTTATAAGCAACAGGTAGTAAGGATAGACCTATGTAGTCTTTCGGATTTTTTTTTTACTTCTCGTGCAGTGGGTGAATCAACGCCTGGTACATGAATTGCAGATATACTGGGGACAGCCAAAGTAATTAACCATTTAAGATTAAAATCCGTCGACCCGGGCACGAATCGAACTTCAAGGAATGCTTTGCAAATAGTGCAATGGGCATTTTCGGAACTAGTTTATGTATATTTACTCAGAGAAGCAGTACAAGTATCCAAGGACCGGAGACTAAGTCACTGATCACTCAGCCATGGAGCCAGATAATGGTGGTAGTAGTAGTATTTTAAATGCTATTTGTTCAGGGCGTCGACCTATGAAGATCTTTTGCCCCTACTTGCACCATATGTGAGGAACCTGCGTGTATTATGTAAATGGCGGAAGTGTAAAGTGTTGAATGTGAGGAAAGGAACGTTAAGGACGGCACAAACAAACAGTCCCCAGGTCAGGGATATTAATGATTTACAATTAAAAACCCTTGACCCGGCCGGGAATCGAACCCGGGGCCGCCGGGTGACAGGCGGACACGTTTCTCCCTTCACCGCGGGGCCGGACTAGTAGTAGAATATTTGGGGAAAAAACATGACGCCTTCAGTTCGTGAAAGCGAGCTGGAAGCCAGCTGTCAGTCACACCTGACCGCAGTGTTAACGAGTTCTAAGTGATCCTTGTTTGGTGTGAAGAGGTTGCCAGACCACTTTCTTCCACACTCTCTTCAGTCTTTACCCTTTCTTCGTGTCGAGTGCAGTACACGATTTGGCAACTCCGGCTACAGTAGACGTAGTAAATCCTACAAGCCGCTAATAGACACCGGGCTGCCGCTAGAGAGTAGTGATATAAGGCTTGTCCTCAAGTATAACACTAGTAGTAGTAGTAGTAGTAGTAGTAGTAGTAGTAGTAGTAGTAGTAGTAGTAGTAGCATTTATTTGTAACGATGACTTCAAAAACATGCCAAGTCCAGAGCTGGATTATATTAAAAATAGTTACAGCAGCCAAACTTTTGTAATCCCATACAATAGTCATCCATTCGGTCTATATTTGAGGAGTCAAAAGGTGCCATTTCCACTTCCAAAAAATAAATCAGTATTTCGTCCACATGCATTTCAGTAGCTGAATATTATCGGATGCCATGAGCAATCCAGACGAGGAAGATGACTTCTTAACAGTTGTACCAAACCTGATCATTAGTACGTTCCATGTGCCTTTTATTTTACGTTTCTTGCGCTTTTCCCACAAAATTCTTAAGATGGAAATGACACAGACACTCCCCATTTCCAGAAAAGGGGAATTTTGTAAGTTTTGTGTGATCGTCGGTGGACTTGGGATGTTTTTGAAATCAATGCTCCTTATATTGAAGAAACATGAGTTTTATTCTGGTTGAATATTTGTTATTGCAAGATAGTGCATTATTACAAGATACAGGAAAAAATGAAATACTTGTACTGCTTCTCTGAATACATATACATCAAATAGTTCCTGAAATGCTCATTGCACTATTTGCAAAGCATTCCTTAAAGTATTCTTTCACGGTTTTTCTACAACACCATAATCTCCGTCCTCGACCTCGTTACGTGGATTACTAGATCCAACAAGTGACTTAATGAACTTCACAGCATGTGGTTGTAAATACTGTTCCTGAGGATGGTTAATGAACCCTTCAGGGTGCTGATTCCAACGCCCTTCATTAGGCTTTTTTCTAGGCCAAACTATAGCCAGAATTGGACAAAATGATGGGTGATAGTTGATCAAGTTTCTTTTGCTGAATTGTGATTGCTTTGTTGTAAGCCTTACATTCAGGAATTATCGGCTTTATATTGGATTTTAAATTGCGGAAGTACTCTGGCATTTTCCCACTCATTGTTTTATCTACGCTAACTTCATTCACATAGCGACTATCAAATTTGAACAATTTATACTTTGTAACGCAAAACATCTCTTTGACTTTTGTTACGCTGGATTTCAAGTATTTCTTGAAACCTTCTTCGAAATCAATAACTTTTCCTGTTTCTAAACAATGCACAGGAAATGTCTTCCACCTATCCTTCCTTTGGTGACATTAGCGCTATGCAAGATGGAAGGTGAGTTCAAGAACTTCCCAAGTCCTGGACTTGGTATTCTTTTGAGCTGACTAACATTCAGCTGTCGTTATACACGGCAGTCAAATGCAAAGTTGGGTAGTTTTTCTTCGTCAGTGGATGCGGTCCACTTCATACAAAAACATGCCGCGAAAAACCCGATTTCGTAAAAACATAAGACTTGGGATGATTTTGCAATCACCGTTTCATTTATTTACAAGACTCCCCCAAGTACTGAGGCTGCCCTGATGGACAGAGTACAGTGTACTAAAAAACACTGGCGTTAATATATTAAAAAATTACAATGTTAATATGAAGAAGGAGAAGAAAAAGAAGAAGTCCAAACAACAAAAACTGTGATGCAACAGCCCATTAAGGGCTGCAGACAGTGAAGTGACACATGGTGAGCTTGACGATATCCTCGGCCGTATAGTTTAGTTCTCGTGACCGTGCCCACTGCCTCTCATATTAAATAGCCCCTGGGTTGGTCCCACGAAGCTGAGTGAACCCCATTCAGAATTAAAACCCGTGGACTGGCCGGGAATCGAAAAGGCAGGCACGCTGCCCCTACTCTGGAATGCGGAAAGTTGTACAACACTGTCCAAACACATACAGCGAACAGACGACCGAAGATATTGCAGTCTCTTAAATGAGTCTATTGCAAGCATCCTATACGAAATATCGTACACTCTTTATTACTGTATTATTTTAATTTCATGTGCTTCGTTGACTGCCAAGGCTGCCTTTCGACAAAGTTGAACAGTTCAACACGTAACACTATAAACTAAGGGAGGGAAATAGCTGCTGCTGCTGTTATGAGTACAGGTATACTGTACAGTTGATTAATCCTTCTGTTACCGAGCGAGTTGTCCGTGTGCTTAGGGGCGCGCAGCTGTAAGATTGCATTCGGGAGATAGTGGGTTCGAAGTCGAACCCCACTGCCGGCAGCCCTGAAGATGGTTTTCCGTGGTTTCCCATTTTCACACTAGACAAGTGTTGGGACTGTACCGTAATTATAGCCACGGCCTTTCCTTCACATTTCTAGCCCTTTACTATCCCATCGTCGGTGTGTCAGCGAATTGTAAAAAAATATACATTCTTCTGTACGTGTGGTAAAAGAAGCAATCCTCCCCTGTTAGGAAGCTTGTGTGTCATGGTAGAAAAGTGGGTGTTTACGGTGAGGACAAATCGTTATAAACTACCCACATCCAGTTACCCGCACCTAGTGGACTATTGAACCTTGCCTATGCATGCGGAGCTCTCTTAGCTATCGAGTTTTGAGGTTGTTGAACCCTTCTAAACGTTTGTTTTTTCAGTCCATGGTCTCCTGTCTATTTTTAAAATCCAAAATCGAAAAGTAAAAGGAGAATTTGACATGTAATGACGATTTTTGTTTCAAGGGACTATACAGCGAAATTATCAGAGGGAAGATACCGGCGTAGGAAAGGGAAGAAAAATGAAATACTTTTTTGATCTGTCGACCATCGGGTTTGGGACAATGAGAATTAAACATGTGATTTCCCACGAGAGGTGGTAAGAACCTGGCACAATTCAGTGCTAGACACAGCTGAGGTATTTTCGGTAGAAACGATACTTTCCTCTAAATCCAGGCACAGTTCGGAAATTTTCTCTTAACTGTATTTTATTTTATGCCCTCTTTTTTGCGTTAATTTCGCAGCAACACTCACAGCTTTTTGCCCACGGTGAGTTCAGAAAGGGCTAGGATTGGTAAAATAGCTGCCACTCGGCCTCGGGAGGTCAACTGAGTAGAGGGGAGTTCGATTCCCTCCTCAACCATCCTCGAACTGGTTTTCCGTGTTTCCCACTTCTCCTCCAGGTAAATGACGGGATGTCACCTAACTTAAGGCCAGGGCCGCTTCCTTCCCTCTTCCTTACCTATCCCTTCCGATCTTCCCATCCCCCAACAAGGCGCCTGTTCAGCATAGCAGGTAAAGCCACCTGGCCGACGCGACGTACTGATATACGTGTCGTCCCAAAACTCACGAGTTTCAAAACTCACGAGTCTCAAAACTCACGAATTCCATGAAGAGGATTAGTAAGAACAGGTTTCTTAACCTGGGCCAGTCTCAAAACTCACGAGCAGGGCCAGTTCTTCTTTGAATGGATAAATGTCCACCCTATTAGTGATGGGATAATGGAATACTTTTAATAATCCAACAACTTCTATCCGATTATTTAAATAATCGAATGAATAATCAAATCAAATAATGGAATGAGTTTCAAATATCATTCAGTTATATGCGCCATTAATAAATTTTTCTCTTTAAGTGTGTCGGGTAGATAATCGACTGAAATAAGCGAATAGATGAACTCTTACGAAAAATAGAAACACGCATTTTTTTCCAAATGAATCTCCAAATGTTGAAACTAAATGAGTGAATTAACTGTCTTGATGTATATCTCTAAATAAAATTCCTTATTACCGAGCTCGATAGCTGCAGTCGCTTAAGTGCGGCCAGTATCCAGTATTCGGGAGATAGTAGGTTCGAACCCCACTGTCGGCAACCCTGAAAATGGTTTTCCGTGGTTTCCCATTTTAACACCGGGCAAATGCTGGGGCTGTACCTTAATTAAGGCCGCGGCCGCTTCCTTCCCACTCCTAGCCCTTCCCTGTCCCACCGTCGCCATAAGACCTATCTGAGTCGGTGCGACGTAAAGCAACTAGCAAAAAAAAATCCTTATTGAAGTAAATGCCGCCTTGGCCGCATAATGGATCTAAGCCCCAGTACTACCAACTGACAGTTTCTTTTGACTGACAGCGGACAATATACCTACTTTAATTTGATGTCGTCCGGCTTTATTCATGAATAGTTAGCATGCTGGCCTTTGGTCCAAGGGGTCCAGGGGGTCCCGGGTTCGGTTTCTGGTCGGGTAGAAGATTTTAACTTTCATTAGTTAATTCCTATGGCTCCGGGACTGGGTGTTCGTGCCGTCTTCAGCATTAGACTTCACCTTAGGTAGGGCCTCATCCTCACAGACGTGCAGATCGCCTGTACGGCTTCAGCTCTAAAGACCTGCAGCAGACATCCCCGGAGGCCACACGCCATTATTATAAATTTATGTGAAAGGGGAAAAATATATTATATTAGCTTTAAGACAACAGCAAAATATCTTTTTTTTTAAATAATAATTATACACCTCTGTCTCTTTCATTAACCACCCATTATTTTACCCCTGAGGGTTGGGGAGGCAGAATAACATCCACAGTACCCCCTGTTTGCCGTAAAAGGCGACTAAAAGGGGGCCCCAGGAGCTCTTAAATTATTTAAGAGAAGACTAGATAAACAACTGATAGGCAATCTGCTACCTGGGTGACTGCTCTAAATGCATATCAGTAGTGATTGGTTGATTGATTGACTGATTGAGCAAGAGAACGTGGGTTGGCGACCTCGGGGCCCTTTGCTGAATCCGGGCATTGCTTCCACCCACTTGTGGCAGTCTACTTGCTTTCATCTATCCTTAGTCAACTCTTGTTCTTTTCCGAACCCCGACGGTATTAGGTTTCCCGTTAAAACAGTAATAACCACCACCAAGTCCGGCTCCATGGCTAAATGGTTACCGTGCTGGCCTTTGGTCACACAGGTCCCGGGTTCGATTCTTGGAAGGGTCAAGAATTTTAACCATCATTGGTTAATTCCGCTGGCACGGGGACTGGGTGTATGTGTTGTATTCATCATTAGTTCATCCTCATTACGAAGCGCAGGTCGCCTACGGGCGTTGAATCAAAAGACTTGCACCTGGCGAGCCGAACACTCCCGGCACTAAAAGCCATACACCATTTCATTTTACAGTAACACCACCAACATTCATTGTTTTCATCCCTTACTGATTTGTATTGACCATTTACACTTTTTCTTGGCGTGGGAAAGAACCAAAATCACTAAATATCACCATCATCATCGATCTGGAGTCTCTTTGAAGTCATTTAGCGAAATCATTTCAAAGATAGCGACCAACGACTTCGCCATATTTCGTACAAAAATCTGACGCATTTTAATTTACGACTTGAGAAATTTGGTGAGCCAAGTAGCCAATACTATAGCATTGCACTTCGCGTAACCGCGTTGGCGCGTGATGCAATATATTAATCTTCGCATTTTATGTAATGGCATCTGAGTGCACGACTCATTCATACGTGAGCAGCATGAGTTCGCTTTATTCTCGGAAAGCTTATCAGAGACCGTTCGTCCTACCCGTGCACTTCCTGTAAGGGGGTGGAGATAGGTGATTTTAATTTCCCTGTGATGCGATTGATGAGTTGATGACGTTAGGATTACTTTTCGTGCCATTATTTCGAAAACGTTCACTATCTATTTGCCCCAGTCATTCGAATGGAATTTCAAATGAATAATCGAAAAAATAATCGAATCGAAGAAATACTGTATTTGAATAAACGAAAAATGGATTAATAGAATAAAATTAAATAATCGAATAAGCGAATAATTTATATTCGATTTTTCAATCACTACAACCTACCCACATAACGACTGTAGATATTTGAAAATTTAATCGGAATTGTGTGACAAGGTCCATTGTTAGCGCCAGCCGGAACTGTGTGCCCTCTTGTAATTGGCACCTCTCTCATCAAGAGGTGGGCCTGTCGTGTAGCCTCATACAAAGTATACGCGACAGCGGGTTGAGAAACCCACGGACGCCATGGACCCGCGCGGATAACCGCACTCGGCCTTTCAAATGAAGGCCTAGTTCCATAAGCCGCTGTAAAGCTTTGTCTTTTTCAATGCATTTTATTTTTATGTATTTTTATATATTTTTTTACTATTTATATATTTCTGTCAATTGGTTTAGTATGCTTAATTTGGTTCAATTGGTCTTCTTTCACTATTTCCATTACTTTTGTCTACATATTTACATGATTAATTTAACAAGAAAAGATTTACTTTCTGTCTAACCCATCTTAAGGATGAAGGAAGTGACTCTCAGAAATGCACCTACATCTCTTGTCTCCTCATATTTTTTTTGTGTTTCGTTCGATCCTCTTATCAAGTTGGTAGTATTTCTTTCTTCTTTTTAAACCCTCTAGGTTCAACTCAATCCTCATAATCTTCTTATCTGATTTCTCAGCTTCTTGCTTAAGCCCTTTTATTAAGTCTTTTATTCGAGGGTGAGGTCTTCCCAGAACATTGTTTATTTGGTGATTCCACCCCTCCACATAATTGTTTGTTCTGTGTCTTCTGTTATAGCAGTTCCACGTTTCCACTGGAACTAGTGGATTTTGTAGCCAATGATCGACAAAATAGTCAAAAAATATCGTCAACATTTGGTCTTCGGGGGCGTTACTATGAATGTAGGTCCACCCCTCGTCTATATCCTCAGGCGGCAGGAAGGCAAGTGCCGCACACATTGTAATTGTTTGTCGGACTTCCTGATTCGTTTTGTAGGCTTCAGTGAGGCCGACTTCCTGAACCTTTCGCCAGAGACTTTCACATAAATGGAAGAAGCATCCTTGCACTTTGATAGAAGGAAATACTTCTTTTATTGCTTTGATAGCGGCTGCCTCAAAGTCGACGTTTATTTCATTTGGGTTCCATTCTGGGATCTCATGTTTTATGATATTAAATAATCTAGCGTATGTTCACGTGGTCTTATTAGGGAGAAGAGCAAATATGACAGGTGTTATGTTTGTTTCCTCGCTGGTGCTTCCAAGATCAGCATGTATTGTATATAGCTGTGAAAACTGGCTGCTGCAACTTTTGAAAGTACCATCCATTAGAAATGTCCTATGCGCTTTGAGACATTCTCTTCTTCCCTTTGCGCTTGAAAATACTAATATTCTTTCTCCATCCCTGTTGTCTGCAAGAAGAAATGTACTGCCATCGGTCATGCGTAGAGTGTCCTCATCTAAATTAATGTCGTTTCGATGTTTTGGCTCTTTTTGGACTCCCTGGGCTTTATTTCGGTGCCTGTAGAGTGATAATTTTACACTGGAAAATTGAGGTACCCTGGTGATAAATTCATATCCTCTTTGCTGCAAGGATTCAAATTCTTCTGTGTAGGCCTGTAACAAAAAATATTATCCTTACCTTCTTGCACCTAACTTATAGTAATAACCAATAGTACAAATATGTCTTAAGTACTCACTTACTCGGAACAAATATAATTTATAAACCATTTCTATTAATGCTTGTTGTTTGAAAGGGCATAACAGCTAGGTCATCGGCTCAATTTCTATTGAAACGACACAGATAACAGGCTGTTAGCTACAATGCACGAGTAGACACGCGCGCGATTTTTAACGGTCTTTAATTTCGTCTGCGGACTCTTCAAAAATAAAAACGAGTGAGTTGGCCGCGAGTTCAGGGGCAAGCAACTGGGTTCGAACCCCTCTGTCGGCAGCCCTGAAGATGGTTTTCCGTGGTTTCCCATTTTCAGACCAGGCAAGTGCTGTGGCTTTACCCTAATTAAGGCCACAGCCGCTTCCTTCCCACTCCTAGTCCTTCCCTATTCTATCGTCGCCATAAGACCTATCTGTGTCGGTGCGACGTAACCAATTGTAAAAAAAAATGTTTAACTTACCTGTGTAACTGATGTTCCATGCTCTTCGCGAACTCGTTTCTTGGCCTGGCTGACTGCTTTGTACACATCGAGGCTTGCTTCATCAGGTACACACTGGTGGACTGTTTCACTAAAAACACTATTGTCACTTGCAGTTATCACTTTACCGGCATACGCGGATGACAGTCTTTTATAGCAAAACCATACTGTTTCGCCCGACTTGTTCTCTCGTTGCTTGTAAAACCTATAACCATTGTACACTAAATTTATTTTACCCTTTTGTGAAAAAATGAATTGCATGTTGTGCACTGTTCGATGGCACCAAGCAAAATAACTGAATAAAGATCAGTGTTACACTTGGGGAATTTGATCTTTGGTAGGATGATAATTCCTGTTAATAGTACATGGGAAATACCATTCTAAAAGTCGGTGGAAAAACATGGGTTGAAGGGAAGCGTGATTCATTGCGCAGCTCGTCCCTCCTGCGGTCATCGCAAGCACCTGCTGTCCGGAGTCGTGAATTTTGAGACTCATTAGAATGTTTACTTTAGTGACCAGTTTGTATTCGTGAGTTTTGGGACTCATTAGAATGTTTACTTTAGCGACCAGTTTGTGTTCGTGAGTTTTGAGACTATTTGTTACTAATTTTAGCCCGTGAGTTTTGGGACTCGTGAGTTTTGAGACATAACCCTGATATATCCCTGATCCAATGTCTCACGCTCCAGGACACTGCCCTTGAGGCGGTAGAGGTGGGATCCCTCACTGAGTCCGAGGGAAAAACCAACCCTGGAGGGTAAACGGATTATGAAAGGGAAGAAAAAAGAAAAAGTGAAAAGAATTTCTGAAGATATCAGAATATAGTTACCCACCAGTTCGAGGATGAAAATCCTCACAAATCCGACAATAATTTCAATTTAGCTCCGTACCCAGTTTCATCTTTCCATAACATTTTCTGTAGCTTTCCCCAGTACCACATCTCTAATACTTGGTAATTCAAAACCCGCCTGGTGGCCATGATCGTTAAGGCATGAAGTCTAGGCTACATGGCCTGACACCTTGGTTAGCCGGTTCGAGTCTCGTTGGTCGAAAAAATGTTCACCTTCAGAATGTTGGCCGGCAGGGTAGGAGAGGTGGTGGTATACAATTTCTAATCACAAGATTGCGTGCCTAAAGCCTGGATTCAATTCCAAACCTCTCCGCAGTATTCATACGCAGTAAGGTTATATGCCATTGTTGATGGTGATTCGTCAGTCGGATGGGTTGAGCAGAGCTCTTGGTGTTATTCGACAGCAGTAGGCTACGTGTCGAAACCGGTTTTCACCCTCTTCCTACCTCATTATCATTATTTTCCACATCCAGATGCGCAGGTCACCTATGGAAATGAAATAGAAAGACCTGTACTAGGTGAGCCGAACTTGTCGTTGGACACTCCCGACACGAAAAGCCATACGATAAGTAAACTTGGCAAGTCTGTATTTCTCTCTCTTTCCGAACGCCCAGGTCTTGGATCCGTACAAGACTTCGCTTTACACAAAACTTCTGACATATTTCTTCCTTGCTGTTATGTAAACGTTATTTTATGCGAATACCTTTTCTTTTTGTTGAAGGTAGCTTTTGTTTGAGCGGCTTTTACACTTTACATCCTCAGAGTTACTTCCGTCAGCTGCCATCCACTTAGTAATTCTAAGTATCCGAACCATCGATCCTTATTTCAAGCTCAGAAACTATTACTCCTATTTTCCTTTTGCTGATTTTCGTCTTTTATTCTGCTAATATTTTGTCAATTATTTGCAGTTTTTTTTTCACATCCTCTTCTTTCTCTGCTATTGTAGTTCTGTCATAAGTGAATTTGAACGTACGAATTGTCTCACTTTCTACACCAACTCTATTGAACTCTTTATATGTACATTTGTTGATAGTTTGAAATATTTTACCTGTACTTTTTGCTCGTAGCTTATTCTACTTATACATTAAAGGGTAAAGGGGCAAAGGACAGCCTTGACTCATATCTTTATTTATTTTTTGCCTCGTTTGTAGTCATTTTCTTGTATTTGCTTTGGTCTGTTTTTTTCTCGGCACAGTTCATGTATTAGTTTCATCTATTAGTAATCAAATTTAATACATTTAAGAATTTGAAATAGTATTTGTTAATCAGCTGCCTTCTCCTGGTCTAAAACGTCCTATGCACAGAGGTCTATGTACTGCATACATCTTCTTGATTTTTAGTGTTAGTCCTGAAGTGCTATGCGGTATGTACATAAAATACGACGCGCTACATCCCAGACGAAGAACGTCTATTCAGTAAAACATCAATTTCCTCACATCGAAGCTTATGTAATATCATTACGATACAAATTTACCATCACTGGATGCTGCTTCATTGATTGAGGCTAACGTTTGTGGTGTGACGAGGTCATTCACCCCGAGCGCTATCCCTACGAGACTCAAATGAAATACCATTACGACGCCAGCTGAAGCGAATTAGTATTCAGGGAAGAGGTCTTGTGAAAGTGTGGTGTGAGAGTAATCGTCTGAGTTGCTGTCACTTCACGGTGCTGCACAAATGGTGCACATAGTCTGTTCCTGTCCGTTGACCCGAGCCGTTTTGAAAATAATAATTTATCATGAACGTGAATGAAAATATTGTGATGCCTGTCATTACTTTTTTTAAGGTGACGTGGGGGAGGGAGGCAATGATATCAGCTAAGAAGGAATAGAAGGGGGCATCACAGACCTACTATAGTCGCACAATGGTCGAATCGACCTAATTAGGTGGCCAAACCATTATTCTGTGAATTTAACCGGGGTTGTTCAAAACTGGCGAAAATGGGTATAAAATCGGCTTCGTGATCACTTCAGTTTCTCAATTTCGCTCATCTGGTTTTATCAGCATCACGTCTAGAATATTTTTCTTTCTGGTTGGTTCCATCACCTTCTGATTCAACATATTTACTGATATTTGTTGGTTATGCTTTCTGTCATTCGCATTACCTTCCCAATTAACATTTGGTTAAGTGTGATCACCCGCTACAATCACGTTCCTGTGTCGTTCTCCGCATGACTACTGAGCCAATCTTGCCTGTGACTACCAGATTTAAGTTTAGAACATAATGTTAATAACTTGCTTTATATAGCCTAAAAATGTAAGTTTCAGACCAGTGGAAATGGCCAGTGTGTACGCTTTAATTTTTATATTCCCCAAGCACAGATTTGCACGATATAGTTGGACGAATCCGATTTAAAACGCTCGAGGTATTGTTCTCAAGTCCGACATCATGTTCTACACGCGAGGAGCACAGTTAGAAAAATTGGTTAGAACTGGCGGTAAGGCTGCTGGCTGAATACCCTACACACGCTCTAACTCGCTCGCCAACTTGCCTGTACACGCACAGAAAATCAACCACTGACAGATTTACTTCTAGCCAAGCCTAAGACGGTACAGGGACGAAAATCTTAGAACAGTGCTGTCAAAACGGGCGTTATGTAGCCCTATTTTTAACGGTTGCCTTCTTGCCAAATTTGGAGAGGTTGTGGAGGTTTGTTTTAACTGAATGCGAAAAACAAAGTTTTTGTTAACAAAAATACCTCGTGCAAAGGCGTAATTCTTCTAGTAAGTAAATCTCAGGGTACATAAAATTACGTTGCTTTTTTAAAACATAGATCTGCAAGAAAATATGGCTTCCGCTAGTGGCGCCGCGTGCTTAAAATTTTTGGGTGTGCACACAGAGCAGACAGTAGATAAAAAATCCTATAAGTTGCTCCGCAGTCGGTTAACACGTTAACGGCAGCTCACTTAGTCTATATTGTGTTGCCAATAATATTATAGAATAAACGGACATGAATGCACATATGAAGTTAACACCCGAAATATACAAATAACTTACATACCGGTAATATTGCTGTAAAACAAATCGTCCCCTCCACTTCAAGGAATGAGTATTCCCATCCTAATGAAGGGCTGCCAACATAGTTGTAGAAATTGTAATTAATTAATATTTTGAACTGCACAAGCTGAAAGTGTAAATAAATTTAATTGGCAACCAATTATCTTAAAAACTCTTTTGTTCATTAAGCAATTATTATGCTACATCTGCGACTGACAATTAACCACTTGGTAGTAGCCCTCGCCCTGTGCCTTACCCACTGCCACGGACTACGCGATGCATGCTGCAATCTTTCAGATTTGAAAGATAACTTTATGAGAAGGCATTGGAAGCGGACCAGGGGACCACACAGGATATTGTGCTCATATTCGCTGTATCCACAGCACTGCCCCTCCAAGCTCAACTTTGTAGTTCAAAACGGGGTTGTGATCAGCTGGCGTGGCGCGTGATTCAAATGGAAAGTGAATCGGCAATTAAAACTTTGTAAATACGTTTTGAACGTACACAATCTTGTTCTCATCATACAGTATCGTGTACATTGCAGCTGTTTGGAATTATCAGGGTGTTCACATACTCGTGTGAACCTTAACACGAGAAGCCTCTGACTCCAGCCTTCTGGTGAAATCTAAAGTAGCTTTGATCTTACGCCGAACAAAGCTAGGTAGTATTGATCGTATAGCTGAGAGATTGCATTCCGGACATGGTGAGTTTCAACACCACTGCGGGCAGCTCTGAAAATGGTTTTCCATGCTTTCCCATTTGCACACCAGTCAAATACTGAGGCTTATTTACATTAGAAGTTGAACCATCGGTGTAGAGTATTTCATCGCTGCTACAGACTTATTCCGCTACTTTAATCTGATGGTGTTGTGTTGTATACAAGGCAATTGGTATACAGTAACACAACATAAAGTTTATTTCTTGAAGAGTTTTATACAGTATTTACAAGAAATAAATGAAGTCTTGAAGCTTGATTGATTGCATGCAGTTAATGCTGTTATTAAATGCTAGATTTAAAGTCCGTGGCACAAATATATATTTACAAAGAGAGAGTCCTATATACACATTCACACCTATCTTGAGGAGATAGTCTATTTCACTGGGAAATGTCCTTGGAGAGTCGAAAACTATCTGCTGTGGGGTAAAAAGCGTAACTTGTATAGAGAGTCGCGTTAGTAGAATGCTAGTATTGGACTTAGACTTGCAAGGAACTTGCATCAATATCTTACTTCGCAGAATGCTAAGATAGTCGTCGGAGCACTGGTGAGGACTTGGGAGTGTAGCAGAATGCTTGACTCGGGGCTCGACGTGGCTACGGGCATCAGGGAAGGTGAGGCAATGTCCGGAGGTGAGACCTCACAACCAGCAATCTGTCCACCTGTTCGAGACACTTTTTTAAGAGGAATGCCTCCGTGTTTGACTTGCGGTGTGGGCTGGCTGTTGGACACTGGGGTAGTCCTCAGTAAGGCTAGGAACGTCGCTCCTTATATAGCGCTTGGCTGACGTCACCGACGAGCATGGCAGGCGCAGTGCAGTCCTCTCGTAGGCTCTGGAAACATCGGCGATGCGGTGGGTTGCGGAGCTTGTAGGCGCGGAGCTGAGCGCGGAGGACACACACAACATATTTAATAGTCGAAAGGCATGTTCTTAAAGAGACATGTTAACACGGATATCTCCATGGGAATTATCTATAATATATGTTAAAGGAATTTACGAAAAACAGCTTTGGCAAATCCGTCCGTCCGCTCTGCTGAACCGATTTGCTTCATTTCTATTTTATTCTCTCCGTAATTTCCTGCCGGTGAATCATCAGACATTGATAGGTCTCTAAGTTCAGCCAACTTTGAATAATCATAAAATCAAATCATTAAATGATCACTCCAATAATTACAGACGAAGGCTTACTCTAACCCGCAGTACGTTATGTACTTAGCAGCTTGCTCAGCGACTAACACTTTCATTAATATTCTGATCTAATTATGTCATTTTCTTCCTTAGTAATATCATTGCACGCAGCCGTGTTTGATTACTACCTGCCAATCCAGAGAGTATACACTTCATCTGATCACAGAAGAATACTATTCCCTCCTAGATATTCATGGATTCTCTAACCTTTCTCAGCTTCGAAATATAATGAATAGATGGCAGAGCTTTCCTAATAACTTACATCCTGCTAAGAGGAACATGTACAAACAGACCCCATCATGACATAGGCCTACGCCTTAGATATTTTCTCGTATCTAGGAACACCTACCAAAGGATAACCTAGCTACAGTACAAAGAGTGAGTGAGTGAGGGCCATGCATCTTAAAAAAAAGTTCTCTGCCTGGCAAAACACTCTCCTTCGAGAGCTCACAAGACAACCGTTCTACATAGAAGAACTGCGGAATAATAAAAAGCGAATATATGGATAGATTTTCACCCAACAGACGGCATGATCACGTCAGAATGGACGAATAATTCTGTCTACGAACTTCAGCATCCTATACCGCGCTTCTTGTTAAATGTTCATGAAACCATTGAAAAAGGGCAGGCAAAACAATAAGACAATGACAGGCATTTCAAGATGAGTTAACTGACGTATTTGTAAGGAATGCTGTGGAACAGCATGGGTCCTCTAGTTTATTTTTAAACAAATTTTGTGGTATTCGCTCTGAGAGATCACACAACCAGCTCTACTTGAGTTTTTGGCATGGGCGGAGCACTGTTTTCACGCCATGGCATGTTTCCTAATGGTTGTTAGGCCTCTGTAAGAAGAAAACGGGGTGATGCGGGGAATTTTCAGAATGACGAGCAGAGCTGTTTATGTTCATATTGTTATATTTTCTATGGATAGAAAGTGAATTATGAGTAGATATATTCGGTTATCATGATGAACTAATAAAGTTGGTATACTGTTTGCTAGGTGGGTGTTCGGATTTTCTATTGGTTTAACGTCGCACCGACTCATACATGTCTTATGGCGACGGCACGGCAAAGACTGGTAAGGAAGCGACCATAGCCTTAGTTAAGATGCAGCTCCAGTATTTTCATGAGGTGAAAATGGGAGACCACAGAAAACTGTCTTCAGGTCCGCCGACAGAGGGGTTCGAACCAACCATTTCCCTAGTGCAATCTTACAGTTATACGTGACCAAAAGGGGCACGCAACTTGGTCAGCTTTGAGGAGTTTTAGAAAACTTCGACTGATGCCAAGTGAACTTTCTGCTATTAAGTATTAGGTACTTTAAGGGAGTGACTTTAGTAACAATCATGCAAAGTCTCAATCCAATTATAGATGTTACGTGGCGTCTGGGTGCGATTGCCATGGGATTTTTCTGAATGAATTGTTCCTTGATCTAGGTTTCTTTCTCGATATAGTGAGAATAAGTCCCACCACTGAGAATTGCTCTGCCCCAGTCAACTCGCGAAACATCTGCTGCTTACTGTCAGCACTTCTACGGCTCAGTGGTGCACCTGTCGACGCAATTTCCGGCGGAACTCGCTATTTTAAGATCGTAGAGTGTTGCCAGCTTTTTCACTCGTTTAAAATGAGACTGTTTTAGAGTTTGCTCGGTATTCGTGAAGTCCAGCGATCGTTCCTGTTTCTTTAGAATGCCAATGATTCCTCGTGCACTATTGAATCCGTGGGGTATATCTCAGTCTTATAGATTTCCTCCTTGTAGGCCGCTGTCGATTCCAGCAGAATTTTAATTCCGGCAAAATTGTTGGAATGGACATGAATGTGGTAAAACTCTGGAACAGTATGTACCAGTGTAGCAACATGGCTCCGAGGAGTCACTAGCCGATTCTGTGCTGAAAACGAAATAACAAACTCACACCGAAACGAAGGGTACGGACATACCGAAGATGCATCGCAGCTCGCGGTTTACGTCGCGATCGATGGAGGATGAACATACCGGGGAGATTTACCTTTCAGTGTTCTGAGATGTGTTTACAGTGAGTTGACGTAATGTTTAGATCTCCGCGTTCAAGTTAAAGATAATTTATCCTCTACTACTGAGCTTTTACAAGTATAGAGTACATATTCAAGTGACAGTGGAGATAGTGATTCATTGTGCATAAGCACACGATGGTGGGTACTTTCAAATCAGTAAACCCGCCAGTGGAATGCTCATCCCATAAATAAAAGAAGGCAGGCGCTGGGGGAATATCACAACTTATTTGAAGAACTGAAACACCACGCGGACAGATTCCATTCATAGATGGGAATGTCCCTTGAGACGTTCCAATACATATACAACAATGTGGAATCAAAAATTGATACTGTGAAGTACAACAACTACCACATGAATACACACGCGGGCTCTGTGAACATCCGGATCAACGGCATATTTAGAACTGGGGGGGGGGGGATATATCACGTGATCTCAATCCGGATAAGCCAATCAGGAGCAAGCTACATCGATGCCTCCCGTTCTACAGCGATGAGAACACAAACTTTCTTGTCATCGCGCTAGACCTCCTGGTAAATCGCGATGGTGAAAGGAAGCGAGCATCTTTGACATGAACTGTTCCATTTAAAACTGTGTGTTTGTGTTACCAGGAGGTGACATCGAGGCATCGACCGCGATGTAAACCGCGACCGCGAGCTGCGATGCATCTTCGGTATGTTCGTACCCTAATTCCGAGCGGAAAACAGACCGATGCCATGATCTGTACTCGCCAGACCTACCCAATGCAGACCAATGGTCTTGTCGCACGCCAGATCTAATCAAAGCAAATAACATGTATTTATCCTTCATGTAGCGCGCAGGCATGTTGTTCTACTGGCAATAACCGTTGTGATTTCCACTTAAAGTAATAATCAATAACCACAATAATGACTACCGTCACAAACATTGTTCGAGGTGTTCTGCAGAGCTCTGATTGACAGCATGCACACGACGCATTATAGATCGACGTTACATTTCGAATGTTCCTGCCTGTGTTCAAACATTGTTACAAGCAACATTTTCGCGCTGTTCTAGACTCCACACATCAGGTAGAGGTAGGTTACTATCTCATAACACAAAACCTTAGTTGCGCACAAAATGAGGGGAGGAACGTTCACTTCGCTAGTTGCTACGGAAGCGTTCACGTCGACTCGTCGTAAACTGAATCTGAATTTTATTTCGCATTTCATGACTAATGTTGATGCCACCGAAGCGACAGCTTTAGCTGAGAACAAGTCACAGACAGACCCCAAGGCACCGGACTCCCCTCCTCCTAATTATAACTGTAATGCAGGTTAAGATCTCAAGTGAACAGTTCACTGCCTTCCTTCTCCTCCTTTCCGCCTTCAAGCTCATGGCTCAGTGCTGGTTTGTCCCATCTGTCTTATAATGGGTCTGTATACACAACACTTTCTTTCCCTGTTTCTACAGATTGACAGGTTAAAATCAACGGAGTCAAGACTGGCGACCAGCCCAGCCATACGACAGTATCTCCTCTACGGATCAATATTCCGAAGATGATTATGTGCATGGTGACACACACTGATACGATTGCTCATTAAACAATGTGACATCGTGAGTAGTGCTACCATCCCCCTAGAAACACGTGCATTTTCAAACGTATTCATGAGTATAACCTGTATTTTCCCAGAATTACTCTGTATGGTACAGCCAAATGTTCACCGAGGGGACGTTAAGGACCTTGAATACTGAGACCAAATCGTGATATCAATGAGTTTGTACTAGATATTTTATTTGTTCCCCTAGTACATCACAACGTGGTTGCTTTCTGTTCTCCTTATGATAACTTCATCCATTACTTTTTTTTATCCTAAAGCACGCCATAGACTAAATAAAGAAGCTCTAATCAGTAATTAATGCACGTGGCGATCTAACCCTCATGTCATCGCCTGTGCCAGTAAAGACCACGTACGACACAGTTTTCACAGTTCAGTCCACTTCTGCGGCACATTACAACTAGAGACCCCTTGTGGGTGGGGGCGGTAGAATAACACCCACGGTGTCCCCTGTCTGTCGTAAGAGGCGACTAAAGGGGACCCCAGGGGCTCTCAACTTGGGAGCATGGGTTGGCGACCGCGTTGTCCTTAGGTAGTCCTGGCACTGCTTGCACTTACTTGTGCCACGCTCCTCACTTTCATCTATCCTATCCAACCTCCCTTGGTCAACTCTTGTTCTTTTACAACCACGATGGTTTTAGAGCATTCGAGGCCTAGGTAGTTTTTCACTTTCACGCCCTTGCTTTTCTTTGGCCGATACCTTGATTTTTCGAAGTGTCGGATCCCTTCCATGTTTTTCTCTCTGATTAGTGTTTATAGAGAATGGTTGCCCGGTTGTACTTCCTCTTAAAACAATAATCGCCGCCACCACCACCACCACCACTTGTAACTAGAGTACTACCCTTGGATTGCTTGTGAATGAGAAAGATTGCGTATGTTCGGCACCAGACGATTTTAGCGACCGGGACTGATTAATTATGCAGGGTGTACAATAATATAAAACCTAACCCTATGATACTACAGCCCTGAAGGGCCTTGGCCGCTGCTCAGCTCGAAGGCCTGCAGATTACGAGGTGTCGTGTGGTCAGCACGACGAATTGTCTCGGCCGTTTTTCTTGGCTTTCTAGACTGGGGTCGCTATCTCACCGTCAGATAGCTCCTCAATTCTAATCACATAGGCCGACTAGACCTCGAACCAGCCCTCAGATCTAGGTAAAAATCCCTGACCTGGCCGGGAACCGAACCCGGGGTCTCCGGATAAGAGACAGGCACGCTGCCCTACACCATGGGGCCGGCATGGTGTACAATAATGCCGTCCGATAATAACAGGTAGTGGTTAAAGGAAATCAAGGATAATTAAAATAAGGGCAGGAACCAACCTTTTAAACTGCAAAGTTCATCCAGAATCAAGTGGAGGAACGTAAGGTAATACTTGAGGCTCAAGGGCAGTATGAAGCAGGAACAAACCATTTGGTGGTGCATACTTACGACCATCTTGCCGAGTCTACTGTTCACCACCGGCATAAGAATCGCCTCTGTGTAGTTGCTACATCACATGGGAATAGTAAGTAACGAAGTAGCTGTCCGTTAAAAAAAATCTTCACTGTTCTCTCTTCTTTGATCTCCTCTGGGGATTTCGTATGTAGCTTCTCCGAATGAAAAAATGATGTATTACAAAACAATGACAGGCCGCTTTGTAGAAGGAAGCTTTTCAACATCTCCGTGTAAAATGAAGGCCGTTTACATTCCAGAGACGAGCTTATTGCATTGCTATTTAGAAGCATGTAAGAACAGTTAGGTGTGAGGAAAGTAATTGCTACAATAAATGAAATTATATACGGTGAAAATTACAACGGAAGTAGATGACAGAAATAACGGTGCTGTTAATGTTTACATTGATGAAGAAGTTACATAAGCATTTTTACTGTTGGTGATAGTTTGTTCTTTTTATTAAAAAATACTGTAGAATCTCGTAATTCAAACGTAGGTTACCCGGATATTGCAACCACCACACACAGAGCACTGAACTAATAATGATGATAGCTATCTTAAAGAACCTAATAGCGAGGTCATCAGCTCCCAATAACGTACCGTAGTTATAAAAGCAATCTGGCAAAAAACACCTATTCAACTTGGAAGCAACTCCAGTATTTAACTACATTGAAGGAACAAAGTCGATTTTGGCAAATATCTGCGGAAACAAAATTGCGTACAGCAAAACTCCAGCACCTTGGTGTCTGTGTAAACCATAAAAATAATTAGTGGGCATAAAGCCAATACCATTATTATTCCTAAAAGGTTATGCAGTTTGAATAATAATGTTATTACCATTTTACTACCATTTTATGGGTTTCTGAGACGCCGATATGCCGGAATTTTGTCCCTCAGGAGTTCTTTTACGTGCCAGTATATCCATTGACACGAGGCTGACGTATTTGAGCACCTTCAAATACCACCGGACTGAGCCAGGATCGAACCTGCCAAGTTGGGGTCTGAGCCACTCATCCCGGCAAAATCCTTTTTAGTTTCATACTTGTGTCCTATAGTTTTTTATAGAAAATTTGAGATCGGCTAAAACAAATGAAGAGCTCGCCACCTGTACTCGGGGTCGTAAGGTGAATCGCAGCACGATTAATTGGTTTCCAGTACGCTTACATTATGAGAGGTAACATTAGATTAACTAGCACGATAAGGAACCCCTTTTCAGAGCTTATTTGTGACACTCCATTGTATCCTAAGTCCGTGGTCTTCCATTTTGACACCAGGAAAACTCTGGGATTGTACTTTAGTCAAGGTCACGGCCGATTCCTTTCCCGTCCTAGCTCTTCCCCATCCCTACGTCGCCGAAAACTTTCTGAGTTAGTGCGACATTAAACCAATACCAAAAATGTGTGTATCGTAAGTCTACTAATAGTTCAAACAATGTTAAACTTTAATAATAAAAAATCACACTTGAGGATTTGAATATTTTTTTTATTGTAGGGCATTAGAAGAATGCCATAAGTAAAATATGTAAGAATAAATATTTTCATATCAGATAGCATTGGTCAATACTAGAAAAAAGAATCTCGTGAGCATATTCCTGAAATTAATTAAAGATACGTCCAAGAAGTATTTAGGGGATATACAGTAATTAGTAAATGATATAATTTTGTAACATTTTCTTAGTTGGATTATCTTTATTACTGTGCACTAGAAAGACTTGACTGAATGTATTAATTATGATTACATTAAATGAGTACTTTCTCCCTAGATGGGGGACATCCGTACTGGAAGACAAGAGTATTATATTCAGATGGCTTGAGCACATATCTTGTGAGATACATAACCTCTCTTATGTGATACTCATTCCTTGCCAAACATTCTTCAGCCTTTCATTTCAAGGAATTGTTCACTCTTGCGTCATACAGTCTAACCTCGATCATAATAAGGGGCTGCCTGGCCGAGGCGGTAAAGCCTTCTCGGTTCACCCGGAAGGACGTGAGTTGGATTCCCCGTCAGGAAGTCGAAAAATTTAAAAAATAAGATTTCCACTTTCGGAGGTGCACATGGCCCTGAGGTTCACTCAGCCTATACAAAAAATGAGTACCAGGTTAATTCCTGGGGGCAAAGGTTGCCGGGCGTAAAGCTAACCACTCTACCCCACCAAGTGCCGAGATTACGGAGAGTGGAAGCCTTTACCTTCCACCCCTCAAAGGGTCTTCATGGCCCGTCCGGAGATGACTTCGATCATAATAAACCAGACTAACGTGATTTTTTCTGTCACTGAAATGAAGAAAGCTTTCTCGTTTCAAAGTGCAGTTGCGTCGGCATCTGTTGTGTACATCAGGCTCTGAAGCTCACTTCTCCTTTCCCTCTCCTCAATCGACAATATATTCTTTGAGTCCACATGATGGAGTTTGATAAGATAAACATTGAAGATAAAATGTGCATAGAATCTAATCTGTTAATATGCTCTCTTTTTCCCCAGGGTATTATCATTATGTCAATGCGTGAACAAGCTACTAGTTCCGTGAAGAGCCTGAGAACCTACAATGATGATGTGTACATTTCGACTAATCAAAAGTTCACCAGCATATTATCTGAGTATCAATGTTTACAATAAAGAAGAATTGCTATAGCCCACAGTCTGCATCATTTGTGTTAAACAGCGACAACTGGAGAGAGATTTCCTTTCCAATAACGGTATTGCCGGAAATTACCTTTCATCTGATGGAGCTAGTGAAATTAGCTAGATTTTCTGTGAACTAATCTAGGTACCAGAAATTTCATTTTAAATGTTATAAACATTCTATTTCTCTATAGTCTCGCTGAATTCGACTATCTGTTTTAAGATATGACCTCCGTTTTACGTACGTTGGCATTGTGTTAATTTTTTCCATTTTTTTTTTTTGCTATGGGCTTTACGTCGCACCGACACAGATAGGTCTTATGGCGACGATGGGATAGGAAAGGCCTAGGAGTTGGAAGGAAGCGGCCGTGGCCTTAATTAAGGTACAGCCCCAGCATTTACCTGGTGTGAAAATGGGAAACCACGGAAAACCATTTTCAGGGCTGCCGATAGTGGGATTCGAACCTACTATCTCCCGGATGCAAGCTCACAGCCGCGCGCCTCTACGCGCACGGCTAACTCGCCCGGTTTTTTTTTTCATTTATTAGAATGTTAAACTAGTAGTACAGTATTTCTTGTAAGTATTTTCTTTCCGTGGAATTGTTTGTTGTACTCTTGTTGTTGTAGTTGTTGGGTTAAATTTACTTTATTATGAGTTATCACACGACTGTGAGCGGCCATTGCCACCGGGTTATTGCGATGTATGTTGTGGGCCCACGTGAACAATACGTCGCCATATCGACCGATCAGACACTACAGTAGCTAATTGCTGATGTCAACTTGGCACTTCTTCTTTAGAACACCCTTGACGGACATAATTCATATTTTAGGAACCGTTTCGTAACTTCGTTAAAGTGATTCTTTGGCCATTGGCGGCATTACATTCTTTCCACGTAATGAATACTGAGGGGTCCCTTAGGGGACATTTCGAAAAGGAGTTTAAGTGGAGTAGCGTAGCCAGGTTTTTTCCACTTCTATATCCACCACATTATCAAGCAGTTTCCAGTAAATTTATCCACTTCCGGAGGTGCACGTAGCCGTGAGGTTCACTCAGCCTATACCAAAAATGAGAACCAGGTTAATTCCTGGGGGCAAAGGCGGCCGGGAGTAGAGCTAACCACTCTAACCCACCAAGTGCCGAGGTTACAGATAGTGGAAGCCTTTACCTTCCACCCCTCCAAGGGCCTTCATGACCTGTACGGAGATGACTTTGCATTGCTTTGCTTTTTTCAGAAAATGTATACGCTGACACTTGGTTGCTGAGTACAGCTATCGTCGTAAAATCTCGCACTCATCTTGCAGAAGAAAGAAGCATTGCAGATTTTCTTTCCTGCACTGTGCCCTAGAGTAGTGATGACAGCAAAAACATTGCGAGGGTGTTCTAAAGGAGAAGTGCCAAGTTGACATCAGGAATTAGCTATTGTAGTGTCTGATCGGTCCATATGGCTGCCTGTTGTTCACGTGGACACACAACGTTTTGAAAACATTGACGAAAACGCGAGTCTAATAAAAGAGATCGTAGTAAATAACGAGAAAATGATAGAAGAAATGAGCACCAGGCTGTGGAACAAAGAGCTTTGATAGATTTGATGTGCCATCATTGCGGCATAGCTTGTGGTTCTAGAATTGGATCCTTCAGCCATGTAGCAATACGTAATCGGCAACGTTAATGCTCTTGGAAGATAATTGTTATACTCGCCAGCGAGCTAATGCCGATGATGATGGCTGGTGCGGTACCAGAGTGTCTTGATGATATGGGAACAGCACGACCGACCTCCCCGAGAAGCTAGAGTCGAGTACAGAGGTGCTCATGCTAGGCATTTCGTCCCGCGGGCACACAGCGTATGCTATTCAGCCACAGTGACATGGTGGTTACGTCAGAAGCCGTGAAGGTTGAGCGAATTTCTCCCAGTAACTCTCGATCTCTGCAGGGCAGAACTCCGTCATTTTCAGTTTACGTTGTAAGAAATAAGTTATTTATTGCAGTTTATACATTTTGACCGGATACAGTAAACAAGCCTACAACCTCAAATATTGTAATGTACGTAATGAATTACAATTTTCACTATTCACTTTTAAGAGGTGCTTTAGAAGCATTTCTCATAACACAAAGTTAAGGTGGATATCTGTGGCTTGTGGTTGCTTGGGTTTAAAATCTGATAAACTCATCAACAATCCAATCTTGCTTACCGGGAATAATGTCAGTTAGGTTATTTATTTGAAAGCATACCGTACTTCTATTTGGTAAATACGTTTACACGTTGCTGTACTTTAATCTTGGATGGTAAATATCTGTGTCCCCCACTCGTGATGAAACTCCCTTGCCATTTGGAAGCTAGCTATTATAATCGGTCGCCTGATAATTTTTAAATACTATTTTCAAATTCAGTGAACAGGGAAATTCAAACAACACGACACCACTATGAAAATCAAGCAGTAAACTTGTTGAATTATATAAATATACTAGCCGATGTACCCGTGGTTCGCTACGGGATTCTCAGAAAGACTGACTTTGTGGTTTTCCTAACTGAAATCAACATAGGTCATTACAAAAACGTAAGTGTGAATGTAGCGATTAAAAGCAATGCTATCATATAAAATACTCGATCAAATGGAAAGCCGCACGTGTTATCACTTTTAACGAACAGTGCTGCGGTTAGATTGCGGTGCCAATCTAATAGTCCAAAGTTCCAGAGCTGGGATGACCAGGCCGCAGATTGCCATGAACACTCATGTGTCATTATACCGCTAAATATGCACACTGTTCATTCCAATCAGTGCCTCAGAGTAGGGATTGAATAGCCCAAATGCTATGATGATCCAGTGTGTTACGTACCAGTAGTATCAAAAAATTTATAAACCAGGGGAATGGCATGCTAAAGAAGAAAGTTATCTAACTCACCATCTACTTTCCATCAATATTCAGGCAGGCTGTTATACTCTGTCCGACTGGGCGAGTTGACCGTGTGGTTAGCGGTGCGCAGCTGTGAGCTTGCATCCGAGAGATAGTGGATTCGAACCCCATTGTCGGCAGCGCTGAAGATGGTATTCCATGGTTTCCCACTTTCACACCAGTCAAATGTTTGGCCTGTACCTTAATTAAGGATTAAGTCACTCCTAGCCCTTTCCTATCCCATCGTCGCAATAAAACCTATCTATGTCGGTGCGACGGAAATAAAATAAAAAATACTCTGTACGCAGCAGTAATCCTATCTACCAGAAATGAGAGGCAACAGAAGACACAAAGCACATCACAACAAACAATGGTCAATGTAATGTTATTGTTGATCAGTGTTATGAGCTTTCTATATTGTAGGCCTACACATTTAGTTTTCTTTCGACTCTGTGATTTGTAAAATATTTTATACCGTAAACTGCAGTTTCTTATTCTCCGACTTTACATACCGATTTTCATTAAATACTGTTTACCCATTTTCTCGTTACTCGGCGCTGATATGGACTTAGTAACAAAAGTTAAAATTCATGAATATCTTGGTGATCATAGCCAGTACGGTAACAATGTATAAGACATGAATAATAGGAAATTTAATACTATATAACCTTAGTTATCTAGCATTCATCGACTACACTTCTAATAAGAAATATTTGAGAATTACATTTTAGGCCTTCCCCTAAACTACCATTTCACTCAGCGTGAGTAAAATGATTTATAGCCTAGATTGTAGCGGCTCATCCCCCGACTTCACATACCGATTTTCATTAAATTCTCTTCAACCGTTTTCTCGTGATGAGTGTACATACAGACAGACAGACAGACAGACAGACAGACAGACAGACAGACAGACAGACAGACAGACAGACAGACAGACAGACAGACAGACAGACAGACAGACAGACAGACAGACAGACAGACAGACAGAAATTACGGAAAAGTAAAAAGTGCATTTTCTTGTTACTATGGACATGACCGATACAGAAATACCATTATTTTCAAATTCTGAGCAATGTACAGACACAACTCTTATTTTATATATATAGATTACTTTTTGCTGAATGAATAACAAGAATTTTACTTTTCAAGAAATGCGAATACTGACATTCCCATCCAAGGAATTGTAAATCGTAGCTTGTGTTAGTTTTCTTTAAGTGTATAAATATAGGAAAATAAAACTGACTCTTTAAATCGAGCTCAGTATAAATCAAACCGGAATATTTTGAAAAGGTCGGTTTTCTTGCGATTATAGAGTTATTTTCTTAAATACTGTACCCCATTTAGCATTTTACTGAGTAGTGGAGGAGAGTTTCGAAATGACAAACGAACGTCACTGTTCCCTTCCCTGCAAAGTGCGTTCGCTCTCTCGCTTCGCTGTGACGTGTGCTTGCTGCGTAAGCTGCCCGTATCTACGTCACGTCAGCCCGGCCGCACTGGGCTAGCCTCAACGGACACCCAGCTGAGCACCTCTGGTCTAGTATAATATCCGATAACTAGTGTCATTGTGAACTTAGTGACCGGCGGGCGCTCGTCTTGAAAAGAATCTCCTGGACTAAAAAGAAATGTAACCATAGTAATTAATAGTGAGACCGAAGTCAGATCCTGAGGAAAAGAAAACTACCCTAAAGACCACTTTCAGGACCTTGATTAGTCTGCCGCTGCTTGTTTTCTGAGCTTAGTGAATGAAATGATGGCTTACTGTTGAAAATTGGTTGTGGACTCGTTGGAAAGGAGGAAATGTCGGTCACTGCTTGTCGTTGAGCTAAGTGGGTGAAGACTCTTTAAAAAGGAGAGGACCGGGCGAGTTGGCCGTGCGCGTAGAGGCGTGCGGCTGTGAGCTTGCATCCGGGAGATAGTAGGTTCGAATCCCACTATCGGCAGCCCTGAAGATGGTTTTCCGTGGTTTCCCATTTTCACACCAGGCAAATGCTGGGGCTGTACCTTAATTAAGGCCACGGCCGATTCCTTCCAACTCCTAGGCCTTTCCTATCCCATCGTCGCCATAAGACCTATCTGTGTCGGTGCGACGTAAAGCCCCTAGCAAAAAAAAAAGGAGAGGAAGACACCTGCAGTATTTGAACTTCCTGTTTAAATATCAAGTGTGTTTATTCCGGAACACTGTAGTTTATCAATCACTAGTCACGTTGTCGAAGTTTTCAAGACGATGTTTACAGACTCGGTTGTTGCCAGAGATTTTCAGATGCAATAATTAAAACACACTTGGCCCTCATTTCATAAATGAGTGACAGCCCTTACAGTATCATCATTGACGACTCAACAGATGTTTGGGTCTTAAAAATCCGCGGAACATTTTACGGTGTAATAGCATCCTAGTGCCTGGCGATTGTAGTACCGTATTTACACTGACTGACAGTGACAATGCAACACCAAGGAGGAGTGGTTCGAAAGGGACGAAAGTTGGGGAAAAAACAGAGACGGCACGGATGAATAATTGATGTTTATTTCAAACCGATATGCAGGTTACACAATGCGCACGGCATCGACTCAGTAGGATGTAGGACCACCGCGAGCGGCGATGCACGCAGAAACACGTCGAGGTACAGAGTCAATAAGAGTGCGGATGGTGTCCTGAGGGATGGTTCTCCATTCTCTGTCAACCATTTGCCACAGTTGGTCGTCCGTACGAGGCTGGGGCAGAGTTTGCAAACGGCGTCCAATGAGATCCCACACGTGTTCGATTGGTGAGAGATCCGGAGAGTATGCTGGCCACGGAAGCATCTGTACACCTCGTAGAGCCTGTTGGGAGATGCGAGCAGTGTGTGGGCGGGCATTATCCTGCTGAAACAGAGCATTGGGCAGCCCCTGAAGGTACGGGAGTGCCACCGGCCGCAGCACATGCTGCACGTAGCGGTGGGCATTTAACGTGCCTTGAATACGCACTAGAAGTGACGTGGAATCATACGCAATAGCGCCCCAAACCATGATGCCGCGTTGTCTAGCGGTAGGGCGCTCCACAATTACTGCCGGATTTGACCTTTCTCCACGCCGACGCCACACTCGTCTGCGGTGACTATCACTGACAGAACAGAAGCGTGACTCATCGGAGAACACACGTTCTGCCATTCCCTCATCCAAGTCGCTCTAGCCCGGCACCATGCCAGGCGTGCACGTCTATGCTGTGGAGTCAATGGTAGTCTTCTGAGCGGACGCCGGGAGTGCAGGGCTCCTTCAACCAATCGACGGGAAATTGTTCTGGTCGATATTGGAACAGCCAGGGTGTCTTGCACATGCTGAAGAATGGCGGTTGACGTGGCGTGCGGGGCTGCCACCGCTTGGCGGCGGATGCGCCGATCCTCGCGTGCTGACGTCACTCGGGCTGCGCCTGGACCCCTCGCACGTGCCACATGTCCCTGCGCCAACCATCTTCGCCACAGGCGCTGCACCGTGGACACATCCCTATGGGTATCGGCTGCGATTTGACGAAGCGACCAACCTGCCCTTCTCAGCCCGATCACCATACCCCTCGTAAAGTCGTCTGTCTGCTGGAAATGCCTCCGTTGACGGCGGCCTGGCATTCTTAGCTATACACGTGTCCTGTGGCACACGACAACACGTTCTACAATGACTGTCGGCTGAGAAATCACGGTACGAAGTGGTCCATTCGCCAACGCCGTGTCCCATTTATCGTTCGCTACGTGCGCAGCACAGCGGCGCATTTCACATCATGAGCATACCTCAGTGACGTCAGTCTACCCTGCAATTGGCATAAAGTTCTGACCACTCCTTCTTGGTGTTGCATTTGCTCTGTCAGTCAGTGTATATAGCGTTGATTAAGAGTGTATGGCTTGCCAGTAAGCGGTAAGCAGTTAAGCACTAGATTATCTTGTTGTTGTTTGAGTCATCAGTCGATAGACTAGTTTGATACAGCCCTCCATGCCATCCTATCCTGTGCTAAACTTTTCAGTTCTACATAACTACTACACCCTACATCTGCTCTAATCTGCTTGTCATATTTGTACCTTGGTCTACCCCTACCATTCTTACCACCTACACTTCCCTCAAAAACCAACTGTACAAGACCTGGGTGTCGTAAGATGTGCCCTATCATTCTATCTCTTCTTCTGGTCAAATTTAGCCAAATCGATCTCCTATCACCAATTCACATATTTAATAAATTATACTCCCTTTTAACTAAGTGCTACTATTGCAACCATTCCCAATTATATGCCCTATTAAGCTGCGTTCCGTCTCGGGGAACAAATATGCAAGATTACATATTTCATCTAATTTATATATATATAAAATAAGAGTTTTGTCTGTACATTGCTCAGAATTTGAAAAGAATGGTATTTCTGTATCGGTCATGTCCACAGTAACAAGGAAATGCACTTTTTACGTTTCCGTAATTTCTGTCTGTCTGTCTGTCTGTCTGTCTGTCTGTCTGTCTGTCTGTCTGTCTGTCTGTCTGTCTGTCTGTCTGTCTGTCTGTCTGTCTGTCTGTCTGTCTGTCTGTCTGTCTGTCTGTACACGCATCACTAGAAAACGGCTAAAGAAAATTTAATGAAAATCGATATGAAAAGTCGGGGAATAGGTCGCTACAATCTAGGCCATAAATAATTTTATTCACGCTGATTGAAATGGTAGTTTAGGGGAAGGCCTAAAATTAATTCTTAAATATTTACATTATTAGTGGCCCTATCTCATTAAAAATTGGTACGCGAAGTCGGAGAATGAGCCACTACAATCTAGGCTATAAAATATTTAATTCACGCTGAGAGAAATGGTAGTTTAGTGGAAAGCCTAAAATGTAATACTCTAATATTTATATTATTAGTGATCGTATCGATAAATACTACATAACCAAACGTATATAGATTTAAATTTCCGACCATATCTATCTTATACATTTTTTTACCGTACCGGCTATGACAACACAAATATTCATGAATTTGTATTTTTGTTGCTAAGTCCATATCAGCGCCGAGCCACGAGAAAATGGGTTAACAGAATTTAATGAAAACCGGTGTATAGAATTGGCGAATGAGAAAGTACAGTCTAAGCTATAAACAATTTTATTCGCCCTGGATGAAATTGCAGTTTAGGGGAAGGCGCCTAAAATGTGAAATACCTATGTTATTGGTCCTATCGAAAAGTCTACTACATAACAAAAGTTATAGAGAATACAATTTCCGGTCATTTATATTTTATTCAGTTTTAACGTACCAACTATGATAAGAGTGGTATTTCAGATTTGAAAGGAAACTAAATGTGAAGGCCTACATTATCTAAAGCGCATGACATTGATCAACAATAACATTGCATTGACCATTGTTTGTTGTGATGTTCTTTGTCTCTTATGCTACCTCTCAGCTCCGATAAATGGGATTACTGCTGCGTACCGAGTATAATAGCCTGACTAAATATTGGCGGGAAATAGCCGGGGAGTTAGAAAACGTTCTTCTTTAGCATGCCATTCCTCTGGTTCATACATTTTCTGATACAGCTGGTACGTGACACACTGGTTCATCATAATATTCCAGCTGTTCGATCCTTACTCTGATGCACTGTTTTGAATGAGCAGTGGGCATACTTAAGCCAGAGTCTCACTTAGTAGAGTAGTAGTAGTAGTAGTAGTAGTAGTAGTAGTAGTAGGATGACAATTAGGGCTATTCCAAATTATAGCACCACAATTCACTAAATAACTTAAAATTCAACCCTGAAAAGAGCCGTTTCTTCATTTTTATTAAGTTCTACATTCATTTTATTCCAAATTACCAGTGAAGAGGAGGTTTCTCCTCTGGCTTGGAGGAAAAATTTGCCTCCAAGTCATATCGATTTTTCCACCACCACTGTAATGAATTGATACTTTCCGACTAATCGGGTACTCCTATCAAACAGATCAGTAAAATGGCATAGTTTTTGCCCTGGGAATCACCACTATTCGACCGCCTCCCTGCCGAAAGGGACGAAGAGTGTTCACGGCTCACGGCAGTCTGCGGTTTGGTCAATCCAGCTCTGGAACTTTGGACTGTTAGATCGGCAGCTTATTCCTGTTCATTAAAAGTGAGATAATGTGTGGTTTTTCATTTGATCGAGTATTTCATATGAAAGCATTGCTTTTTTCGCACCATTCCTACTGACGTCATTTTAACGCATGTTCGTTTCAGTTGGGAAAACCACTAAGACAGTCTTTCTGAGAACGTAAAAAGGCAGGTGGAGAGTGAGTGTCTACCATTATAATGAAAACTCCCAAACCTGATTGTGACTGATGGCATGCAAGCGGGTTTACCGTTAGAGTGAAAATTCCCTAACTCAGTCTTCATATGAGAAAAGATGTTTGGTGACATCCCCGTCGTGTTTCTAGGGTAACGTTAAGAGCTATGCAATTTCATACAGTCTTGCTCACAACGTGTACACTACCTAACCTAGAATTCTGTATGCAATGTAGAATTCCGTAGCGAAGCACGGGTACATCAGCTAGTTTATTATACATTAAATGTTGAAGAATCTAGCGGAATTGGTACAGTCCGTTAGCGGTTTTCACTCTTACAGTGTTGCCAACACTGCGTTAAACCACTAGAAAAGAAACATACTTATCTCGTTCCGTCGACTGTATCCATCGTGCTTGTCTCGCTATATCTAGTCCTGTCCTGTTAGTTAAAGTCGTTCTAGGCCTACAGTTCTACGAAGTTTATCATGGTCCATAAAACTGTTAGTAATTCCTGTTGACTCAGGGGCATTTTTATTACAGACTTGTCTTCAGTATTTACACTCCAACAAGCCAAGCTTCATGACGCCGCGATAACTGGAGCTGGTGCAGTGATAAACATGGGATGGGAAGGCAACAGTTGATAAGGGAAAACTGTGGTCGATTTGCCTGTGGGAATGTCGAAGTTAAAGCTTGATACTTTCTTGTACTGTAGTGCAGGATACGAGAGGAATTCGGTCAGCATAGCGTCTGGAATGTCCTTTATCCACATAAGGAAATCTTATATTATGATGACTCTTGGCTGGAGGAGGGGGTGGGGGTGGGGAGTCAGTAAATGAGTACGGTATCAACACGTTCAAAATAGACCAGTGGTGTTGTTTATACGGTTTAAATTGAGGTGTTTTTTACAAGTACAGCCATAGTCCAATGATCAAATTTTTCAGTAGTGACTGTATTCCACAAATAGGTCTTCCAAGTCTTGGAATTACCGTTGTGTATTCTATGAACGGTGTTATGTTTGCACTACTGTAGTTTACATTAGTCACTGCCTATTATTTAAGTTAGAGAAGATGGAGCTTAAAGCTAAGTCCGGACTATGACAGTTGTAAATAACTGGCAGGTAGGTACATTAAATATGTATGTATTCACTATATACAAACCGAATCATCAAATGGCATCAGTTTCTAAACAGGAACTTTTAAAAATGTTATATATGATTTCGCGAAAAGCGAGCACTTTTTCGCGTTATTTTGTGAAATAGGGCTTATCCTGTCGCTTTAATCATTTCCTAAAAATATCCATAATAAGTTTAATTCGTGTGATTTGTGAATTACTTACGTGAAAGATTGATAAATAAATAGACACCATATTGTAATCATTCATTATTCCCTGTGTAATCTTGACTAAAACTATAATATAGACCTAATCAAGGTTCCTTAATAAATTACTCTTATAGGGTGAAAACCATGGCCAAGTAGGGTGATGTTGTTTTTGCGAAAAACAGCGACTTAAAGCAATAAGGTCAGTTTTAAGAAAAATTTACTTATTTTGAAAAAAATGCGAAACTGCAGTGAAATTCGTGGAAAAGAACGAACTTGAAATTGTATTCCAGTATTACGAGTTTGAAGGGAAACGAAAGGCAGAATAAAGATTTCTCAATTCGACAGAAATACCTGTTCAATTCAATATTCTATGATTTGTTAACATATCTCAAAATCGCTTCAAACTGGCTTTTATCGCGTTTATTGTGAATGCGAATAAAATAATGCGTGTAGTGATACGCAATGTTGAAATTGACCTGTGCGCTTTGTGGCTATATAACCGTGATATTTAAAATACCCGTGTGCGCTGTGGCCATTTAAAAGGGTAATACCGTATCCTAAAATTGTGCGCGATGTGTCTTTCTCCAGAAAAAAATGCGAGAGAGATCAGCTTTGTCAGTCCTGAACGAAGTATTGCTTCTCTACCTTCGAAACGGAGAACACCGAGCTCGATAACTGCAGTCGCTTAAGTGCGGCCAGTATCCAGTATTCGGGAGATAGTGGGTTCGAGCCCCACTGTCGGCAGCCCTGAAGATTTGCCGTGGTTTCCCATTTCACACCAGGCAAATGCTGGGGCTGTACCTTAAATAAGGCCACGGCCGCTCCCTTCCCACTCCTAGCCCTTACCTGTCCCATCGTCGCCATGAGACCTAACTGTGTCAGTGCGACGTAAAGCAACTTGTTTGCAAACAAAAAAAAAAAAACAAAAAAAAAAAAGGAAACGGAGAAGGGAGAAAGGTGGTCATTGGGTGTGAGGTGCGGCCTGTTCGTACAAAATCTGGTGCTCCATTTTTCATCCATTCCATTAGCCACCACATCAGACAAGCTGAAATGTAATTCATTCCGAGAAGCCTTCGCATCAAGCTTCTACTGTTGACAGGACAGGCGATGACCTCATTTTGAACTACCGCATGTATAACGTAGCGAGGGCGTCCAGCCAGAAAGAACAGATGAATGTAAACAAATAAATGACAGGCTTTCACATCAAAATAAAAGGGCAGTTCTTCCTTATTGACAGCTTTCTCTCTGAAATGGCCCCAGCTTGTTGTCTAGTGCATTATCACGCTATAATAATAATAATAATAATAATAATAATAATAATAATAATAATAATAATAATAATAATGTTATTGGCTTTACGTCCCACTAAATACTTTTACGGTTTTCGGAGACACCGAGGCCCCGGAATTTAGTCCCGTAGGAGTTCTTTTATGTGCCAGTAAATCTACCGACACGAGGCTGACGTATTTGAGAATCTTCAAATACCAACGGACTGGGCCAGGATCGAACCTGCAAGTTGGGATCAGAAGGGTAGCGCCTTAACCGTCCGAGTCACTCGGCCCGGCGAAAATCCATTATTATTATTATTATTATTATTATTATTATTATTATTATTATTATTATTATTCCGGGGATACCCGTGGAGCAGAAAGAGGTTAAAGAAGGTGCTGGGGTGAATGGGTCTATCTACAGTATCAAGAATTTAATTAAAATTGTAAAAGGTTATATTTCTTTTCCCAAACCAAACTTAACAATCTTTTTTCATGACGATATTACAGGTACAGGTAGCAATCATTAGACAAGATTGGAAAAAATCCAAGATTCGGGAACTTAACACTTTGGACCTTAAGCTCCCAGTTTTACAATTCCGGAGATACCAGATTCATTTTACACAATTTAAATTAAAAAATTGGGAACCATTAAGTCAAGGGCAGAAATCCTCCAAATCTAGAGCACTTGCTCCCAAAATTAAAATATCTAGCTTTCCAGAGGCACTCTTTACAATTACAAAGCTAGAAAAAGAGCTCACCAGCTCTCCGTTTCTTTCAGCCTCCTCGAGGCACCCTCAAAAATCTTACACTCTCTGGCCTTCCATGGCCCAACTTACAATTTGAAACAGGGGTATCTCGTACCCAACATATAGGGCCTTTGCGAAAAAGTACAGATTAAGTAAATGGCCCGAAACACAAACTGAATGGAGGTGTATACTTGCACTCCTAGATATGAACGCTAAAACAACCTAAGGGGTTTTAGGCCGATGAAACAGGGGCTATTCCCAAACTACTGAGGTGACTCGTATAGAAATTACTTTACCACAGTACAGAATGAAAAACAGTTATAAAAACGTAGTCACCTCAAACCAAGATGAAGGGGAGCTCGAGAGGGTAATTCACTCTCTATCCCCGATTTACAGTTAAAGATTTTATGAAGGTTTTACATTAGCCGGAAGAAAGTTACATTTTAGAAAAGCTTGTTACATAACTAAAGAGTCGGACCTTTCCCTCGGGTTAAACTGCGGAGTTAGCATGTGGCCATTACCTTGTAGATGTTGTAGGTGCCGACGAAAGAGGCCGCCCGCCTCCTGCTTAACACCCACCCACCCACACACACACACACACACACACACACACACTCAGATAGACGTAGATCAATTGGCCAAGAAACGTGAAAAGCCGCAGTTTATAAACCCTCAGGGAAGGTTCGAGATCATTTAAGACTAAACTAGCCACACCTTCTCAATTTTATTGGTAGATTTCAAAAGTGACACTCAGAATCGAACAAGAAGCCTGTGATAGATTGAAAATTAATTACAGAAATTTGGGTTTTGCTAGATTCAGAACTGGCGGAAAGAAAAGGTAAATATTGCCAACCCAAAAATTGAACATCAATCAGTTAGAAAAAACCCTAGAAATACAAAACTTCTTTAAATTATAAGTTCTTTCACTTTGCACCAGGGTGCATGATCATAGTTTTTTTTTTTTTTTTTTTTTTTTGGTGGTGTCATCTGTGAAAAAATGTCCAAAGTTCTTGATGTAGAGCAAACAAAACAAGGAGGAATTCACTCAGTTTAGGAAACTATACAATAACAAAATTACTCAATATTTTAGTGGCGACATCTTCTGATTAAAGTTCCAAGTTGGTGTAGTTTCAGTTTCACTGTTTCACCAATAGAGGAGTTCATTTAAGCGCTAGTTTTGAAGGTGGGACGTTGAGGTGTACCTCCCGGTAAAATTATTATTATTATTATTATTATTATTATTATTATTATTATTATTTTTTGCTAGCGGCTTTACGTCGCACCGACACAGATAGGTCTTATGGCGACGATGGGATAGGAAAGGCCTAGGAGTTGGAAGGGAGCGGCCGTGGCCTTAATTAAGGTACAGCCCCAGCATTTACCTGGTGTGAAAATGGGAAACCACGGAAAACCATCTTCAGGGCTGCCGATAGTGGGATACGAACCATTATTATTATTATTATTATTATTATTATTATTATTATTATTATTATTATTATTATTATTATTATTATTATTATTATTTTATATTTTTTAAAATTTCGTGCGGCTATTGCCTGCCGCGTATGAGAAACTGCGTGCTATTGTGATGGAGGACACTGATATGTGTGTTGTGCAAGTTGCCGGAATGTTGCGGACAGCATAAAAACCCTGTCCCCGAACCAAATGTATTAACCATGTAAAATTAAAATGCCCGACCTCTCTTGGAACCGAAACCGGGGCCTTCTGAACCAAAGACTGATTATTCAACCAAGGAGCCGGATACTGGTAAGATGAAGTAAGGTCAGTCTCAGCTAGGTGCTCCGTCGTGGTTAACCCAAGTTGAGGGCCTCTCGGGATTACCTTCTTATGATATGCAGGAAATACCGTGGGTGTATTAAAGACATTTTTGGGTATCTTAAAATCTGTAAACCGAGCTCGATAGCTGCAGTCGTTTAAGTGCGGCCAGTATCCAGTATTCGGGAGATAGTAGGTTCGAACCCCACTGTCGGCAGCCCTGAAGATGGTTTTCTGTGGTTTCCCATTTTCACACCAGGCAAATGCTGGGACTGTACCTTAATTAAGGCCACGGACGCTTCCTTCCCACTCCTAGCCATTTCCTGTCCCATCGTCGCCATAAGACCTATTTTTTGTGTCGGTGCGACGTAAAGCAACTTGCAAAAAAAAAAAAAAAAAAAAAAAAAATCTGTAACAATAGTCAGCACCATATTCAATTAACGAATGTGCAAATGTGCATTTTTCATTTTCGAAATTTTACAGTGCTAACACTAAATCCAGTAGCATGTATTGCCTAGTGGGTAGTGCATTTGACTTTCGCCAGGAGTCCTCCGATTCGTTCCTTCGCCACTGAACGTATTATCGTTTAATCGGGGAATGTTAATGACGTTTTACATTTTCTTGGGGCAAGGTAATTGAGGTGTGTTGTGGCACTCTTTCTATGTATAGAACATACACGTAGCAAACAATAGCCTATGGTGCTTCTGTTATAAGAATATTCGTAATTATAACTGAAAACAGTCATCAGCTAAACCGTCAATGATCACAAAATACAGCCAATTGCATATGTAACCCAATGTGGCCATAGATAGTAAAAGAAATGCAGGACCGGGCGAGTTGGCCGTGCGGTTAGGAGCGCGCAGCTGTGAGCTTGCATCCGGGAGACAGTGGGTTCGAACCCCACTGTCGGTATCCCTGAATATGGTTTCCCGTAGTTTACCATTTTCACTCCAGGCAAATGCTTGGGCTGTACCTTAATTAAGGCTACGACCACTTCCTTCCCACTCCTAGCCTATCGTCGCCGTAAGACCTATCTATGTCGGTGCGACGTGAAACAATTTTTTTTTTAAATGAAATGCAGGAGTTCCAACGGCCTTACCATACTGTAGACTAGGCATAGTAGTGCAGATTTTCAAAATGAAATTAATACTCAACGTTGCATATTAGTCACCCACTTTATTAGAAGTTACGAGTGACTGAAGTCATGATCTTTCCTTTTACTATCCAGTGAGACACATTTTTCACGGAATCGCAAGCAGGCTGCAGTGGTAAATATTCTTGACTTCACAATAGGTAATTCTCGCCAGTCTTTTTTTATGCAAGACGACGATGGTGTGCAAAGAGTATGGGTATTTTTGTGCTGGTTTAAAAACTAAAATGATGAATGTTACATTTCACTCTAAATGAGCGTAAATAATTGAGAATTTTAGTATAGACGATTGAACTGTAAGTCTGTATTGCTAATATTCATGGCTAAATGGTTAGCGTGCTGGCCTTTGGTCAACCCGGCAGGGTTGGAAATTTTAACCATCATTGGTTAATTTCGCTGGCACTGTTACTGGGTGTGTGTCGTCTTCATCATCATTTCACCCTGAACATGTCCTCGGACATTCCCGGCACTAAAAGCCATACGCCATTTCATTTCATGATCTGGGGTTTTCTTTAGTTTGCCGTATACTTCAATAGCTCAAAAGGAAGAACGATTCTTACTGTTGCTAAAGAAATGAGTTGAAATCAACAATTGCGAACATAAAGGTTGACCTGGGGATGAGGTAGTCTACAACAGAAGCGTAACTGAGCTGTAACACTCGTTTGCTCTGACTCATGCATACCTTCTAACTCTAAATGAAGGCAGTTTCCAGTACGGTTAGCTTTCACAATGACGATTCGTAAGTATCCAGGCCAAACTTTCGATGAAACCTGTCTTTATTTTCGAAACCAGTCTTCATTCCTGCGCAACTTTAGTAGGTCTTTCATGAATGAGATCGCTTAGTTCACTATCTGCTGAATCACCAAGTCAGGAATTTAAAAGAAATATGTATTTAAAGAAACTTTCAATGGTGACTGCCATTAAATAATTTAACAGAACACTGCTAGAATGACCTGGCAATTGGCTGCGCGGTTTGCATCACGTAGCTATCAGCTTGCATTCGAGAGACAGTGGGTTCGAACCCCATTGTCGGTAGTCCTAAAGATGGTTTTCCGTGATTTCCCATTTTCACACTAGGTAAATGGTGGGTCTGTACTTTAATTAAGGCTACGGTCGCTTCCTTCCCACTCCTAGTCCTTTCCTATCCTATAGTCTCCATAAGACGTATCTGTGTCGGTGCGACGTAAAGCAAATTATAAATATATATGGTGGGATGAAATATGAATGCAAGTTTAGCTTCAGACATGATTCACAACTTCAAAGGGAATAAGAGAAAAAAAACCTGTCTTTTACAGGCAAATGTACCATCTACAGAGCAGAATGTATGTTCTGTACTTCATTTACAAATTCATATCCATATCGCACAAAACCTAGCGCATAGAGGATATGCTAGAATTAACATACCTTCACAGGGCTATCAGTCCATTCGTATACTCAACTTGGTTTTCGTGTCATGCTGCTCTTGTTGCGTTCTGCGGGACATAAGAGCTTGAGAACGTAGTGTGTGACCAGTAGTATGTACGTAGTGTTCAATCCTCAGCCCTAAGGCTGGTTGGATCCTCCACAGATCCGCCATCAGCTGTCATAGATGGCCTAAGCATCACTGAGGAGGCGTACTAGGGAATTGAGGAGTGATGTAGTTCCCCGTTGCTTTCATCACCGAGTCAGAAGTTCCTATTACATATCAGTCTGCAAACCCCCTCTGGAATGCATGTACCAACCGACCCTATGAGCACTTTCCACACCAATCATTGCACGGACTGGCTGCATAAGGAATGGCATTACTAGCAACGCTCACACCTCAGTCACGTTCATATTGTCAAAGCCAAGGATAAGACTGAGACAGATCAATGAAAGTAACAAAATTGCTCTAGCCTATACCATAAGACATAGTGCACTGTAAACAGTATGTCCCGGCAGCAAAGGCATGCGACCAATAGTGGCGAATTTCTAGTTTCAGACGGCTAAAATGGAATAACAAATTAATGTTTTCCCCCCTCGATCCCACTCTCCACCTAATCGTCGCCACTGAGTATGACGACATAACGATATGAAGGATAAGTCTAACGTAGATCAGTGGAGGTACGATATCTTAGTGATCTCAAGAGCCATGTAATACTGGCATCTTCGGAAACGGAGTGGTAGCTAACTGATTATCCATTTTTTTTTGCTAGGGGCTTTACGTCGCACCGACACAGATAGGTCTTATGGCGACGATGGGATAGGAAAGGCCTAGGAGTTGGAAGGAAGCGGCCGTGGCCTTAATTAAAGTACAGCCCCAGCATTTGCCTGGTGTGAAAATGGGAAACCACGGAAAACCATTTTCAGGGCTGCCGATAGTGGGATTCCAACCTACTATCTCCCGGATGCAAGCTCACAGCCGCGCGCCTCTACGCGCACGGCCAACTCGCCCGGTGATTATCCAATTATAATGACAACAGTAATATGACGGTTCCGTAAAGGAAATTTGAAATTTTATTAAAATTAAGAATTGTTCGTGAAGATTCTGTACATTTTACTTCCAAGTTGTCCATAGATCATTTAACTTAGTGTGTGGATCTTTCTCGTAAAGCAGTCTGAAAGGCTCTGTCTTATACTTGTCTATTATAAGAATACACCAACGTTTACCTGCGTCTTCACAAGCTTGGAAAATTATTTCCAGTATGATATGAATTTCAACCAATGGTAGCTCGCTCCTGCTTTCCCGGGCAGTGCTTCAGCGCTCGATGCGAACAGTATACTCCGTGCTGGACATGTGAGCGCCCCCCAGTCTCATGCTCGGAACCCCCTTTTAACATGTAAAGAAGAAAAGCGCCATTTTTGGCAGATCGTTACAGTTACGAAGAAGAAACATATGAGAATGTGTATGGGAACTTATTTCTAAATCATACACTTATGATCCTTTTTGTTTGCATGGCTGTCAGTTTATCGTCATTCTGGTTTTCATTCCAGAAAGCATGCATCATAATAGAGACTTGCATTCTCTTTTCTGGAAAACTGTTAAAGTTAGAAAGAAAATGCGTTTAAACTTTTTTTTGTAGTTAATTGAATTCAAATGACACTTGGTAGCCCCATTTTAATAGGATTAACCGTTTAGGCAGCGTATTCAGTTTTAAGGGTCTCAGGTGTACAATTTCCTCTGACTTGCTTCACGTTTCTTCCGCTGCATGGGCCCTTAGAGACAGTGTGATAATGGGTAACCTTTATGTTAACCGAAGGTACCAGCTGTAAACCTGCCAAATTTGAACTGTACGCCAGCCTCGTGTCGGTAGAGTTACTGGCACGTAAACGAACTCCTGTGGGACAAAATTCCGGCAACTCGGCGTCTCCGAAAACTGTAAAAGTAGTTAGTAGAACGTAAAGCAAGTAACATTATTATCATATTGGAACTCGATCGCTCAAGTAGTTTTTACGTGAAAGAAAGAAAGGCGGACAAGTAGACCAACATTCGGTTTTATAAGGTACTTTCTGTCATATCTGTCGTTGATGGGTTAATGTTTGTATTGCAGCAGTTATCCCATCTAGCGGAGCTGAATGGTAGCACACCTCAACCAACAATAATAGTCCATCAGGGTAATGCTATTGTTGATAAGTTTTAGGTATTTTTCCCTTCGGGCTCGGAGTTATTAAGAGCAGGTATAGGCTTCCAACCTCCTGTCCCCTTTTCCGTCATTCTTTAAGTGATCGCGTTTTTCTTCTCATTTTGACAGTCTTCATTATCCTCTTGATCAATAGTGGCTCATGACCTTACTGGTTTACAGCTTATTAAACCACCACCATCAGCATTGTCAACTAGTTGATTATTATTATGACCACTTAATATATCGCCATCAGCGATGCTCGCGTTGGGGGCCTTTAATATATCCATTGTTATAGCTCGAATGGTAAAAAAAAAAAAAAAAATAAAAAAAAAAAAAATAAAAATAAAAAAAAACCAAACGGAAAGGATTGGAAATTATATTTTCTATCTTATCTCATTGTACGTATTTTGGAAAAAACTCATATCTTCATAGATATTTGAACTTACGTTAAATGTATAATAATCGCAAGTATCCCGGTTGTTATTCCTCATACGGTAAAGAAAAGCATAAAACTTTTTATTGCTAGTGGCTTTACGTTGCACCGACACAGATAGGTCTTATGGTGACGATGGGATAGGAAAGGCCTAGGAGTTGGAAGGAAGCGGCCGGGCCTTAATTAAGGTACAACCCCAGCATTTGCATGGTGTGAAAATGGGAAACCGCGAAAAACCATCTTCAGGACTGCCGACAGCGGGATTCGAACCCACTATCTCCCGGATGCAAGCTCACAGCCGCGCGCCCCTGACCGCACGGCCAACTCGCCCGGTAGCATAAAACTTAAAAGATAAAAAAATTATATTTTACCCAACTTTTGCTATGTAGATTTTTTTCGATGCTGCTGATATTAACAGAGAAATTTGATATTTTGGTCCCTTTAATATTGTCAGGTCACTGTGTACTAATCAAATAATAGGCCTATATAGCCTAAAGCGCTCTCCGGATATCCTTCAAATTAAATATGGTTACGAATAAAACTCCGTCAGTTTCATTACGCTAATTTATTTCAGGATGACCCAGTAAATGTACACACACACACATACACACACACATATATATATTTACACGCACCAATCTATTCAGCTATGAATGGTCACACTTACTATACAAGTCTCTCTCTTCCTTAAGGCACAGTAGGCGGTCTGGCCCCTTGCCATTACCTGGGGACGTCTAATCCTTACTTTCACTTCCCCAAGTCCAGGCACCTCATACAGCAGCTGTATGTAGAACGCTGGATTTTAGCACAGGGCTACGGGCTACACAACACACGATGACTACTTCTTGGTTCGACTCCAGAGACAGTCCAGTAATTCACACAGTCGCATGCATGGGACAACTAAATAGCTCAACAGCAAACAGCATGACGATACTCACAACAGCTAATATTAACACAGATCCATTTATACTTACACTCACGATAGCGGCTTCCCTCGCTGACTCACGGTGATCCTCAGTCCGCAGTAATGCACAAACACACTGTACTCTCAGGAAGAACACAGTCTTTCGTTCCGTACGTCGTCTCCAGCCCGCCTACTCACTGGACTCTCCGACTCTATAACAACCACAGCTTGCAGTGGCCTTGTATTTATACCTCGATGAAGGGCCACTAGAACATTCAGAGTTCGGCTGGAGATGGAACTTTCCCGTTGTTTCTTCCAGAAATCGCGTGGAGAAACTAGATGAAGGGAACAATAGAAGAAGGGCCGCGGTATGTTCTCGGACGGACTGTGAGGTTCCCCGAGCTGGTTTAGTCATCGCTTTCAGGTAATACCGAAGGGGCTGTGACAAGGCTGACAGTCGCTTGAACACGTAATAATATCTTATTTCTAGAAAATCTGTGAAGTCGCTTTTTCCTTTATATTCAGACAGTCAGACGAGAAAAATCCACTTTGGAATTTTGTATACCTAATCCGTGGTTGAAAATAATAAATCAACGTGGCGAACAATAAATCTTGGTGTCACACAAGGGTCAGCCGTGGGCCCTTTCCTGTTCACTTTATATAAAAATGATATCACCATATCAGTTAAGCACTGCAAGTATCATCCTTATGCCGATGATTTGCAAATGTATTACCACACTAGAACTAACAATGACCGGGCGAGTTGGCCGTGCGGTCAGGGACGTGCAGCTGTGACCTCGTACCGGGTGATAGTGGGTTCGAACCCCACTGTCGGCAGCCCTGAAAATGGTTTTCCGTGTTTTCCCATTTTCACACCAGGCAAATGCTGGGGCTGTACCTTAATTAAGGTCACAGCCGCTTCCTTCCCATTCCTAGGCCTTTCCTGTCCCATCGTCGCCATAAGACCTATCTGTGTCGGTGCGACGTAAAGCAAAATAGCAAAAAAACTAACAATGTACAACAAGCAATATGTAATGTAAATACTGACCTTGAGCTTATTAATGGTTGTGCAATTTAAAATAACTTTAAATGAAACCCCCATAAAACGCAAGCTATTATGATCGGTGCATCATCAAAGAATCTTCACAGTTTAAAACTAAATTGCAAACCTTGCATAACTTTAAATAATACTATTATATCTTATTTTGAATCAGTTTCTAACGTTGGAGTTATTATAACGGAAACTCTAAACTGGTCAGCGCAAGTTATGA